>NC_083402.1:71059877-71730574 GCF_020745735.1 Hemiscyllium ocellatum
CGCTGCTCCTTCAACCACCTGATGAAGGAGCAGCTGTTCGAAAGCTAGTGCTTCCAAATAAACCTGTTGAACTATAACCTGGTGTTGTGTAATTTTTAACTTTGACCTACAGAGAATGACAAAAGGGAGAAGGGCTCTCCGCAGGGGGCCATTATGCACCTAGGGTCTTCAAGTAGCAATTCATTTATCTCAGTGGCTCATAAACATATTGGATGAAGTTCGTTTATTCAGATTTACCAATTTTACATCTTCCGCTGCAGCCACTTTCTTTTTTAATTACTCCTCTGATAGTAACACATTTTGTAACTCATTATAATTGCACATTACAAGTAAACGTACATCCATAATAATAACCATTTATTTACTATTAATGTGATGGATGATTTCTTTGTTGAAGTCCCTTACTCCCACTTCCTCCTTCCTACTTATTACATCCCGTCTCTTACTTGCCACATCCAGGCCCCCACTCACACTTCACTCTCCCTTTTATCACTGCCACTCACTATAGTCGGTTCTGCTAAAACGTGTTTCCTCAATGCAAATTGGCTTTAATGTGATGAAAGAATTTAGACCGTTATTTGTAGAACACAAACTTTCCTTACCCTTATTGGCTATAATGCGATTCTGTCCCCATTAGTTTAAATGATGCGTCTATTGCACGATTTTCTTATAACATAAGATCGCACGGGAATGGAACAATCGTGTTATCTCAGAATTGACTGTACTTTTTCCTCCCATTTCGCCACTTCCTATTTTCCTGCTCATCACTTCTCATCTGCTACTCACCATTTCCTGCCTCCAGCTTGCCACCTCCTCTTGCCTCTTGTTTGCTGTTTTCTGATTCTAGTTCAAAAGTGCAATAACTGCACTAAAATAAAATGGAGTCGGCGCTCTTTTAGCAACATAGATATGTTGCACTTGGGGTGTACCTCCTATTACACAATTTCTTTTATGTACATATTAGAGGCAGCTGTCATACACCCAGGGGTATACATACCCACTTTCTTAACGCAACCAGGACAAATGTGTGCCTTATCTTTGTTTTACAAATAGGATGCTTAGATCACACATTAATATTTAGCTTGTTGGCTAGATCATATATTGGACTTCACAAGAGGACAGTTCAATTGTTTGAACAAGTGGCTGACTCACAGCAAGATCACCAAATCCAATTATTACTGCTGCTCCTCCCTATTTCAATGCAAATGGAGAAGACCATAGATTTTCCAAACTCATTAAAGACACTAATGTTTTTGGAAATGGTAAAAAGCCCTCTTTCTGAATTATCAACAAGATATCGATGGAAGTAATTATAATTTTCAAAACTGAAGGTGAACCATTCAATTACTTTTGCCAAATGGAGATAGTTCTCATGGATTTGACCAAGTCATAATAGAGGATACAACTATTGTTTGAAATCCTGACAATCATAGAGAGAAGTCACACAATGTATTACTGTTTAGGCACATGGTTTGTAGGAAGTTGCAGTGAGTAGAGCTTCTCCCTCCTTCTCTCTTTCTCTCTCTCTCTCTATCCCCAATTCTCAAAGCTTGATCTCTGTCTCCATTTGCAATGAGTAGAGGTTTTAAAGAAAAACTGTAATTCCTCAGGAACACTAACAGCTTCAAACCACTTTAACCTCTTCAAATCTGGCAAGAATATATGATTTTATCGGAAGCTGCAATGAAGACTAAGTCACAAATTTCCTTCTTTAATGAAATCAAATTTGGCCAAATCTGTGTTCCCCTAATGTACTTTCTATTTGTGATGTGGATTTCAAGTTTGTGGATTGTGTGCACGTGCAGAAATTGGAATGTAGTTTTAACATTTTACCCAAATCTTTCATTTTGTTAAACTCAATAAAACCTGACTGACTGATCCATTATGATGACAGCATATAAACAGTTATATACACACTAAACTGGCAAGATTATTATTGTCAAAATAAAACATACCTGCTACAGCCAAACGAGGAGAAGGCAAAGTAGAGGAGTCCTTTGACCATTTCTCATCTGGTTGGAGCACGAATCGTTGGTCACAGAAATCTGTCACCTTTTGCAGCTTCAACACAAGCATAGAATGGTGCTACCCATAGCTGTGAAGGCGTTCTCAGCCATAAATGTCTTTCTTTCTAATATCACTTTGTTTTCCATTCCCAGAATTAATGCTCTTCATTGGAGAGAGTACACTGTATTCTCTCTGACCAGACAGAAGTAGGAGGAGCATGCACATGGTATAGTGGTCTTTTCCAGAGCATAGAATGTTATCACCTAAACACTTAAATCTGTGTGGGCAACATATCTAAATGTCTACACATACTCTAACCACAGAGGATTCTCCTCCCTACAAGTGGAGTTGGTGTGCAGCCAGCTCAGCCTGTCATGCAGGTGAATTCCTGATATATTGGCTCAGGTCATGGTCTTTATTCTCTTATTGGTCTACTATATCAGCAAACCCTCAGCCCTCACCATCAAACCAGAAAGTGCCTTACTGAGTATGAGGGCTATCAATTGATTACCTGAAGGCACTATCTCAGAAATTGGTGGCAACGATTTGAACTCACTGAGGATATTGGCAGGTTGGCAATGGTGGGAGGGCAAATGTCCTCATTCAGAGAAAAGAAAACAGGTTCTTAAAGCATGAAGCCACTGTTATTGCCAAGGGTGGCATATCAGCAATCCTAATCATCTTCACTAATAAGGAAAAACATCTTATATGAATTCCTAACCACTTGTCTCCATCCCACTTGGTTCAGTATCCTAATATTTTATTGTGTATTTCCTTGCATGGTTTGTTCTGTCCAATGTTATTATCACAGATTTCTCTGGATTGAATTCCATTTACCATTTTTCTGCCCACCCGACAAGTCTATTTATATTTTCATGCAGCCCACAACTTCCTTCCTCATTGCCAATGCAAATCGTGCTTTCAGATCTGCAAAATTTTTATTCATGCCAGAAACATTTCAGTCTAAATCATCAATGTATAGACAATTAAAAGAAAAACACCTGTTGACGATTACACTTCCCTCCTCACCACGGAGCCAATTCTGGGTGCAAAGTTTCACTTTCCTTTGGATTCTGCAGCTTTTATTTTCCTGGCCAATCTGTCATGTGAGACTTTGTCAAAAGACCTGCGAATATCCCTATGCTGTTTTGTGAAAGATCTTATCCAATTAGCCCCATTCTCCTACTCCGTTCGCATAGCCCTGCAGCTTTCTTTTATTTTCAAGTATCTGTCCAATTTACTTTTGAAGATTACTCTTGAGCCTGTTTGCATCACTTTATCAGGTAGTACATTCCAGATCAGCTACATAACAGCCAATTCATCTCATCTTCCCTCTTGTTCTCTTGCCAATTACCTTCAATCTCCCTTCTCAGTTACTGATCCCCTAGCCATTTGAAACAGCTTTTCCTTGCATTCAGTCTCAAAAAACCTTCACAATTTTTAAAGTCTCCATAAGTCTCTATATTCTAAGGAAAGAGAACAATCACTGTTTCTCCACTAACTCCAAGATCCTGGCAACCTATCTAATAATCTTGACTAAAGATTTAAAAATGTTTACCATAGCTTACTTAGTTTTGCACTCTTGATAAAAAACAAGGTCCCAAAAGATTTTGGAACTGGTCAGTTCCAAAGATTTGGTGGAACAATTTTCTTTTAGTAAGTGTGAGGAAATGAGCTAGTTGTAATTTCTCATCCTGAATACAACTCCATGTTGTACAGGCTGCAGCAGATTTCATTATCTTGCAAAACTTAATCCAACTTCAGCAGTCTGACTGATGGCCATTGGCCTTCAGCTGGCACTCACTCTCATAGTGCTTCCTTTGAGGCATTGAGTATCAGCACCTGCTGATGGATGGCAGTGCTGGAACAGCAAGTGAGAAGCAGTGACAGATTTAGAATGCTGCACAAATCTGGAATGGATTTCAAAGCACACAAATTGAGCATGTAGTGTGAGGAGAATGTCAAAGAGCACGCAGACAGATACTGCTATAAACAGCACCTGTGTAGCCAAATGTTGGTGGCATTTGAAATTCAGTCTTTCATAAAGGCAGAGTGTTTATTCAGAATCTCAAGGTCAGCTCTCACTTTCTACAAGGTGAAACACGCTGGCCATTTTTATGACTGGGGATTGGCAAAGTACATTGTTAAATTGATTAACAGGAGTTTAAAAAATCAGTCAAAAATATTCTCATTGGCAGACAGAAATTCAAAGTGAGAAGTATACATCATTAAATTATCTTGTTTATTTTAAGACAGGTATTTGTAATACAATAACCATATAAAGAACAATATTTTCCAGTAAGTTTGTTTAAATTGTTAAAAATTTTAACATAAACAATTCACATTCTGATGACAGAATGAACAAGATCATGTTTCAAGGTTTGAAGCTTCAAAGGCTCCTGCCTCTGAGCATAAATTCCAGATGATCCGCTTCATGCCATTTCTAACTGAAACCACATGGTACATTTTTATGTGACCTGTGTCTGTCAACGAAACTGTCTGTTTCATTTGGTGCAACTGAGAGAGCTTGAGGCATTCAGAATACAGCTGTCAATCAAATTAATATTGTTTTTAATGAATGTACATAGAAAAATTGCCAGTCTCCAGCAGAAAATGCAACCTGAAGAGAACTTAACTCTTTCCAATTGCAAAGATGCATCTAATTGCCGTATTGATTTGATTATTATTCTTACATTTCATGTTATTTAGCATAAACTGCTCAGATAGCAGGTTTGAGACTGTAGACCATTAGATCGTAAAATGCAGGAGCAAAAGTAGGCCTTTCAGCCTATCCAGTCAGTTTCACCTTGCAGTGAGATTATGGCTGATCTGGTCATTCTCAATTTCACTTTTCGACCTTTTCCTCATAACCCTTGAAAGGTGTTTGCATTACACAACACCAGTTATTGCACTGAAATTATATGAAAAGATGTCATAGAATATTGATATATATTAGGTCACTAGGTAATCAAGATATCACAAAGCCTTGTAGATATTAAACATGATGATATTTTCATGCTTTTAGTTGATAGGCGTTTTTTTCTTGCAGTGCTGTGAGACGCAGTCGAATGTAACTGAAAATATTAAGATTAGCCTCAGTGGTCCATATTTATTGGGACAGGAGGAAAGAGAACAGATGCCGAAGAGATCAGATAACGTCAGACATGGACGTGGCCTCGTGTACAAAATATATGCACAAAAATAAATTTTAATTTTCATCAGTTACCAATCTATATCGCGTTGCTCAGTACTTAAATTGGCAAACTTGTTAATGATAATCCTTGCAATGCGCACTATCTCAGAACAGCAGGAGGACAAAGGAGGGAATATTGTGACCTAGGGGAAGAAGAATGTCAGTGTTTGCAGAGAAGAAGGGCACGATATCTGTATGAATCCAATTAACATGAAGGGAGAAAATGCTGGTGCCAGTGTGAACGGAGATAGAAAAGAAAGTCTTTGTTAGCAGTGCCTTAAGATAATGCTTTGCTATTTCCTCCAATGCTATACACGATAACTTTGTATGCAGTCAAAGCTGGGTATTTGTGACTCCCAGCAGTAAGAATTATTAGCAAAGACCATAGTAAGCAGTGGCTCAGTGGTTAGCACTGCTGTCTCACCACACCATGGTCCCAGGTTTGATTCTACCCTTGGGTGACTGTGTGGAGTTAGTGTGTTCTCTCTATGTCAATGTGGGTTTCCTCTGGGTGCTCTCATTTCTTCCCACAGTTCAAAGATATTCAGATTAGGTAGATTGGCCATGCTAAATTGCCCATTGTGTCCAGGGATGTGTAGGCTACGTGGATTAACGATTGAAAATGGAGGATTACGGGGAAAGGGGAGAGGTGAGGGTTTGGTTGGAATTCTTTTCAGAGGATAGGTATGGGCTGAATAGCCTACTTACACAATGTAGGGATTCTATGAGAGAAGTTTTTGTTTTACAAAAGGGTAAACTAGTCTGGATTAAAGGTTTTAAGAGACAGCATATCAAGGAAAGAATTCTGAGTATGAATCCAATAGCAGTGCAGAACAATCGCACAAGAACAACAAGTCAGTGAAAAAGATGCAGTGCTAATAAATCTTGAGAAAACCAGTGTAGGATAGGGATTGTTATTTATCGAGGCTGCTGCAAAACGCTTCTTCGTTAATTTGCACTAAGCAAAACAAAAGAAAGATTGCAACTTGTTGGGGAGATGAATTATCTGCATTGTATTAGGCCGTGTATTCAACCTTCAAACACAAAGCAAAATTTGGATTTTGCTGTTAGCAATTTTCCTTCAACAATCAAGATGTTTGGAAACAGGAAAGGCCAGGGTGGCTATTTTATGACAATCACAACTTTGACTGTCCCTATGATAGCATTTACAGCTTAAAACTATTTAGTTTGGGCTCAGAACATGTTAACATAATTTCAATATCTTAAAATAGCTTTCCATCATTCATAGATTCAGTGAAACTAGAATTATTACAGCAAGTGATACTTTAAGTTTCCTCAGGATTCATCACATTAGGACATAGTGTACCTTAGTAGGACTTTTAAAGAAGGGGACGTGGTGATGTCATGGCTATGTCATTGGTCATGGAATTCAGGGTGGTCGTGCCCACAAATGAAACCCCCCCGACCACCCACTTTATCCCACACTCTACAGTGTCCCTCCTTTGCAAATACAATTACTCCCCAAAACATGGGGCACCAACTCTGACTTCTTCATCAAGAATTCTCCATATCCATGAGGGGTGGCACGGTAGCCCAATGGTTCACACTGCTGCCTCACAGCACCAGGGACCCAGGTTTGGTTCCCACCTCAGGTGACTGTCTGTGTGGAGTTTGCATATTCTCCCCGTGTCTGTGTAGGTTTCCTCCTGGTGCTCCAGTTTCCTTCCACAGTCTAAAGATGTGCAGGTTAGGTGAATTGGTCATGCTAAATTGCCCATAGCACTAGGTGCATTAGTCAGAGAAAATATAGCATAGGAGAATGGGTCCAGGTGGGTTCCTTTTCGGAGGGTTGATGTGGATTTGTTGGGCCGAAGGACCTGTTTCCATTGTGTAGGGAATCTAATCTAATTTGCTTTGCTGGATGTGTTTGTTGAGATGAGAAGCTTTGTATAAATGACGGCAGTTGTGCAGTTAATAAGTCATTTAATAAGAAATAATCCTCCTTCATTGGCAACTTGCCTCATCGCCTGGCAGATGAATAAAAGGTGCAGTGCGTGTTTCCTGATACTGAGATGAACCTCAACAGATTTGTTGTGAGGTTCTGCTACAATTCTTGCTGTACCTCATTTCGTTCAAGCCTCTATAAGATTCTGCCCTAATTTTCAATTGCAGGATTATGAAATGAATTGTTAATTCAACCAGCTGCTACAATGGGTATTGAAACTGTGACCTCAAACCATTAGTCTTTGGATTATTCATCCAGTGATATTATGACTGTCCACTATCTTCTCTCAGACTCAGTGATATCAAGGTTTTAACAGATGGTCAAAATGCATACTGGGTGAGTGGGAAAAGAAGTGACATAATGGCCCGGGTGATCTGAGAGAGCCTGGATGATACATGAGGTATAATGATGGTATCGGGAGGCACAGGTTTTCTAAGGGGACATGGCTAGCATGAGATTGACTGGGGTAAGAGAGGTGAGCAATGAGGCTTAGGGGACATTTAGAAATTGGTGGGTTGTTCTGTTCGAGAATGGAGACAGACCTTTAAACGGTCCACTTCCGCACTCCTGAATTAGTTTGCCAGCCATGGAAGCACACAGGTTAGGTTTTCCAACATTTCAATTTAACACAGTTCCTACCTGCCTGTGACAGCTGATCCCTTTACTCTAAAATCCAAGAATTAAATTCACAATGTAGTAAGAAAGCTACAGGAAATTAACCAACTATACCATTCTGACTGGGCAGGAAGACTTAAGATCAGGACAGTTAAAACTGAAAAAATCTAATGAATTGTTTACTCGTAAAGATAAAGACCAGAAGATTTAACAATGAATAAGTGAAGGCAAGAATGCTTTCTGGTTAGTCAATTGCTGCTATCAACCAAGCAATTTACTTAGAATTTGCTCAATCCCAAATATTTCTTTGAAAAATATACAGTGTACTGCCTGGACTCTTTACCTTGTAGCAGAACAATTTTTTTTATAATTCCTCTCTGCCTTATGACTGAAACCTGACAGTATGGCACCTGAGGTATCCTGAAGTTTAAAGACCTGAAGTCATGTAGCTAAAAGTCTGACATCTAATTAGCCTGTCTCTTGATCTGATAAATAAGCATATTGAGCAGAGTACTAAAGAGTACGACACAACCACAGGCTTTGATGAAAATGCTTGCAAGCAGCGCATTAGCACTCCAGGGTGCCAATAAGATCACCATTAACATAGATGTTCGAAAGCAATAGTAAAACCAAAAACAAACTGCTGGGAGGAGGATACAAGATTTCCTTTCTTCCATTTATTATTAACGTTTCCTGTTTTTTTTCTGGAATTACTGCTAGCAGAAAATATCTGCAAAAATTTAGTACAATGTGTTCCTACATGTCCAAGCTGACATCAATGTAAGTATCTCAATAACTGAATGCACACTGTTATGAAACTCATTATCTATTTACTGCATATCAGCAGATGTGACTCTTCCTGACTACACAAAATGACAAACAACTCATTTTGTTATTTAATAATGTACCACTAAATCACAAGATGGCATACATTAAGTCACTAATTGTAACTGAAGCATTTCAATCATTCCAGAGTATTGGTCTTTGCTCAATTATTTAAGAAGATTTCAACACTATTTGAGCAACTCAAAATTGGATAATTTGGGCAACCTTTATAAAATGTATTTACACTTTACTAATGATGAAAATATTTCTCATGTATATTTTAATTAGAAATTTTGCAGTGAGTTATACAAATGAGAAATGTATTAAAACCAATTACAATGACAATCCTTCCCTGTTTTAAAATATTATTTACAGAGCTGATATTTTGCTGTGAGTCATTGGAGGTTTCTCGTGTGGTTCTGTGGAACAAAGGGGTCTGGTTTTGTGCCCATGAACCATCACAGAACACGATAGAAAGCACGGTGCCATAGTGGGAAGTCGGCCAATATCAAATAATGAGGGATAAAAAGTTTAAAAAAGTGGAATTTCTGACAGATATAGTGAAGCTTCAGTTTGTTCAGGGTTCAGTGGAGGTCAGAGAGCGTTCAGGCTCTACTCTATTTCAACAATGTGCCCTTATCCTCAGAAGAGTGGCCTCAACTGGACTAGTACAACCTTTTCCCTTCCCCCATTTCAAACATACTTCAGGCATCCCTGATTGAATTTTTCAAAGGGGTAACCAGATGTGTAGACGAGGGCAATGCATTCAACGTAATCTACCTGAACTTCAACAAGGCTTTTGCTAAGGTCCTACGTGGGATACTGATAGCAAAGGTAATAGCCCATGGAACCTCAGGAAATTTTGCAAAACGGATATAGATTTGACTGAGTGGCAGGAAGTAGAAGGTGATTTTGAGGGTGTTTTTGTGACTGAAAGTCCACGTCCAGTGGGGTTCTGCAGGGTTCAGTGTTGGGGCTCTTGCTGTTTGTAGTGTATATAAACAATTTACTCTTGATTGTAGGAGGGTTGGTCAGTAAGTTTGCAGATGATACAAAAATAATGAGAAGGGTAGTCTTAATTTACAGAAGGATATAAATCGGCTGGTCAGATGGGCTGATCAGTGGCAAATGGAATTCAATCCAAATAATTGTGTGGTAGCATTCTAGGGCAGGACAAACAATGCAAGGGAATACATAATGATCAGTCGGACTCTAGGAGGAAACAAAGATCATTGGGAGCTTGGTGTGCATATACACCCATCCCATAAGATTCCAAGACAGTTGGATAAAGTAGGTAAAAACAATGACTGCAGATGCTGGAAACCAGATTCCGGATCAGTGGTGCTGGAAAAGCAGATTTCGCTGCACTTTTGGATGCTGTCTGATCGGCTGTGCTTTTCCAGCACCATTGATCCAGAAGGTGGATAAAGTAGTTAAAAAGGTATTGGGATACTTGCCACAAAATTTAAAAGAACAAAAGTAGTGCAGTCATTTGGTAAGCCTAAAATACTGTAAGCTGCCTTCTTCTTTGAAGCAAGCAGGTTCTGGGGTGTTTTCTCTCCTTAGACCTTGTGAAATTTGTCAGCATAAGTGGATGTAGAATGTCTAGTCCCCCAACTGGTGGCAATGCTTTCCATTCTAGCATCTGTTTTGTTCTATGAAAATCAACTCATGATGTCTGCTTCAAGAGGGTAATACAATGCAACCAAACAGATAAGTGTTTTACATTTCGTGGAGGAGTTCAGTCTTCACTGACTGTTGCCTTTTACACCAGTAACATGGAGGCATTAGGGAGTCATAGGTACAATAGTTATTCAGCACAGAAGAGGTCGTTTGGCCCATTGAGTCTGTGCCAATCTATCTGCACTGATTCTACTTTCCAGGATTTGACCCATATCCTTGAATGTCACATCATTTCAGCTGCTCAAGAAAAAACATTTCACAGATTCTGAGGTTTCCTGTTTCTACTACCCTCACAGCCAGTGTTCTCCAGACTCCCACCATCCTCTGGGTAAAAATATTTTTCCTCAAATGCTTCTAGACCTTCTAACTTGCACCTTAAAATTATACTCCTTCATCATTGACTGCACAGCTAAGGGGAACAGATGCTGTCTATCCACCCTGTTTCTGCCCCTCATAATCTTATTCACCTCAATCAGGTTATCCCGCTGCCTTTTCTGCTCCAGAGGAAACAACATGAGCTTATCCAGCCTCTCTTCACAGTTAAACAGCTCCATCCCAGGCAACATCCTGGTGAATCTGCTTCTCACTCCCTCCAGTGCCATCATATCCTTCCGAGAGTGTGCTGACGAAAACTACACACAATACACCAACTGTGACATAACTCAAGTTCGGTATAGCTTCAACATAACCTCTCTGCTCTTATAATCTAACATACAACTGATAAAGGCAAGTGTTCCTTATGCCTTCTTAACCATCCTATTAATCTATCTTGCTGTCTTCGGAAATCTGTGGACAAGCACCTGAAGATGAGCTTCCTGATGTCCTGTTATTCATTGAGCACTTCCTTGTCATGTGACTTCTTTTAAACTGCATTATCTCACACTTTTTCAGGTTTAAATTCCATCTGCTACTGATCTGTCCATCTGACCAGTCTGTTTATATCTTCCTGTAACCTAAGACTTTCATACTCACTATTAACCACCCAGCTCATCTTCAAGTCATCTGCAAACTTACTTCTCAGCCCCTCCCACATTCTTATCTATAGTATTTATATATATCAGGAACATAAAGATTGATCCCTATGGTATGCTACTGCACATCAGTCTCCAGTCACACAAACAGCTTTCCAACACTACCCTCTGTCAATTATAACAGCCAATTTTGGATCCAATTTACCAAGTTACCCTGGATCCCATGTGTTTTTACCATCTTTATCAGTCTCCCATGTGGGACATAGTCAAAAGCTTTGCTGAAATCTATATAAATTACATCAACTGACCTACTCTTGTGTACACACTTGATTACATCCTGAAAAGATTCTATGAAATTTGTTAGGCATGACCTACCTTATCAATCGTGAGTGGAGTTTAACTCTCTCCTTCAGAATTTTCTCCAACAGTTTCCCTACCATTCCTAACATTGATCTGAAAGTAAGGTAAGTTATAATAGTGAAATAATTGGAAGCCTTCTGTAAAATAATGTGTTTTTCAAATCATGACCTTCCTTACACATCACTGTCTGTCACAGTGACAGTGAAGGAACAATGATATAGTTCCATGTCAGGTGATGTTGTTGCTTTTTCCTTCTATATGGTATAAGTCATAGGTTTGGAAAATTACAAGAGCCTTGCTGACTTAGTGCAGTGCATTTTGTCAGTGGTGAAGAGAGTGAGTCTTGGAGGTGATGAATAGGGTGCCAATCAATCAACTGTATATAAATGAGTGATTGATTACATTGGGCTTTTTTTTGGTTCTGGAGATGAACTTGTTAAGTTGTCCACTTGAGCCTCAGCCAGATTTCATTTCCATCTAATAGCAGATCCACCTTAAATCTTGCAGCCAGAAGACCCCACATCCTGAAAGTCTCAAGATCAATGTAGGAATGCAATGGTAGGTTTACTCCTGTCTCCCCATCTGCCACTGACAGGAAAAACCTGGTTCTATGACTCTGTGTTCTTTGGGTCCACTTCTTATCAAACTTATCAAAACATGACATTTTGTTACGTTTCTAACTTTGCAACAAAAGTGGAAAAAAACTTTTAAGTAAAGCTGATTGTTGGTATTGGCCGAATTTTATGACCTTTGGCCTTCTGTCAGATGTATCGTGCTATAAAAGTGGTTTTCACCACAGTCCAATTGTTTTGTTCATCAGTGAAAGGAATAGCCAAACAATTGACTAAAGTTTAAAACAAAATCTTGTACTTGAGCTTACCAAAGCCTCCCTTAAGATGAATACCTGTTGAAAATGTGAACTACAAATACTTTCTGGCCACATTGCTTCTGCATCTTAACTTCCTTCCATAGACCACTGTTTCATGTTATAGTTTAAAAAAAATTATATAACTGACCCATTTACAATTAATATGTCAGAAGTCTCAAGGGGGAGGTAGTGCCATACTGTGGTAATTTCACTGGATTTGTAATCTAGAACCCCAAAGTAATGTTCTGAGGACATGGGTTTGTGTCCACCATGGCAGATGGTGAAATTTGAATTCAATAAAAAGCCGGTGACCATGCAACCACTGTCAATTGTCATTGAAAACCCATCTGGTTCACAAATGTCCTTTAGAAATGGAAATCTGCCATCCTTATCTGGTCTGCTCTACATGTGACTCCAGACCAACAGCAATGTGGTTGACTCTCATCAGCCCTCTGGGCAATTGGGTGGGCCTAGTTAATGATGACCTCATTCCATTGTGTAGTGTAGTTTCAAATTTTTTTTACCTATTTACATAGAAGGAAAATACTCTTATCATTTATAGTTATGAACAGAAATATATTTCTCATTTGCATGAAAGTTGTAAATTTGTGGCTTATTTTTAAATGGATCTGGTTCATCTCTTATAATTTTCAATTTACCTGTAACCCATAACATCACTCTGCCATTATTTACACTGCAGGTTGACCTCTGCATCCATGCCAGAAATCACTGGCAGCTTTCAAGTTTGGAGGCACAGGTGGTCACCTTTCTGTGTGTGATTTGTTTCCAAGGCTTCTGGTCAGCTGACAATGGATGTGGGGCCCACATCATTTCACATAACTTTTCATCATCCTGTACAATTCAATTAGATTAGCAACTGAAGAGGAAAAAGCTGCAGCTCTCCAGAGATTGGGTAAATGAGCAGCATTATTGTTATAGAGTTATATTTTGTCATAGAGATGTACAGCACAGAAACAGACTCTTTGGTCCATGCCAACCAGATATCCCAACCCAATCTCGTCCCAACTGCCAGCACCCGGTCCATATCACTCCAAACGCCCTCCCCCATTCATATACCCATCCAGATGCTCTTTTAATGTTGCAATTGTACCAGCCTCCACCATCTCCTCTGGCAGCCCATTCCACCCATGCACCACCATCTGCATGAAAAAGTTGCCCCTTAGGTCTCTTTTACATCTTCCCCCTCTCACCCTAAACCTATGCCCTCTAGTTCTGGACTCCCCCACCCCAAGGAAAAGACTTTGTCTATTTATCCTATCCATGGCCCTCATGATTTTATAAACCCATATAAGGTCACCCCTCAACCTCCGACGCTCCAGGGAAAACAGCCCTAGCTTATTCAACCTCTCCCACCTATAGCTCAAATCCTCCAACCCTGGCAACATCCTTGTAAATCTTTTCTGAACCTTTTCAAGTTTCAAAACATCTTTCTGACATGAAGGGGACCAGAATTATATGCAATATTCCAAAAATGGCCTAACCAATGTCCTGTATAGCTGCAACATGACCTCCCAACTCCTGTACTCAATACTCTAACCAATAAAGGAAAGCACACCAAATGCCTTCTCCACCATCCTAGCTACCTGCGACTCCACTTTCAAGGAAAACTATTTACATACCCTTGAAGAGAGTCATGAAATCATACACTGGCTTCACACATCACAAATTTTACTTTACTTTCTAGGTCATTTGTATACATGGTATATATTATACATACACACATATCAGGTTAAACAAGGGTCCGAATACCAACCTTTGGGAAACTCAACTATTGATCTTCTTCCAGCCCAAGAGCTGTCGCAAAACCTGATTTCAAAGTGAGTTTGAAACTTCATTTCCCTGGAAGTCAAGTTAAGTCTGATGTTGCAATCTATGACCAAAATGACAGTACAAATATCACTGAATGCCGTATTTATTGCCTGGCATTAGATATCTCCATGAAAGTGGCTATCAAAGGGTTAACATAAGAAATGGTCCAGTATCTGAAGCCAGTATCTTTATGCTACAAAGCATCTAGTTGCTTAGCAACACAATTGAAGTGGTCTCAGCTGTTGGGGATGTTAACAAGCGAGTTCTGTTGTCCGTCACCAAGCTATAATCAGTGATTTATAGATACCCTGTTGTGTCATCAGCATAAATGAAGTAATCTCGTTATTTGCCTTAATTACACCTTTGAGTAAACTTTACTAGATGCACTCCTGTGTGAAATTGCTCAGTACAAATTGGACACCAAGCAATCTGATTCTCATGTTGTCTTCAGTTGCATTTTGAAAAGCAATTGAAAATGTTGCTTGCTTGTATTGTCCTTTCATTAATTCTTCATGACAGGGGTTAACCTAATATTTTCTGATCAAGCTAAGATATTCTTTTTTTTGAACAGCTGAGTTTTAATCCAACACAGGCATAGGGTGGATAACCCCCATCTGGCTCTTACCTTTGAGACATATTGACATAATAACCTGTATTTGCTTCTACGTTTTTGCTCAAAATTAGACAGTGTCATTCCTCTTCTAATTCTCCCCTAAACCTTGAACAGAACGGTTGTGGTTACAGAGATAGCAGCAGTAAGACCTTTAAAGTCGCACTACAAAATTTGAGGTGTCTTCCATTACCTCTAACTTAAACCATTCACTAGCAGATGTTATCATATTCTTGGGACTGAATTTAATGGTGCATTGGGCAAATGACTCACCATAATACTATAGTCGAGAGTGTGGTGTTGGAAAAGTAGTGCAGGTCAGACAGCATCCAAGGAGCAGGAGAGTCGACGTTTTGGGCAAAAACCCTCATCAGCCCTTTCCTGATGAAGAGCTTTTGCCCAAAACGTCAACTCTCCCACTCCTTGGACGCTGCTTGACCTGCTGTGCTTTCCCAGCATCACACTCTTGACTCTAATCTCCAGCATCTGCAGTCCTAACTTTCACAGTACTAACCAGACAAAAGTTAGATCAACAGCTCACTTACTTTAAACTGTGTTACTTCACTACAATTATCTACTGGGAGTGGCCTTAACAAGATAGGAAACTGCTCAGGAATGGCAAGTCCCATCATGTGGCTAATCAGTTTGGCCAGCAGCTGAGTCTTCCCAGCTCAGCCGGAATGCAGAATTGGCTACTGCTGGGACTACTATAGAATCCCAAGAAAAAGATCCAGGGATGCCACTTACAGGTAGTTTCAAGCATTTGATCATGGGGGCCAGGAATCCCTGCGAGGGGTGAGGGGGTTCTGAGAATTGAGTTTCAGTGCCAAGGAGGCCAGAAAGTGAGCATATCATATTAGGGGTGCTCCAATTGTCACAGAGGATCAGAGAATTGGAAAACCACCAATGTGGCACCACTGTTTAAAAAGTGATGGAGACATACAGCGAGGAACTATTGGTTGATTGGCCAAAACAGCCACTGTTGGAAAAATGTTGAAATCTGTTATGAAGAAAATAATAACATTTCGAAAATTGTACAGTGACAAGATGGCTTCATGATTCAGAAAGCATGTCTAATTTATTAGAAATTTTCAAGGAAGTCTCAACCAGAGTAGATAGAAGGGATGTGCTATATTTGAATGTCCAAAAGCAGTTTGACAAGGTATCTCACCAAAGGTTAAATCATAGGATAATAGCTCACAGTAAAACATGTAGTATATTGGCATAGTTAGAGAATTGGTACATTGGCAAAAAATAGAAATGGGGATGAGGGATTATTTTTCAATTTGGTGACCCCATGACCATTAGGGTTAAACAGGGATTGGTGCTGGGTCTGCAAATGTTGACAATATTTATTAATGACTTGGAATGTACAGTAGCCAAATTTGCAGACAACACTAAATTAGATGGAAATGCAGGTTGTGTGTACAGGAAGATATTGAAAGATTATATAAGTGGTCAAAAAAGTTTGAGTATAATGTGGAAAAGCATGACATTGTTCATTTTGGAAGGGAGAACAAAAAAAACAGCAATATTTAAATGGAGAAAAACTGTGGAAAGCTGCAATGCAAAGTGTCTTGGGATATTTCTGCGTGAAACACAGAAAACTCGTGCATGATACAGCAAGTCATCAGGAAGACAAATGGAATGTTGGATCTTATTTCAAGGGGGTTGGAGTATAAGAATAAGAAAGTCTAACTACAACTGTACAAAGTGCTGGTGAGACCATAGCTGGAGCACTGTTGGCAGTTCTCTTCCCCTATATTTAAGAAAAGATATTATGTCATTGGAAGTAGTTCAGAGGAGATTCAATAGGATGATCCCTGGGATGAAGCAATTGCTTTATGAGCAATGGTTTAACAGCTTAGGACTCTACACACTGACATTTAGAAGAATGAGAAATGATCTAATTGAAACATAAAAGGTTCTTAAGAGGGTTGACAAGATCAATTCTGAGAGGGTGTTTCCCTTCATGGGAGAATCTAGGACCAGAGGGCATAGTCCTCAGAATAAAGGGGTGCCAAACTAAAACTGAGATGAGGAGAAATTCCTTCTCTCAGAAAGTTGTGAGTCATTGGAACTTCTTGTCAGAGACTTGTGGGGGCAAAAAAGGTGGGGAGGAAGAGGAATACCTCTTTTAGGACTAAGAGCATATGACCTTAGAAAATAGGAACAGGAGAGGCTGCTTGGCCTCTCAAGCCTGCTCCGCCAATGACGAAGGTCATGGTTAATCCAGCGTTGCTCGCTTCCACTTTCCTGCGTTTTCCCCGTAGTTAATGTTGTCTTACAAGGAATACAAGGGTGGTTCAAGAGACTTGTTCACAGGATTGTAGGTCTGAATCAACACTACAAAGAGAGAATGGGCAAACTGGGCCTGCAGTCTCAACAGTTTTGAAGAATGACAAGTGGTCTCATATAAACCTTAAAAATGCTTCAAGGGCTAGACAGGGTAGATACAGTTATGATATTTCTTCTGTTTGGGGAGTCTAGAACTGTGGAACACAATTTAAAAACAAATGGGATCCTACTTAGGACAAGGTAGAGGAAAGTTTACTTTTTAGAAGGTGAAAACTCATTGGAATCCTCTATACCAGATGGCTGTGGAAACTCAGTCCTAGAGTATATTTAAAGTAGAGGTTGATTTGTAATTATCAATAGTATAAAAGGGTATGAGAATGGTGTGGGTAAAATGCATTGAAGTGTTTGAACAGCCATGATTGTATTACTTGGCAGATCAGGCTGGATGGGCTGAATGGCCCAGTCTGTTCCTATCAGTTGGGTAAACCATTCAGATTCTAGGTGGGGTAAATAAACACAGTGGTTAGCACTGCTGCCTCACAGCGCCTGTAGACCCGGGTTCAATTCCCGACTCAGGCGACTGACTGTGTGGAGTTTGCACGTTCTCCCCGTGTCTGCGTGGGTTTCCTCCGGGTGCTCCGGTTTCCTCCCACAGTCACAAAGATGTGCGGGTCAGGTGAATTGGCCAAGCTAAATTGCCCATAGTGTTAGGTAAGGGGTAAATGTAGGGGTATGGGTGGGTTGCGCTTCGGCGGGTCGGTGTGGACTTGTTGGGCCGAAGGGCCTGTTTCCACACTGTAAGTCTAATCTAATCTAAACAATTTGTTCTTCAACAGTAGGGATTTCATTGATGTTAAGCAATTTACAGTTCTGTGGATACTAAAAAGCTGGTAACCATTGCAGATAAAATAACCAGAAGATTTTGATATTAAATTGTAAATTAAATTTTTCCAGATATTTGTTTATCCTGATTAACCTTCAGATTCCAACTGCCCCACAGTGATTGCAGTTTTTAATTTTTATGCTTTCCTTGATGATAATCAACCATTGAGAGCCAGTACAAAGGGCAACAATATCAGTGCTGCTGTTGATTGAAGTTCGAATGCTTTCAAATCTAATGCTGCCTTTGGTCAAATACTGGATTCTTTGACTAAGATGTTTCAAAGCAAAAAGAAAATCTTCTTTTGATATTTGATTGTGTGTTTAATACAGGCATAAATTGTGGTGAGAAAAATCAATTGAATATTAAGCAGACAAGAGGGAAATCAAAGCATTTTTTCAAACAAGCCAAAGAGATACTTCATCAAGATGTTTTTAAATTAATTTTTAAAAAGGGAGAAAAATATCTCAACGTCAATGGGATAAACGCCAGCGATTCAATTAGTTAGTATGTGTTTATTTATTGCCATATTGTGCTGAAGTGAAAAGTACAAGTCAAAAAAAAATTAAATGACATGCTGATCAGAGTAATAAAATGAATGATCACTACTTTATTGTGGTTGAAAGGAGCAGATAGAAATAAAAAGAATGTTTTCTGACAGCTCCCTGACAGTTTAGCTTAGTATTTCACTGCATCAATCAGGCCAGGAAAGCATCAGGTTCAACACGACGGGATACAATGTTAGCTGATCTCCAGGAAGTGCTAAAATGAATCGAGCTAAGATAAAAACAGTAAGACAACATTTCTGCTCTCAATTGTTATCTGGTGACCCCTGCTGGAAAGTGTGGATGATAATTCAGGACAAACTTGGACATCTTGCTCCCCCCGGGTATCTGGATACTGAAATTAAATGTCTCATGTCACACACAGAATGGTTACTTAAGCAAGCAACAAGAAAACAGTTGGCACCAATCAAGTGCCTCCCAAAATGAAGTAAAACCTTTGGGTTCTTATGGCACAATGGTGGTGTCCTGATCGCTGGACTAGAAGATCTGGATTCAAGTCCCATCTATGCCAGAGTTCAGTCATAACATGCCTGGACAGATTGATTAAAATGACCATTAAGTAAGGCCTTCAAGATGGGGAGAAAATGGTTTCATAAATCACATTGTGGTTTGATTTTGGTCTTCTGCATAATGCCCACCAGAAGATGATTTGCAAATCAAACCAAGGCAGCATGCAATTTTCACCCTCTTCTTTTATATTGCTTTGTTCCCAGTAGGTGTTTTTGCAGGTAAAACTCTTTTGCAAAGCTGAAGATGAGTCAGCAGATGAGGAACAATTACCTTTTAATGATCTCAACAATGTTGTCACCAAAGAAATTTTAGGAATATTCCTTTGAGAACAAGCCAATCGCACTGTAGTTGCTTTGTATTTCAGAGGGTACAGGTTATAGTGGACAAATTTGAGCAACTACTATTCTTCTTCAGAGAAGCTTTCAACTCCTAGCCATGGCTACTTACCCACAGAAGGCATTCCTGGCTTTTATTCTTCCATTACAAACATGGTTGAGTGATGTCTGATGTTAATTGGGGGGTTTATAGCTCCTTCATTTTGCCAAGGTTGGAGGATTTATGCTATAAAGAGAGGGGTTGAATAGGCTGGGGCTGTTTTCCCTGGAGCGTCGGAGGCTGAGGGGTGACCTTATTGTGATTTATAAAATCATGAGAGGCATGTATAGGATAAGTAGACCAAATCTTTTCCCTGGTGTGGAGGAGTCCAGAACTAGAAGACATAGGTTTAGGGTGAGAGGGGAAAGATATAAAAGAGACATAAGGAGCAACTCTCTCACTAAGAGGGTGGTACGTGTATGGAATGAGCTGCCAGAGGAAGTGGTGGAGGCTGGTATAATTGCAACATTTAAAAGGCATCTGGATGGGTGTATGAATAGGAAGGTTGTGGAGGAATATGTGCTGGGTGCTGGCAGGTGGGATTAGATTGGGTTGGGATATCTGGTCGGCATGGACGAGTTGGACCAAGGGGTTTGTTTCCATGCAGTGCATCTCTATGACTTTAACAGAGTCTTGGGAGGGGAATTGAATACAAAACTGGGGAAGTTATTTTTCAGTCATATAGGGCATTGGTGAGACCACATCCTGAGTATTACATACTGTACTGGTTTCCTTATTTAAAAAAGATGTCAATGTATTGAAAGCTGTTCAAAAAAGGTTTACCAGGCAAATACCTGGAAAGGTTGGCTTTTCTCTTGAAGAAATATTGGACAGTCTAGATTTGTGTCCACTAGGGTTTCAAAGAGTAAGATGTGATTGAAATTTATAAAATTCTAAGGGGCCCTGACTTGCTGCATGTGGAAAGAATGTTTTCCCTTGTAGGAGAGTCTAGAACTACGGGTTACAGATTAAAACTAAGGGGTCGTCCAGTTAAGACAGAGAGATAAGGCAACTTTTTTCTCACCGAGTGTTGTGAATCTTTGGAAGTCTGCTTCCCGCTGATGTTTGATGAAAAGAAGTCTTTTAGCATCAATTTTAAATCAAATAAAACATAGGTAGATATCGTTGATAAGTAAGAGGACAAAAGGCTCTCATGAATTGACAGAAATGTACAATAATCTGATCAGCCATGATTTTGCTGAATAGCAGAGCAGTCTGGAGGGGCCTTGGTCTAAATCTTCTCCTCAAGAAACAGCATTTAATGCTACATTTCCCAATAATAGTAAACATATATATTCTGAAGGATTCTGTGAACTCTTACTCAGTTACAAGTAGAAAACTTGGTCAATAAACTGTTGAGATTTAAGTACACTTTATCTCTCCCATCTTGAAGACAAGTAAAGGACACTAATTGCATACACCTGTAATTCTGCCTCTCAAGTTTTATAATTGAACTGGAGCTGCTCACTGAGACGAAGATCAATTTTGACAAAAGCTGCTAATTGGAAACAAGTAGCTCTGCTAAAACAGAGGCAAGAGAAAAAAGATCAATTGCATGATGTAGTGTAGGATACATTGACTGCACATGTCACTCAGTCCAACCAAATCTTTTTATACCAACTCTGTAAATTAGCTTGGGGAGTCCCAAAAGAAAAAAAAAGGAAGCAATTGGTTATACAAAAACATGGATCATAATAGTCCAAAAAGATTACTGATTAATTGACTTATTAATAATTTACAAAAGGAAATCAATTTAACAAACTATGGGTTTCGCATTCAAGAGGTGGGTTTGGAAATTATTTCTCGTTGATTTTTTTTACAATTCCCCACAGAGATCTTGGTTTTCAAAGGAAAACAAGTCAAAGGGCCCAACCTTCTGTCATTTCAGCTAAGTCGTCATTCTTACAAGATTAGACAGTCAGGGCAAATTTTGGAAGCGTTATCATTAGCAGTGGAGGTTCACACAAAAGCTACAGAAATATCAATCATAGGTCATATTGCCTATAATATTTTGCAGATTGATTTAAATGATGTTTTCAATGGAGTTAATCACCGTTAGCTGTTTGCAACAAGACACTTACCCTTCACAACTCTTATCAAATTGATTGTTTGTGTCAGAAGGTTCCTTCTATTTCACAAGGGCTGCATAGATAAATTTGATCTATCCTTACTATGATAACTACTGTATGATCCTAATCCAATTTTCAAAATACTATACATATATTAGGATTGACGAATTTTACATTAATTTGGTCATCTCATGCAGTGCTCTTGTGTAGTAAAACTAATTTCCTTCCACTCGTAACTCATGTGCTTGTAAGTCCAAGAAACAGGTTTTAATAAGATGGGAAGATAGTCATTAAATTCTGAAGCATTTCAAGAGCTCATGCATACTTGCAAATCGAAATCCTGATCAATAAACTGTTCAGATTGAAAAGAGGTAAAGGGTATCAGTTGCATACTCCACCAATTCTGTCTCTTGAGTCTTGTACCGAAGTTGCTCACTAAGATGAAAGTGAAGGCCATATAATGGAGCACATCTCATGCTCTGTATAGAATCCGAAATGGCCTTCACTCTCCAGCCTTCCCACCAAACTACCATAATCTACAAAATAATAAAAAAAGAGAATGCTGGAGAAACACAACAGGTCTGGCAGCATCTGTGGAGAGCAAAATAGAGTTAATGTTTTGCGAATAATTTGACTCTTCTTTAGAACAATATGGCTGTTGCTGCAGCTACTCAACTTGAATGGCCTTCAAGGGTGAGAGAACCGTATCCATACACAGTGAGAAAATTCCTTTCATAAAGGATTGATTGCTCAGGTCTGGCAGTAATTGGTGGCAGAATATTGCTCTTGTTCTGTGTATTAAAGGGCTCCTCTACCCTCCCTAGTGCAAATCCAGGAACTGAGCTAAGGCTTTTCTGTTGGAGTTGCTGCAAATGTTTCCACATTTATATATCTTTCAGGTCTTCCTTGCATTTTTGATGGGACAACTGTTATGTTCCCATGTGCACCGAGCTGGTGTGGGTCACACAAATATCCAACTCCACATGACTTCACCGGAACTTCTGGATGACTTCTTCAGCAGCCTTTAGAATACTCTACTTGAAGTCTCCTTAAGTACCAGCTGCTTTCCTGCGTTGGTGAAAATGACTGGCACTACATTTTTAGATATGAGTCCTGTCAACCACTTTTCCTTATGATTTGAATCAATTCCTCAAAAGATCACAGCTGCAAATGTGTTGCTGGTCAAAGCACAGCAGGTTAGGCAGCATAAGATCAGGAAGGTCTGGCCTTGGATGTTCAATTTAAATTCCAATTCAAAGCTATGTGTTTCCAATGTTAGTCCTGAAAAATTACAAAGAAGGCCTTTCTATATCAGTGTGAATACCATATCTTTACTTCAGGTAAAAGCATATCGTTATGGATCAGACTAGATTCCCTCAAAATATTTCAAGAAGGTAGCCTGTACCCTTCCATTTTCTTAGTTTAAAGGTAGATGTGAAGTGCCGTGTTCCAGATGTGATGTGACTGGTCAGGCTGCACACCATTAAGCAAAACACAATTCATTTAAACACTATAGTTAAAATTCAAAGAAATGAAAGAGGAGTTTAGAATAATTTAACTATTGGAAAACATAACTGAATAATAGATACAGTACCTGTTACTAATTAACTATTCCAATATAGTAACATCTCCTAAACACACCTCTTGACAAAAAGGCAAATTCAGACACATATTTTTACATACAGTTCTCCAATCCAGGAGGCAGAAGCATCAAGAGAAAGTTCAGAGAGTTTAGCAGCCAAATGACATTCACTGAAGCTTCAAGCTCTTTTGGGATCTCAAATAGCTTCTGATGCTGAAGCTAAAAAACACAAGAAAGACCCTCTGGCAGCTGGCTGCACCCAGGTAGCTTCCATTGTTCCAACTTTCTAAACAAAACACTACAAGGTCTCACAAGTTGTTTTCTTAAGTCATCTTCAGTAGCCAGTTTGATACTTTGGCCTTACAACCTCACTTCAATCAAAAAAGGACACAATAACCTTTTAAAGGTTATTTTCAGGGACGCAAGATGGCACCGACAAGCAAGAAGTTGGTTTGAAGTGTGCCTATTTCAACGCCAGGAGCATCCGGAATAAGGTGGGTGAACTTGCAGCATGGGTTGGTACCTGGGACTTCAACTTTGTGGCCATTTCGGAGACATGGATAGAGCAGGGAACAGAATGGTTGTTGAGGTTTCAGAATTCAGTAAGAATAGAGAAGATGGTAAAAGAGGGGGTTGTGGGGGGTGCGGGGGGTGACATTGTCAAGGACAGTATTACAGATGCAGAAGGGATGTTTGGGGACTCGTCAACTGAGGTAGTATGGGCTGAGGTTAGAAACAGGAAAGGAGAGGTCACACTGTTGGGTGTTTTCTATAAGCCTCTGAATAGTTCCAGAGGTGTAAAGGAAAGGATAGCAAAGATGAATCTCGATAGGAGTGAGAGAGACAGGGTAGTTGTCATGAGGGACTTCAACTTTCCAAATATTGACTGGGAGCACTGTAGTACGAATACTATAGATGGGTCAGTTTTTGTCCACTGTGTACAGGAGGGCTTCCTGACACAGTATGTAGACAGGCCAACAAGGGGCGAAGCCACATTAGATTTAGTACTGGGCAATGAGCCCGGCCAGGTGTTAGACTTGGTAGGAGGTGAGCACTTTGGTGATAGCAATCACAGTTCTGTTATGTTTACTTTAGTGATAGACAGGGATAGGTGTATATCACTGGGCAAGAGTTACAGCTGGGGGAAAGGCAATTACGATGCGATTAGGCAAGATTTAGGAAGCATAAGATGGGGAAGGAAACTGCAGGAAAAGCTCCTGTATATCCTAGATAAGTATGTACCTGTCAGGTAGGGAGAAAGCTGGAGAGCACGGGAGCCGTGGTTTACGAAGGAAGCGGAATCTCTGGTCAAGAGGAAGAAGAAGGCTTATGTTAGGATGAGATGTGAAGGTTCAGTTAGGATGCTTGAGGGTTACAAGGTAGCCAGGAAAGACCTAAAGAGAGAGCTCAGAAGAGCCAGGAGGAGACATGAGAAGTTGTTGGCAGATAGGATCAGGGTAAACCCTAAGGCTTTCTATAGGTATTTAAGGAATAAAAAATGACAAGAGAAAGATTAGGGCGAATCAAGGAAGTTGTGTGTGGAGTCAGAGGAGATAGGGGAAGCACTTATTGAATATTTTTCAACAGTATTCACTCTAGAAAACGACAATGTATTCGAAGAGAATACTGAGATACAGGTTACTAGCCTAGGTGTGATTGAGGTTCACAAGGAAGAGGTATTAGAAATCCTGCAGAGTGTGAAAATAGATAAGTCCCCTGGGCCGGATGGGATTTATCCTAGGATCCTTTGGGAAGCAAGGGAGGAGATTGCTGAGCCTTTGGCATTGAACTTTAAATCCTCATTGTCTACAGGAATAGTGCCAGAAGACTGGAGGATAGCAAATGTGGTTCCCCTGTTCAAGAAGAGGAATAGAGACAACCCAGGTAATTATAGACCAGTGAGCCTTACTTCAATTGTTGGTAAAGTGTTGGAAAAGGTTATAAGAGATAGGACTTATAATCATCTAGAAAAGAATAATTTGATTAGGGATAGTCAGCACGGATTTGTGAAGGGTAGGCGTGCCTCACAAACCTTATTGAGTTCTTTGAGAAGGTGACCAAACAGGTAGATGAGAGTAAACCGGGTGATGTGGTGTATATGGATTTTAGCAAGGCGTTCAATAAGGTTCCCCACAGTAGGCTATTGTACAAAATGTGGAAGAATGGGATTGTGGGAGATATTGCAGTTTGGATCAGTAATTGGCTTGCTGAAAGAAGACAGAGGGTGGTGGTTGATGGGAAATGTTCATCCTGGAGTCCAGTTACCAGTGGTGTACTACAAGGGTCGGTGTAGGGTCCACTGCTGTACGACCTGGATGAGGGCGTAGAAGAGTGGGTTAGTAAATTTGCAGACGACACTAAGGTTGGTGGAGTTGTGGATAGTGATGAAGGATGTTATAGGTTACAGAGAGACATAGATAAGCTGCAGAGCTGGGCTGAGAGGTGGCAAATGGAGTTTAATGCGGACAAGTGTGAGGTGATTCACTTTGGTCGGAGTAACTGGAATGCAAAGTACTGGGCTAATGGTAAGATTCTTGGTAGTGTAGATGAGCAGAGAGATCTCGGTGTCCAGGTACACAGATCCTTGAAAGTTGCCACCCAGGTTGACAGGGTTGTTAAGGAGGCACACAGTGTTTTAGCTTTTATTAATAGAGGGATCAAGTTCTGGAACCATGAGGTTATGCTACAGCTGTACAAAACTCTGGTGTGGCTGCACTTGGAGTATTGTGTACAGTTCTGGTCACCGCATTATAAGAAGGATGGAAACAGTGCAGAGGAGATTTACTAGGATGTTGCCTGGTATGGAGGGAAGGTCTTACGAGGAAAGGCTGAGGGACTTGACGCTGTTTTCGTTAGAGAGAAGAAGGTCGAGAGGTGACTTAATAGAGACATATAAGATAATCAGAGGGTTAAATAGGGTGGACAGGGAGGGCTTTTTTCCAAGAATGGTGATGGCGAGCACAAGGGGGCATAGCTTTAAATTGAGGGGTGATAGATATAGGACAGATGTCAGAGGTAGTTTATTTACTCAGAGAGTAGTAAGGGTATGGAATGCTTTGCCTGCAACGGTAGTAGATTCACCAACTATAAGTACATTTAAGTCATCATTGGACAAGCATATGGACGTACATGGAATAGCGTAGGTTAGATGGGCTTCAGATTGGTATGACAGGTCGGCGCAACATCAAGGGCCGAAGGGCCTGTACTGCGCTGTAATGTTCTATGTTCCACGTTCTCAAGTGACAGCATCACCACAGCACTTCGCATGTTGATTTGTATACAGAATTAGGAACACACACATTTGAATTGGAACTTAAATTTAAATTAGACATCCAGTGGTTTGCCAACCCAGTCATCCTATCCTCAAGTATGCATGTCATCTATTTTTAGTGTTGATATAAAAACTCATAAAAGGTGACAAGTTCTATAAAGCTGTCAAACTGTCACGTTGTGAAGCTATTAGTAAGTTCTGGTGTGTAAAATTAGGGGAAAAAGAAGTTCGCATTTGACTGTGAGTTGAAAGAAAGATGTGCTGGCAGATCACAGCTGCAAATGGATTTCAGTGAGTCCTCCCTACCTTTTATCTCAGCCTGCTTGGCTCTCTCTCTCTTATTCCTGATGAAGGGCTTATGCTCGAAACGTCGAATTCTCTATTCCTGAGATGCTGCCTGGCCTGCTGTGCTTTGACCAGCAACACATTTGCAGCTGTGATCTCCAGCATCTGCAGACCTCATTTTTTACTCGAAGATTTTAACCTACTGCGAATCCTCTTACAAGGATGCCTTCCTTGAAGAAGCTCTCTTCCTCCCTCTACAAGGATTTCAGTGAGTCCTCCCTACCTTTTATCTCAGCCTGCTTGGCTCTCTCTCTCTTATTCCTGATGAAGGGCTTATGCTCGAAACGTCGAATTCTCTATTCCTGAGATGCTGCCTGGCCTGCTGTGCTTTGACCAGCAACACATTTGCAGCTGTGATCTCCAGCATCTGCAGACCTCATTTTTTACTATCCTATGGATGTTGTATATCTGGACATCCAGAAAGCATATTGTCAGTGTTCCGACAGTACATGGACTGCATTGGTTCAAGGAAGCAGCACACCATCACATTTTCATGGACAACTCATGAAGGGTAATAAATTGCTAGCCATCCAGTGACACCCATGTCATAGAGTCATAGAGATCTACAGCATGTCCTGCAAGTGAGTAAAAAAAAGATAAGGAGACAAAAGGGTTAAACATAAGCTAAGATTACATGGTGTTAGAGGTATTTTGTTAACTTTGATAAACAATTGACTGGTCAACAGAAAGCAGAGAGACAGGTTAAATAGGTCTTTTTCGAATTGGCAAGCTACAACTAGTGTGGTGTCACAGGGTACAGTTCTTGGGTCCCAACTATTTACAATCTATGCTAATGACTTGGAGACAGGGATAGAGTGTGCAATAGTCAAATTTGCAGTAGACACTCAACTAAGTGGGAAAGTAAGTTACAATCAATAGATAAGAAATTTACAAATGGATACGGATAGGTTAGGTGAATGGTTCTAAATTTAGCAGATAGATTTTAACATTGATTTGTGCAAGATTATCCACTTTGGTCAGAAGAATTTAAAAAATTATCACAATGAAGAAAAACTTGAAAATGCTTCAGTGGAGTGGGATCTCGGTATCCTCCAGCATGAACCACAGAAAGCTAGAATGCAGATACAGCAGGTAATAAGCAGGGAAAATGGAACATGAGCATTTATTGCTCAAGGAAAGGGGTACAAACTTGGCAAGTGTTATTGCAACTGTACGAGACATTGGTAAGATTGCATCTGGAGCATTGTGTACAGTTTTCATCCCCTTAATTGAGGAGGAGTTGTATTGGAGGTAGTTCACAGAAGGTTCACCAGATTGATTCCAGAGGTGAGAGATTTGTCCTCTGCTGGACAATTTGAGCAGTTTAGGTCCATACTTCCTGGAGTTTAGAAAAATGAGAGGAGATCTAATTGAAGTATATGAGATGCTAAAGGGGATTGACAAGTTAGACATAAACAGATGTTTCTCCTTGTAGGGCAATCTAGACCAAGGGGTCATCGTTTTAGGCTATGGGCTGGAGGTTTAAAATAGAGATGAGGAAGAATTACAACTCTCAATGGGTCATGCATCCATGGAGTTGTAGGTGGTTGCTGGGATACTAAATGAGTTGAAGGAGGAGACAGGCATTTTTAAATTAATGACGGGGATTAAAGGGTTTGGGAAGCAGGCAGGAAAGTGTGTTGAGGCTGATATGAATTCAGCCATGATCATACTAAATAGCAAGGCAGGCTTGAATGGCTGAATTACCTACTCCTGCTCCTAGTTCTAACACAAAGATCAAAGAATCAAAGAGAAGTATAGCACAGGAACAGGCCCTGTGGTCCTTCAAGCCTGTGCCAATCATCATGCCCTAACTAAACTAAAAAAGTAAACATTCTGCCCTTATTTGATGTATTTCCCTCTACTCCCTCCCTGTTCATGTATGCATCTAGATGCCTCTTAAATGTCACCGATGTGCCTGCTCCACCACCTCTTCTGGCAGTGTGTTCCAGGCTCCTCCCACTCTCTGCATGGAGAACATCCCTCACACATCTTCCTTAAACTTACCCCCTCTCATCTTGAACTGTGTTCCCTTGTAATTGATATTCTTATAATGGAATGTCAATGGATATGGTGATTGAGTGGGAAATCAGTTTAAAGCAAATAAATCAGCCATGTTTTAGTTCATCATAGAGCAGGTTTAATGGGTCAAAAGACCAAGTCCTGCTTTTATTTCCTCTGTCCTGACATAAAGCAACTAGGATGATGCACATGGCAGGTCATTAATATTTCTCAACTCAAACAGTCATGATAAGTTTCTTCTGCTCTTTGAATAAAGTGTATCAATTCTGTGGAATAGATCTGATTAAAGTATGAAGGGGCTGCATGGGATAATCACATCTCTTTACAGACTCTGCCAATTTAAAAGCACTTGGAACAAGTAACATGATAATGAAATAGAAGGATGGTGCTTTATCTGCTTTAGTAGGGCACTCCATTCCCATTGCAATTTAGAGGACACTCTACACCATTTACATTGCAGAGGAAAAATGGAAGATGAAAAAGGATGAGGCAATGTCAGATCAGACTAAGAACCAGCAATTTCTCACAACAGATAAAATCTTTACAGGGGATCCTATCCTTTTATTATTTCATAGCATATGAGTATCTCTGACCAAGCCAGCATTTGCTGTGAAGGTTAGTTTTTATTATTTCTAAGAACAAGCAATTCTCATTTTCCAAAACACTGCATTCAAAATCAGGTAGTGAGGTGCATAATGAATGTTTTGATTATACTTGTAGAAGGCTAGTAACTATTGTAACACAGTTAAATGAGGTTTTATGCTGCACAAGAAACACAAAATATGGAATACTAAAAGCACACAATTTTAAAGGGAACACCAATTTCTAACACCTACAGTGTGTTAAAGTGGTCATCAACTAATTGAAGCAGATTATTGGAAATGTTATTCTGGCAGTTGCCGCAATTCTACATGCTTTGGGTATTTTCCTATCCTTCCTAATTATTTTGATTGTCTATAGAAGTGATTGGGTTGGTGCAGGAACTTCATTGCGGGTAACTCAAAGCACAAACCAACTGCTTCTCTCCAGGATGTTCAACAAACAATACTCCATTCAGAACTTCAACAATAACCAGGTTATGAGTGACAAGCAGGAATTGTAACAATTTCTTGGTCATGAACTTGCTTATGGCGGGGAATTGATTAAAGTCACGATTTTTATGGGTGAGTCCTGAATGAAGACAGATTTAGAGAGTGGGTTTTAAAAGCGTGAGCACCCACTAGAGGCCTGTCAGCTGCAGAGGACAGTCCAATGCAAAGCAAGATAAATAAGATTTGCAAGGATGTTGCCAGGGTCAGAGGATTTGAGCTATAGGAAGAGGCTGAATAGGCTGAGGCTTCTTTCCCTGGAGCATCAGAGTCTGTGTGTTGACTTTATAAAAGTTTACAAAATCATGAGGGGCAAGCATAGGGTAAATAGATAAGGTGACCTGAGGTGGGGGACTCCAGAACTGGAGGGTATAGGTTTAGGGTGAGAGGGAAAGATATAAAAGGGACCAAAAGGGCAACGTTTTCATGCAGAGAGTGGTGTTTGATGAAATGAGCTGCCAGAGGAAGTGATGGAGGCTGGTACAGTTACAATATTTAGAAGGCATCTGAATGGGTATGTAAATAGGAAGGAGTTAGAGGGATATGGGCCAAGTGCTGGCAAATGGGACTAGATTAGGTTAGGATATCTGGTCGGCATGGATGATTTGGACCAAAGGGTCTGTTTCTGTGCTGTACATCTCTATGACTCTATGACTCTATAACTGCCTCTTCTGAACCAGACAACAGACTTGAATCTGTCATGGCCATGATGTTGTGTTGCACTCCGAGTTACAACAATAATAGATTTGTCAATTGGCTCAAGTGGAATATAGTTGCTTGGAGGACTGCATTGACACTCTTGTCTCACCACCCCACAAGTCACAACCTAAAATAAAAATACTTCATCCAGGTACCAAGATGACCAAATCAGTATCTTATCTGTATTAGACTTTATATTAGGTGAGCTTGACAATATTGGTTGGTTGTTCGAGGGGATTCTGAGAGACAAGACCTAAATGCATTTGGAATGACAAGGACTGATTAGGGACAGTTAGCATGGCTTTGTTCATGGGAAATCATATCTCACAAACTTGATTGAGTCTTTTGAAGATGTTACCAAGAAGACAGGTGAATAGACAACGTGGTAGATGTTGTCTACATTGACTTTAGCATGGCATTCAACAAGGTTCCAACTGGTAGACTGATTAGGAAGGTTAGATCAGGACAGAGTTGGCTAATACAAAATTGACTTGATGGTAGGAGACAGAGAGTGGTGGTAGACGATTGTTGTTCAGAGTGGAGGCCTGTGATCGACAGTGTGCTGTAAGTATGGGTGTTGGGTCCACTGTTGTTTGTTATTTATATAAACAATTTGGATAAGGGCTTTGGTGGCATGGTTAGTAAGTTTGTGAATGATATAGTGGACAATGAAGAACGTTATCTGAGAGTATAAGGGGATCTTGATCAATTGGCCTGTGGGCCAAGAAATGGCAAATAGAGTTTAAGTTAGAAAAATTGAGGTGTTGCATTTTGGTAAGACAAATCAAGTAGGCCTTGCACTGTTAATGGTCAGACCTTGGGGGTGTTGTTGAACAGAGAGACCTAGGGATGCAGGTGCACAGCTCCTTGAAAGTGGCATCACAAGTAGACAGGGTGGCGAAGAAAGCAATTGGCATGCTTGTTTTTATTGGTCAGAACATTAAGTACAGAAGTTGGGACATCATGTTACATCTGTACAAGATATTAGTAAGGCCACATCTGGAGTACTGACTACAATTCTGGTTGCCGTACTTTTGGAAAGATGTCATTAAAATGGAAAAAAATTTACAGGGATGTTACTGAGACGGGGTAAAGTGTAGGATATACCGGTGTCAGTTGCTCTGATGTTTTGACATAGTTGATCTAGTCACTAATCATACAAGATTGTCTCTAAATTCTTGCAGACCCAGCTTGCTCAGAAAATACAGTCCTGAGATGTTCTTACAATAGGAGCATCCTGAATAGATGTAAAGGTTTTCTTTTCAGAAGTCTAAGAGATCAACTGGACAATTTGTTTGTAGCAATTTTTCCTCCAACTCCACTTGTTCTTCGAAGGTTTCCCTCCAAATGATCCAGATAAAACAAGACCTCTCCAATAATTCACTGTTCAAAACAGGTAGTAGAGCAAAACAAAATCTTATCACCAGTCGTGTGATTTTTATAAGAAATCTTGGTAAAATAAAATCTCCAATGTCCACAGTGAACTGCAATGAGTATATTTTTAAAGAAATCATTCCAGATATACACATACTTCTTGAAGTATGTGTGGAATCCATTTTCCACAACCATTCAAAGTTTAGGTCTTCCAAGCAATACTAAATATACAGCATTTTTGTAACTCTATGCTGTTCATTGGCTATCTTACACTTGTTTTATCGTTGTATACTTAGCTGGTTCTTGAACTCAAAATTGTCTTCAGTGTTGAGAGCAGTGGAAAACACTAATGCGATTCCAGGACAATTACCCAAGGTTGGAATCAAACCCAGTTCCCTGGCACTGTGAGATAGCAGTGCTAACCAAATACTGCCTTTGTGAACTTCTTCATCCAGGTAGTGTAGGTAAATTTCAAGGGAAACTAGCAATGGGTGATAATTGCTGGCCCAGCCATCGAAGCCCACAGTCCATTAATAAATGAAGAAAAATTAAACAGAAAAGACATTTGTCACTATCACTAATCCCTCATCAGCATCAACTCTAGTGTTTCCCACAGGGTCAGCTGCTGAGGGGTTCATTTGCAGGGAACACATTTCTGCGTAACTCCTCACAGGCTGCACTATCACATGTCATTAACACTTTATCCATCAGAGCAGACATTAGCACCATGGTGAGTCCTCGCATATCATTAGATACGATGGCATAGTATAAAGGATGTGACATGTTAGAGGTGAAGTATTTGGGGGGATTAAAATCAGCTACAGCAAGTGCTGGTCGTAACAAATTACTGCAGATGCCAGAATCTGCACTGAAAACACCAAATGCTGGAGTTCACAGTGGGTCTGACAGCATCAATGGAGAGAGAGCAAGCAAACAATTTGAGTTTAGAAAACTCTTCATCAGAGCTGAAGTATGGAGGGGATAGCATTTATGCTACAGTTTGAGGGGATGTGGGGGTACTGCATGTAGTGTGCTGGTGAAGAGATGTTATGATTCAGATTAAGTGATCAGAACATGAGAATGAAGGTCAATTAATTGCCAGATTTGAAAGGGGATGGGGAGAGGGGTGGACATGAAAACAAGCTAAAAGAAAGGGAAGAAATGCTCACAATTTAAAGGTGTTGAACTCAATATTAAGTCCAGAAGACTGTAAAGTGCCTAGTCTGAAAATGAGATGATGTTCCTCCAGTTTGCGCTGTGATTCACTGGAGCTGCAGCAGGCCGAAAACAGACATGTAGGTGTGCTTCAGCTCTGATGAAGAGTTATTTAGACTCAAAATCTTAGCATGCTGTCTCTCCATTGATGCTGTCTGACCCATTGTGATCTCCAGCATTTTTTTGTTTTCAGTACAGCAAGTACTAGTTGATGGAATGAGGACAGGCACACACTGAGTATGGTAAAGTTACAGAGCTCCAGGAGCTTGAAACAGGCAGAAGCCACATTAGATGTGGGTACATGACTGACTTACTGGAGAAAGCATGGACCAACAGGATTCTAATGGAAGAACCCATTTACCTCATGAGCACCACATCTCCAAGCTTGAAAGAGTGGCCAACCTCTTGGAATGCATTTGTGACAGCATGGTGAGTAGATCCTGGAATAGTGCACTGACATGCAAAGGATGCATACCGGGCTCAGTGGCATTGGTCTGCGTCATGTTTTGGTCAGAATGAACAACCAATGCTAATTATGCGATGCAATGTGCCATTCCTTGGAAAATCTTAGACATTGTAGCTTGGAAAAGTTTTGAAAATTATTACACCATAGGGCAGCTTTGTGTAGAAGTATAACCCGATATGGGAAAACCATGAGATATGTGTGATTCTGCTGTCACTCTTGATCTAGGAACTGTGCATTGCATGGGACACCTCAAACTTTCTAAAGTCATAGAGTCATACAGTACAGAAACAAATCCTTCAGTCCAACTTATCGGTGCTGATCAGACATCCTAATTTGACCTAGTCTCATTTTCCAACATTCGACCCAAATCCCTCTAAACCCTTCCTATTCACATACCTATTAAATGTTACAATTGTGCCCGCCTCCACTATTTCATCTGGTAGCTAGTTCCATACACATGCGAGGAGAGAGAGTGGCATCTTTGATTAGGGAGAACATTACGGCTAGAATTAGGAAGGATATTCTTGAGAGATTGTCCTGTGAAGTTATTTGGGTGGAATTGAGAAAGGGATGATCACCTTGTTGGGATTATATTAGAGGCCCCCCCAATAGTTAGCGGGAAATTGAGAAGCAAATATGTAAGGAGATCTCAGACATTTGTAAGAATAATACCATTGCAATGACTGAGGATTTTAATTTTCCCAAAATAGACTGAGACTGTCACAGTGTTAAGGATTTGGATGGAAAGGAATTTGTTAAGTGTGTTACAAGAAGTATTTCTTATTCAATATGCGGATGCACCTATTAGAGAAGGAGCAATACTTGACCTCTGGTGGGAAATAAGGCAGGGAAAGTGACTGAGGTGTCAATGGGAGAACATTTTGGGGCCAGTGATGATAATTCTATTAGTTTTAAAATGGCAATGGAAAAGGATAGACCTGATTTAAAAGTTAAAATTCTCAATTAGAGTAAGACAAATTTTAATGGCATTAGGCCGGAATTTTCAATAGACGGCACGGTGGCACAGTGGTTAGCACTGCTGCCTCACAGCGCCAGAGACCTGGGTTCAATTCCCGACTCAGGCGACTGACTGTGTGGAGTTTGCATGTTCTCCCCGTGTCTGTGTGGGTTTCCTCTGGGTGCTCCGGTTTCCTCCCACAGTCCAAAGATGTGCGGATCAGGTGAATTGGCCATGCTAAATTGCCCGTAGTGTTAGGTAAGGGGTAAATGTAGGGGTATGTGTGGGTTGCACTTCGGCGGGTCGGTGTGGTCTTGTTGGGCCGAAGGGCCTGTTTCCACACTGTAAGTAATCTAATCTAATCTAATTGGGGGAGGCTAATCACAGGCAAAGGAACAGTTAGAAGTTGGGGTCCTTAAGAACAAAATAATGAGAGTTCAGAGACAGTATGTTCCTGTTAGTGTGAAGGACAAGGCTGATCGGTGCAGGAAATGCTGGATGTCAAGAAAAATAGGCTATGGCCAAGAATTATCTTGCCATTATCTCTCTGCATACATATGCTGTGCTGGTGCACTTCCCTCCTCTGACCCTGACAAAGGAGCAATGTTCCAAAAGTATGTGATTTCAGATAAGCCTGTTGTACTATAACTTGGTATCATGTGTCTTCTGACTTTGTCCACCTAAGTCCAACATCAGCACCTCCACATCACAGCAATCTCCTGAACAGCAAAATCCTCAATCATTACAATGCTATTATTCTTACAAATGTCTGAGATCTCCTTACATATTTGCTTCTCAATTTCCCGCTAACTATTGGGGGGCCTCTAATATAATCCCAACAAGGTGATCATCTCTTTCTCAATTCCACCCAAATAACTTCACAGGACAATCTCTCAAGAATATTTAGGCCTGGTAGAAACCTCCTGGACAGAAACTACACTAATCACTTATAAAGATCAAAATTCCTGAGACTATTTTGATGCTCTCTCTACTGAAAGAGCAATGTTACATAACATCCTAATTGAAAGATTGTGTTAGTTACTTTGATTCAATTATATTGCCCACCAATCCAATCACAAATCTGTCTCGTAATGCATGACCTAAGAACCTAACAAAGTCGGAATGTCACGATAAATTCTTCAGCATCACATTACACTCACTAGCTCCTTCACAATCCCTATGGTTTGTGGTTCCTAATTTCTGGATTTCCATTTAGGATTGAAATAGTCCTCCAGCTCCTTGACAACCATTTTAAATGGCTCATCATTTGCTTTCTAGGGATGTAGAAGGTTTGTTAACATGGTCAACTCAACCGGGCCAAATTTCAATTGCTTATTCTGAGGGTGATTTTACTTCTAAACCAATGAAATTGCATTTTGTTTTCTAAAAAATGAGAAGTTATACTTAAGTATCCTAAGCCCAACCACCTTCAGCTACTTCATCATAAGATCAAAAATGGGGATATTCGTTGATGAATCAGCACCATTCACAACTTCTTAGACACTCAGCAGTCCATGTTCAAATGCAGCAAGACCTGTATAATATTCAGGCTTGGACCAACAAGTACCAAGTATCATTCATGCCAAATGAGAATCAGGCAATATCCATCTTAAACAAGAGAGAACATAATCGCCACTCCCTGGCATACAATGGCATTACCATCACTGAATCCTCCACTGTCTCAAAATTCTTGTATTACCATTGACTAGAAACTGAACTGGCTAGCCATATAAATATTATACCTGCAAGAGCTGGTTAGAGGATAGGAATTCTTCAGACAGTAACTCAACTACTGACTCCCCAAAGTCTTATCACTCTCTGCAAGGCACAATTCAGGAGTATGATGCAATATTCACATTGGCCTGGAGTTCAGCTCCAAAAACACTCAAGGAACTTGACACTATTTTGGACAAAGCAATATGCTTGACTGTCACCATATCAACCAAAACACATTCTACATCACTGACACACAGTGGCAACAGTGTGTACCATCCATAATACACGCCATATTCACCAAGGTGAATTCACCAAGGCTCCTAGATAGTTTCTCCAAACCCATAACCACTACCCTCTGGTAAGATAAAAACAGCCGATACAGTGGAAGGCAAATACCTACAGGTTTGTCATCCTGCCACTCTCCATCCTGACTTGGACATCTATCCAAAGCACATTGACTTGGATCCCATTTACCACGCCCTAAGAAAAAGAACAGGAATGCCATCACCGTAGGAAATGATGTCACCGCAGGAGATGACATCTTCAACTCAAGGAAACCCAAACATATAAATAGAAAGCAGGCTACACCACCAGTGCTTCATTCAGAGGCTCACTGAAGTTATTACCTAGTATGGTGACAAAACGTCTGAAAATGAACCTTCCAGCTCAGTGAGCAAACCTCCATCCAGATCTATCCCTGTTTCTTCAGTGCCCTAAGCTCAAAATTCTAGATATTTCTTCTTAACAGGATTATGGCTCTACATACACAAAATCCTGCAGCAAGTAACTCCCTTCCTGATTCCCCAAGCCTCTCCATCACCTACAAGGGACTACAAAACTCTAATGGAATACGCTCTTGCCTACTTGGATGAGTACAGTTTCAACAACACTCAAGAAGCTTGACACCATCCAGGACAAAGCAGCCCACATGATTGGCACCATATCCACAAAATCTCCGTCATTGCACCATTGATGCTCAGAAGCAGTAGCAGTGTGCTATCTACAAGATGTACTATAGAAATACACCAAAAAGCCTTAGGTAGCACCTTCCAAACCCATGACTACTGCCATTTACAAGAGCAGCAGAAATGCGGGAACACTAATATCAGCAAGTTTCCCTCCAAGCCACTCACCACTCTGACTTGGAAATAGATCACCATTCCTTCACTGTTGCCGGAATCAAAATCCTGGAACTCTCTCCCTTTGGCATTAGGGGTCTACCTGGAGCACAAGGACTATAACAAGAAAATAGTTCCCATGACCTTCTCAAGGGCAACTAGAGATTGGCAATAAATGTTGTCCCAGCTAGCAACACCTATGTGCCACATGTTAAAAAAAAGAATGGAGCTGACCAAGAAGGCAGCTTCCCAAGTGCAACTAAGGGTGAGCAATAAAAGCTGGACCAGCCAACAAAGCCCACATTCCCTGAAATAAGACACAATGTTAAAATTTGGAGAATGGTAAGGACATAAGTAAAGTTGGTGAAGCATGGAAAAGAATCTTTCAGCTATAAATCAAAACCAGATCATTCACAAGAATTGGAATCAGCAATGGCTACAAGCAGCAACTGAGGAGATTCTACAAGAAAAATGTAAAAACAGTTGCTTTCTGTATTCATTCGTAGCTTTTCTAATTGCCCAGACAGCAGTTAAACTCAACCACATTGTTATGGGTCTGGAGTCACATGGCCAAACAAGGTAAGAAATGCAGACCTTCCCTAAAGAACATGAATTAACCAAATAGACTTTATGACCTATAGCTATTTATAGTGACTCGATGTGAACAGTTAATTCTAGTGACAATAAACCCAATTCTACTTATTTCCATGGTCACCAGAGAACCAACTTAAAGAAAAAAAATTATATTCACATAGAGGATTGCTGGGTACATGGAATGTTTTACAACATTACACAATGAGCAATGTTATGGAAACTAGCTGTTTTGCAAGGATAGCAAAAGTAGAGAAATAGAATTAAAGCAGTTAATTACTGGACCAGTTGCAGAGTTGCAGTGATCTAAATGCATCTCTTCAAATTATGGTTTATGAGAGGAATTAGAGGAATAGGGAATATAAGTGTTAAACCAAAGGTGGTCATGGTGGGTGACAAAGTATGTTTTTATGAGAGAAGTGAGGGGAGAGTGTAAAAAAAATTGAACTTTTTCCAGTTTTGTCAAAGGGTCATGGACCCAAATATTAAAATTGTTCCTCTCTGCTGCCTAACCTGCTGCACATTTCAGCAATTTCTGGCTTTATTTTTAGTAAAGAAAAACTGGGAATTACCCAGTAAAATGATATATCTTTGTGGGAACAAAACCAAAATGCATGGGATAATAAGACACATGGTGGAAAAGTCTATTTACGTATAAAATGTTTGATGGATAATAACAGCCGTTTTCTGAAATGAGATGTATCTTTGTCATTAGCATTGTTAGGAATAGTTTACCTTTTGATCAAACATATTCCACCGCATAATGGGGTCAGGGAGTCCATAACTAGAGGCCATAGGTTTAGGGTGAGAGGGTGGTACGTGTATGGAATGAGCTACCAGGGGAAGTGGTGGAGGCTGGTACAATTGCACCATTTAAGAGGCATTTGGATGTGTATATGAATAGGAAGGGTTTGGAGGGATATGGGCTGGGTACTGGCAGGTGGGACTAGATTGGGTTGGGATATCTGTTCAGCATGGACAGGTTGGACCGAAGGGTCTGTTTCCATGCTGTGCACCTCTATGACTTTATGACTCTTTCTGAGACTCTTGCCTTTTAGGAATGGTATCTTAAATTATTTGGCCATGTGAGTAAAGTCACGAGTGAAGTAATGAGTGGGTAAAGTCAGACATCCAAAAAATAGCCCTTTTTTTGATTAATTCCACTTGCATTTTTAACATAGTTTAGCCTTTCTAACAAAGAACCTATGCAGTTATTATCTTCTCTGGGTAGCAGGGACCTGTTATTATCTACAGTAGTGGTCCCATTAAAGTTTCCTAGATTTGCAGCAAAAGAAGATGTTTACTGCTTCTAGTCTTGTTATTATTGACTTCCTGCATTGGCAAGAAAATTGTTGCCATTATTAGAGAGGGTTCAGTGAAATCCCCATACTGATTCTTAACATACAGCTTGAAATTCATTTCTCCCGGAATATTGCCAGCATGAGAATCCTGCCTGCAGTTACAGTCCTTCACATGGCTAAAAGTCCAAATGCATCTTCTTCAAGACTCGTCTTTTGGAAAATGTATTCGAATAATATGATGTTTAAAGTTTATGTACTAAATATTATCTCATCTGAAAACAATAATAGATAATACGAGATGTTTGTTTCTAAACTGTATACAAGCATAGGTGATGTCAAGGTGATACATTATGGTACTTAATAATTTACAAGTCGCCTCATTCCATCTGGATGGAAAAATGATGTATCCAATATAATGTCATCAAATATATTTTTAATGTGTTGTAAGCGTGTTACAGCCACTGACTAGCTTATCAGTTATGCTTGAGTAGAAACACAATTGCAGTCTTTAAGCCGCACTGTAATTAAATGCAATTTGTGCTGCAGATGATTTTTTGAAACAGAATTAATTGAAGCATTATGTATTAACATCTGACACATTGTTAAAATATCTCCTCCAGCCTTGAAGTTGAATAGTCCAAGAGCCTGAAGTGAAGAGGTCACGTTTTTCAGAATTTGTTTTCAAACTAAGCTTTTGCCTTGGATGTAAACTGTTTTTCGAAATAGCCAGCTATAAATCATTTTCAGCGACAGTCGTGATGCTTCATGTTTGAAAGGAATGCTGAACTGATAAAGGCAGATTGCATACTACAAGGTCCTAGTTGAGTCACCAGTTTATGCTATGATACCAGGTGGATGTTATAGATCAGACATATTACTTCCACTGCCTAGATTGTTCTGAAGGAATCTTACAGAATTCAACAGAACACATGTCATATGTCATAGTCAGCTACATGCTGTACAATTTCACAATCATGAATTATAGACTTGTTATGAGCAGAGTCAACTTAGGCAATTAGGGATTGGCAAAGAATGCTGGCCTTTCCCAAGACGGCATAAAAAATTGACCAAAACTTCCATTCTCCTGCTCCTCGGATGCTGCCTGGCCTGCTGTGTTTTTCCAGCAGCACATTTTTCAACTCTGATACTCCAGCATCTGCAGTCCTCACTTTCTCCTAAAAAATTGAGGCCATTTGATACATCATGTTTGCACTGGCTTTCTGAACATTTTGATTTGGTGCTAATCTCTTGTCTTTTCCCTGCAGACCTGCATAATGGGTGATGATGATTTAAATGGAATCAATATACTTTTGAATGCCTCAATTAAATCTGCCTCCACCATACTTTGAGGCAGTGCATTCCAAATCCAAACGACATTTGATTTTTTTGCAGAACACTATAAAACTGTGCTCTCTGGTTTTGGATCCTTGTATAAGTGGGAACAGTTTCTCCCTATTCACTCTGTGCAGACTTGTCATGATTTTGAATCTCTCCTCATCCTTCTCCTTTCCAAGGAAAACTGTCCCACCTTCTCCAATCTTTCCCCACAACTGATGCTTCTCATCCTTGGAACCATTCTCATCAACCTCTTCTGCACTCTCTCCAATGTACTCGCATCCCAAAAGGTAACACCTAAAACTTTACACAATACTCCAGATGCAATCTAAACTGTATCCAATGTAGTTTCAGGATAATCTTCCTGCTCTTGAACTCTATGCATTTATTAATGAAGCCTAGAATACCCTATGTAATATTAACAGCTCTCTCTATCTGTCCTGTATATATGGTGATTTATGCACATACCCACCAGATTTCTCTGCTCCTGCATATCCCTTAGAATAGTACCTTTTAGCTTAAGCTGTCTCTCCATGTAAATGTATTGACTTACACTTTTCTCCATGGAATCTGCCATGTATCTAGCCAAACCATTATTGTAGCTATGCGAGAAACACAATTGCACCCTTCTTATTCCTTATCTCAGGCCTTAGTTAATTACTTAATTAATAGCTCTACCCCTTCTCCTTTGCTTTCTTTTCTGAACATCTTGTAAAAAGGAACATTTACTACATAGGCACTAGGCGAGTGGCAAAGTGAGAGGATAAATTGTGTTCTGAGAGACAGGGCAGCTGATCTTGCCTTGAGCCAGGTTTCTGTTACTACCACAACTTTATAATTTGGCAATCTATGCCTGTAGCTCCCCAATTTTATTAATTATGCACATTCACATACATGCAGCGTAAGCCTCATTTAAACTTCATTACTTTTTGTCCTACTCTGACTCCACCTATTAAAGTATTCTTTTCTATTTTAGTGCTACCTATCTCTCTCAGTACTTTGTGCATCCTAGTATTACCTAATAATGTTCATGTTCTTGTACTGAGTTAGTTCAAATCCTACTCAACAGCACAAGCAAATACCCTGCAAGGAACCCAGTCATCAGGGCTCAATCCTGGCCTTACAGTTATTAGCTGAGGATCCTTAGCATTAGAAGCAAGAGAAGGAAGAAGAGAAAGTGGACAATAAAGAAGGGAACTTATAGCCTACACATTTGCTTTCTGCCTGGGTTGTCCATGAAGAACTGATATCAGTGACAAACAAATAATGTAACCTACAACTCAATTATTCATTCGACAGTCTCAACCTTAGTTTTCTTCTGTCACAGATCATTATCAGAGCATCCATTTGACCTCAACACAAAAGTAAACATGACCACAAAATAAATACTCTAAATCAAGTTTATAAATCAAATCATTCCATTTTTCATTTAAACAATAATCAAACTTCTTTTTCTGTCCTAAGCAAAGCTACTAAAGTGACAGCAGCATGGCTACTGGAAGATTCCTGAGTTTCAGTAGACAAGACTGTGGATGAATGATATTGAAGAGTCAGTACCATCATTTAAATTCATATTTGTCACATGATCCCACCCAGGTCATCTTCAGACTGGGAGTGGGAGTACAAGCCATAGGATCTAGCTTGAAAATGGGCAACAGCTCGGACATGTACAGAGTGGCAGGGTGGGAGAGGAAACTGTGTCCTTCTGAGAGAGGACAACTCTAAAAGAGCACAGCTATCCTTCAGGGAGCCACCTCAGGAATTCTACTAAGAGTTAGGTTCAGCAGTGTTTGCATTTGGTCTGCCAGCTCTTTCATGTGGAATGGGTATGCTCCAAGCTCTACACAAAACTCTTTGCAAAGTTGGTCCTAAATTCCTCCTGCAGGCTTGCTGGCTGATTTGCTTTTTAAGTGCACCAAACAACTTTAAGCCTTCTTTTCAAGCCTGACCCTTAGCAGCTCTCATCAAAATCTAGATCCCGTATGCAACCTTGCTCCCTGTCCAGGTAGCATTGTATTTTTTTCCTGGTCTCACATCAAACAGATCTTGCCTCTAATCTATCCCCTAAGAAATGTGCAGTGTTAGTATTAGTGTATGTGGCTGCAAATATGAATTTAAATGATGGTGCTGACTCTTCATTATCACTCTTTGTTTGGTGTTCCCTCACTGTACAGGCAGATGGTTCCTCTTGGTTAGCTTGAAGAAAAATGATGCAAGGATAATCCTCATGAAGGATCCTTAAACCAAAATAACCAAATTTACTCAATGACCCCCAAATGAAGAAATTATCAATAAGTTTCTACCTTCAGTAGCTTTTTTTTACTTTAACCTGAATCAGAATCAATGTGAATGGTACTCAAATAAAAAAGTAAAATTCACTTTATACATTCAATACTAAAAGGGTCTTATGAGTATTTGCATCGCTCCCTGCACAAATGTTGCAATATGTAGCTACACAGTTCCACAGTGTGTGAATCTTTATTCACACAGTAGATCAGGGAGTCCTATCTTACAACAAATTTCACACGTTAGTTTTATGGATACAATTTTCAGTACCCTCTCCCTCAGGTTGCAACAGTGCTTATAGTGTTGATTTCCCACAGTACCTTATCAATTGACCAACAAATAATAATCTTGGTTCTGTTAATTTTTGGAAAACACCCAGTTCTTTTATATCTCCACCTTAACACAGCTTTCCAGGCTTTAAACCTTCTTTATCATTTTCAACAGTACCTCGAAATACTCCTGTTTCCTTTTCTGCCATTCAGAAAAACTGATGTCTCTTTGAAAATGATTTGCTTCTTCTCTTCAAAAGGATTCTTTGTTGCTCTTTCTGTCTCTTCTTTCTCAATCTGTGCACTGACTGTTGGACCTGCCAGCTTCTCCTTTTGATAATCTCCTTTTTCTGTTAATCACATGGCTCGTGGTCATAACATACTTGCAACTGAGTTACCAATTCACATGGACCAGTATATTGTATTTTTCAAAAATTGATAATTGATCCATTTACAATTGATATAGTTTTAAAAGACCTTCTCAAATATTCTTAAAAACAGTAGATTCCCAGTTAAAAACATTTTAAAGAAATTGTTCTTACAGCTGTAAGGTATAGGGTTAAAATTGTGCAGAATAAGGGAACAGGTGTTGCTTCTGCAAAAGCTGACATTATAAAATTAGGCTGCGAATGCAAATACTAAACAGTGAGAAGTGAAAACAGATAGAATTATCTATGACTAATAAGGCAGAGGAATCGTGGAGCGGGATGTATCAGGCATAGGAAAACAGAAGAAGCGAAAACAGGTAGAATTATCTATGACTAATAGGGCAGAGCGACCGTGTAGAAGGATGTACCAGTAACAGGAGAATAGTGTGTCAGTCTCAGGAGGGATGTAGCCAATGGATGGAATTTAGTTTGGCAGGTTGATCGCACGGACAGGAAACTATGCCAGGATAGTTTGGAACATATAAGGAACGAGATAAATAAGAGTAAAGGGTGACAGGCTTAGAGTAATGGGAGAAGTAAACAGAGGTGGAGAGAAACTAGAGCAAGGTGGAGTGAAGCTAGAGCTTGTGATAGGCTACGCGCTACAGTAAAAGTAACCAATGGAGTGAAAGGGGAGGACCAAGAGATGCAGCTGAACAGCATAAATCAGAACGTAACCCTCAGATCGGGGTGCTTACTCGTGAGGCACCTGTTCTTGCAAGTATGTATCAATAAAATTTGCTGCTTCAAAATTTGACTCGGACTGAAATTTATTAATATGTGAGTTTTGTTTCTCACACAGCTAAATGTCATAATGCCATAAGATTGGATGGGGGTTATAAAAGTGCAATCTTACACTATCTGCCCTTTGTGAAACTGGAATGAGGAGAAAATGGATGTGAGAAGGATGTGTGCTTGAAGATACTTCATCTTGCCACTGGCTAAGACCATCACAATGGGGATTAGAAGATGCTAGTGTGCCTGTCTCCCCCAGATATCTTCTGTTGCCTCTGGCTGTATGTCACATTGTCCTGCAAGACAGAGGATTTTTCATAAGTGAGCATTACAAAATCAGTTTGAGATACTGTCATGGTTGAACATTGTGTACAAACAGCGAGATGTGGGTGCGAGGCTTAAAATATTTGTTAGAATTGTACCTTCAGTATTGCCTCTTTCCTTTATATAGCTGCAGTATGCAAGTGCTTGCAAATAGGTGAGCTGAAAGATATGTACACATTACTTAAAGTGAAAGCAGCAAAACTAGCAAATGAGGCAGTTGGATGCAAAGAACTTCTTGAGTGGAAGATTGAGATGATTTTTTTTTAAAAAGTTGCCCAAGACATCCACACAAAAGAAAATTGTGTCATGCATATTTTTCACAGCATTTTTAAAATTACTTGCAAAAGCATGGTGACATAGTATAATGTATAAATATGCTCTGTTGTAGAGGGTGACCTGCGCATAACCCAATCTGTGTTTTCACCATGAAAAATCCCTACTTCTGGAAATAAGATCAATTTAAGAATATTTTCAGTTTCTGAGAATTTTCTTTCAAGTTAGTAGAATATGACATTTTCAAGTGCAATATACAAATGTGTATGTGCCTTGATGCCTGAAATGTGAAGATGCATTCTAAAATGTGATACACACAACGATCTCCTGCAATGAATAGGCTGGTGTCTGAACCATGAGTATTTGTTTTGCAAGACTTTGTTCCAAGGAGAAAGTTCTGGATGAATTAGAGATAGTTCCACTGAAGGTCAGGAGGGCAATGGTAGACGTGGAAACTAGATCATAGAATATGTGAAGTACATTATTCAGATTTTTAATAATAAACCACTGGATGGAAAAAAATAATACCAATCTAATAATTTATGGCAATGATGGCAGCACTTTTGAAATGTATTTCCTCCTGGTCTGATTTTTAATCACAATGTTGTATCTATGTCAAGGATCTTTTGTGGTGTTGACTCAAAATCTTAACGCTATTCATTCATTCCAACTAGTACTGCCTTAATTGTCAAGATATTGTGCAAGACTATGAAGAACATTACCAAAATCCTTATCCATATTCTCATTTTTCTTTTGTCCAATGATTGCAATAATGATTTGCAAAAAACTTTTAATTAATTCATTGCAATTACCCCTTCTAGGTCGCTCACTGACAGCAGTTTGCTGACTACTGCTTTATAATTTTGTAGTTTTTATTCCATCTTTACTAGAGTTGTCTCAGTGGCTGTTAATTTCAGCTTTCCACTGGGAAGTAATAAGCTTAGTTGCAATTTGTGATTTTTCTGTGAATGTAAAACTGGAACCAGGTGCAAGAGTAGTACAGATTGGCCAGTGTGATCATATTTATAGACACAGACACATGATTATTAATTGATAGCTGTTAAATAATGGCCTAGAGGTATTATCACTGGACTGCTAATTTAGGGAGTCAGGTAATGTTCTGTGGACCTGGGTTCAAATCCCACCACAGCAGATGATGGAATTTGAGTTCATTTCTAAAATAAAATCTGGAAATAAGGGTCGAATGATGACCATGAGTTGATTGTCCAAAAACTCCATCTGGTTCACTAATGACCTTTGGGGCGGCACGGTGACACAGTGGTTAGCACTGCCGCCTCACAGCGCCAGAGACCCAGGTTCAATTCCCACCTCGGGCAACTGTCTGTGTGGAGTTTGCATATTCTACCTGTGTCTGCGTTGGTTTCCTCCCACAATCACAAAGATGTGCAGGTTAGATGAATTGGCCATGCTAAATTGCCCATAGTGTTAGATGAATGGGTAAATGTAGGGAAATGGGTCTGGGTGGGTTGCTCATCGGAGGGTTGGTGTGGATTTGTTGGGCCGAAGGGCCTGTTTCCTCACTGTAAGTAATCAAATCCGATTCAAATAAATAGCAATTTTTACACACACTACTAGTTAAAAAAAAAATCCATAGTAGTGGTGGAGGGAGTCATGAGAATAAGGTAGGGTGTGATTTAACCAGATGCATTCTGGTTAGTGGATTAGTGGGAGCATTGGAGCGAGTAACCAGTGTGGAAGTGCTAATTTGTAGATTTACAGTCAATTTTTATAAACTTCATGTTCTAAGTGAGAAAAATTGTGACTTATGTAGTTCAAAGTGACAATGCTTATAATTCTTTGAACTTTGCATCATATGCAGACAGGGTGTTTAAGGTAGCATTTAGCATGCTTGCCTTCATTGCTCAGACCCTTGAGTATAGGCGTTGGTACAACATATTAAGGGTCTGCAGGACATTGGTGAGACTTCTTCAGGAGTACTGTGTCCAGTTTTGATCACCTTGCTACAGGAAGGATATTATTAGGCTGGAGATGATTCAGAAAAGATTTTCCAGGATGTTGTCAGGAATGGAGGGTTTGAGTTATAAGGAGAATCTGGATAGGCTAGGACTTCTTTCACTGGAGTATAGGAAGATGAGGGGTGACCTTAGGAGGTTTATAAAATCATAAGGATATTGATAAGGTGTCTTTTCCCTAGGGTAGGGGATTTGGAGACCAGAAGACGTATTTGTAAGGTGAGAGGAGAAATATTTTTAAAAGACATGAGGGTCAACCTTTTTCCACAGTGAGTGGGTCATTTGTGGAAAGAACCTCCAGAAGAAGTGGTAGATGTGAGTACAGTTATAACATTTAAAAGACATTAGTAAGAAATGTTCGGAGGGATATGGGCCAAGTGCAGGCAGGTATGACTAATTTAGTTTGGATTGTGGGTTGGCATGGGCTGGTTGGACTGTTTCCTTGCTGTATGACTCTACAACTCTATATCTAAAGTCATTCACCTTGAGTGTAAGGCTAAGGTGAAGCATATGAATTGTAGGTATGAATCTTGTTCGATATATTCGGTAGATATGTGGTGAATTACGTAGAAAATAGAAGTAGGATTAAGCCATACAGTTCTACGGAAATACTCAACAGGTCAGGTAGCATCAGCAGAGATGATAAGGGTCAACATTTTAGGTCAATGTGTTTCCATCAACTTTGAAAAAAGATAGAAATGAAATGTATTTTGAGCAGTGAAAGGAGGCGGGGGCAGCTAGAACAATAAAGGTATGTGAATACAATGGAGGAAGCCAATACTAAATAATAAAGGGTTTAATGGTATAACATTCAATTGTGTGGTCATGGGTATAGAGAAGAAATGAAATATAGGGTATGCGATCGGATCATTCAGTTGTTCAAAGTAGTCAGAGTCAGAATTCTTTTTTCATAGGGATTGAGCAGTTGAAGGTCAGGCACTTCACCATCTGTCACGGCTCAGTCTTGTTTGGGCTGTTGTCTCCTGGATTGAGAGAGATGAAAATGTTAGTGCTGGTGCTGGCTCAGGAAAAGAGAGTGAGTAGGCAGTGCAGAGACATATAGTAATCGAAGTAAGCTGGAATTGGCAGGTGAGATTGAGGGCAGATATTGCATGCAGTACTGAAAGAGGTAAAACACAAGGCTTGGTGAAAGGTGGGTGCAGTAGTAGAGATATGGTGTTGAGGAAGCACACCACCATTTTTGGGACTGTTGGGATCCATTATTAAGGTTAGGTAGTGTAAGAAACTTTATTGTTAGGTAGTGCTCACGTAAGGTAGTATTAGCAAGTCTGGAACTTGTTAGCTTCACTAGACAACAGTAAGCCATTATGTTACACTAAGAACAGACTGAAAAGCTGATGGCATAGCCTGAAGAGGCCCCAGGGAGGGTGAGAGATAACAGGACATTAGAGCCGTGTCTAGATGCACGTAGCTCAAACTGAGGTAATAGAACGTTATCAGGTGAGAACCAATGACATACTAAAATTCTGCTTTTTACCAAATAAGGATGTAACTCTGGAATGTGAGAGAACAAAAGGATAGACAAATTAAAAAAATAGTCAGAACGCGCCTTCTCCAGTGAGCTAGACACCTCACTGTACTGTGTACAATTCTCTCTCATTAAACCTGTTTATACTTTTAATCAGACCCGGTGTCTCTCTCCTCCAAACGAACACGGGGACAGAGGATCTGCCCCAACAGGACTTAGCCTAGTGAAGTGGAAAAAGGTCACTGACTTTCTTCCACTGCTGGGCATTCCTCCAGAAAGTGGAGACTGCATTGACCAGGTAGGCAACCTTGCACCAGACTGGCAGGGCTAGATGTTGTGGCTCTACTGGAGGCCCTGGGGAAGAGGACAGCTTCTGACTGCATCACTATACTATGCCCTCTAGATGCTCTAATTGCATCTCTGCAAAGTGGAGCACCAACTGCTATTGCCTGCCTTGTTCTGTGCAAACATCATAAACTATACAGCTCAGCTCCAGACTGACACAGCTTGATGGGGTGCACAATGGCCTTTTAAAATCAGGGATCCAAAGAGTGGGAGAATTGGGCTAGCATCAGACAAGATGGGTGCTATGGCATGGTAGGTAATTCACAAGGTGACTTTGGGGGGGATAGCATGAGAAAATCTCGCTAGACCTTGTGGACAGAAACCTTTCAGGAAACTTGATCAAAATGACACAGCCAAAATATTCTAAGAGTCAGTCTATGTGCCTATGGCAAAGGTAATCTATTCATCCTCATCCTTCCTGCAGTCTTTGATATACTTGACCAACCCATCCTCTTCTATCTACCCTCTACTATTATTCAGCTTAGTGGCATAGACTTTAACTTTCTTTCTAAACACAGTCTGAGAAACACCTAAATCAAGCGAGTTTTGAGATTTGTAGCTCAGGTTGAGATTTTGAATGTAGGTTTGCTCACTGAGCTGGAAAGTTCATTTCCAGATGTTTCGTCACCCTACTAGGTAAAATCTTCATTGGGCCTCAGGTGAAGCACTGCTGATAATTCCTGCTTTCTATTTATATGTTTAGGTTTCCTACCTGCAGACAAAGGATGCTTGACAGTCATTCGAAGAGACTACATTAAAAAAGCGAACACACTACTTACAAATACCAACACTTGCCAACAAGTGGCGATAGACCTGACCCCTCAACTAGAGAACCGAATCACAGCCCTACTCAAAAAACTTCAGAAATCTAGAGAAATAAATAAGACTGACTTCCAAAAAAATGAAACCAGACGGATTCAACATACCACGCTTTTACAGATTACCCAAAATTCACAAACCAGAAGCCCCCCCCCCACCCAAACCCATAGTCTCGCTACCTGGAACACCAACTCACAGATGGGCTAAGGAGCTACACTAAAGACTAGAATACTTAGTAGAAGACTCACGCCACTCCATCCAAGAATTCCTGAAGACCAAAGACACTAAGATAGAAGAGGATGAAATAATGGTCTCCTTGATGTAAACAGAGCTGTTACATCAAATCAACATTAACCTGGCCAAGGAAACACTGACTACACTATTAGAAGACCCAAAGACACATACACCAAACACCACTAACTTCATCAACAAGGACAGATCAATCAAGCTAGTGGACCTATGCCTTACCACCCCTTCACCTTCAACAACAAAACCTACAAACAAACCAACAGAACACCCATGGGATCTCCGATATCAGGGTTCTCAGCAGAGGCAGAAATGCAGAGACTTGAACAAACAGCTCTGCCAACCAACCAACCAATGCTTTGGGTCCACTACGTGGATGACACCTTTGTCATCACTAAACAAACCAAATTAGAGGAAACCTTCAAGACAATCAATAATATCCTTATTGGCATAAAATTCACTAAAGGGGAGGAAAACAACAACAAACTGCCATTCCTAGGTGTTGCAGTAGAGCGAACAGTCAATGGGAAACTTCAAACCAGCATCTGCAGGAAAAAAATACATACGGACCAAATACTTAACTACAGAAGCAATCATCCCAACACCCACAAACGAAGCTATATCAGAACATTATTTAAACAAGCGAACACACACTGCAGCACAGAGGAACTACACAGAGCAGAGGAAAATCACCTGTACTGTGTGTTCAAAAAGAATGGGTACCCAATGATCACAGTCCGCCAATTTCTCAGCAACACACCCAAACAAGCAGACAAAACACGTCCAGAAACCCTAGCCACTCTCCTCTACATCAAAGACATCTCAGTAATGACTGCCAGACTGCTCAGATCCCTTGAATCATGGTAGCCCGCAAATACACTTAAACAGCAGCTAATGAACTTGAAAGTCCCTATACAGATAACAAACAAAACTAATGTCATTTACAAAATACCGTGCTAGGACTGTAACAAACACTACATTGGACAAACAGGCTGAAAACTAGCCAGCAGGATACATGAACACCAAATAGCCACAAAAAGACATGACCCTCTCTCATTAGTATCCTTACATACAGATAAAGAAGGACACCACTTTGACTGGGACAATACACCCATCCTAGGACAAGCCAAACAAAGACATGCATGAGAATTCCTAGAAGCATAGTATTCCAACCGGAACTCGATCAACAAACATATCGAGTTAGAGCCCATCCACCACCCTCTGAGAAAAGGAACAGGAAGTGACTTCACCATAGGAAATGACTTCACCACAGGAAATAACATCACCCACCCAAAGAAACCCAAGCATATAAATAGAAAGCAGGAATTATCAGCAGTGCTTCGCCTGAGGCCCACTGAAGATGTTGCCCAGTAGGGCAACGAAATGTCTGGAAATGAACCTTCAAACTCAATGAGCAAACCTACATCCAACACCTAAATCAACTTTTCTTCCTACTCCCAAACTTTAAACTCTGTTTTTTTTTTAGTGATTAATCCTTGGTCCCTTCCCATTTCTCATCTATACACTTCCCCCCCTACCAATATCATCTGAAAACACGGTGTCAGTTTTTGCAAGTAAAGTTGCAAACACTAGCTCAACCTCTTCTCCACTTCTTTCAACCACTCCATCACGAAAATTGTCATATTGCTTGTCCAACATCAAATACTGGATGAGCAGAAACTTCCTCCAACCAGTTGTTGGAAGATGAAAGTCATTGTTTTCAATCTCTTCAGTTGCAAACTCTGTTCCCCAGCCTACCACTCTCCATAAACACTGTCTGAGGCTAAACTGGATTGTTTGCAATCCTGGTGCCATAATTAGTACAGAAAACATTATATATTGTACACAAATACAGAGCCAAACTGTGTTTAGAAAGGAGTCTCTCCAACAGTTCTTTATTAAAAATAGATTTAAAAAATTAAATGGTACATCTTCCACTTCCGTTGTTGGATATCACATTGATAGCAAAGAAATCTGCAACTGATACTTTCATTTTTTAAAATCTAAATCACCAGTCCATTATAGAACACAAATATTTTTAAAAATCTGCTCAAACAAAGCAAATAAAAAACTTCTTTACACAGATGTAATTAAATAAATTCACAGTCACAAGTTCGTCATTTATTTTCCATATTTCTTTTGAAATGTCCATGCACTGCACTTCCATCGGTTAACAACATGGGTTTCACATTTGTTCTCAGGTTGCTACCAATGGCAGTTCTGGCACTTACTAGCAAAGTGACCTGGACAATTGAACACATGGTTTTCTTCCCAATCAGAATCCCTTGAAGTGCCTTGTAACAGGATTGATATCAACAACTGACAGTAAACTGTAGCTGGAAATCCAGCCCAGCAGTTGTTTCATTCTTAGTAATATCACTTTCAATACTTTGCTTATGAAAGCTGATGATATAACTAAGGCCCATTTTCATCATGTACTATTTACCAGTTGCAGTGGCTTGAAAACTATATTGAAATGGATTATTTATTCCAGCTGAGGATGAGTTTAACACAATAAAATGCAAAGCAATGCAGCAAAGACAGTGATGAAACTGAGCAGATTCTTTATTCAGATCTTTTTCTTTCCAATTCCAAAATCTAAGCTTTGAAGCTTACATGATTGAAGACTCATTAAGAACTGGAGGCAGCCATTTACATTCCTGATGAAGGGCTTATGTCCGAAATGTCGACTCTCCTGCTCCTTGGATGCTGTCTGATGTGCTGTGCTTTTCCTGCGCCACACTTTTTGACTCTGATCTCCAGCATCTGCAGTCCTCACTTTCTCCTGATTCATGTCCTCCAACTAGTATCAGTTGTAGACTAATACATCCCCCAATAACTGCAGATCAGCTAAAAAAAACCTTCCCAGGGCAAATAAATAAATACATGAAGCTTATCTTTAATTTTCCTTCTTACTCCATTCTAACCATTGAAGTACCAGTTTCACTCTAGCATGCTACTCCAGGGGACACCCTGATGTTTGCAGGGTTCGGTAAGAAAACTCTATCAGATATACTAATTTGAATGCACAATCTTTACATTGACTTTTCATTGCCCTTTCCTTCTATTTTCATTGATAAATACTGAGCTATAAACTTTACACGTGAACTGAACAACACAGTAATCACCAGGATTTTCTTTCTACAAAACTGAAATGTAAATGATACAACAGCACCTTCATTATAATCCAGGTCTCTGAAACTACATGGTACCAATTAATTGGCATAACTGATATGGAGAGGACCAATACCCATCCCCTCCCCCCCCCCACCCCATACTACTAAAGTATCTGTGACAATACCTGGGCATGGAGAGGCCATCTGTCAGAAAAGGGTGCTGAGAAGAAGGGTTTGAAACACACCCCTGCACAACAGCTAGAGAAAGTTCTACTGTCATTAACACAGTCAGTTTCTTAACAGCTCCCTTCAGAAGAGGATCAGTCACATCAAGATTTAAGTCCAGTTGAGAACCAAATACTAGGTGTGACTTTCCTCAGCAACCTCTGATAGACCAACTTCTCCAGTTTAGGTTGCAACTGGCCAGTTCCATCCAAGACAACAGTGTGATACGTGTAAACAGGATAGGGAAATACCCTGACTAGAAAAGACTCTCCATCCAACCCCAATTACCAGGAAGCAGGTTTGATGCATAAGAGGGTTAAGGCACAAACAGGAGCTAAAAGTGCACTCTGAGCTGCTATGGAAATTTAGTATTTCAATGCAAGAAGTAAATGTTGAAATCATATTTATAACTGTCCAGTATTGTCTTTTGCTAAGTGATAATTTAAGTGAATGAAGTGGCTAAAATCATCCTGGCTGAAGACATCCAGGTAATGAAGCTCCAACAAACCAGTTAATCTTGATTGAGATAAGGCTGGGTAAAATTTCTAATTCTTGTCCAAAGGAGAGAGAAACTCCCAAGTGAGGCTAACACAAACATGTTAGGTAAATATACCTTTCATTACCATGTGACTGAATTGTAGAATTTTAAACAAGATCTCAGAAAACAAAAGAATAGCTTCAACCCTCTAAAAGGATGACTTTCCTCAGAACGTCTGTCATTATGCTGCATTCCAGCCAATTCAATTTTCATAAGATTCTCATTCATGCACATAATCAAGACTCCTGCCAAATTTCTGGCATAATTATTGCAGAGTAGCAGTGGAAGCACTGAGGAAACTTGCCCACAAAGTGTATGCTAAGATTGAAACAATAATAGCAAACAACAAGCAATCAGATGTCAGATAATTGACAACAGTCCAAATGAAAATTCAATGATAGAAGATGAGGACTTCATAGAAAATGTCACAAGAAAATTTCTGTTCACAAAAATAGCCATCTTAAAATTATACTTGTCCCCTATACTTTGACATTGTTCACTAAACGTTCCATTCTATTAAGTTTACGTTTATTCTTTGGCATTGATTTTGCATACAATCCATTCTTGATCAGATGTTCCTTGCTGTGATGGATCTGAGCTCCATGCTGAAGCTGGAATGAACACAAAGCTCGAAGGGGACGCAGAATAACCTGTAGATTTAAAACAAGAAACTAGATTGAAAATTTAGAAGCAATCGTTCTTCATTGATTTCATTAATAGAAACATTTTCCTTGTAGTATTATGGCTTAAGTTAGATATCACAAACTTCCCATGATTAAACTACTAGATAAAAGAGAAAAGGTAACTATCAAGACACAGAAGGGGTCCAAAGCCGTTCATGTATCGTGCATCGCTTTGACGTGTTAGTTTTCACGTGTATGCTGACAACATCCAGCCATACCTCAATACCACCCTCTTGATTTTTCCACTTTGGGAAAATTAAAGTCATTGATTTTGGTCTTCACTCCAAACTGAGCCTCCTAGCTACCAATCTAAGTTTCTCCCTGGCAAATGCCTGAAATTAAACCAGGCCATATGTCATCTGGGTGTCACATTTAATTCCAAGATTAGTTATATACCATTGTACCACCCCTAAGAATACTTACTTTCACATTCACAACATTGTCCAAATTCATCCTTTTTTCTCAGTTCATCCACAGATGAAACCTTCCTTTCTTTACTTCTGGACTGACTATTCCAATGCACTCCTGGCTGGCATCCCATATTCCACTGTGCATAAACCTAGGGTGATTCAAAGCTCTGTTTCCGGTATCTTAACACTCCAAGTCATTTACCCCTCCCACATCTGTGTCTGCTGACCTACTCTGGTTCCGAGTTAAGCAAAATCTTTACTTTAAAATATTCATCCTTATTTTCAAGTCCCTCTATGGCCTTGCTCCTTCCTATTCTCTTGTCCACAGTATTCTGGGATGTCTGCACTTGTTTAATTCTGGTCTCTTGTACATTCCAATTTTAAGTGCTCCACTACTAATGGCTGTGCCTTCAGTGGCTTAGGATCCAAGGTCTAGGATTTTCTCCATCTCACTGTCTCTATACCTTTTCTGTAAGATTGTCTGTAAACCACAACAAAGCTTTTTGTCAGCTAACCCATTATCAATTGATCTAGCTTGGTGCCATAGTTTGGTCTCCTATGTAGTCCTGTGTTTTATTTTCTGAAATCACCTGTGAGGTTTCTTCAGTATGATGGAAATATGCTATAACTCAGTGGCTGGTAGTCAGCAGTAATGTGGACCTGAGGATGGGGTACGTAGGGATAGAGAAAGATGATGAGGCTTGCTACTGATCTGACATTAATGGCAGATGACCAAATTTCAGACAAAATAAAAGAATGCATAATCTACTACTTAATTAACATATATTTCAAAGTGACTTACAATGTTTTCTCCCCTCTTCCAAAAATATTAAAAGCTTTCAAAACTTTTGCAGAGTTTTGAGATAGAGCAGAGAGATATAACTTAAGCTCAAATCAATATAATCACTAATGCAATAAAGGCTTCCAATCAAATAACTTTTTTTCCTATCAATCTAATTTTACAATTTACAACTTAAAACAAATTGCCTGATATTGTGTCAGCTTCTGACTTCTTACCTCATGAATACAATGATTCTTTTCAGCCACCGACAGTGCAAAAGCTGCACACTCCAATGTAGAGAGACATGTATTTGTTGGCTGAGTTCGAATTATGTATTGGCTTGATAAACTGGTTTGGAGTTGAACCTAAAAACAGACAGAGTTACAAAGCTATACTTTCTTTGATCTAGTTACTTGCTCATAAGGAAGACAAATATGGGTCAGCAAAATGCAATAACACATGCTAGTAGAGCCATGCCACAGTAGAGAAAAGTGCTGACTGGTGTAATACTAAACCATGCAGATAGATTCAAGAATGTTTACAGCACAAAGGAAGCCATTAGACCCATCATGCCAATGCCAATTGACAAAGCTTGATCCTATTTTCCAGATTCTGGCCAAAAGCCCTTGAAGCTATGGAAACAATGGAAATACAACTGAACATCTAAATGCTGTTTAAAATGTTACAAGATTTTCTTACTCAATCACTTTTTTCAGGCACAGAGGAACCTTGATGGGCAGGCACTATTTCGTTTGGATAATCGATTATTTGGTTAATTGATTCAATGCCTCTCTTCTGGGGCTCGGAGTTTTCTGAAGTTTCCCTTTTCCTCGCTCTGCCTGCCTTGCCCCTCTCTGTCTCAGGGTTTGTTTCTGAGCAGACACACACTTGGGCGTAAGGGACCTGCAGCATTGCTGAAGCCCTCCCGGTCGTCAACACCGCCACCCACACGCAACACGCCACGTACAGAACTTCACACCCCATCTGACCCCGCCCCCCACATCCGACCCCACTCCGCTCCGCCACATCCGCCTCTACCCCATCCCCATGCCCCCACCATCTGCGCCACCTCCCCCTGTCTTTCCCCCAAACCTGCCACCCGTCTGCCTCCAGGGCAGCCAGACAAGTCACCAACAGTAAGACTGCTGATGCCTTTGGGGAGTGAGTCTCCAAATAGCGCATGCGGACACATAACTGTTCACTGCAACTTTTTGTCAAGTTCTACCTTTGCCCTGTACAGGACATTGTTAGAGATATTATCTGCGCAAGAGGGGTTTAGGGTACACTCCTGTGTAGAACCCCAGGGGAAGCATGCGGGAGAGAGAGAGAGGGCAGGTGGTCAGTCACTTGGAGACAGTGCCTGGGCTCCCATCAATGTCGAGGGTCGTTCTCGGCAGCATTTCAGTAAACCGAGTTAGTTTTTAATAATTGGAAACAAAAGGCGCACTCAGTGTTGGAAACACCTCTTTGATGTAATGTTTCTATCAGGACCGCAAGATCTCCTTCGGATAATCCAATATTTGGTTCATTGATATTCAGATAATTGAGGTTTCTCTGTAATGAGCTCTAGACTCCTATCACCCTGTGAGCGAGAAAGATTCTCAACTCTCCTCATAGTAACCCTCTTTGAATGGAAAAAGTGCCTTTCTATCCACACCCTTCATGATCTTATACACTTTTATCAGGTCTATCTGCTCCAAGGAAAACAACTCCAGGTTATTCAAAAAACCGAAAGTACTGCAGATGCCGGAAATCAGAAAGGAAAGCAGATATTGTTGGAAAAGCTCTGAGTATGGCAGCATCAGTGCAAAGAAATCAGAATTCGGCCCAGTGACCCTTCTTCAGAGCTGATGGTAGATAGGAAAAGGAAGGTTTTTTTTTATAGAAGATGGGGAGAGGGGGTTCGAGTAAACGATAGGTAGAGATAAAGTCCAAAGAGAAAGTTGAACAGACAAAGTAGCAGATAAAGACCAAGATATGAGAATGAATAGCTGCTAATGGGGACTATTAGTAGCTGAGAATGGGTTGTGTCTCGTAGCAGCCCATGTGATGACAAGATCTGGATACAATCAGAGAAGTCACGAGGTTTCCAGGGAGCAATGGACCCTGTCAGCATTGGTTTAATGGTTTAAATTTCTTTTAGTTCCAGTTTTTCTTCAGTTCCTAGACCCAGTTGGAGAGGTCACGAGGTCACATATTTGGGTGGCTACTTTACCTGAAACACTACTCGGGTGGTGTCTGCCACCCATCATCCTCCTCTAAATAAAAAGGTCTGTGCTTCAGTTGGTAAGGTAACAAGTGTTTTCTTTCGTGTTTCATTTGTTTTTTTTCTCCGGCAGTCTATTTGGGAATTTAGTATATTGAGAATGGAGGTTGGGGCAGTTGAATGTTCCTCTTGCAATATGTGCGAGCTAAGGGTCACCTCTAGTGTCCCTGTTGACTGCAAGTGTTGAAAGTGCACCCAACTCCAGCTCCTCGAGAACAGTGTTAAGGAACTGGAGCTGGAGCTGGGTGAACTTTGGGTCATTCAGGACGCGTAGGAGGTTATTGACAGGATTTACAGGAAGGTGAAAAGGTTACCGTCAGGGAACTGGCAGACAGTGTAGGGATCTCCTGTGGTGGTTCCCCTCAATAACAAGTACACCGTTTTGAATACTGTTGGGGAATACGAGTTACCAGGAGTAAGCAATTGGGCACAGGTCTCTGACAGAATCTGTCCCTGTTGCTCAGAGGAGGAGGATGAAGAGGAGCAGAGCTTTAGACACTGGGGACTCCATAGTTAGGAGGTCATATGGGAACAAGAGAGACTCACAATTGGTGTGTTGCCTCCCAGCTGCCGGGGTTAGTGATGTTTCTGATCATGTTTTCGGGATCCTTGAGGGAGAGGGGAGCAGCCCAAGTCGTGGTCCACATAGGCACCAACAACATAGGCAGGAAGAAAGGTGGGGATCTAAGGCAGACATTGAGGGAGCTAGGGTGGGTGCTGAGAGCTAGAACAAACAAAGTTGTCGTCTCTGGTTTGTTGCCCGTGCCACGTGCTGGTGGAGGAACAGGGAGATAGTGGAGCTGAACACGTGCCGGCAGGGATGGTGTAGAAGGGTGGGTTTTGGATTCTTGGATAATTAGAACTCTTTTTAGGGAAGGAGGGAACCTCTACAAACAGGATGGTCTTCACCTGAACCAGAGGGATACCAATATCCTGAGGGGGGTGGGGGGAGATTTGCTAATCCTCTTTTGGTGTGTGTGGGGGGGGGGGGGGGGGGAGGAAGGTTTAAACTAATGCAGTAGGGGGATGGAAACCTGAATTGTAGTTCCAGGGTACAGGAAGTTCAGGTAGTGAGGTCATGGATTAGGTTACAAGGTCACGAGAGGGCACTGGCAATCAGGGTGCTGGTTTGAAATGTGTGTATTTCAATGCAAGAGCATCCGGAATAAGGTGGGTGCAGCATGGATTGGTACCTGGGATTTCGATGTTGTGGACATTTCAGAGATATGGCTAGATTAGGGATAGGAATGGTTGTTGCAGATTCCTGGATTTAGATGTTTCAGCAAGAACAGAGAAAATGGTAAAAGAGACAGGGGTGTGGCACTGTTAATCAAGGCTAGTATTACAGTAGCTGAGATAACATTTGGGAACTCATTCACTGGGGTAGTTTGGGCTGAGGTTAGAAACAGGAAAGGAGAGGTCACCCTGTTGGGAGTTTTCCATAAGCCTCTGAATTGTTCCAGGGATGTGGAGGAAAGGACAGTGAAGATGAGTCTCCATAGGAGTGAGAGTAATAGGGTAGTTGATATGGGGGACTTTAACTTCCTCAATATTGACTGGGAATACTATAGTTCAAGTAATTTAGATGGGTCAGTTTTTGTTCAATATGGACAGGAAGGTTTTCTGACACAGTATGTAAGACAGGCCAACAAGGGGCGATGCCATATTGTATTGGTACTGGGGAGTGAACCCTACCAGGTGTTAGATTTGGAGGTAGGTGAGCACTTTGGCGATAGTGACTATAATTTGGCTTTGTTTACAATAGCAATGGGCAGGGATAGATATATACTACAGGGAAAGAGATATAACTGGGGGAAAGGTAATTATGACGCGATTAGGCAAAATTTAGGATGCATAGGATGGGGAAGAAAACTACAGGGGATGGATACACTGGAAATGTGGCACTTATTCAAGAAGCAGCTACTGCAGGTCCTTGGTAAGTTTGTACCTAACAAGCAGGAAGTAGCTGTCGATAGAGGGAATCATGATTTACTAAAGAAGTTGAAGATCTTGTCAAGAGCAAGAAGGAGGCTTATGTGAGGATGAGACGTTACGGCTCAGTTAGGGGGCTTGAGATTATAAGTTAGTCAGAAAAGATCTAGAGAGAGGGCGAAGAAGAGTCAGGAAGGGACATGAGAAGTTGTCAGCGGATCAGATCAAGGAAACCCCAAGGCCTTCTATAGGTATGTCAGGAATAAAAGAATGACTAGAGTAAGATTAGGGCCAATCAAAGATAGTAGTGGAAAGTTGTGTGTGGAATCTGAGGACATAGGGGAAGCGCTTAGTGAATACTTTTTGTCAGTATTCACATTGGAAATGGGAAACGTCAGTCAGAATACGGAGATACAGACTACAAGATTAAATGGGATTGAGGTTGACAAAGAGGAGGTTTTAGCAATTTTGGAAGATCTGAATACAAATAAGACCCCGGACCAGATGGGATTTCAGTGGATTCTCTGGGAAGCCAGGGAGGCGATTGTAGAGCCTTCGATCTTTATGTCACCATTGTGGACAGGAGTAGTGCCAGAAGACTGGAGGATAGCAAATGTTGTTCCCTTGTTTAAGGAGGGAAGTTGGGACAACTCTGGTAATTACAGGCCAGTGAGCCTTACCTCAGTTGTGGGTAAGGTGTTGGAAAAGGTTATAATAGACAGGATTTATAATCATCTGGAAAGGAATAATTTGATTAGGGATAGTCAACATGGTTTTATGAAGGGTAGGTCATGCCTCACTAACCTTATTGATTTTTTTAAGAAGGTGACAAAAAAGGTGGATCAAGGTAAGGTGGTTGATGTGGTGCAGTAAGGTGTTTGATAAGATTCCACACGGCAGACCATTGTACAAAATAACGAATTGTGGGATAAAGGGCAATTTAGCGGCTTGGATTGGAAATTGGCTAGATGAAAGAAGACAGAGAGTGGTGGTTCTCGGGAAATGTTCATCCTGGAGCTCAGTTACCAGTGGTGTGCCGTGAGGATCTGTTTTTGGGCTACTGCCGCTTGTCATTTTTATAAATGATCTGGAGGTGGGTTAGAAGGATGGGTTAGTAAATTTGCAGATGACACTAAGGTAGGCAGAGTTGTGGATCGTGCCGAAGGATGTTGTGGGTTACAGAGGGACGCAGATAAAACGGAGAGCTGGGCTGAGAAGTGGCAAACGGTGTTTAATGTGGAAATCTTTCCACATAGCTCAAAACATCAGGTAAGGGGAAGAATCTTGGTGTTAAGAAGTTGAAGGCTGTACTGTACCTTTAAGAGAGAGTGAATGCTGTTCCGAACTGAAAGATTACAAGCACCTGTGTGATATGATTAGATGGCAGTCTCAGAGAGTACTGGAAAATTGAGATATGCAACATTTGGCTGTGAAATGGATATGTGAGTTGGTTGCTGCTTTGACAACAATTCAAATCTAACCAGATTAAATTATGCCCTCGGACTCTAAAACCCAATCGAGTTTGAACTTATTGTTTTGCCAAAATTGAACCAATGAGACGATCCAAAGTTAGGGATAGAGAAATGCAGGCATTTTGCAAATTAGACAGAGCAACTGCCAAGAAATTAGGAAACATTCTCTATCAAAGGTACCTTTTCATGTGAAACGTATTCATGGTAAGGAGAGAAGGTGACCCAGGGAGATATTCAGCCGGTACAAGAAAGACACTGAAGACAACAGCTGCTGTATGGTTTTGAAATTAAGTTGCTGTAATTTTAATAAGTGTCTTATTAGAACAGCATATTTGAGACAGTGGTGCTTGAAATGCACTGCAAGTTAGACAGCATCTAAGCAGCAGGAGAATCGACGTTTCAGGCATAAGCCCTTCATCAGGATGAAGCCTGATCTCAACTCTGATCTCCAGCATCTGCAGTCCTCACTTTCTCCTGGAACATCATATTGTTATAGAGTTGGAGGCTGGTAATAAGCAGTTAAGAGAAAGGGGGGATTAGACTTCTGAGCAGCTGTCGTTTAATGTTCACTTTTAAGAGTTAAAGAATACATTGATATATTTTATTTAAATAGTGGAATTTGGGATTTCCCTGTCACTCATATTTTAACAGATTACAAGGCGAGGTGAGCTTTTCTGGGCGTTTTTTTTCAGACATGTATCCAGTCGTGGATGGTTTTTATACAGTTCCAGCAATAACCTCCTCGCTCTTGTATTCTATACCTCAGCTAAAATAAAATAAAGGCAAGTATCCCCCTTATGCCTTTGTGACCATCTTATTATCTGCCCTGCTACCTTCAAGGATCTTCGGAGAAACACGAGGTCCCTCTGACTTCAGTACTTTCCATGGACCATCTATTCATTATGTAATTTCTTGGCTTGTTAGTCTTCCCAAATGTATCACTTCACCCTTGACTAGGTTGAATTCCATTTGCGACCGCTTTACCCAGCTGACCAGTTCATTGATTTCTGCCTGCAAATTTACAGCTATCATCATCACTATTTACCATCTTAACAATTTTTATATCATCTGCAAACTTCTTGAACCAAACTCCTACATTAATATACAAATCATTAATGTACAATACAAATAGCCAAGGCCCCAACACTTAGCCCTAAGGAACCTCACTGGAAACAGACTTCCAGTCACAGATATAGCTCTCAACCATGTGCTTTCTGCATCCAAAGTGCCACTTCACCTTGGGTCCCATTGGCTCTTACTTTCTTGACCAATCTATCATGAGGGGCCTTAGAAAAAATCTTGCTAAAGGCCCCCATGTCAACATCTGTTGACTATGCCAAAATTGTTTCACAGAGTAGTCAAGCATCAGCTGACACAGTCATATTCACAGAATCATATTTCACAGATAACATTTCAGATACTACCATCATCATCCAGGGGTATGTCCTGTCTCACCCATAGACAAACCCACCAGACATGTTGGCACAGTAATATACAGTTGGGAAGGAGTTGCCCTCGCAACATTGACTCTGGACCCCATTAGATCTCATGGAATCAGGTCAAACATAAGAAACGAAGCCTCTTACTGATTACCACCTATCACTCCCTCTTTGACTGAAGAATCAGTTCTCATTCAGGTTGAGAATCACATAGATAATGCACTTGGGTGGCAAGGACACAGAATTTACTCTGGGTGGAAGACTTAAATGTCCATTTGCAGGTGGTGGTGAGGGAAACGAGGGAACAAAACATACTTGATCTCATCCTCACCAATCTGGAAGGGGAAGGTTTGATTAATATGTAAAATTATTTTCTTACTGTTACCTTGCAGTAAACCCACAAATAGCTTCCCTCATTAACTGCCATCAGGCCAAAAGTACCATCTGCTGACCACATAAGTGAGCAATGTAATATATGGACTTCAGTGCTATTGTGATGCAGGCTATACACTCCAATGACTAGTGGACTGTATAAAAAAAAACCCATTGACCATTTGTAGCAGGCAGATTGTTATCAACCAGCCCATGCTCACAAGCCCTGGAACACTACGTGCACCATTAAATGTAATTCTGCTGTTGAACATTTACCAAGTAATCTACATTATGCGAGAGTTATGGAGAAAATGGATTTAAGATCATAAATTGGACTCACAGCATGATACATTTGTGCTTGGTAGAATACTAACACATAGTGTCTTGTCTTAGAAGGCTAAGAGGAATTTGTATATCACGGCATTTTATAATTTTAAAGGCAGAGTATTAGAGACTCTTTGATACATTCTGACAACAACGTACTGAAAATCAGACCTGCTTAATTTGTGAACTAAGATTAACAATTTACTGTCCCTGCTGCATCGCCATGCGATAGATCACCCAACCCAAACACCCTCTTCTCACGTTGTTCAAATTGGTGTGACCTTTTTTTCAAGTCTGTTTCTTGCATCCTAATCCTGATGAGTGCAAGTACTTGTCTCCTTTAAGCAATTTTTATCATCTGTATTATCGTAAGACCAAGAGAAATAGCAACAGGAAAAGGTCATTTGGCCCCTCAAGTCTACTTCACCATTAAGTGGGATCATGGCTCATCCAATATTTCTCATATCTACTTTCTTGTATTTTCCCCAAAACCCTCGATTATCCTCCTGATCAAGAACCTATCTTAGCCTTAAATATACACAAGGACTCTGCCCCCACAGCTCTCTAGGCAAGGAATTCCAAGGACACTCATTCCTGTGGAGAGATGAAATTCCTTCTCATCTTATCTTAAATTGGCACTCTCCATTTTGAAGCTATGCCCTCTGGTCCAAGACTCTCCCATGTGAGGAAAACACTGTCTCAGCATTTACCCTTTAAGGCCCCTTAAGAAATCTCAGGGAGCATCCGATTCCTGAGGAAGGGCTTATGCCCAAAACGCCGATTCTCCTGCTGCTCAAATGCTGCCTGACCTGCTGTCCTTTTCCAGCACCACACTCTCGACTCTGATCTCCAGCATCTTCAGTCCTCACTTTCTCCTTCTTTAAGAAATCTAAACATTTCAATGAGATCATCTGTCATTCTTCTAAACTCCAGTGAGTGGAGTCCCAACCTGTCAATGTTTGCTCATAAGACAATCCCTCTATAAGACCATAGGACGTAGGAGTGGAAACAAGGCCATCCAGCCCATCAAATATACCAGGGATCATCCTAGTGAACCTTCTCTGAAGTGCCACCCATGAAACAATATCTTTCATTAAATATGAGGACCAACATTACTCATAGTACTCCGGATGTGGTCTCACCAGTACTTGTACAATTGCAGTAAGACTTCCGCAGTCTTATACTCCAACCCCTTTGAAATAAGGGCCAATACTCCATCAGCCTTCCTGATTACCTGACGCACCCGAGTCCTAGCTTTCTGTGTTTTGTACATAAGTACTCCAAAGTCCATTTGTGTTGCTTCTTTCTGCAATTTTTCTCCATTTAAATAATAGTCTGTTCATGTGTACTCTCTTCCAAAATGAGTGGCTAACTTCCCATTTTTCCACACTGTACTCCAGTTGCCAACTTTATGTCCACTTTCTTTACCTATCAGTGTCACCTGTTACAGAAACAGAAATTTCTGGAAAAACGCAGCAGGTCTGGCAGTATTTGTGAAGAGAAAGCAGTGTTAATGTTTCAGGTCCAGTGACCCTTCTTCAGTGTCTCTTTGTAAATTATTTGCATCTCTCTCACAACTTGCCTTTCCACCTATTTTAGTATCATCTGCAAATTTGGCTACAGTACATTTGCTTCCTTCTCCAAGTCATTAATATATATTGTAAACAGTTGCAGTCCCAGCACTGATCCTGTGGAATTTCACTCGTCACGCATCACCAACATGAGAAAGAACCCCTTTTACCCAACTGTTTCCTGCTGTTAACCAGTCTGAAAAAAAAATTCTCCATCTGAATTTATTACCTCCAGCACATGTGCTCTTATATTTTGACTTAACTTTTTGAAGTATCTTGTTGAATACCTTTAGGAAGTCCAAATATAACACATCTACTGGTTGCCCTCTATCCAATCTAGTTGAGACTTCCTCAAAAATCTTTAATAAATTAATCAGACACAAATTCCCTTTCATGAAGCCATGCTGATTCTGCTTGATCAGATTACAGTGTTCCAAATGTCCTACTATTGCTTCCTTAATAATTGATTCCAATACTCTTTGAATAGAGGTACCACATTAGCAGTTTTACAGTCCTCTGGTACTTCTCTGGAATCAACTATCGCTATAGCTATCCTGGGATACAAGCTATCAAGGCCAAGAGATGTGTCTGCCATTAGCCCATAAATTTGTCTAATACTGCTTCTTAATTATTCCCTTGTGTTCTTCTGTATTAATGGAACGTTTGAAGTATCTTCCACCATAAAGCAGTTATTTGAATATTCTCCACTGCTGTGATCACAGCACCTCCATCAACACTCAAGAAACTTGAAAAAAGTGAGGAATGCAGACGCTGGAAAGTCAAAGTTGATCAAGTGTGGTGCTGGAAAAAGCACAGCAGGTCAGACAGCAGCTGAGGAGCAAGAAAGTCAACATTTCAGGTATAACCCATCTTCAGGTCTCAAAGTGTTGACTCTCTTGCTCCTTGGATGCTGCCTGACTTTGTGCTTTTTCCAGCGTCACCCTTTATCAACTCTAACTCCCCTGCATCTGCAGTCTTCACTCTCTCCTAATTGCTGCAAACCATACTGCAAAGCCTCTTCCAAGTCTTTTTCCTCTCTCCACAAAGATCTCAAGTCTTGAAGAAGAGTTATGCCCAAAGCATCGATTCTCTTGCTTCTCGGGTGCTGCCTGACTTGCTGTGTTTTTTTTCAACATCACACTTTATCAACTCAAGACACTTGATGCCATCCAAGCCAAAGCAGGCTACTTGACTGGCACCATATTAACCACCTTCAACATTCATTTTGGTCATGCCAAATGCACAGTAATTGCAGTATGTATCATCATCAAGATTCACAGATTAACTCACCATAGCTACTTCGATAGCACCTTCCCAACATATGATTGCTGGCATTGAGGATGACAAGGGCAATAAATGTGAGTGAGCTCCCTTCAAAGTCACACATCATCTTGACTCAGAACTATGTTGCTGACTCAAAATTCTGGAACTCTCTAACAGCACAATGGCAGCTCACTATCAATTTCTGCAGGACAATTAGGGATGGGCAAAAAGTACAAGTCTAGCCAGTAGTACACTCATTCCACAAATTAATTGGCAAAAAAATTGTTATACCATGTTTACATCTACTGGTTATTGCACCACTTTTGTAGTTTTCACCTTTTTAGGATCAGGGAAAACGTTCTGTCAGGACATGACCTATGTACTTGACTCACTCATTTTTTTTAAAGTTTAGTGTAAGATTCATTTGGTGAGATTTGTTTACTAGTTGCAGTAGATTTTGATTGTGGTCAGCAATGGCTTCTTCCAAAGTGTATGGGTATCAATAAACTATCAAATCATCCAATATATTTTCCACACTGGGGTAGATCACAAACTCTCATGTTGTCTGCATTGATACTCAAGTGCTGTCGAAATTCCAAACCTCATGCACAACTATCTGTCTCGCGCAAACGATATCCAAAATGTGTAAGGAAGTTGATGCTTTCATCAAGCTTCATTTGCTAGTAACTATCTTACACATCTTATATTAAGAATATTGCTTTCCCTATGCTGTCCATGCCTTCTTTTCATTTGTGTGATGTTCTCCACAACATTTGCTTCACATCCTTTGTCTCTAATGTTTTTCTGATATCGCTGATGTCCATCCCGATGATGCAAGGCCTGGTACATTCTATAATGAATATGCTCCAGTTGCAGATTTACAAACTCTGTACTTCTACACATAACAAACACTTTCCTGGATGTGAGCTTTTTTTCTCTCACCAGATCTGCTCCCACTGCAAGATCTTTTATGCCTCAAACAATCCTGATTTAACTAGATGATATGGGCGGCATGGTGGCTCAGTGGTTAGCACTGCTGCCTCACGGCACCTGGGTCCCAGGTTCAATTCTAGCCTCGGGCAACTGTCTGTGTGGAGTTTGCACATTGTCTGTGTGGGTTTCCTCCAGTTTCTTCCCACAGTCCAAAGATGTGCAGGTCAGGTGATTTGGCCACATTAAATTGCTCATAGCATTAAGCGCATTAGTCAGAGGTGTGTTGCTCTTCGGAGGGTCAGTATGGACTTGTTGGGCCAAAGGGCCTGTTTCCACACTGTAGGGAATCTAATCTTTAGCTGTGTAAATTTCCAGGATTCTGACAGATTTATTAATGAAGTTACATATTGATAAATGGACTTGTTTTCATTGAGCTCAAATATTGACTTTATAATTTACAGCAACTTGATGTTCAAAATGTCCCTTTTAGGTTTTTAAAATGTCTAGTCTTTTTTATTTCTGTTTTTTGGTATCAAAACTGCCTCTCTCCAACAGTGACAACAGTGTAGCTATGCATTGCTGCTCTTGCTTGTTAAGTAGATCTGTTACAATTTCATAAATTTGCCATTGCACATGGAAAAACTGGCAAACTTTGCTTCACATCATCTTTCAGTTTGACCAATGTTAGGAGGGAAAATGTTGCAATTGTTGAGTTTTACCCAATGCTACAGTAGCAGGTTGTTCCTTTTCGGTGGCTTTGAGCAGAGTAGGGGCGGGCCTTCCAACGTCTGTCTGCCAGTAGTTGTGCTTCTAAATAGCTCCACTCTGACATTATTTGCATGTTTAATCCACTGCACTAGTGTCTTTATTGTGTACTTTATTGAACGGCTGCAAGATGGAAGCACTTAGTCACTCATTCCAGAGGTTACATCACTACAAGAAGCTGGGAAACACATCAGTATAGTATTGTATTTTTATCCCAAACAGGATAAGTTGTAAAGATCTGTTTCTGGTTCAGCAGAAATCATGAGAGAGTTAAAAAGAGATTTCATTAAAATGTTCTGTGTGAATTGACATACTTTGCAACAGTTACACTAGGTAAAGTGGAATTCTAAGAGAATTTCCTTTGGGATGTAGAAGATTAGCATGAAGTAAAACGTAAGACTTAATTGACACAGCCTTTCACTAAAAATTCAATTCAATAAAACAAACAAGTGAAAATACAGTTGATACTAAAGGTACCAACATAAAAGTGCATGAAGGGTAAAACAGATGAGTTTGACTATGGCAGACTCCAAGAAAGTGCTGCATAAATAGCACCTTCCATCACTTTGCTAATGGTTGCGAACAGACTAATGATTCAGTAATTGGCCAAATCGGATTTATCTTTTTTGCTGAGAACATGTGGGACATGTACTGGAGCTGCTTGCAGAGGGACAAAGCTAGTTCTGGAGTGCCTGTCTTCAGTGCTATAACCAGGATGTTACTGTGATCCAGAGTGTTTTTATATCTAATGCAAACCATAATTTCAAGGTATTCCATGGAATTAATTGTATTGGTTGAAATGGGGGAGCCTCTGAAGGAAGTCTAGGTGGAAAATTCACTATGAAATCCTGAAGGTAGTTGCAAATAGTTGGGCGGCATGGTAGCTCAGTGGTTCGCCCTGCTGCTTTACAGCGCTAGGGACGTGGGTTTGATTTTAGCCCCTGGCGGCTGTCTGTGCGGAATTTGCACGTTCTTTCCATATCTGTGTGGGGATGCTTCGGTTTCCTCCCACCATCCAAAGATGTGCAGGTTTAGTGAATTGGCCATGATAAATTGCCAATAGTGTTCAGAGATGTGTAGGTTAGGTACATTAGTCAGGAGTAAATGTAGAGTAATAGGGTAGAGGAATGAGTCTGGGTGGGTTACTCTTCGGAGGGTCGGTGTAGACTCATTGGGCCGAAGGGCCTGTTTCCACACTGTAGGGATTCAATGATTCTTGATTCTACGAAATACTTATGTTAACATGGGCTACACTCTATGATTCTTTTTTCCACTAAATAAAACCTTTGAGAAAAATTTGAGAAGCATCAGTGATACTTTACTCACATAAAGACATTTGTTTTCAGTCATACAAATTTTACAACAATATTAAAACCCAACGAGCACAAAAAAATTAATGTCTCCAATAGCCTTAACCCTTTTGGTATACACACACAACATAATAAGAACACTTAAATATTACATACACTGAAAAATAATTTATTTTTCCGTTATTGGCAAGTGGAAAGTATAAAGTGGCAATAATTCAAAGTGACAGGTTAAGAGCTGTCTATTTATAGATTCTGCAGGGATTTCCAGTCATGCAACTGTTGCAAAAGGAGGCACGAAACACTTAAGCTTTCTTCAAGTCATGCCGATTAAGTGTCTTTCAGTCAACATTAAATTGTTCGCTGTAGTTAAAATTCCACTAAATTGAGTCTCTCGCTCCAATTTAGGATGTAATCAACAGTCCATGTGCAAACTGCACACACATTAGGAAATGAATTTTGCATTCAAATGTATTTGCATATTGCCAAACACACAATTGAGCAGTGCTTTAAAAAATATTTTTATAACAGTTTTGCTTTAAAATATTCTTGATTAAATTTAAGTACATTATTTGGTTGAGTTTGACTCGTACAACTGAAAGAGACTTTATAACAAAAGGAACCATTTTCATCAGTGACTAAAACACTGAGGATCTAGTTTCTAAATGACTGGAAATTACTTTCACCAAAATTTATATATAACTATTTCCTAGTTTCATTACGGATCAGCAGTAATTTCCATTCAAATGTTTCTAAATCATCTCTATTAGTGTCCACATACCCAAAAGAAACAGGTTAATTTGAATTGGAGAGCCTCCCTGAAGGCTTGCAAATGTGACAATTAAAAGATATTTCCAATTTGTTTACTTCCTTCTGGGCACATGGTTAGTTTTGAGAGTGTGGGTGGTGTACTGCAACATTTTTCATCTCATGTAAAAGCTTGGAGGAACGCTATTTGCACCGAACGTTACATGTACTTTTGTGTGTTAAGTTCAGTTTGGATAAAATATGCTGAAAAGAACAGTGCAACCGAGAAGAAGCTTTAACACCACTTAAATGTAAAACAAAACACGAATCCCAATCGGCAAAAATTGTACAAACATATAGTACAGTTAAATTAAAACCAATTTAAGTACCAGGCAGAAATTTACTGCCTCTACCATAAGGTCTATAGACATCAAACCCATCAGATTTACCGGCTGGTAATCCTGTCCTCGAACACAGTCTCCAATTTCAGGTTGACCAAGTGAGGTTAAGGGCCACCCTGGCCTCAAATCAATTATCAGTGTTGCTTTCCAGCTTGCCTCAATTCTGATGCTAACAGTATGCATATGGGCAGGGATACAAGCCTCGCAGGTGACTGGTTGCACTGATCGTGTCTCAGATGTGGAAGTGTACAGTAAGGAGGAGGTCTGCTCCCCCTGCCTACCCCTCCAAACCCCATGCCGACAATTCAAAGGTGCTCCCTCTCCCCGGCCCCTCCATTAATACCCCATCCTGTCCCAGGCACCACATTCCTTTCCTGCCAGGAGACACACTTTTACTTTGTCCTGTATGCTCAATCTTAGAATCTGTGGCTGGCTTCTTTTTGTGATCAAGTTGCTGGCAGGTATCTAAGACAGGACTCTGTTGAAGGAGTGGATGTCCTGTTTCCAGCTAATTAACACTCCATTGTATGTTAAAGTGCTTTGGAGAATGCTGTGATCAGCAGGAATGCATTCCTTACTGATTCGTTCGGAGTTGCACATGAAACCCTGCCCTTAGACTCTATATTTTATAAGACAAGTAGAATCTATAGAATAGACCTTCTTGCATTTTGGAAGAGACGAGGTAAATATCTGACTTGTACAGTTGAGAATTATGAATGTTAGAGGCTTGACAGTCTGTTTTACACTTGCTTGATTTTCTTTTCCTTTGCTGTCAAAATTTCTAACCTGCTACTTATATTTCTATAAATGACAGGAAAACAAAATACAGCTCTGCACTTACTCAGAAATTCTAACAGACATTTGCCATAACAACCCACCAGGAAATTCCAAGGAACCAGGTGTGCTGTGTCTCTGTGATACCAGGCTACCAGTTTAGGCTACATTTTATAAACAGTGGAGTCACTACCTACTTTTTACAGGGCCAATTATGACACGAAGTGAAACACCATCAGGAGTTGCTATCTCTCCAGTTTAGCTGGGATTCGGAAATATTGGAGGCTAAAAAACCAAATTAATTGAAAGTTTCCAGCCTTCATGGAGCTGAAGAAATGAAGGAAGTTGGTGTGATACGTGAGTGTGTGAGAACTGCACTCGAAATGTTAATTTGCTTTTTTCCCCCACAGGTGCTGCCAGATCTGCTGAGTTTCACCAGCAATTTCTAATTTTGTTTCAGAGCTCCAGCATGTGCAGTTGTTTTATTCTTGTGGCGTGTGGTAAGTTGCTGTGTTATGTATCTTTGCCACTCACTGCTCAACCTCATTCGGAAAGATGCAGTGAAATGAAAACCTACTGTTGGAGAGACCACGATTCTTCTGATTTCCTCCCCACCAGGTCTCTCTTCATCCTGCCTCTCCACTAATGGTTTGATGCTTGCAATTACATTAAAACCAATTTAAGTACCGTGGCAGAAATTTACTGCTTCTACCATAAGGTCTATAGACATCAAACCCATCAGATTTACCAGCTGGTAATCCTGTCCTCGAACACAGTCTCTCAGCCACTCAGTCACATTAGCCTCACTGGAAGGGCAGGTGGAGGTAAAGTCCTTTACAGAAGAAAAGCTGTCATTTGACCTGAACTGCAGTTACTAATTCAGACAATGTCACTACACAAATATTAAAAGTTAGCATATAGCAGGGATTAGCACGTTATGCACTGCCAGACTTCAGTGGGTTGCAGCCAGGACTGGGTCAACCTGTATGCACATGTTTGGGAGCTGGAGGCAGAAGAAAGAGTTTGCTCATGAATATCTCATCCAATGTTCTACTCTTTGGGTAATGAAATCTATGAATAGAGAAATGAACAAATTGAAAAGTAGGAAAGGAACTGGAATGAATTAAGAGTCAGAAAGAGAAAGACAATAGGTATTTTAAGAGACAGTGTTAAAAGGCAAATTGGAAATACAAGAAAAAGATCAAAATCTAAAGTTCACATACAATCGGGAAACTCTCCAACTGAATTGCCCTCTTTCTATTCTTCAATGGTTGAATGGCATCTTGGGATCAAAAATCACTTAATTAACAGAACCCTTATAACATGAACAGGGAAACCTTTTAACTCAGTTGCTAATGCTTAAAGACAGAAGCTCCAGTTGAATTTCCATTCCAGGACATATTGGTCAAGGAGGGAGCACTCATGGCTTGGCTCAAACATGTTGCTATTCAGTATATTAATCTTTCCAATACTTCCTCACTATTACCAAAAGGAAAAAATGTGCAAGTGAACAATAAACTAGGAAACAAATCTAAATGGTTCCAGCAATGAGTATTCCATAAGACCATAAGACATAGGAACAGAAATTAGACCATTTAGCCCATTGAGTCTGCTCCGCCATTCAATCATGGCTGATAGGTTTCTCAAGAGTGTAGTGCTAGAAAAGTACAGCATGTCAGGCAGCATCCGAGGAGCAAGAGAATCTTTTGTATTTCAGCAACTTTATATTTTACAACATCAAAACTCAGTGAGATGTTAATTTTGTTAATTGTAAGGGAGGCTAACGGAGGATCAATACAAATTAATCAGCAATTTCTGGTGAGCCAGAGCTCCCAGGAGTATCTCATCGGTTTTACATTCCATAGCCATCAACTCAACATATTTTTCTATTTCAACATGCAGGTGGGCTGGGAAAGTCAAGTTGAGAGTCGACCTCGAAGAGGGAATTGTGGAATGTCCATGTGATTTTTGTAGGAGCAGCTTGTGATAGAGCCCACTAGGAAACAATTCTGGATTTGGTAATGTGTAATGAGATAGACTTGATCAGGGAGCTTAAGGTAAAGGAACCCCTAGGAGTCTGTGATAGAATTCACCCTTCACTTTGAGAGATAGATGCTAGGATCAGATGTATTACAATTGAGTAAAGGTAACCACAAAGACATGAGGAAGGGGCAGGCCAGAACTGATTGGAAAGGGAGCATAGCACAGAAGACAGTGGAGCAGCAATGGCAGGAGTTTCTCGGGGCAATTCAGGAGGCACAGCAGAAACTCATCCCATAAAAGAAGCAACATATTAAGGGGAGGATGAGACAACCAAGGCAGAAAAGGGAAGTCAGGGACTGCATAAAAGCAAAAAAAAAAATACAATGTGAAGACTTGTGGAAAGCTAGAGAATTGGGAATCCTTTGAAAGGAGGATAACTAAAAAAGCAGAAAGGTAGAAGATGAAATATGAAGGCAAACCAGCTTGTAATGTAAAAGAAGACTGCAAAAGTTTTTTTTAGAAATATGGAAGGTAAGAGATAGACAAGATTGGGCATTGGACTACTGGAAAATGAGGCTGGAGAAGTAATAATGGGGACAAAGAAATGACGGAGGAATGGAATAGTTACTTTGCATCAGTTTTCACAGTGGAAGATACCAGTAGCATAGCAGAACTTCGAGAGTCAGGGTGCAGAGATGAGTGTAGTGGCCATCACTAAGGAGAGGGTGCTGAGCAAGTTGGAATATCTAAAGGTGGATAAATCACTTGGACCAGAGGATTATACCCATCACTGAAGTCAGGGAAGGTCCCAGAGCTCTGGAAAATAAATGGCTAATGTAACAACTCTGTTTAAGAATTAAGTGAGGCAAAAGATGGAGAATTATAGGCTGGTTAGGCTGACCTTGAGTTACTGGTAAAATTTTAGAACCTGTTATTAAGAATGAAGTTGGGGAGTACTTGGAAGTGACTGGTAAAATATGCTGAGTCAGCATGGTTTTGTCATGCCTGACAAACCTGTTAGAATTCTTTGAGGAGGTAATGAGCAAGTTAGACAAAGGTGAGCCAGTGGATATGATCTATTTGGATGTCCAGAAGGCCTTTCACGAGCTGATTCATAGGAGGCTGCTAATAAGATAACAGTTCATGGTATTGGGGGCAAGATACGGGCACAGATAGAGGATTGGCTGAAGGCAGAGAGGAGGTAAAAGGGTTTTTTTTCCAGAATGGCAGCTGGTAACTAGTGGAGTTCTGCAGAGGTCAATGTTGAACCCACTGCTATTCACATTACACATTATTGATTTGGACAAAAGAACTGAGGACATTGTTGCTAAGTCTGCAGATGACACAAAGATAGGTGTAAGGGTAAATGGTGTTGAGGAAGGGGGAGGCTAAAGAAGGACATAGACAGGCTAGAAGAGTGGGTAACAATGTGGCAGATGAAATATAATGTGGGAAAGTGTGAGGTTATGCACGTTTATAGGAAGAATAGAGGCATAGAGTATTTTGTAAACGAGGAAAAGCTTCAGAAATCTGAAGCACAAAGTGACTTAGGAATCCTATTTCAGAGATTATCTTAAGGTTAACATGCAGGTTCAGTTGGCAGTTAGAAAGGCAAATGTAATGTTGGCATTCAATTCAATACGGCTAGAATACAAGAGCAGAGATGTACTGGTGAAGCTATGTAAGGTTCTGAACGGACCACATCTGGAATTTTGTGAGCGGTTGTGGGCCCTGTATCTAATGAAGGATGTTCTGGTACCGGAAAGGGTCCAGAGAAGGTTGACAAGAATGATCTCAGGTTGACGGGTTTGTCTTATGAGGAGCAGTTGAGGACACTAGGTGGATTAGGGGAGAATCTCATTGAAACTTACACGATACTAAGAGGCCTATATCGAGTGGAACGTACACATCCATTAGTACAGAAACCCTAGCACCTGAGGGCACAGCCTCAGAGTGGAGGGATGACCTCTTGGAACTTGAGATGAGAAGGAATTTCTTTAGCCAGAGGGTGGCTAATTTGTGGATCTCATTGCCACAGAGGCTGTAGAGGCCAAGTTATTCAGTGCCATTAAGAGTGAGTTACATAATTTCTTTACTAATGAAGACCCTAAGTGTTAGAGGGAGAAGGCAGGAAAATAAAGTTAAGAAACATGTCAACCATGATCAAATTGCAGAGCAGACTCGATGGGCCAAATGGCCTAATTCTGCTCCTGTATCTTATAGTGTGATAATCTACTTCTTGTACCCTTATCACCATCACCTTTAAACAGGACAATTGGCTTTGGATACTGGCAACTATCACAATATGGGTGGAAATCTTCTTCAGATGCTTGGAGCTAGCAAGTGTAATTCAAATTATCCACTTATTTCTTTTTTCACACTCTTTATACCTTATTTCATTAATATCTTATTTGCTTAATTTCCAGTTCATTATTATGTGTGCAACTACTTTGTTAATTGCAGTGAGGCAGACAGTAATGGAATAACCGCCATTTGTGATCTGTCTGAATTCAATGTGTATTCCTAATCAGATTTAACAAACTAAGTGGGTTTCAGCAGTGTCTGGATATGTGCCATGAAACAACATATACCACATTCAACTAAACGTAAAAGCTCTGCCCTGCATATAATCACAGCAATTGTTTCAGCTACATTGCCACATCAACACAAAGCAAATTTTAATAATAGAAGTCCAATGTGTAAATTGGTTGACAGAGAAGTCAGCTTGCTAACAGAAGACCTCTCTCAAAACAATCACAATGAGCTGGTAAAGAAAGAGATTATATGGGTTAGCTAGTGGGTTGCATAGCCATGCTATTGAAAGGACGAGTATGAAGACCTTACATCTCACAATGTCTAGATGTAGCTTCTGAGGCCTTCAAAGTGACAGGATGTAATATAGGCACACATACGATAATTTAATATAAGTTGGCACAAAATCTACTGAGGCACATTTTAGCATTTCCTCAGACATCATTAAAAAAAAGCATAAGTGAAGCATACTAACAACCAGGTTAGGAATTCTAAATTTGAACATCATCTAAAGTCTGAAGAACTAACTTCCCATTCTTAATTATATTTATCTTTAAACTTACTTACTCAGTTTTTGTGGATCAAAACTGAGTTGCAGGTCCAGTTACATGTGGGAGGTTAACAAGTGACTGAATGGATTGTTAAATACAGCAAAATATTTGCTTCAAGCAATATCAATTCCTCCAAGACCTTGCCAGGCTCAAAACAGATTTATTTTGTTTTTAAAATGAGAAATAAAGTGTGGATAACCGCAGAAGTTTGAAGAAGAAAGATAAATGCAGCTAATACAACCTGCCCAGAATTTACAGAACAATGCCACAATGTGACTATTATTTCTTTATCCACCGAACAGAAATATCAGAAGGAGGCAAAGAACCTGCATTGCTTAACGTTTCATTTTCTCTGTCAAATAAAAAAATCATGAGCATAAAACAGAGTTTTACTAAAATATTTTGACAACCAGGTCAATGCTGAGGGAATATATTTGATGCAGAATGCACAGGAGTGTAGGTTCTTCACAGAGTCCTAATGTTGTCCATATTCTGAAATTGAATACATTCTAGGAATGACAGAATTCTCATGAATCTTTTATTTAGCAGATTTCCTTAAATTATTAATAGGAAGAGTAAAAGTGGTGGGAGAATATTTAACTGAAGAGCGGAATATTGGGTCAATGAGGAGGGGAGAGAAAGAGATGAACAGCCTATATTTTCTAAATTATTTAACATTCAATAGATGTCAGCATGACTAATTCTTAGATAGTAACTTTTAAGTTAATGTTGCATTGATAGAAGCAAGGAAACAAAACCATTGAGAAACAGGATACAACTGAACCTGAACCGTCAAATACTAAATGCCTGAAGTCACAAAGTTGATTTCAAAATGAACTTATTATCGCAAATTCTACAACACTTAATTACTTAAAAGAATTGTTCTCTTTAATTACAGCCTCCATTTGAAAATTAGATATTCATGGTTTCAGAAATTTTTAAATTAGAACCCTACGGTGCTTCTTAAAATTTCTGCATTGTAAATAAATTTCTGATTTGCACCTCTGGGAAAAAGGTTAGAGATGAACCCATTTTGATGTGTGATCTTCAAAAGAAGTCTGGGATTCCCAAGGAAATACAAAGAACTACATGTTTGCTCGAATCAGGAAGTTTTATTTAAACCAATATGTCAAGAAGTGAAAAAGAAGCACAAATGAATAATAATTTCATCTCTGACCCATTAACTTGTGCAATTATATTAAGCAGACATACTTTTATTCAGAAAAAGCTAAATTAAACCTAAAGATTTACTTTCAAATAGCTTAATTCCTTTGATATCAACAGTTGGGCTTTCTGGAATTTCATCTTAGTTAATTGGAAAAAAGATGAACAAGTACATTTTCCAAATTGCATTCATATATGTTTAAGATCCAACTTTTAAACAACCTCTCTGAAATGCCTTAGATCAAAAGTTCCAATAAGCTACCAACATTTATCACCATTTCAGTGAAGAAGTTCTTAATATTTAAAAACATAGCGAGGGTAAAACATCCTTTACAATACCAAAATGGGGAAATAGCCAGATCCTAATGAGTTGTATCCCAGATAGATGTTGTAGGAGATGAGGGAGGAAGTTACAGGGGACCTGACCAACATTTTTAAATTGTTTTGAATCACAGGGAGGTGCCAGAGGACAGCTAATGTGATTTCACTTTACAAGAAGGGTGGATAGACCAAACTGTAGACCAGTGAGTTTAACATTAGTGATAGGGAAACTATTAGAGAAAATAGTGAAGGAGTAAATTAATCTTCATTTAGAGAGGCAAGGTTTGATCGTAGTAGTCAATATGGCTTTATCAGTGGGAGGTTATGCCAAACAAATCTAGCTTGAATTCTTCGAGTGTAAGGCAGTTGATGTAGATTTCAGTAAGGCCTTGACAAGGTCCCACATAGTAAACTGATAAAGATAACAACTCATGCAATTCAAGGTAATTTGGCATGTTGGATCTAAAATTAGCTTAGTGACAGGAAACAGAGGGTAGTGATAGAAGGCTGTTTGTGTGATTGGAGCCCAGTGTGTAGTGGCATTCCACAGGGAACAGTATTGTTTATGATATTCATAATGATGTAGATGAGAATGTGGTGGGATGGTAAATAAGTTTATGGACGACACAAAGATTGACAGAGCAGTTGGCAGAGAGGAAGAAGGTCTTCTATTACAGGGCAATACAAATAAATTGGTCAGATGGGCAAATCAGTAGCAGATGGAATTTAACCCCGATAAGTTTGAGATGATGCGCTTTGGAAGAAAGAACAACACAACGGGGTACGCAAAGAATGGCGGGACACTAAAGTTCAAAGAACAAGGATCTAGGGGTGCTTGTCCTCAGATTTCTAAAAGGTAGCATCACAGGTTCATAGGATAGTTAAGGCAGCATATGCAATGCTTGCCTTTATCATTTATGGCACAGGAAGGAGTCGTCACACCCTTTTCCTGAGCCAAAACTGCTTAGTGTCTGCTAACAGCTTGGCTATCTAGAGTCAATTTTTCTGCTTTAGCAGTTTCCCAGCTCCAAATTGCAACAAATTCCTCTTCTAGCAAACAGATAAACTGAAACAACAGAATCTTAAACTCAAACCTACATCCATGATGATATAGACTGCTCCGAGTAATCTTTAACCTGACTTATAAATTAAGTACCCTGCATTTACAATTTATTTTTTAATCTAATTATATAAATAGATTTTACAGATTTTTGACTCTCTGAATGGTTTTAGATCACAAAATAAACAATGACTTGGAACTGTCATTACAGCAAGCATCTATAGCTGTATTTGTCAGCCACTAGCTGTTTCTGAACCCATCTTTCCAGGTATTAAACTCTTAAATGGTTGGGACTATATTACATTCCATGTAGTAGACTTCCATGTTCTTTAATTGCATTTCCTACATTTTCTATTACTGAATTTTAATTAAAAAAATAAAAAGAACATATTAAAATGAGTCATAAATTAGATACTTAAAACTAAGTGGTATGGAGAGACATGAGCAGATTAAGGATGAGGGATTGGGTCGAAATGTCAACAGAACTGGTCTTATATTGAAGAGAATGGAGATGGGCCATCTAATCTGTATGCTTCTACATCTGCTCATTTTTGTGACTACCCTGGATCTACTGTGGGAAGTGACAACCCCTAAAATCAGCCAGTCTCTGCCTTCTTGGGATGAAAATTTGCGAACAGACATATTTTGTGAAATTGGAAACGCAATTGAGTCTATGAATAATCTGACTCATGCTTCCCATTGCTTGGAAGAAAATGAAGACCGATCTTTCAGGTCCAATGCTTCTCAATATTACACTCTCCACAACTACTACCTGATCTGCTAGATATCACTCTTTGGCATAATTTTGGTCATTGAAACTTGTTTCAAAACTTAGACAAAAATTATCACAGATTTTAAATTAACAAATTAGGAGAATGCTCAAATAATTCATGCATGGCATATGAACTAATCGTTATGCCTTATCACCAAACCAGTTTCAGTGAAATGCAATTTTTATGTATAAGGTACATGATAAGCTTGCTTATGCGCTAAAGCTAAAGATGGTAGTTACAGAGCTATCATCTGCATCACATCTGCATTACTGCCAAGCCCTAGTTCACACATTAAATATTTATGACAGTATAAAGTGGGCCAAGGTTTTAGAATCCACTTTGGCTCAAGTGAAGAGTTCAGTTTGTCATATGATGTTAAACAAGATGCTTCTCATTAAATTGATGAAGTGATAAAGCAATACAACCTGACAGCATCATTTAAAAGCCTCTAATTCTCCACAGTTACAATATTGCAAAAGAAGATTGAACCTAACTAACAAAGTAAACAATTTATGTCAGACATAATGCACAAAATATTTTTGGTATCGCTTTTATTCTCTCTCTTCAGGCTAAAAGGAATCCTGTTATCATAGTTTGTGCATGTTTTGGTATTAAAAAAATCAATTTTGTTGCACATTTCTAAAATACATAAAGACTGCCCTAGCTAGGACCAATCATTACCTCCACCACTGAAATAATAATGTTTTCACCCTATTTGTGAACTGATATCTCAAGGACTGACGGATGGATGTAAACCAAACCTTGTGCATCAAGAAGGAGCGGTTCAAGAAAGAACTAGTTAGTCTTTGGCAAACACATTGATCTGGATCTTGGAATTTTAAGAAAAAATAATCCACTAACATTGGCAGACTTGAAGAATTTATCATCTTTGGAATGTTTTACAATTTTTTTTGAAAATTGTTGTTTATGTTTGTTGTGAATTATTTCAGCTGCTGAATTCAAACTGTCAAAACATGAGCATTGTCTTCATAGCAGCTTGTTGGATGTGACTTGTCTTGAAGCCTCCTCAGTGAGATGGAAACTTTAAACAAAATAAATTATTTTATGAGCTTTATATTTGCAGTTTGTTAGTCTGATCAGGAAAAGCTTCAAAGAAGACTTATTTAACAATACAAAGTTAACAGAGTGTGGTGGAGTTAAGCGCATTACTGAGTGTTCGCTTCCCAAACTTTCATCTGTTTTTCTTGGTTGAACTATTCACCATGTCTATATGTACTTGGCTTCAGAACATTTCAAATTATTCGATAATCTCTGTGGGGGTTTCTGAACAGTATAATTTGATGCTTCACTACAACACAACACTGTGGCAAACCAGTAGATTGCTTTTGCTTGCATTGGATATAGTTAATTAGTTATAAGCATACAACATTAAAATGTTTTTAAAATGTAATTTATGAAAGAAGCCTGAAAATCATGTTTTTTTTTCAAGACTAGAACATTTTGAGGGCTGTAGTCAACAGGGCCAGTTGCATCATGTAACACTGCATAAAGAAAATGATGCACTACAAGTAGTAGAAAGACTAATTGAAGCTCATGTGTGCTTGGAACTTTTTCTGTACTCAGACATTCATTTTTTACATTGGTCTTTAAGCAAAGGTTAAAATGAAGAGCTGTAACCTTTTGTTATAATGTTGCATTAAATACTTTATTTGTTGTGTTTTCTAACCAAACCACACACGATAAACTCGCTGGAACAATATCCGTCATTTGTCTTTGTTCTGAGTACAACACTGACACCAAGGCACATATGAAGTACAATATGGGGTGGCATGATGGCTCAGTGCTTAGCACAACTGCCTCACAGCACCAGGGACCCAGGTTAGATTCCAGCCTTGGGTGACTGTCTGTGTGGAGTTTGCACATTTTCTCTGTGTCTGCATGGGTTTCCTCCCGGTGCTCCGGTTTCCTCCCATGATCCAAAGATGTGCAGGTCAGGTGAATTGGCCATATTAAACTGTCCATAGTGTTAGGTGCATTAGTCAGGGGTAAATGAGGGAATGGGTCTGGGTGTATTACTCTTCAGAGGGTCGGTGTTGACCTGTTTGGCCAAAGGGCCTGTTTCCACTCTGTAGGGAATCGAATCTAATCTATATGTACTATTACTGATAACTACTGTTGCAGTGTTGATCTTCACTGTGGGGTTCCTCAGCAAGAACTCAATGAATGAAACTAAATAAGAAAAATTGTTGTGACTTCATTCTTGATACAATAGGCCTTCTCTTAATTCGTAACCAATTAGATATCATGTTAGATCCAATAAAATGCATTTGCTCACTGAAGTCAAGAATTCATCAATTTGTCTGCCTTTCTGCTCTTTCTTGAGACTGTATCGGTTCCTAATTCTTGTTCAGTGTCTCAGTTTTCCTTCAACCTGGGAAACATATTTGGATGATTTAAAACATTAAGTGCAGAGTTCAGCTTCTACAGCAAAGGCCTTAACAGCAGATCTGTAAAAACATCAAAGTTGCTTTCTCATTGATCTCAATGATACAGAAATTGGTAGGGTGGTTAATCATGAGGAGGATGGCCTTAGATTACAGAAAGATATAGATGAGATGGTCAGATGGACTGACCAGTGTCAAATGGAATTCAATCTGTACAAGTGTGAGATGATATCTTGAGCAGGACATGCAGCTAAGGGAATTCATGATGAATGATAGGAGCATGGGGAACACTGAAAATCAGAGGGATTTTGGTGTGCATCTTCACCAGTCCCTACAGGTAGCAGGGCAGGTGGATAAAGTGGTTAAGGTGGAATATAGAATATTTGCTTTGATTAGCCAAGGTATAAAGCTTAAGAGCAGAGACATTATGCTGGAACTATATAAAATGTGGGTAAGGCCACAACTATGGTATTGTATGCAGTTCTAAAATCCACACAACTGAGTGTTATGATTGCATTAGCAAGAGTGCAGAGGGATTTTGCCAGGATGTTGCCTGGGTTCAAGAGCTTTAATTATGAAGAAATATTGGATAGAATGGGGTTGTTTTCCTTTGAGCAGAGGAGTCTGAGGGGAAGATTATTGAGATTTATAATATTGTGAGATACATAGACAGTGGACAAGAAAAGACCTTTACTCCTGGTGGAGGGGTCAATGATAGGGGGCACACAGATTGAAGGTAAGGGGAAGGAGGTTTAGAGGGAACGTGAGGAAAAATATTTTTTATCCAGAGGATGAGGAGAATTTGGAATTCTCTGCCTGAAAGAGAGGTAGAGATATAAACTGACATTACATTAAAAAAAAAGTATGAAATGTGCACCTGCATTGCCAATGTATACAAGGAAAATAGGATTAGAATAATTAGGTCTTGTTTTTGAACTGCACAGACTTGATGGGACAGAGAACCTTCTACTGTGATAGAGACCCTAATGGCTCTACAATATGGAGGCCTGAACTGATCACAGTATTCCAAAGGGTTGTATAACCAAGGACCCAAACAGTTTGACATGACTTCCCTACTTTTCAATTACATTGCTCCAGAAATGTGTGGCCGAGTTTGTTTGCTTTGTTATGTTTTATTAATCTGTTCTCACTTCCAATGATTCTCTAGCTCAGATCCCTTTGCTCTTCTCATTTAAAGATGTAGGTGCAACATTTATTGGTAGCATTTTAAAAGTTTGGGGTCTTGATTCACAAACTGCCTGCACTTGTTCTGTCTGAGGCAGATGCAAGTTTTGCTGCCCAGCCATTTTGATTTTTTTTAAAATAATTGTTCACCTGACTTTAAGCAGTCATTTTATACTCCTATCCCACAATGATGTTTGTTCATGTAGCCTGTATTTTAATTTATGACCCATATTTTTCACCAGATCCCTCTGTTTGTTTTATTCATTTAAAGTCTATTCACGTCTCTACTAATCTTTTCTGCCAGGTCACTGGTCTGATTCCAGTTCAGGGGATTGCTATGAAATAAATAACAAATAGGAACAAGAGAAGACAAACACAGCCCTTTGAACCAGTTTCAACACTGAATGCTTAGCTAATCTCTATCTCAATTCCACGATCTGCCTGCTCACATTCTCTGAGAGACCATAGACAAAAGAAAATTAAAGGGAACATTCCCATCCCAAGCAAAATGATTCATATTCTATCAGGCTACATGCAGCCAAATGTTCAAGATGCCTTTCCTCACTAGTGTTATGGAATGGTGGAATTTGTATAGTTCTGATATTCTGGTATATTACAAGCTCTGTTTCTGTCATAGTACCATAGGATTATAAAAATGATACAGGACAGAAGGGGGCTATTTGGCCCAGATGCCCTTTCAAATTCTGCCTTCCTGCAGACAGTCCATAGCCTTGCAGCTTACAGCAGTTCAGGTGCAGGTCTAGTGACTTTTTAAAAAAAATTTAGGTTCTGTGCCTCCACCACCAACTCAGGCAGCGAATTCCAGACACCCACACCCTCTGCCTAAAACTGTTTTCCTCATGTCTTCTCTACTCCGTCCGCCACTTAGCCTGAGTTTATGACCTCTGGTTTTTGTACTCTCTACTAAGATAAATAGGTTCCTCTTGTCTACTCTATCCCTATCCCTCTCAATTTTGCATACTTCAATCATATCACCCCTCAGCCTTCTATGTTCCAAGGAGAACAACATCTATCTCTAATCCATTCTCGTAGCTACAGTCTCCAGCCCTGGCAACATTCTACGAAATCTTCTCTGCACTCTCGCTGGAGCCATTATGTACTTCCTGTAATATGGTGTGATGTCCCCTCTAGCATTTTTAAAAAATGTATGAAGAATTCGCACTGCAATGTTTGAAAATCTATAATAACCATAACATAAATAAAAAGGAAGAAAGATATCAATTGATAAAAAGAAAGAAACAAATGTTTCAAAAATCTTTCGCTTCATCTCAACTTCAGATAATACTAAATGGCAGCCTTCTTCTCCAGTGAATAAAAAGCCACACTCTACAATAACTTCATTATATATACAATGCAAAGACAAGCAAAGCAAAATAATATGAGCCCCTACAAAATCTGAAGGGAACAAAGTACATTCAAAATGTATTCTCGCAAGTTTTCAAATAAAAGTGGCACAATAAAAGGTGATTAAAATCCTAATTTTCATAATAGTCAATAAACACCTTCATTAGCAATTAACAAAAACCAGAAATTGCTGCAAAAACACAGCAGGTCTGGTTGCATATATGGAGAGAAAGCAAAGTTAATGTTTTGGGTCCAGTGACCAATCTTCAGAAAAAGGATCACTGGACGCGAAACATTAAATCTACTTCCTCTCCACAGATTCTGCCAGACCTGCTGCATCTTCTAGCAATTTCTGTTTTTGTTTCTGATTTCCAACATTCTCAGCTCTTTACTTTTTTTGTTTAATATGGTAAATGACTTTATTCTCTTATCTCTGTAACCTCTGTAACTAATAAACCCTTTCTACCATTTCTGTGTTGAAATCGTCCCTGGTCTGATGTCGAGTTTGTCTGCCCAAGGAACGCCCATATGACATTTCATTAACTAAAAATCCGATCACTGATGTATTCTCTTTCATTGTAGGCTGCGCGTCATACAATGATACTACTTCTGAATTTGACTAGCTCATATTGAGATAATTTTGATCAAGGCTAACTTTAAATTTTAACAAGGGTGAAACAATGGCTGACTTTCCCTTTTCCAGGTCTAATGTCCAAGATTAATGTCCTACTACCAACTCAACCAAGGCAGTTAATTTAACCAAGGCCAGGTTATTGAGTCCCTGTCACGATCCCTGGTGGATCATACAGAAAAAAAACAAATATACACTTTATTTTTAAAAGACACTGAAGCAATGTTTTGCTGCGACATTGTAATCTAATACGTACTTGTTTTGGGAAGCGGAAAAGAGAATTTCCATAAAACATCCCCTTGGCCTGGCTCCACGTTCCATCGATGATGATAATATTATATGGGGACAGTGATGAGTCAAGTTCAAGTTCTTCTAGGTTCTTTGCCTCAGGTCCAGGATATAGGATTAATGTACTGAGACTTTGGCAAACAGCTGCGAGTTCAGGATGCCTTTAAAATTAAAGAAATAAACTTCTCAGTCATTTTTACAAGTGTTTTATATTTTTCTTTTCTTTTAAAATGAAGTTACATATGTCACATACTATTTGATCTCCTCAAACCATGTTTGCAATAAATTATTTAAAGGCTAATTTTCCATTTGGTCCTCCCATCAGCTGACAAACCTATGCAGTAGCCAGAAGCTCCAAGACTCCATATCAACCTGCCAAAGGACTCAACGTCTATTTTTAGCCAGGCTCCATTTTTTGGATTTTCTTGGATTGCTATTGGTCGACAGAGAGTTCTGATACACTAAGTGACTTTTAGATTACTCCTCTGTTTGGATGCCCCATCGGTGAATGTAATGGAAAGTAAGAGGTCAGAATTGAACATTACTTTCAGCCTAATTAGAATACCACCCCACTGCAGGTAAAGGCACAGTTCTGTTCAGTTTAGGAAATTAAGGGAAATCTGTGCTAGTTAGTTCAGGCAGCAAATCAACTAAATCAGTCTTTGACCCTTCCCTCTTTGCTGTATCTGGGAACTGAGTGCTTTCTATGGACTGCAAGGAATGCAATATGCAGGCACAGATTCCAATTGTAGATAGTAAGTAGAAGAAGGTTTACATCTTAATAATATTTTCCTTATAAGATGCAGAACAAAATATTTTTCTCTGTTAAGCAGGCATGCCTGAGTCACAAGATTGTGGGTTTAATGCCAGGACTTGACTCACAATTCACTAACCAACTGAGAAAGTGCTCCAAGTGCTTACAGATGACATATTAAGTTGTTTCCTGGTCAAGTGAATGTAAATATCTAATGGCAAAATTCAAAGAGTAAGATCTCTATTAGTGTCCTGGTCAATATTTCTAGTGAAACAACATCACCAAAATCAGACAAACCCCTGATCTCAGTTCTTTTTTCCCCATAAGATCTTGTCTGCATATTTTCAGTTGCTGACATCACAATGGTTACTATTCAGAAATGATTCAATCCAGTTTTTAAATTTCATAATGTACTTTCTCTTTGCATTTTATCTAAAATCAGCTAAAATGTTTCTAACATATTCAAAATAAACAATTACTAGTTCCTAAAATCAGACCTTTAAACTGAAGGTTTTGTTTATTTTTCTGTACTAGCTGATCATCTGAGGTATTAATTATGCACAATCTTAAGCAGAAATTCAATGATCATGTGCTAACATAGTTACACAGACTGTTCAAATCCAAGCATACAATTAAATCAAATCACAAGGTCAATTCAAAGCTAATTATTCTTTTTTGATGGATTCTCTGGACTGGCAGTTACTTGGCTCCTTTCTTTATTAATTCAAGAATATCCAAATTATCTCAATTCAAGAAAAACAGCAGTAAATAATAACGTCTCTGTATATTTTGAGAACGGAGGATTTGTTATTTGTTACTGTTTTATATGCAGCATACTGTTTATATAAGTTATATCATGGAAATTAATGAATATAAACTATTGTTGCATATGTATATAGAGTACTTATTTAGTTTGTTGACTAAAAAAAATTGCCAAAAGGGTTTTGTTATTTTCTCTTTATTTACTTCTTGAAGTAATAGCCACCCACTAGGCCAATCGTCTACTAACAACAAAAAACATGAGCGAGTTTTGAGAAGAAGCATTTTATTGCCGCTCACATCAGCAGCATAAGTCACTGCTTGTATCGAATATTTCAATATTATGGACAGGATCTCTTGCCATCTTACCTGAAATTGTACACATTAGGGGAAGTCAGGGAGCCAGAGTAGGAGAAAGAAATGACTGCTAGGGAAGTGGCTCATCTGTCAGTTGAGATCAAAGAATTATTTTGCATCTGGCTGTAATTTATTGGCCTGATTAAAGTGTTCAAATGTGAAGCCGATTAGATCTCAACCGTGGGGATTGGGAATAGGAAATGGAAGGCAGACTTTAGGGTTTGGCCCAAAGATTTGTCTGCCTCCTGGTTTTCTCTCCCTGCCTGACCTCATCATCTTGACCATCACCTCCTCTGGGCCACCCTTTCACTCCCTGCTGTGAGATCCTATACATACCCACAGTTGAGGGTTCTCGTACTTCAGACTGCTGGGACACCTTGCAGTCTTAGCAGTGGGCATCACTCAAGATGGCACTGTTGGGACTATGTAGCTGCCATTTGGACTGACAGCTGCTAGGTCCATGTAGTGGGGCTTCCTCGTGAATGAGAGGCAGAAATACCACCTATTGAGCACTCTCTGGAGACGTTTTACTCATAAAATGCTGTCCCAAGCTAGGGAAACTTTTGTTTTGCCCAACTTGTAGTAACTGTACTGCTGATACTCAGAAGAAATCATTCTCGCCAAATTTATGGCATAGTCTTTCTTTACTAAATAATATCCTATATACACTACTTAAATGTGAGTGAAAACTACAGAAAACATGGTAATTTTGGATAAAAATATACAAAACGTTATGATATTTTATAATTTTTGCAGACTCTAGTCAGTTGTACAACAGAAGGAAAAATGCAATGTGTAGTGCTATGTAACTAAAAAAGCTACATTCTACAAAGTAGCTGGACATGAACTGCCATGAGAATAAAGGGAACAGACAGAGGCCAAATTAAAACATCAATGAAATCACAAACCTTTATTATCCTGTTACAGTAAAAGAAATCAGATCGTTGATGATGCACATAGAACAATTTTATGGGATATTGCATCATATCCTTTAATAGCTTCATATGGTTCTACTTTTGATCCTTCGTTGAGATAGTTAAACAAGATAGACAGAGAAAAACCTCGGGGCCTCCATGCTGGTAACAGGAAAATTAAACTAGGGTCCCTTCTGTCCGTTAGTCACAACTGCCATGGGAAGCATTAATAATAAAAGCAAAATACTGCTGAAGCTGGAAATCTGAAACAAACTGAGAATACTGGAGAAATTCAACAGATCCAGCAGCATCTGGGGTGAAATAAATAGTTCGATATTTCAAGTCTGATATAACTCTTCTTTAGTTCTGAAAAACATCCTGATTCACAGAAAATGGACATTTGATACAAAAAAGGGAGAAAGCTCAAATCTAATAATTTATTCTCAGAAACTGCAACCTTATTGGAGAAAAAAAATCAGTGTTGATGGCAATAGTAACCACTCATGAGGGCCAAGCTTTTCAATGTACTTCACAGACTCGAGACAGTTTAGGTTATGTCAAGAGACTGCTGTTATTTATATTACTGCTGTTGGCATTTTTTGCAAGCTTACGTGATCAATTGCAAGTTTCCCAGCTGTCAAAACAGGTTCACATAGGATTAAGATCTGCTCAAGCATGTTCTTACAACTTTCATAGTAAATATGAGCAGGAGTAGGTTATTCAACCCTTCGAGCCTGCTCCACCATGCAACTTGATCATGGCTAACCATCCAATTGGTATCCTGCTCCTGCTTTCACCCCATATCCTTTGATCCTTTTAGTTCTAAGAACTACATCTTAGTCCTCCTTGAAAAAATTCAGAATTCTGGCCTCCTGTTTTTATTTTCTGTGGCCGTGAATTCCACACTCTCATCACTGAGTGTAGGAATTTCACTGCCACATTTCACATTTGTTGCAGCTCATGGTACAGCATTCTTTTTGCTCTCTTTTCTTCGAGAAAGATATTTGGTACTAACACTTATTAGTATGGCCTCAACCTTGGTATCCTTTAAGTTGTACAGGATCTTGCTGTTCAAAATGTTGCCATGTTCTTTAATGTGCAAGATGGATATCAGGTATTTAAGAGCAAGCTGATCAAAATGTTGGATATTTTTAAAGTAACATACACAAGATTAATATCAATAAAAGGGTAGTGAGACCCCAACATTCCAAAAGACATTTAGCTATGCTAACTTAAATGTTCACCGATTTGAAACATGCTTACTTAGTTAACATTTCCAACTTCAACAATATTTCACCATCTATTAGTGTATCAGTCTGGCTATATATAATTGAAACGAATACACTGGTTGAAACCATTTTGACAATTATTAAATATCAATAATTAGTTTGAGGAAATACCGTTTTTTTGGATTTGGCTGATACATGGTCTCTGCTTTCTTCAGGCTTCCCGGCCTTATATTTGAGCATAACTTTAACATAAATCAATACTCCAAAGGAGTGAAAAGTTTGGGAGAAAAATAAAATTATTCTTTCCGAAAAATAAGTGGAATACTTTAATACTTTATCAGTAATTTAACTACATTATTCAATTCTAATTATCAGATTTGTTACTTCGGAATAGTCAACAGAACATTGATAAGTTAACAATGTGGCATTTCTGTGGATGTCTAAATTTTGCACTGGGCTTATATTTCTAATTTATTAATATAAGTCAATGTTGGACTTACTCAAAAAGGGAATAAAAGTTAAAAATATACAATATGAAGCATCACAGTGAAGAAAATAGAACAGATGCTTTTTGGTTCAAACAAATGTATTTGTTCCCAAAAGAATAATTACTGCATTCAGGTGGCTAATTATACTCTACTAGAAGTTGCAGATATTGCTCCTAAAAGTACATAATTAGATTCTCTAGACATCTATACTTGTTTTACTATATTTGATTTTAATGTCTTCAAGTCCAGAAGAAGGAACAGATTAATGCTTTTGACAGCATTGGAATACTTCCAATCATTCGACATTATGTGCAAAATTTTTAATTTACACCAAATATCACCAAGTGAAATAACCAAAGAACTGCAGATGCTGGAATTCAGAAACAACATCAGGAGTTGCTGAGAAACTCAACATGTCAAGGAGGATCTGTGTAAAGAAAGCAGAGTTAAGGTCTTGGGTCCCTTCTTCAGAATGGATAGTAGCTAAGAAAAGGTTGGTATATATGCTAGAGAAGGACTGAGGACAGGGGGAAAGAGTAAATGATAGGTGGAGATGGAGCTTAGAGAGAAAGAGAAAAACAGATGGGCTGACAAAGTGTGGGGGATCGTTACTGGCTGACAATGGGTTGTTTGTGGTTGCAGCTCATGTGATGATAAGGCCTGTTGTGTGGGAGTTGGACTAAACAAGGGAGAAGGTGCTCAGGCCCTGAAATTATTGAACTTGATATTGAGTCCAGAAGGTTATGGGTTCCCAAGCGAAAAGTGAGATGCTATTCTTCCAGCTTGCCCTGAGCTTCATTGAAGCACTGTAGCAAGCCCAAGACAGATACATTGGCCAGGAAACACAGTGGTGTATTAAAATGGCAGACAACCAAAACCTCCGGGTCATTTCTGTGGACAGCACATAGATGTTCTGTAAAGTAGTTGCCCATCTACTTACGCTTTGTTTCCCCACTGTAGAGCAGACCAGACTGTCAGCAGTGTATACAGTAGACTAGATTGAGTTAAGTGCAGGTAAAGCCCTGGTTCCCCTAGAAGGTGTCTGGGGCCTCGGATGGTAAGAAGGGAGCAAGTAAATGGGCAGGTCTTACACCTTCTTCAATTGGATGGGAAGGTGCTGTGGGAGCACGGGGAAATGTTGGAAGTGAAGGAATACATCAAGATGTCCCCAGAGGGGAACAATCCCTGTGGAAGGCTAACAAGGGAGGATGCTGAATATGCCTTAGTGGTGGCATCCCACTGAAGGTGACAGAAATGTCAGCTTATGATCCTTTTGATGTGGATACTTGTGGAATGGTAGGTGAGAATGATAGGGATCTTAATGCTGTTATGGGAGGGGACAGAGGCAGTGAGTGACCTACTGTGGTAGGTAGGTCGGTCAGATACAGCTGACAGCCCTGTCAACCACAGTGGTGGGGGAACCCCAGTTGAGGAAAAAGAAGGACATTTGCGAGGTCCCCTTATTGAAGGAAGTGGGAGAATGGAATGGAGTCTTTACAGGAAGCAGGTGTGAGGGTGTATTGTCAAGGTAACTGTGGGAATTGGCGGGTTTCTACAGATATCGGTGGCCAGCCTATACCTAGAAATAGGAACAAAGATGTCAAGGAAGGGAAGGGAGACGTTGGAGATGGACCAGGTGAGGGTGAGAGCAAGGTGGAAATTGAAAGCAAAATTGATTATTTTTTCTAATTCTGAATGAGAGAAGAAAGCAGCACTGATGATGTCATCAACGTACTGGAGAAAGAGTTGTTCCATGTACCTCATAAAGAGATAGGCATAACTGGGGCCCATGTGAGTACCCATGGCTACACCTTTGACCTAAACAAAGTAAAAGGAGTTAAAAGAGAAATTGTTTAGGGTGAGGACAAGTTTGGCCAGGTAAAGGGTGGCAGCGGAGGATGAGGACGGTTCAGTCCTTTTTTCCCAGGAAGAAGTGGCGAACCCAGACTATCTGGATAGGGACTGTGTAAAGAGATTGCATGTCTGTGATAAGAGGAGCTGGCTGGAGCCCGCAAATTAGAAATTCTGAAACTGGTGTAAAGTGTCAGAAGAATAATGGATATAAGTGGGAAGCCATTGTACAAGGGGAGTAAATAAATCGAGTTGAGGTAGGAAGAAATGAGTTCTGTGGGTCAGAAGCAGGTAGAAACAATGGATCTGCCCAGGCAGCCGGCAATCCTGTGGACTTTGGAAAGGAGACAGAAATAGGTTGTACGGGATTGGGGCCTATGAGCTTGGAGGCACCAGGACATAGATCAATGGATAAAATGACACTAGGGACTGTTGTGGACAAAATGGTCTGGTGTTCTATAATGGGGTCGTGGTCTATGGGGAGATAGGAGGAGGTATTTGAGAGTTAGCACCCAGCCTCTGCAATGTAGATATCAGTCCGCCAGACTGCAACAGCACCACTCCTGTCAGTAGGCTTAATAACAAAGTTAGGATTGGATCGGAGAGCATAGAATGCAGTCAGTTCAGAGGGAGATGGGTTGGGGTAGGGTAGTTGGGGGTGGGGCAGCAAGTGGGGTACAGAGAGGTCGAGGTGACCAATATCATGTTGACAGTTCTCAATGAACAGGTGGAGGGTCGGTAAAAGGCTTGAGTCTATGTGGAGGGAGCAAATTGGAAGTGGATGAAGGGATCTGTCCAAGAAACAGGGACGGAGGTGAAGGCGTCAGAAGAAGAGTTCAATATCATGTTGTGCCCAAAAATCATTGAATGGGGGCGCGGAGGGATAGACCCTTGCTGAGTATAGAATGTTCAGCATCAGAGAGCAGGAGACGAGAATAGCAAATATATGACAGGAGACAGGGATGGTTTATTTTCCTTCCATGCATTAAAGAACCCAAGATGCAACAATTCAAAGACACCCACACATACTCTTCTCCTCTCTCCCACCCTTCCCTCTGACTCCATCCTCTCTCATTTGGAATAGTGTCTTTGATACGTCAGTTCCAAGAAAGCATGTTATTGCAGCTTTGAAGATCTTCTGCAATGTCAATGAATGAAATGTTTAATGTGTAGGGTCAATGGCAACCAATGTAAACAGTATGGCAACTGGTTTAATCTAGACTTCAGAACAGAAGGTTCAAAGTTTTACTTCAAAACATCTCTGTTGGGAGCTTAAGTATTTACAATGTTCATTAACAGTTTGGATAATTACATTAAAAAGTCAAATATCCAAATTTGCTGACAGCACCAAATTGGGCAACAATGTAGACAATGTTGACAACATCATAAAATTACAATAGGATATTAACAGATGAGGTGAATGGGCAAAGCTGTAGCAGGTGGATGTTAAGGTAAACAAGTGTGAGGTTATCCATTTTAGACCTAGAAAGGATAGATCACGATTTTAAAGAAGAGGATGCTAAATGAAATTTGGGGGTTTAGGTGCATAGCTCTTTGAAATGCCACAAACAAATGCAGAAAATAATCAATGCTGGCCCTCATATCTAAAGGCTTACCGCATGGGGATGCAGGTGTTATATTACAGTAATACAGTTAAGCCCGACTTAGAGTACTGTGAGCAGATCTGAGCACCATACCCGAGAAAGGATATTTTGGCCCTGAAGGGAGATCAGCGCAGGTTTACAAGGATGATACCTGGACTTCAGGGGTTATGAGGAGATTTTAGACAAATTAACCTTTGTTCTCTAGAATTTAGAAGGTTGAGTCTTCAGGACATGACAGGGAGAGGCAGGGTAAAGATAAACTATTTCCACTGGTTGAAGATTCTAGAACAAAGGGTATAAGTCTAAAGATTAGGGCCAGGCCATTCAAGAGAGATGCTAGAAAGTGTTTCTCCAAGGAAAGTGTAGTGAAGGTTTGGAACTCTCTTCCTCAAACAATGGTTGATGTCATATCAATTGTTAAATTTAAATCTGAGACAGACAACTTTTTATTAAGCAATGGTATCAAGGGATATGGGCCCAAGACATGCATATGGAGTTAGATCACAAATCAGCCATGATCTTATTGAATGACAGACTAGGTTTGAGGGGCTGATTGGCCTACAACGTAGCTCTGAGGTCAGTTCAGAGGGTAGAACAATCTCTACTCGTAGGGGAATCAACTATGTTTAGGGAAACCATAACCTCAGCAGAGGTGGTTTCTACTTTGCGAAACTTTCACGCTAGAAGTATTTATACAGAAACCTTCAAATTGTTAGAACAAACAAAGTTTTGAACAATCAGAACCGTAAACTGTTCACACCATCAGACTCTGAAATCGTACAAACCATTTTCAACAGTCCAAAGTCAAAAAAAAAGTCATATGTCAGTTAAGTAAGAATTTAAAAGCTGAGATCGGAATTTGATTGAGTCTCTGTAACTGGTGGTATTGAGAAACAGCCTCTTACATTTTTTTGGCTAAGTGCAAGTTGCATCAAACTTTTGGCTACAAGGCCTAGCAGGTTTTCTCGTCCAACGTAACTAATGGATTAAAGAAATGTATCAACAAAGCTGAAATGGTGATTTTATAATGAAACTTAGGGTGGTGCGACTGTTTATAAATAATTGAAAAATGAACAGTTTGAGAAACATCACGCAAGGTTTCCTGATAAAGTTGTGAAATACTCCATAAGACAAACAGAGACAGAATGTTATAGAGGTCAGAAAGACATGGGCTACGGAGAAATCTGAGCCATCAAGTCAGGTGAGGAGACTTTAGCCACTTTGCTTGAAAAGTCCAGCATGGCCTATTCTGAAATCAGGAGCCTCTATTAGTATTTTTCAACAGAGTTCCAGATGTTTAGATGAGATTTTTGCTAGGCAGTGGCTAGATGACTATAAAGGGGATTATTAGTTTTGCCACCCTAATTAACTGCAGATTTACCTCATTAACATGCAGCCACCATGGGCATGTACACATATCCATGGAACTTGCTATTGGACACTTGCTAACTTCTCTGCGCCATGGCACATCTCTGATCTATTTACAGTATGTTTCTGCTCTTTAAAGCTGCCTTTTGGGTTGCACTGGCAATTATCATTGCAATACTGCTGTGTAGGGGCAAGCATTTAGATGATGGATTGAAACAGACGACCTGGACAGTTCGTTTGCCCTCTTAAGGTTCATTGACTTTCAACTTACCTGGATGCTTGCAGAATCTTTGCCTTGCCTTGACTTTTTGCACCTTTCCCCCTCAGCCAGAATTGTCAGTCCTTCAGATTAATTCTGAGTTGAGAGTGTGGTGCTGGAAAAGCAAAGCCGGTCAGGTAGCATCCGAGGAGAAGGAGAATTGATGTTTTGGGTAGGAGCCCTTCATCAGGAATGAGGTTAGTGAACCGAGGGGGTGGAGAGATAAATGGGAGGAGGGTGGGTTTAGAGGGAAGGTAGATCAGAGTGAGATAGGAAGATGTAGGTGGGGGGTGATGGTGATAGGTTAGAGAGGAGGGTGGAGTGGATAGGTGGGAAGGAAGATGGACAGGTAGGAAAGCGCATGAGAGTGGTGCCAAGTTGGAAGGTTGGAGCTGGGATGAGGGTGTCGGGGTATAAGGGGAAATGAGGAAACTGGTGAAGTCCACATTTATGCTGTGTGTTTGGAGGGTCCCAAGGCAGAAGATGAGGCATCCTTCCTCCAGGCGTCATGTGGTTAGGGTGTGGTGATAGACGAGGCCCAGGGCCTGCATGTCCTTGGCAGAGTGGGGGGGTGGGTGGGGGGGGGGGGGGGGGAGTTAAAGTGTTCGGTCACAGGACGGTGGGGGTTGGTTGGTACGAGTGTCCCAGAGATGTTCTCTGAAGCGCTCTACTTGCAAATCCTGGGCTTCCTCCATCGCCACACCCAAACCACAGGACACCTGGAGGAAGGATGCCTCATCTTCTGCCTTGGGACCCTCCAAACAATTAGCATAAATGTGGACTTCACTAGTTTCCCCATTTCCCCTTTCCCCCACCTTATCCCAGTTCCAACCTTCCAACTTGGCACGCCCTCACGATCTGTCCTACCTGTCCATCTTGCTTCCCACCTATCCGGTCTATCACCATTATTCCCACCTCCATCTACCTATCACGCTCACAGTCATCTTCCCCACAGCCCTACACACCTCTCACTTATCTCTCCACCCTCTCGGCTCTCAAGCTTCATTCCTGAAACGTCGATTGCCCTGCTCCTCGGATGCTGCCTGACCTGCTGTGCTTTTTTCCAGCACCACATTCTCGACTCTGATCTCCGCATCTGCAGTGCTCACTTTTTCCTCTCATTAATTCTGTCTTGCCTTGTTGACTAGTACAGACACAAAGCCAGAAAATCTTATGTGGTTGTTAGCAGCCCTCAGTCAAGTCAGGGGCAGCCCACAAAACAGTCCAGCAACTTGGACACAGTCAGCTAGCTACTTGGGGTTGCAAATGTGTTGCTGGTCAAAGCACAGCAGGCCAGGCAGCATCTCAGGAATAGAGAATCATCAGCCTTCATCAGGGCTTATGCTCGAAACGTCGAATTCTCTATTCCTGAGATGCTGCCTGGCCTGCTGTGCTTTGACCAGCAACACATTTGCAGCTGTGATCTCCAGCATCTGCAGACCTCATTTTTTACTAGCTACTTGGGGTGTCAGGGTCAGGTTTATCTAAGGAGTGAGGAATCAAATGCCAGGTCACCAGGCATCTGTGTTGACTCCTTCTTCCCTATTGTGGGTTGTTTCCTCCTGGAACAAGAGAAAGGAAGTGATTAAAGATGTTAAAAAAGAAGTGGTTGGCACAACTATTAGTACTGGCCCAAGTGGGGCAAAAGTACAGAATTGTCCTGAGTAGACAGTGTAGAGGACATGCAAGGTTAATAGTACAGAGGTGTTGGAGGGAGGAGAGCAAGTGAGGGAAGGTTTTGCATACGATAGAGAGAGTGGTTGAGCATGAGCCTTGTTGGAAAGTGGATGCACCAGAAGACATAGCAGAGACCAGATAGTGGCACTTATCTGTTGAATGCGAGGTGGTCATAGGTATTTTCCGTACACTGCTGGACATTCCTCCAGATGGCTGAGATTGCATTGATCAGGGTGGCAATCTTGGACCAGGCCTGCAGGGTCTAGTGTCATGGCTTCCCTAACCAGACTTGGAAGAAAGGGAGCAGTCCTCCCCTGCACACCACACAACTGTACCTTTAGTGCCTATCTGCAAAGCAGGGTGTCAAATTCTCTACATCTATCATTTCTCAGGTAAATGTAAAGAAAGGTGCATGGAGTTCAAGATTGATGGAACTTGTCCAGCTGAGCAACAGCCTTTTAAATACGGTGATGGTGAAAGGGATGCTGATTTCTGAGTAGTAGTGAGTTCCTTCAACTTTGATGAATAGGGCAGGGCAGGTATTTATCTACAAATGGTTTCATTAAATATTACATCAAATACTGCTATTCAATTGATCACACCATATGGCAGATATTTCTGTTTTCTATTTGAATCATAATGCATAAATTACTTTGTATGGTAAAATAAGTTACTGTCAGTTGTGTTTATTGAAATATTTTTGCAACATTATTTACCAGATTATTTTCCAAATAACTGGTATAAATTCATTTATCAGAAATTTACTAAGTTATCTTTCCACTGCTTGTAATTTTCATTGTACACATCAGGAATTGAGAAATACTTTCAATAAAGGAGATGCATGAAATGCCAAACCAATACAAATAGCTGACTGTAATGCCACATAGATCAGCAGTGTTGCTGTCAAAGCCAGCTTTCAATTTAGCAGCAGTTCTGCCGTGTTGAATAAGACAAAACCATTAAAAATGGGCAACTGGGATCAGCAACTGCTGACAGTTTACATTTGGGCTTGTAGCTAGTTGTGAGAGACCTTCACTTGGAGAAGCTGACAAAACAAGTACACATTAAAATATTTAATTACTTTGGTGTTATGAATTGATCCCACAGATTTAATAGGCCAAAACCCCAACTGAACAGCTTTGACTGGTCCTAAAACATCAACTCTTAAGTTGGATAGTGATTACCATTAATATGTTCCCTTTAATTTTTTTTTGTCAGAACTGAACAAAAGCCAGCCTTCAGTCTATGAGAAAATAGAACAACTAGAGTTTTCACATTAACACAAGCTTGGTTCACAAACTTGATTGAATTTTTTGAAGAAGTAACAAAGAGGATTGATGAGGGCAGAGCAGTAGACATGATCTAGACTTCAGTAAGGCATTTGACAAGGTTCCCCATGGGAGACAGGTTAGATCTCACAGAATACAGGGAGAACTAGCCACTTGGATACAGAACTGGCTCAAAGGTAGAAGACAGAGGATGGTGGTGGAGGGTTGCTTTTCAGACTGGAGGCCTCTGGCCAGTGGAGTGTCACAAGGAATGGTGGCACACTGCTGGTCAGAGGCCTCCAGCTTTTGCTGGGTCCATTGCTTTTCATCGTTTATATAAATGATTTGTGAACATAGGCGGTACAGTTAGTAAGTTTGCAGATGACACCAAAATTAGATGCGTAGTGGACAATGAAGGTTATCTGAGAGTTCAACAGAATCTTGATCAGATGGGCCAATAGGCTGAGGAGTGACAGATGGAGTTTAACTTAGCTAAATACAAGGTGCTGCATTTTGGAAATGCTAATCAGAGCAGGACTTATACACTTAATGCTTAGGTCCTGGGGAGTGTTGCTGAACAAAGAGACCTTGGAGTGCAGGTTCATAGATCCTTGAAAGTGGAGTCACAGGCAGATAGGATAGTGAAGACGGCTTTTGGTATGCTTTTTTTTATTGGTGAGAGTATTGAGTACAGGAGTTGGCAGGTCATGTTGCAGCTGTGCAGGACATTGGTTAGGCAACTGTTGGAATATTGCATGCAATTCTGGTCTCCTTCCTATCAGAAGGATGTTGTGAGACTTGAAAGGGTTCAGAAAAGACTTAGAAGGATGTTGTCAAGGTTGGAGGATTTGAGCTATAGGGAGAGGTTGAATAGGCTGGGGCTGTTTTCCCTGGAGCGTCGGAGGCTGAGAGGGTGACCTTATGGAGGTTTATAAAATCATGAGGGGCATGGATAGGATATATAGACAAAGTCTTTTCTATGGTGCGGGAGAGTCTAGAACTAGAGGGCATAGGTTTAGGGTGAGAAGAGAAAGATATAAAAGAGATCTAAGAGGCAACTTTTTTACTCAGAGGGTGGTACGTGTATGGAATGAGTTGCCAGAGGAAATGTTGGAGGCTGGTACAATTGCAACATTTAAAAGGCATCTGGATGAATATATGAATAGGAAGGCTCTGGAGGGGTATGGCCAGGTACTGGCAGTTGGGACTAGATTGGGTTGGGATATCTGGTTCAGCATGGACAAGTTTGACCAATGGGTCTGTTTCCATGCTGTACAGAGTCATGGATCTATGAAAAGCATTTCAAACACTGGCGAATAAAATCCATGACAACCTTGAACACATATTATATTTTAATAAATAGTCTTGGTTACAAATGTTTATTTGGTATTTACCAGGAAAGGTAAGTGAAACAGTGGGAAAACTGTTGCTCTTTTTCTCATCTACTGGTAATGATGTTCTCTTTTTTCCTACTAGCAGTAGGCAAGCTCCAATGAATACAGCTACTTCAATTCCAGTTTTTTTATTTTTACCTTTTCTACACGTTAGTACAATATATTTAACTACAAACTGACAGAATGATTGTTGGACTCACAGGATAACAAAAGCTTTCAACAAAAGCCACATAAGAATCTGTTTAACAATATATTTCTCATCCTTGTTCGTTTAAAAACATATGGTCCACATTACAATCGGATCTGGAATGATGAAAGATTGGTCAAATCACAGTAAACATTTATATTAGATAATTATAATACTTTTAAAACAAAAAAATCCTTGTGTGCAAGCAGGATTGGCAATAGCAATAGCAATAGCAATATTTCTTGCCTATCCTAAATTGTCCTTGAGGTGGTGTTAGTTGTTAGTGTTACTTGCTTGAACTACTGCAATCAGAGAGATAGAGGTACATTCAGTGCTGTTGGAGGGAGTCACAAGGTTTCAGCTTGGCGACTGTAGTAACTACATATCTTTTCTAAGATGGAATAGTATATGATCTGGAGGGGAGTTACCAGGGGTTGGTGTTCCCATGTATCAAATGCCCCTGATCTTCAAGATGGTAAAGGTCACAAGTTTGGAAGATGGTGGGGGAGAGGCTTGGTGAGTTGCTGCAGTACAGTTCATAGACAGTATGCACAGCAGCCATTGTGCATCTTGCGGTAGAAGGAGCGAATGTGTATGATGATAGATGGATGGCTTGGATGCTGTAGAGTCTCTTGAGTGTTGTTGGAACTGCACACAGCCAGGCATTCCATCACACTACTGACTTGTGATGAGTAGTTGTTGGAATGTTGAGGCACTGGACAGGCTTTAAGGATGTACTCATCACAGAATTCTCTGTCTTTGACTCGCTCATTGAATCACTGTATTAATAATGCTACTCTAGTAAAGTTTCTGGATAATGATAAACCTAGGATGCTGATAGTGGAAATTCAGTAATGGTAATGCATTGAATGTCAAGAAGAGATGAATTTCTTTCTTGTTGAAGATGGTCATTACCTGGCACTTTTATAGATGAATATTATTTGCGACTTATTAATGTTAAAGGCCTGAATGTTGTTTCAGGTCTCACTATATGCAGCAGAGACTGCTTCAGTACCAGAGGAGTGGTTGTGCAATTAGTGAGCATTTTCACTTCTGACCTCATCACAGGATCTCAGAATTATTATGGTGCAAAAGGAGGACATTCGGCCCAGCGTGCCTGAACTGAGATCTAGTACCAATCTCTTGCCCCTTCCAAATATCCCTGTACACCACTAATATTCAAAGACCATCCAATGCTCTCTTCAATGTCTCAGTTGAATCTGCTTCTACCATATTTATAGACAATGTAGTGCATTCCATACACTAACAACTTCCCTTGTTAACTAAGTGCCAATAACCTCTTCAAGATTTATTCCTTATTAATTTTGATCCCTTTAGGTGACGGTTTCTTTTTTTTATGTTAGAGGATAGATAACTGATCAAGCAGCTGAAGATGTTTGGGCTGAGCACACTGATTCACAGTAGTCAGTACTCGCAGCTGTTTTGTGACATCCTATGGAGTGAATTGTATTATGTTAAGCCTGACAAATGCAGCAGTGGTGTCTTGGGGTTGTGGTGATTAGCCTTCAACAGCCAGAATGATCTTCTTTGATGCTAGGTATGACTCCAACCAGTACAAGAGTTTTCTCTCAGTTTCCGATGAATTACATTTTGCTTGTGTTGAGTTCAAGAAGAAATTAGTCAGAGATTTTCTGCATGATTAATATCCAGTATCAGGAGATCATAATTTAAGAATTCTCATTGCAACTGAATCATTAATATATTGTGGTTCATTAGAAAAATACAATGCTGTTTTATAGCTTCATAGGCTAGATCAAATTTAACTGGAAATAGCACTAGTGCATCTGTTTTATTTACTGAAGTAGAATATGTGTTCAAATTTTTTTACGCTGACCAACACTGCTAAGTAATTTAATTTTGAACAACTTCAACTGAATGAATGTTAGTCAAATAAGTTTGGAAAGTGAAGTTAATTTGTCAGTCAGAAACTTCACAAACACGTAAAAGACCCAAGCATCAAGCATACTTCAAATTGCTTCATTAGATTTCTGCAGAACATTTGCAAACAGCCCTGACAATTCCTAGAAAAATGGTGATTCTTCACAGAAACTAGCAACCATAGAATATTCCTCAGGGTTAAATGGCAAAAACAGCAGTAATATATACTGGGGTTAGGCAACATCCAGCCAACATGGCATTAAGAGTAGCTATGAGCAATGGAGACAGTAATAATACATTTGGGCCCTTGCAGAGTCACAGGATCTGTGTATTAAATAAAGTTAATCATTAAGCTAAGTTAGTAGAGCTACATTACTGACATTGGCTCAACAGCATGAAAAACATTTTCAGGTGTATACTGCCCAGAAAAAGAACAAGGCTGAAAATATGTTGCTGGAAAAGCGCAGCAGGTCAGGCAGCATCCAAGGAGCAGGAGAATCGACATTTTGGACATGAGCCCTTCTTCAGGTAGTTCCTTGGATGCTGCCTGACCTGCTGCGCTTTTCCAGCAACACATTTTCAGCTCTGATCCCCAGCATCTGCAGTCCTCACTTTCTCCCAGAAAAACAACAGGATCAATTTACCTGCATTTGGTCCAAATCCCTCTAAAGCTTTCCTATTCATGTACTTGTCCAAATACTGTAGGTTGTATAGGACATTGGTTATGCCACTTTTGGAGTACTGTGTGCAGTTCTGGTCCCCCCATTATAGAAAGGATTTTATTAAACAGGAGAGGATTCAGAAAAACCCATATCGCTCCAAACCTTTCTTGTTCATGCACTTATCCAAACGTCTTTTACACGTTGGACCTGTACCTACATCCACTCATTCCACACGCTAACCACTTCCCATGTAAAAACGTTACCTATGTCTTATTAAAATTTTTCTCCTCTTACCTTAAAAATATGCCCCCTAATTTGAACTCCCCTATCTGAGGAAAAAGACCTTTGGCCATCACTTTATACCTGCCCCTCACGATTATATAAACCTCAATAAGGTGAGCCCTCAATCTCCTATGCTCTAGCAAAAACAAGTCTCAGCCTATCCAGCCTATTTTTATAACTTAAACCCTTCATTCCCAGCAATACCCTGGCAGATCTTTTCTGAACTAAAGGATGTCCAAAAGCAATTTTCATCAAACAGAACCCTTCAGATATACAATTATGAAATAGTACAGATCGTTACCTGTCCTCACTAAAACGCCGACCAACAAAAACCTTGCATTTGTCAGCTGGAAGGCAGGCAGCTAGCAGAGGCACAGTTCGTAGTACTCGACTCCCCTGATTTAAGACAAATATATAGAGTATTCAGAGTTTTAAACCATTACATCGGAAAAAGTCTCAGTTTAGTTAACACAAATCTGTTCTCAAATAATGAGACTGTTGCAGCTTATGTTTTAACCTTCTGATTGTGAAATATAAGTGGTCACAGAAGAGTTGAGTGCGAAGAAGAAAATTCTTAAAGTGAGACGGGAATGGATTTGGAGGCGTGTGTGTCAACAATTTCTTGCATTTGGCCAGCATGGCACAGTTTTGCATCCGGTGTTTTTTCAGGAGGGTAGCTTCTGCTGGGTCAGCAGCACCTGCTAGCTAGTACTGCATAGATAGTTAGGCTAATTAAAGAACCAATTGGGGGTACCATTTAACATCCCACCTGGACTTTACCGACAGGAGCTCCCCAGTGTGACTGTAGCCATCACATGGAATAGCGAAAGCCTCTGAGTTAGCAGACCAGGGAGGCCAAAGCTACACTCAGCGATGCAGTCCAACACAGATCTGCTGGGCACTAAAGGGCCACAGCCACAGACCATCCTATATGAAAGTACTCTCCTTAAGCAAAAATGAAGTGACCATAATACATTTTAATACAGGTTTACACCGACATAAATGTGAGTTTTCTAAGACAGTTATGCTTTAAAATGTCTCTATGTTTCAACGTAAAATAGAATAAAGGAGAGGAGTTGTGTCGACAATTAGCTGATGTGACTTAGATGTCATTGGGACCAGGGACCAAGCCATGTCCCATTGAGAGCACAGAAGCAGCTTTCAAACCTAGACACACACAAAAGGACAGCTGTCAGCAAACAAACAAATTTATTGATGTAGAGATCCTGGACATACACACATTGAGAAAGTGAGAGGGGCAGAGAGAGCGAGAGCGAGACAGACAAAGAGAAAGACAAGGAGGGAGAGAGGCAGAGAGAAAGACAAATACAGAGAAAAAGAGAGAAAAGGAGAAAAAGAAAGAAACACATACACAGACAGACAGGCCCAAAGAAAAAGACAACAGAACAGCAGCTGCTGAGAAAAAAAACTATTTTCTTTTAGCCACCAGATAGCAGCTCATTCTCTGATTGAAAACATGAGTTAGAGAGATTTAAGGACACTGGAAGATTTGTCATGGGCAAGAGATGGAGTCGCCAGAGAGGACCTTGCATTTAAAAACAGCTCAGAATTCTCAGAAGACATTAGGTAGACTCCAGACATTATAACTCAGGAAAATTGGGAAAAAGAAGACTGTTGAAAGATGCATGCAAGTTTGGATGGCTTTTTGTAAAGTCTATCATCTTGTCTTGAGGTGTAGTGTAATGTGGAAATGCAACAAATTTTTTTTGATTACGTTAAAGTTAAAGGAGATACCATTCCTGCAGTTTGTGTATTGGTTACCAACAAGTCAATGTTCAGATGATGTTGATTTTTGTGTGTTTGTTACAGTAAAAGTCTTAAAGTGTGAAACCTTGTTGAGCTATTTACTCCCTTTTTCAAAAATAAATTGGTCTCCACAGGGATTGTGACAAATTCTTCTCAGGCGGCTCTCCAACACAATGGAATCTCCCACTTTTCCCAGTGAGGCTGCAAACCAAACAGAGCCTTCGGCCTTCCTCTGGTATTCCCGATTCCAGAGCCTGCCCATAGAATACCTGCAGGAGTAATCCCTTAATTGGCTACTTCTTTGATAAAATTCCACCAAAGTGCTGTCATGACAACTTCTGGAATTGAGACTAAATAAAATTCAGATAAATTTAGATTTCCTCCTAATTTGCCATCTTCCAAATTCCAAGACATTTGACTGAACAAATCTGTTCCCGTGATGATCAAGGAAACTTACTCTTCCTGGATTTATTGGTAGGCTGGTGGAGGTGGGAGGTAGTTAAATAGGAAAATAATTAAATAATATTAATAATCTGTAATATTTCCACAACACTTAAGTTCTCTTTTTAACAAGGGCATAAATAAAAAAGAATGAAATCATATTCCATCATGCTTGTTGATTATGCTGGTTACAGCACCAACATGTTTGCACTAGAGCAGCAATCTTCAATTTAAATAAATGTTAATCTGTATATGAGCTAATCATGAACCTTACTGTTACTATAAAGAATTTAAAAACAATAGTTTTAATCAGATATTCAATTAACCTGGCAGTGAAGAATGTCTCTCAGACTTGTAATCGTAGTTTGTTCATTCTACTTGATAAATTAATTTAGAATTCATGGATTTAGTGAAGTAAATACAATTTTACTCACCGAGAAAATTCTTCCTTTCTCTTCACATTCTGTGCACTATCCTTTCATACAAATGAGAATTATTTTCTTCCACAAGATCTCCTACGCCTGTGCTATTTAATTTATCGAGGCAGAACATAAATTTCTTCTGTGATCTGCACCTAGACTGCTCTGCAATTACCTTCCAAAATAAACACCTACAGCATAATACAATCAATTTTCCTTCTCCAGGTGAAGAAATCTCCATCATAATGCAATCGTCCACAGCCTAACTCTTTCAAGAACTCATGCCCAATTGGCACTGTTGATAATTAACAACATGATTATACCTACCTGCAAAATTGTTTGTACAGTTGACAAACATTGATATATTTTACTGTTCATAGCTTTTCATTTAAGAGAAGACTGCATTAATGTGCTAAATGTTACAAGTAAGTGAAGTAATTTATTTTCCTTTCAGCTATTTTACAGCAATCAGAATTGACAGAAGTTATCAGACTGTTCCTTCAAGTAAATTTGATAAAGCAGCAACAAACACTGAGTTTTGAAAGACAATGTTTCAAGAATTTATTGGGCAGGAGTGGTGTTGCTACCCACACTTCATCCAAGTGCATCATACATAAAGTGATGCGAGGGATGGATTGATGACTTTACTGCAGAATAGCACTCCAAAGCTTAGTGCAGTCTAATGCAATTTTTCTTCAATGATGTGTGGCCAACATCAAACATAAATGGGTTTCTGCCGAATTTTCAGTCACATACTTAACCCAGGACGATTTATCCAACCATCTGACTGCTCTTAGTTAATATTTCTCAAATTATCCTGACAAAGAAAAAACTGATGGATGTTTTGCTATTACTGAATCACGCTGCTCTTGTAAAGGTTGGACAAACCAGTCACTTCTAATATAGCATAATACATTAGATCCCCTGACATTTGCCTCAAGTAACAGTGTCAAACGCCTGGGAAGGGAAATTACACTGAAGGTCATTGCAGGAGGTTTCAGAACAGTAGAGATAATGATATGTTATTGTGATGGGTGTGTGCAAATGGAAATGGGAGGAGAACCATTGCAAGCTTACATGTTTCTTCATAACTGCTGAGAAGCACTTGTGAAAATTACAGTTGATTCATATTTTCTGGTTTCCTTTTGTAGTTTCCGATGGTCTTACCCCTGTTAGATGGCTGCTATTTATGTCCCATCACTATAAGCTTACTCACCTCTGCCGGATGCTGTACTATATACAGACACGTGGAGACGTTCAGTGGATGGACTGGAAGGAATGGGCAGAGGCAAACCTTTTGAGGGCGGCTGCAATGAAAAAATAATGCTGGTCAATGAGTATAATATGAAAGAAGAAATATTGCTAACAGCTAGCCACAGAAACATGATAGGTTTTTCTTTTTGAGGGCACCATCACATTTAGATGTCACATCTTGTTCAATGATAATTTTGTGTTTTAACATGGGTTTTGTCAACGTGAATTTGCTGCAATATGATTGAAGAAGTGGGGATGCTATTCTTACAGTGCAAATTTTTAAAACATGTGTTGACTGTAACGTAATTACAGCGCCAACACTTTAAGCGCTGTTTCTAAAGTGCGACTTTTCTATAAGAAAGGGTTGCACAAGAACGCAGCCATCGCATTACAGAAGGACTGACTTTATATACTTTTAAGAAAATGCACTAGAAAGAACAGGGATTTTCCTCTTATTTCTCAAACCTTAAGATAACCTAAAGGGTCAATATGTTCACGATCACAACAAAGTAACTGCACCTTTAGTTAAAGAACTTTGATGCCACTACTCAGGTACTCCAGTGAATAAGTCAGGCTAGCAACTGGAATCACTGCATTCTACACTCTAAAACAAACATATGCAAGATTAATAGCACAGAAGGTCAATTTTACCTATGTAATTAACAAAAATAAATCATTTACATTTACGCAGCACCTCTCACTCAATTGGCCTCAAAGCACTTTACTTCATGAAATACTTTTAAATGTTCTCACTATTATGAAGTCGGAAATGTGGCAGTCATTGAAACATAAGACTCCAAAGTAATCATGCTACCTACTTTTAATAGCATTGATATATTATCTTGATGACAAAACCAGGAGAATTAATTTGATCTTCACCATTTAGTTCCATTGCATCCTCACAAGAGCAGGGGTCTCAGTTCATGGTGACTCTGAAAGATGGTTTCACTCTCACCCTCAGTGACTCCATTACTGAAATGGCAGGTGAGATTGTGTGTTCAAGTGTTTGGAGTAGAACTTCAAACCTTTTGTCTCAGAGACAAGTGTCCATTACTGAACCGAGGCATATAAACTTACATCTGATTTATGGTTAAAAGGATGGAAACAAAGAACAGAAATACCAATAGGAGTCAGAGATACTTGTCTGCTTTTTCAATCATTAACATGACCAATATTTGGAAGAATGGTCTACTTAGTAAGTAATTTTTTTTTCTGAGATCTATTATTAAAATGAAACATATTTATTTCTACTTTGTGTTGCATTTCAAATTAGTTTAACATGCTAATGTTCAATGAATATTAAAATAATTATGCTCAAGTTGGGTCTCAGACATCTTCTGATTACCTCTTGCTTTACATTTTTTTAAGTTAATTCTGTCTGCAGAATTACCTGACCGAGGACGTTGTCAAATTACAAACCATGAGGGATATAGGCATCATAAAGTGATATTCAGAAAAGTTACTTAAATTGCAGTTGATCCAGAGGGGCGACATTGATTACAGATGTAACGTTATTCAGTGTAGTATTGTTATGGATATATGCCCATTAGCTCATATAGAGATTGCTACCACCCATAATTTCCAATTTAAAAAAAAACAACCAAAATATGGACTAAAACATTTGAAATTTGTCCAAATGAATTACACAAAATTACTGGCCTCAGCAAAAATAACAAAAGCTTATCTGTAATGTTGACAGATAAGAATTTGGCAGTACTAATAAAAAGAAACAAGTTGCATAAGTACAATTTGAAATACATACCATTTCTAACCATTATCAATTGTTCTTTTTAAATTGAAACTTTGATTTACATGTTGTTTTAATATTTGGATGAAGCATGAAATGGAAAGTAAGCAGTTTTTAATTATGGAAAGACAAGAGGCAGACCTGCTCCATCATTCAATATGATCATGGTTAATCTCAACATCACACTCTCTCTCTCTTCTCCCTTGACATCTTTACTGTTCATAAATTTGCCTCATCTTCTTAGACATACTGACTGGTCAGGCCTCCAATGCCTAGTGGGGTAGAGAATTTACCACCCTTAAGAGTGAAAGAAAATTCCTCATCTCAGTCCTAAACATTCTACTCCGTATTCTGAGACTGTGACCACTTGTTCTAAAATCCCCAGCGAGAGGGATCATCCCAGCATCTAGTCTGTCCAACCCTATCAGAATCTTATATACGAGATCCTCGCTCATTCTTCTAAACTTCAATGAATACAGGTCTATTTTACCCAATTGCTTCTCATAAAACAGACCTTCTATCCCAGAAATCAGTCTGGTGAACCTTTACTGTTCTCCCCCTATGTGATGTATATTCTTACTTAGATAAGAAAACCAAAATTGCCTAGCGTACTCCAGGTGCAGTCTCATTAGTACCTATCCAGCTGCAAAAACATATAAGTGTTCCTGTCCTCAAATATTCTCTTGCAATGAAAGCCGTACGATGCAAGAACTAAAGGTTTGAATGACCATCATGCCTGTTCTTCTGTTCAATTATACCATTACTGATCTGATAATCCTCAACTCCAATATCTTGCCTTTTCCCATAATTCTCAATTCTTTCACTAAAGTTTTAGGGAAGAAATTCTTCCTTATCCATGTCTTAAATGGGACACCCCTTTTTCTGAGATTAGCCTTCTAGCCTAGACTCTCCCTTAAGCAGAAACAATCTCTTTGCTACTACCCTGTCAAGCCCTCTGGTAAGTTTATGTTTCAATAAGATTGATTCTATTCTTTTCAACTCCAATGAGTATGGGCCCAACATATTCAAACATTCCTCATAAGTGAACCCTCCATGCCTGCGATCAACCTAACAAACCTTTTCTGGACTGATCCAATGCCAGTATGCATTTCCATTGATAGGTGACCAAAACTGTTCACAGTATTCTAGATGATGTCTGACTAGTGTCATGTATAGCTTTAGCTGGCATACCATTTGCTTTCTGAAATGCTCCTTAATCTTATGTGCTTGCTCCACTGACTGCTATACAAGGACACATCAACATTTCCTAATCTATCTCCATTTGAACAATACGCAACCATGCTGTTTTACCGACTAAAGCAGAAAGGTTTACACGTAACCACACAATACTGCATCTGCTAAAGTTGACCACATGCTCAACTTGATTTAATTATTTTAAAGCCTCTTTACATTCTCCCCCACCACTCATGATCCCATGTGTTTCTATTTCTCAACAAACTTGGAAGTATTCTTGATTCTCTCATCCAAACCGTTGATATATATTACGCATAGTCAGAGCCCAAGCACTGACCTTTGCAGTTCTCCATTAGTTACTGTTTGCCAAATGTGGCAACCACGTATCCGAACATTTAAATCTGCATTTTGTTTTTTATTCTTTCTAGTCCTTGAAAACAAGCCAACTCCTCCAGAGTCAAAAATTTTCACACAAGACCAAAATTATTCTTCCACATGTGAGTAGAGAAAATACATTTATGTCCTTCAGATTACAGAATAAAAGTCTGTCAATTAAGATAAAAAAATCTCTTTATTACACTACCTTAAATAAAACGTTTCGGGTCACGAAGTGCTAGCCAAAGAAAACACATTCAGCAATGAAGTATTTTTATAATCTGTAGAATGTAGTAAAAACACACAAACAGCATAGGAACATGGTTAGCACTTATGAAACTACATATGGATTTTTAAAAATTATTCTCCAACTTTGTGAATTTTTTTTCTTACCTATACGTGATAGTTATGTGAATTGTTGATGAATATTCAGTGGAACATAATGGAAAAATCCATTCAGTTTTACATTTATATTGTTGCTATTGCTACTATTGTAAGTCAACAGTTATTACATAGCAGTGAAATTTCAACATTGTGGTCAGTCTGGCTTGTAGTCCAAATGATCAGCATAAATAAGTTTTCAATGTATCCAAAAGATTAGCCAGAAGCAGATGAACCTGTCATTCATTCATTCATCTGTCTCATTAGTGGTTGACAATCATTGCTGATACAAAAATGTTGTCAGATATGCCTGTTTAACAGTCACTACACTCAAAGTCATTCGTTACGCGAAGTGCTTTAAGAGATGATAGGAATTATATAAAGACAAGAGCTATTTAACATCTATCACACAGATATGTAACTTCACGGTTAATAACCAATTGCAAATTATATGACTGCATATTAACTTTAAGAATTTCAACCAATGATCACCTGCAGAGAGTAATATAATCGAAAAACGTCAGTCAGATTAAAATGTGCTCTTGGATAAGTTATTAGTTCTTCACGTTAGCCATTACAGATTATTTTCCATATTGAAAACCTGAATCCTTATTACAAATATTTGGAAAAATCATTAAGGTTTAGTTTTCAATCTCTAAAAGCCAACCGGCCAATGTCCAACAACAACGTTAATGACCAAAACAAAGGATGAAGTTTAAAATATCATTGGAATGTTTGTTGAGGCAAAATACGTTATTCTGGTACAGTGTTTAGTAAGTTGCGAATACTTCTTTTTGCAACAGGGTCAAACAAGGTTTACAATCAATTTATTTCACTCAAATGATTTGATCCTGTTATGTTCCAGACCATTCCATAATGACTAAACATGGACTATAAAATCGCTTAGAACACACTTGGCAGAGTGTTCCTGCCTGACACAGTTTTACTAAAGCAATTGTCAGTGTATTATTATTACCCTTGGTTAAAAAAAAACTGGGCCTGGTTAACTCATCAGTATGAACATAACTTCAGAAAATTGATAATTTAGTGAATATATTACAACATGCAATACTTTTTAAATGGCCTCAAATTACAGTGTTTACCAGGAACAGAATTCTAACCGCAATTAGATTTGGAAAACAACTCCACAATGTACTTCTGGAAAATTGTCAACAGTCCCACGGATACTGCACAAAAACATCATTAAAAATTCAGTGAAGAAAAATTTCATAAAACTAGCTATGAGGATGTTTTGGCTGGTATCCTAATGATATTGCATCTGATCCCATATTTTTAATAGCATCATAGTGACAAGTGGGATAGGCTTATAAGAAAAATGCAGCAGGTCAGGCAGCATCCAAGGAGCACAAGTATCGACATTTCGGGCATGAGCCCTTCTTCAGGAATGAGGAAAGTGTGCCCAGCAGGCGAAGATAAAAGGTAGGCAGGAGGGACTTGGGGGAGGGGCGTTGGAAATGCAATAGGTGGAAGGAGGTTAAGGTGAGGGTGATAGGCCAGAGTTGGGGTGGGGGCGGAGAGGTCAGGAAGAAGATTGCAGGTTAGAAAGGTGGAGCTGAGTTTGAAGGTTGGGACTGAGACAAGGTGGGGGGAGGGGAAATGAGGAAACTGGAGAAATCTGAGTTCATCCCTTGTGGTTGGAGGGTTCCTAGGCGGAAGATGAGGCGCTCTTCCTCCAGCTATTATGTTGCTACGGTCTGGTGATGGAGGGGTCCAAGGACCTGCATGCCCTTGGTAGAGTGGGAGGGGGAGTTGAAGTGTTGAGCCACGGGTTGGTTGGTCTGGCTGTCCCAGAGGTGTTCACTGAAACATTCTGCAAGTAGGCGGCCTGTCTCCCCAATATAGAGGAGGCCACATCGGGTGCAGCGGATGCAGTAAATGATGTGTATGGAGGTGCAGGCGGATATAGAAGGATCCCTTGGGGCCTTGGAGGGAAGTAAGGGGGGGTGGTGTGGGCACAAGTTTTGCATTTCTTGCGGTTGCAGGGGAAGGTGCCAGGAGTGGAGATTGGGTTGGTGGGGGGTGTGGACCTGACGAGGGAGTCACGGAGGGAGTGGTCTTTTCGGAATGCTGATAGGGGAGGGGAGTAAAATATATACCTGGTGGTGGGGTCCGTTTGGAGGTGGCGAATATGAAGAAGGATGATGCGATGTATATGGAGGTTGGTGGGGTGGTAGGTGAGGACCAGTGGGGTTCTATCCTGCTGGCGGTTGGAGGGGCGGGGCTCAAGAGCGGAGGAGCGGGAAGTGGAGGAGAGGCGGTGGAGAGCATCGTCGATCACGTCTGAGGGGAAATTGCGGTCTTTGAAAAAAGAGGCCATCTGGATTGTTCGGTATTGGAACTGGTCCTCCTGGGAGCAGATGCGGCGGAGACGAAGGAATTGGGAATATGGGATGGCATTTTCACAGGGGGCAGGGTGGGAGGAGGTGTAGTCTAGGTAGCTGTGGGAGTCGGTTGGTTTATGGTAAATGTCAGTGTTTTTACTATAAACCAACCCACTCCCACAGCCAGCTAGACTACACCTCCTCCCTCTCTGCACCCTGTAAAAATGCCATCCCATATTCCCAATTCCTTCGTCTCCGCCGCATCTGCTCCCAGGAGGACCAGTTCCAATACCGAACAATCCAGATGGCCTCCTTTTTCAAAGACCGCAATTTCCCCTCAGACGTGATCGACGATGCTCTCCACCGCATCTCCTCCACTTCCCGCTCCTCCGCTCGAGCCCCGCCCCTCCAAACGCCAGCAGGATAGAACCCCACTGGTCCTCACCTACCACCCCACCAACCTCCATATGCATCGCATCATCCTTCATCACATTCGCCATCTCCAAACGGACCCCACCACCAGGTCTATATTTTCCTCCCCTCCCCTATCAGCATTCCGAAAAGACTACTCCCTCCGTGACTCCCTCGTCAGGTCCACACCCCCCACCAACCCAACCTCCACTCCTGGCACCTTCCCCTGCAACCGCAAGAAATGCAAAACTTGTGCCCACACCTGCCCCCTTACTTCCCTCCAAGGCGCAGTAAGGCAATCAAAGGTTATCGGGTACATGAAAATGTTGAATTCAAATAGATCAGCCATGAACTTGTTGCATGGCAGAGCCAGCTTGACGTGGTAGATAAGGTACTTATGCTTCATTTTACGTATCTGTGTATATGTTCACATGTGGAGGCACTTCTGTATCTTAGGAACTCGTGCTTTCAAGAAGTCCAATCTTGTGATCTGTGTTGTCCTACTCTGACCTTGAATCTTTAAGGTAGCATTTTATTTTTTTCCACTTCTTCTTAATGTATTTATTCATTCTTATTTCTGCAGTGATTTTTATTATTTCAATATTGTTTGTAATCACCTGTTCTTTAAGCCTGTAGTCTGGTATTCATCAATGCTGTTTTAAATTCAATTACTGTGGAGCTTGCTAGACTCTACATTTTATTTTTATGCTTGCCGGTCCTTTTAAACTCTGCACTGGTCCAATGTACTAAATTATTCAATAAAGCTTCAAACTGTATTTTGGCTATTCTGCATTTTCTACTTTCAAGTTTTCAAAGTTATGGTTTTTATTAGTACGGTATTTCTGTACCAGTTCCTGGGTTTTCCCCATCTCTTTTAGGTTAATCTCACATTTTCAACTGATCAAAATGGTAGCCTTCCATCTTTTTAAAGGGGTTGGGGTTTGGGTTAGCCAGACCTGCTGAGATTTTCCAGTGATTTCTGTTTTTGTTCTTAGTAAAGGTTTGTCTTTGGATTGCTGAGCTCACCCTGTTGCTGCTTCCAAGGATACTGCAGCCTCTCTCTTGATAATTGCATTTTAGCTGCTCATCAACATCTGTCTCTTCTTGAAGCAGTAATACCCTTTAAATGATAGAATATTTCTAAAAGAAAAACAATCTTTTCTTGGTGCTCTTCTGCAATTTTCTGACTGTGACCCAAGTCTCTGTATGGAATTTGAATCCACACTTTGCTGCTACAATATGGTGTTTGACCTGATTGTCATTTCTGGCATCTTGTGGTATCCTTCAGCGTACGACATAGTCATGGTAGTTTCTTATGGTGTAAACCATACAAGTTTGCTCTGATAGGTTAAGGCATCAATACCTGAACCAGCAAACTGCTGTCACCAATTTTGTTGAGTTGAAATAGAGTAATGTGCACACATTTTTCTTTCACCATTAGAAATGAAGAGGGGTCTGTGAATTTACATATGAGGCTTCTAGTGCATATAACTGCACCACACTATAAGCCCAACTGATAATCCTAAATTGATTGTCAGTGTAATTTCTTGCACACTCAGGATTGCCGAGCAAATGTTGTTCAACTGTACAATCACACCTAATGTTAGACACTATGTTGCAAGTTTTATAAACATGGAACAGTTATTCAGTACCTTGCTAGGTGTGAACAGCCAAAGGGAAATGCTATTTCATGTGATCCATAAGTCATTGGTATCTAACAGTGTACATATTTGGCATCACAGCAACACTAAAATTCATGCACTATATTACCCATTTGTGTGATTGGCAGAAGGTCATTATGGCAGAATCATCACCTGTACGCAGTGAACACTGCTCATGGAGCAGGATGAAACACCTAGCTTCACCTGTGGCCTAAACTTCTGAGATACCTTAAGGGCAATGTGTGGTAGACAGGATACTTTTCAGGATAAAAAGTGATGGCCTCAGGGTCATTCATAAATTTTTGTGATTAAAGAGCAAGAAATTTTCTGATCAGAATAGTGAAGATCAGAGCAGTAGTTCGGTTAAGTGCAAAACAAAAACTTTTGACAAAATGCCTTTTTTCAGCAATAATCAGATTCTTTACCATGAAATAATTATTTATAATGATCAAAATTTGTTGGAACTTCTAAATCATTTGTGCCTTCTTCTATATTGTTTCAAAGCGACAACAGCTGCTTGGTCTGTTTCAGTACAGTGTGATACAGCTTGTTCTCTCAAATCTGTGTTCAAGTTCCACCAAACTAAATGTTCATAACTGTACCACATGACAAATTTGAGATGTCCAGTGTCATTTTTAAAAGATATGTGGCTATAACATTAAAAAAAACATATACTTCAATGAAAGGTGGCATACAACTGGTAATGTTATGAATAATGGCAGTTGCTGGATGAGGAAATGGAAAATAATTCCCACTGGTTCACCGTGTGCTTTCGTGAAACTGAAATTCAGACTAAGGCTCATTGCAGAGGTTAAGAGTGTCTTACTGTTCATCTTACTTCATTGTCTTTAAATGCAACTCCATAATCTAACATTTTCCTGTACTATTTACATTACTACTATAGCAGATTGAACTATCTCAAAGTGCTTTCTACAACAAATTACTTTTCAAAATTGATTAACTGTTCCGTACACAAAAGCAATTACCAGACTCCAACATTAAATACATCATAAAACAATCATAAGATGAATGACCAGCTAATGTGCCTATTTTCTTTCTGATTGTAGTGAGTATATTTGTTTTGACATCAAAGAGAACCCCTAGTTACCATTCTTCAAATAGTGAAGAAGGACAATAACATAGTCTAGTCTATATCTAATTGAAGGTTTTACAAAGATAAGATCCAATCTAAACATCTCAATAAATTAGTAAATAAAATGGAGGGCATGAAAAATACTACCAACTAAAATTAGGGAAGACCCAGTCATGTTTTATAAATATGTAAACAGCAGGAGGTTAATGAAGGGAACAATATGAATAAGGAACAAAAAACTAACACATGCAGATGCTGAAGTTGTGGAGAAGATACTGTCTGAATACTTTGGCTATCAAGGTGGGTAGCTCAAGTTGGGAAATTTTGATGTACCTGTCTCAGTCAATGTACTGTGAACATGAAAGTTTCACTCCAGAAAAAGTGGAGGGTATCAAGGTGGGTTGGTTAGAAGCTAAGTCCTAGCTCTCTGGGATCTTATCCTTGGTTTACACCCAGTCACTGTGACCCGTCATGACCTATGTCCCAACTCATGCCCCACCGAATCCCATCACCCCCATTTACTTCATGCTGAACATGTTGGAACAACCCATGCCTTCCCCCTTCAACAGACTCTCCCCATGGCATCTCACAGCCTCCATGAGATCCTTAAAGCTTTTAAAATTCAGCTATGCAGACAAAAAGAAATAACACAGCCCTTCCGGAAAGTTCAATAAAGAGCTCTGCTGGAACTTTTCAAACATATCCAACATAAGCTATCCTGTTGAGAATAATAGAATAGCAGGAGATGTTTCCTCCAAAAACCATCAATAAATTAAATCACTTTATTTTTAAGTTTAAAGAGCAGGAGATTTATAAATGTCAGATCGTGACAGTTTAAACATGCCTCACCTGTCCTTCAAGCCTACTTATGTCTATTCTATAATTTCTTGACTCCATCTTTGCATAGTTATAGCATTTGTAACAGCCAAGTATGATCTGTTTGAATTCAACATAAAGTTCAAGTGATCCTGCTGGATTGAGGTTTTTCTCCAGTCACCATCATACCCTAATTTCCACAATGGAAATAAATTGATCAATCAGAAATTGTTCCACATTTGGAGAAAGGCTGCTATTTTTGAAGGTAGTGCAGAATATTCCCAATTCTGGAAAAACCTGATCTTTGGTGTCTGCTTTCAAACCAAGAAATACGTCTTGGTTAAGAAGCTAGAATGTGAATTAATGCTTGAGAAGCTTATTCAGGATGTAAATATTAGGTTGTTTTGCATCCTTGAAAGTGGATAAATTGCTAGGCCTGGATGGAATGTAGCCAGGTTGCTCAATAAAAATGAGGAGGAAATGGCCTCCACTTTTGACAATTTAGACTGCGTTAAAATCATTACTCTTTCTCTCTCTCTCACACATTAGCCATTGCCTTGTCACATCTCTAATTTTGCTTCCAGGGATGGGAATTTAATAAACTGTGGTGGACAACTAGTCTAAGCATTCCTAACCAGTTCTGGTTGGACTACTTTAAGTGGGCATTAGGAACTGATCTATTCAGTGAAAAACACTGATTCTTTCAGGATCATCTGTGAATGCAAAATTACTCCCTAATTTCTTAGCTGAAAAATGTGATGCTGGAAAAACACAGCAGGCCAGGCAGCATCCGAGAAGTAGGATTCTCCTGCTCCTCGGATGCTGCCTGACCTGCTGTTTTTCCAGCATCACATTTTTCAACTCTGGTCTTCAGCATCTGCAGTCCTCACTTTCTCCTCCCTAATTTCTTACTCTATTGTAGATCATCATTTTATATCCTTTTGCATTTCCTTCAAACTCAGCTCTAATTTTTATTGAGAGGAGCTCATGGTTTTCTTTCTCACCAAAACTAAGACGATACAATCAACCACCTATATCATCTTCCAAGCCCATCAAAGCCAACGTGTAAGATTCTACCCTCTGTAGTGTCTGAACTTTAGTTTCCTTTTTAGTTTCATTTTGCTCTCAGAGTTTATGTTGTTCATCATCTGTTCTCTTGATCCCATTCCCATCAAACTAGTAACTACACAAGCTACGTGAGCCCATATTGTTAACAATTCTCTCTGCTCAGGTATGATTACCTTTTCTTGAAATTTATGATCTTCATTCTGCTCAAAAAACGCTTAATTTCTCCATCATTTAAATCTCCCTGTCACATCTCCATCTTGAATCTGTTATCACCTCCCAAATATATGCTCACCTTTCTTGAAATTCCAGAATTAAATTTTCCAACCCTGACACAGAATCACTTTTACCATGGTCACAAAGTGATGTCCTTTCGGATTATGACAAAAATAAACCTTCCATCCTAGTCTTTCACCTTACAATTCTCTGTCATGCAGCTTGGAGAGGCTATTCTCACTTGGTTCCATTCTCATCTATTTTTTCATAACCATAGGATCATCATCAATGGTGCTTCTCCCCATTTCCACACTATTATATCTGATGACCCAAAGGATTGACCCTTGGATACCTTCTATATCTCATACATATGCTGAACCTCAGCAACAAAACCACACCGGTTTCCAAATGTACATGTAAAGCACTCATTACTACCTCCACTGCCTCAAAATAGTCGGACTGCTAATTTGACATGACAAGGCTGGATAAGCAGAAATTTTCTCCAATTAAGTACAGGGATGACCACCAACAGGCGGCATGGTGGCTCAGTGGTTAGCACTGCTGCCTCACAGCACCTAGGACCCGAGTTCCATTCCTGCCTCAGGTGACTGGATGGAGTTTGCACATTCTCCCAGTGTCTGCATGGGTTTCCTCTGGGTGCTCCAGTTTCCTCCCATAATCCAAAGATGTCCAGGTCAGGTGAATCAGCCATGCTCAATTGCCCATCAGCATATTAGTCAGGGGTAAACATAGCGTACAGAAATGGGTCTGGGTAGGTGTGGACATGTTGGGCCGAAGGGATTGTGTCCATACTGTAGAGAATCTAATCTAATCCAACATTGTCTTCCATCTGTACTCTTATTAAGAATTCCAACCTTCTCTGACAAATATCTAAAGCTGAATCCAACAATCTTAGTATCACACTTGACCCAACAGGAAACTCAACCACTTCTCCTGTGTCAGGAATGAATCCATGCATGTAAACGTTAGTTGATAGTTTGAAAAATAAAATGCTGTAATTAAAAAAAGTCACTCAAGCTGTCTAATCTATGTTTCACTGAAGTAAAGTTCAATTCTGACTAAAAGAGAATTACTGAAAAAATATGAGGACAAGCATCTCTAATCCGGGAACATACTTTGTCTTAACATCTGCGAAAATACAACACTGACCTCTAGTGACATCAGAGAGGTATGTCAAAACAATACAGTCATCCCAACAGAAAACAAAGAATTCACCAAGTGAGATAATTTCACAATCAATATTTTTGAGAGGAAAGAAGGAAAAGTTAAAATTTTCAGAACTGATCTTGAATTTGTTACTACAATTTTCAGTGTTGGATATGCAAAGTTCATAAGTATTTTATAAATCATAGTAGTGTTAGAAAAGGAGCCATTTCTTAACATAAGGAGATATAAACCACAAAACTAAATGACTCAGTTTAAGTCAGTTATTAAGGAATCTCGATCAATTCAGTCAATCATTTAATTTAATTGCGAAAAATGTGAGGTATTTCTTTTTGGTAAAACAAACAAGGGTCGGTCCTGGGTGGTGTTGTCGAGCAGAGACCTCTAGGGGTTCAGGTACATAGTTCTTTGAAAGTTGCATCACACGTAGACAGAGTTGTTACTAAGGCATTTAGCACACTTGGCTTCTTTGCTCAGACCATTGAGAATAGCGTTGGGATGTTGAGGTTGTACAGGGTGTTGGTGAGGCCACTTTTTTATGTACTGTGTACAGTTCTGGTTGTACTGCAATAGAAAGGATGTTATTAAATTGAGAGGGTTCAGAAAAGATTTATCAGGATGTTGATGGGACTGAGTTAAAAAGATAGGTTGGGACTTTTTTCACTGGAGCACAGGAGGTTGAGGAGTGACCTGAGAGAAGTTTATAAGATCACAAGGGACATAGATAAAGAGAATAGCAAAGGTCTTTACCCTAGGGAAAGGTCTTTGCCCTAGGGTGGGGAAGTTCAAAAACTAGTCAACATATTTTTAAGGTGAGAGGAGAGAAATTGAAAAGGGGATCTGAGATCAACCTTTTCACATAGAAAGTGGTTCATATGTGGAAAGAACTGCCAGAGGAAGTGGTGGATGCAGGTACAGTTACAACATTTAAAAGACATTTGGATAAAATACATGAACAGGAAAGGTGTACGGGGATATGGGCTAAACGCAGGCAAGTGGGACTTTGTTTAATTTGGGAAACTTGGTCAGCATGGACTAGTTGGACTGACGCATCTGTGGATGCAGCTACAAAAAAAATCTTCTACATTATGGTGAGTTTCTAACAGAAACTGGCTGGGCCCTCTAGGTATATGGACAAATCAAATTCTAATACTGAGTCAATGCTAAAACATCATGAAACAGGCTCACTACATTGCTGGCAGAAATACATTTCAATTTGCTTTAGTATTCAAAATATTTTCATTTTCATTTCATTTTAAATTCTCAACTTTATTGGCTCAGACTGGTTTCTAATGCTCCTTGAACTTAGATACAATTCTGGGACCATCTCAAATATGCCTGATGCACAACTCCTGCCCTTTGACTCCTAGTCTGACACGTCCAAATCTCTCCCTATTCACAATACTGGCTAAGTTCCAGTGGTGTCACTTCAGACACAATTCAAAGTTCTATAGTCTATTCTCCTTCCTCATGTTATATTTATTAGCTTTTTGCCCTTTCCAAACACAAGACTGCCTCATCCCTAACCATTCTGGCAATGCAATTTTTGTCATCTGCTCCAAGTCTCATCAGAGCCTAATAATTCTCCACATAGCCCCACTCATTTCCAGATCTAGCTCAAGACCATCCCTTTTCACATTCTTAGGTTTCTGCTACTTTTATAACCCTGCCCCTCCATCTAAACATGACATACTTCCCGACCGTACTTCTCAACCTTGTCCAAGGTTCGAATGTTAAATCTGTATGTTTCAACAGCATCCCTCTTCCTACACACTAGCAATACTCATCTCCAAACTATTGGCTGCCTTTTTGTTGTATGTGTAGGGTTGGGAAATATAGTAATGGAATGTCTGTAAGCACCGTACAGACTGAGTAACAAACTTAGAGTATACAAAAGATACAGGGTTTAGCAAGCTTTCATAAAGGTTGGCAAAAAAAGTTGGAGACTGAAAATGTAATGAAAACAGCAGCAAGTTTGCAACATGTGAAAAGGAGGAATGAAAGTTTGGAGTGCAGAAGTAATTCTTTCAAGAAAGGTTGCTAGTGAGCAATTCAACAATACATCAAGAAAAATCACCCAATGAATGAACATAGAACAAAGGATTTATGCCCTTTTATTACAGTCTGACTACTACCACCTCCCCAGTTGCTTTCATTCAGTCGTAAAATATTACAGCACGGAAAGAAAACCTTCTGCCACTGCTTGTGTTGATGCTGGTCATCAAACACACATCTATATTAATCCTATTTCCCAGCACATGATCCATAGTGTTCAAAGCTCTGGTGCATTTCCTCTCCCTTTGCAAGCTATGATCCAAATCCAACTTCCCCTTCCATTTCAAAGCCCAAGAATGTGTTGTCATTTCCCAAATCCATTTCTATTTTACCAAGTAGAACTTCATGTTTCATACTTCAACTGATGAAGGAGCAGTACTATGATAAAGGTAAACTATCCCTTCACCTCTCAAATGAAAACAAAGTGTTGGAGAAACTCAGATCGGGCAGGATTGATGGAAAGAGAAACAGGGCTAATGTTTTGAACCCAAAAAGACTTTACCAGCCCACTTCAGTTTTCATGAAAAGTAATGGAATATACAGTCATTCCTCTGTGTCATGAAGGTTCCATTCCTGAGAACCCCAGCAAATTATGAAATTCATGAGTGAAAATAAGTGAAAAATAAGTTCAAAAATGCAGACTTGTTTTTTTTTGCCCGTGGATGTTGTTTTTGTTGTTACTTATTTTTTGATGCTGAGTGATGGAAGATTAAAAGATGATAGTGGTGTTCAGATGTACAGGCAAAGGTAATGCTAATGGTCATCAAGAAAATATGTTAATGACGAATACATACTACTGGTCAGTGTTTAAAAGCATAAAGATCAGTTCTATTTCGGGCAAAACCAAACCTACAAGACATTAGGGCAACAGTTGAGTTTGATGCGGAAAGGTATTCAACATGGAAGACAGAGCTCATTGTTTGAAGCTGTTGAACTATATGAGGGCCCTGAAGGCCAAGTGCTTAAGTGGAAAATGAGGAGCTGTTCCTCCACTTGACATTGTCTGCAAGCCTCTGACAGGGGTGAACACTCAATTCCCCATTATCCTCTCCTACTTTTCTATTTGTATGCTCTCCCTCAGCAACATCATTCAAACATTTCAGTAAAGCATTTGATAAGGTTCCCCATAGTAGGCTATTGCACAAAATATAGAGGCATGTGATTGAGGGTGATTTAACGGTTTGGTTCAGAAATTGGCTAGCTGAAGGAAGACAGAGGGTGTTGGTTGATGGGAAATTTTCATCCGAGAGTTCAGTTATTAATAGTGTACGGCAAGGATCTGTTTTGGGGCCATTGCTGTTTGTCATTTTTATAAATGACGTGGATGCGGGTATAGAAAGATGGGTTAGTAAATTTGCAGATGACACTATGGTCAGTAGAATTGTTATAGGTTACAGAAGGACATAGATAAGCTGTAAAGCTGGCTGAGAGGTAGCAAATGGCATTTAATGCTGAAAAGTGAGAGATGATTCACTTTGGAAGAAGTGACAGGAATGCAGAGTACTGGGCTAATGGTAAGGCTCTTGGTAGTGTAGATCAGCACAGAGATCTTGGTGTGAATGTACATTGATCCTTGAAAGTTGCCACCTAGGTTAATAGGGTTGTTAAGAAGGCATATGGTGTGTTAGCTTTTATTAGTAGAGGGATTGAGTTTCGGTACCATGAGGTCATGTTGCAGCTGTACAAAACTCTGGTGTGGCTGCACTTGGTGTATTGCGTACAGTTCTAGTCATTGCATTATAAAAAGAATGTGGAAGCCTTGGAAAGGGTTCAGAGGAGATGCTGCCTAGCATGGAGGGAAGGTCTTATGAGGAAAGGCTGAGGGATTTGAGATTATTTTCATTAGAGAGAAGGGGTTGAGAGGTGACTTAATTGAGACATATAAGATAATCAGAGGGTTAGATTGGGTGAACAGTGAACACTTTCTTTTTCCTCGGCGATGGCCAGCACAAAGGGATATATCTTTAAACTGAGGGGTGATAGATGTAGGACAGACATCAGAGGTAGTTTCTTTACTCACACATTAGTAGGAGCGAGGAACGCACTGCCTGCAACAATAGTGAACTTGTCCACTTTAAGTGCATTCAAATGGACATTGGATAAGCATATAAATGCTAATGAAATAGTGTAGGTTAGGTGGGCTTCAGATTGGCTTCATAGGTCGGTGGAATATCAAGGGCTGAAGGGCCTGTACTGCGTTGTAATGTTCGATGTACAAACCTGCATTGTCAATTTGGACATGCAGACTGATGACACCCAGTTTGAAATCACTATTGCCTCTCTCAACACATCTAGTATTTCTAAATTGTAAGACTGTTTATCCAATATCCAGTCATGATGAACTCAAATTCACTTCACGTTGTTCCCTAACCAGTTACCCTTTCCTTTCCCTATCAGTTGACTGTGAATTAACTAAACTGTTCATAATCTTGATGCCCTGCTTCAGCCTAAAATGAATTTCCAATAGCATACTCCTGGTAGCTCTAAGACTGCTTACTTTCCACATAAGTAATCGCACCCAGTTACTTTAAGTTGCAAATAAATATAAAATAATGCAGATGCTAGAGATCTGATATAAACACAAAGTGCTGAAAAAACTCAGCAGAGTTGACAGCATCTATGGAGAGAAAAACAGAGGTAATGCTTTGAAGTCAATATGACTCTGGACTCAAAATATTAACTCTATTTTGAACTCCACAGATATTGCAAGACCTGAGTTTTTCCAGCACTTTGTTTTTATAACTTGGTATCTCAGCTCCTCTGTTGCTGAAACTCTTATCTATGTGTCTCAATTGTTAACACCTCGCCTTTGAGTCAGAAGGATGTGGCTTCGTGTCCTACTCCAGTGTCAGAGTATAAAGATTTAAACTGAGATTCAAAGTTTGGGAGAAGATTTGTAGCTCGGGTGCTCGTTGTTGTGGTTCTGTTCGCTGAGCTGGGAATTTGTGTTGCAGACGTTTCGTCCCGTCTAGGTGACATCCTCAGTGCTTGGGAGCCTCCTGTGAAGCACTTCTGTGATGTTTCCTCCGGCATTTATAGTAGTTTGCATCTGCCTCTTCCGGTTGTCAGTTCCATCTGTCCGCTGCAGTGACCGGTATATTGGGTCCAGGTCGATGTGCTCAGACAACAACTCATCCGGACGAAGGACCCAATGCCCAGCATGAGTAAAACCAATGTAGTATACAAAATCCCATGCAAGGACTGTACAAAACACTACATAGGACAAACAGGAAGACAGCTAACGATCTGCATCCATGAACACCAACTAGCCACGAAACGACATGACCAGCTATCCTCAGTAGCCACACACTCAGATGACAAGCAACATGAGTTTGACTGGGACAACACTAATATTATAGGACAAGCCAAACAGAGAACAGCCAGGGAATTCCTAGAGGCATGGCAATCATCCACTGATTCAATCAACAAGCACATTGACATGGACCCAATATACCGGCCACGACAGCGGACAGCTGGAACTGAGAACCGGAAGCTGCAGATACAAATCACGATAAATGCCGGAGGAAACATCACAGAAGCGCTTCACAGGAGGCTCCCAAACACTGAGGATGTCACCTAGACAGGGGACGAAACATCTGCAACACAAATTCCCAGCTCGGCGAACAGAACCACAACATTTAAACTGATACTCCAGAGCAGCTTGAAGGACTATTGCACTGTCATATTGCGCCACCATTCTAAACCAAGGCTCAGACTGGCCTCTCAGATGGGTGTAAAAGATCCTGTGGCATAATTTTGAAGAATAGACAGCTATCCTAGTCATCCTGGTCAATACTACTTCCTCAATGAGCATCACAAAGAAAAACTCATCATTATCACATTGTTTGTGAACATTTGTTGCTCATATATTGGCCTCCATTTTGCTACATTTCAACAATCACTTCAACAGTAAAGCATGGGGTGCTCATGAATGTTGCTATGTAATTGCAAAACCTTTCAACGTCATTTTTATCTCTCAATTTATTATTCCAACCAATTCAGACAAGTCTCCCAATACACTTCAAACTTAAAGCCATCCAAAATTCTATTGCCATTCAGTTTACCTAACACTTTTTATAGGCTGACTTAAATTGGCTCCTTGTTAAACAAAATCTTAATTTTCATATTCTCATTGCTCTCAAACCTTCCACAGTCTCACAACTCACTATCTCTGTTACCTGCTCCAACCCTACAACCTTTAGAGATAATCAATGTCCCTTCATTTTCTGGCTTGATACAAATACAGCTGATTTTACTCAATCCACTCCACGTTGCTGTACTTTGAAGTTGTAAGTTCCTACGTTTTGCAATTCCATCTCTAACTTATATATTTCTCGCTGTTGATTTCCAACTTTAAAACAATATTTAAAACACAGTTCTTGAACCAAGCTTTTGGCTATCAGTCCTAATACCACCTATGCAGCTCTGTGTGAAATCTTGTTTTACAATGTAAAAGTGCAATGATGAAAAGTCACTGGACTAAAAATATTAACTGTGCTTTCTCCCCACAGGTTTTGCCAGACCTGTTGAGTTTCACCAGCAAATTTTGTTTTTGTTTCACTACTCAAATTGCTTCCTTTCGGATATTTAACTTGAAATCACAAACATGCTTCTACTTCATAAATTGTCACATTCTTGCTGATTCTTGCAATTCACAAGTTGAGTGGGCTTCTGCAACAAATAATGTGGTTCAGTTATGAAAATATTAATTATTCTTTATATTCCTTGAGTTGACAATCTTTGGCATTTGAGAACAAGTAACTGCAATATCAGGTTGTTTTGCCTTATTAGTGTACACAGGCAAAACAAAGTTATGATTTTTGCATACTTTAAACAGCGATGTTTGTGCTTGGGAGAATATTACAGATGATCTGATCCTTATATATCCAGTATCCACATGTGAACTTTCTGCAGAGAATTACTGGATAGCAATTAAAAGCAGAAATTAAATTTCTTTATTTATCCTCCATTTTCCAAAATCATTGTGTCCAAACATAGGAGTTCTACAGCTATCTAGTAAATACAGAACAGAAAGGGAATAGACAATAAATGACAATAGGGCAACCATAATGAAAGCATTCCCTAGTTTTAATCATGGGCCTAGTCAAATAACTGACAAGCTGACATACATTGCATTCTGAAAGCTACCAAGGCATAACTTCAATTTTAAGGTAAACAATTCTCCAGTGGTTAGGAATGTCATTGCGATTGACAAAATCAGTCAAGTAAATTGGATTTCCAAGAGTAATGTATGTGTTGCTGCTCTCAGACTCACCTGTATTTAATCTACACAACAATTACGTGACTGACTACAGCAGTGCCTGGAATCAACTCAATGTTCATGCAAATGACAAAAACTGTCTCCACATTTAGTGAAGACAGATTGCATTTGTAAAATATAGAGAAACAAATCTAAATATTCTGAAATAAACTAATACAGACTAAACAATTTTCTCCATATATATTGTGAAGGTTGAACTACATTAAACATTACTGAACTCAGAATCGTTCATTCAATTTATTTTGATTCAATCACTTTTAGCAAAACCAACAACTATTCTTCATATAGAGCTACATATCCTTTTTGTTTCATCTTCTGAAGTTAGTGATTCATACCAGGATACAGATTCACAGGTTCTAGTTAGCACCACTTGGTACCTCGCCAATATTGTAAACAGAAAGGTAGGTTGTCAAACTATGGAAGGCTCCACATTGCTGCACAGTGTAGGCCCTCTTCTAATGTCCACCTAAGTCCAGTAGGTTTCATGTTTGGCTATCAGCAGCAGAAATTCTTTTTTTCCTTTCTGTGACTAAGGTCAAGTGTGGCAGACCCACATAGTTGTTACTAAGATCACCCAGTTGAACAAAACGGATTTGAACCTAGGTTTTAGAAGCTCCCATGTAATATGGTCCAACATACTCTATCTTACATTAATGCCCTTCTCTACATTTCCACCCTTCATACGACCAACCAAACAAGAGTAAGTGATTCAGCCCTTCAAGCCTGCTCCACCATTCAATAAGATCATGGCTTATCTGATTTTAACTGTAAAGTTACATTTCTGCATATTTCTGATAATCTTTCATCTCCCTTAGTCATCAAGAATCTAGCTACATCTGTCTTAAATATTTAATAATTTTGCATCTACTACTTTTTGAAAGAAGGAATCCAAAGACTCTCAACTCTCAGAAGACATGTTTCCTCATCTCTGCTTTAAATGGGCACCCCTTATTTTTAAATTATGACAACTTATCTCCAACTCTGCTAAACTTCAAAGGATACATGCCTAGTTCATCAAACCTTTCTGCATTAGGTAATTCCCTCATTCCAAATATTAGTCAAGTAAACCTTCTGTGACCTACTTCGAACACATGAACATTTTTCTGTAAGTATGGTGGCCACTACTGCACACAGTACTCCAGATGTGGTCTCACCAATACCCTGTATAATTGAACCAAAACCATCCTATTCATTTAATTCACCTCACAATAAAATATAACATTCTATTAACTTTCTTGATTGCTTGTTGTATCTACATACTAACATTTTGCAATTCATGCACGAGGACATCCAGACCTTTCTGCATCTCAGAGCTCTGCAACCTCTTTCCATTCAGAGAGTATGTATTTTTTATATTCTTTTGCCAAAATGAACAACTTCACAATTTCACATACTGGATAAAGATCTGGCAAATGGAATACAATCACTTAACCTATCCCTTTGCAGCCACATAGAATTAAAAATTCCCTACAGTGTGGGAGCAGACCATTTGGCCCATCAATTCACACCAACCCTATGAACAGCATCCCACCCCCTACCCATCCCTGTAATCCTGCATCTCATGGCTAATCCACCTAGCCTGCACATCCCTGGACACTATAGGCAATTCAGCATGGCCAAACAGTCTATCCTGCACACCTTTGGACTGTAGGAGGAAATCTAAGCATCCAGAGGAAACCCACGCACACAGGGAGAATGTGCAAACACCACAAAGTCAACCGAGGGTGGAATCGAACCCAGGTCCCTGGCACTGTGACGCAGCAGTGCTAATCACTGAGCCTCCGTGTCCTCTTCACAACTCATTTCCTACCTATCTTTGTGTCACCAGCACATTTAGCTACCATACCTTCAATCTCTTCATCAAAATAATTAATAGAAATTGTAAACTGTTGAGGGCCCAACACTGTTCCTTGTGTCAAACCACTCCTGATATCTTGCCATTATATCAAAATTCCACCTTTTTAAACACTGCTTCCTTTTAGCCAGCCAATCTTCTATTCAATATGTTACCCCCACACCATGAACTTTTATTTTCCACAATCACCTTTGATGTGACACCTTTCAATCCTTCTGGAACTCTAAATACAACACATTCACTAGTTCTCCTCTACCTACAGCACAAGTTATTTCTTGAAAGAACTCCTCAGAGCAACTCCAATAAATTAAACAGCATGTCCCTTTGACAAAACCATGTTGACTCTGCCTGATGACCTTAAAATGATCCAAGTGTCAGTTATAATATCTTCAATAATAGCTTCTAACACTTGCCCTATGGCAGATGTTAAGCTAACTGACTTATAGTTTCCTGCTTCTTCCCTTTTTGAATAAAGTAATTACATTAGCTATGTTTCAATCTAACAGAGCCTTCTCTGAATCCAATGTGGTCACGAAAATTAAAGTCAACACATTAACCATCTCGTTTGATACTTCTTTTAAGACCCTAGCATGAAATCCATCAGGATGTGGGGACTTGTCAACCCACAGATCCAACAACTTGCTCTGGTAATTGTAATCTAATTTTTTCCTCCCTATTAGTCTTCTAGTAATTATTTGCTGTTTTTGATATTCTGTCCAATCTTCTGACATGCCACTTACCTTCGCACAATTTTATGCCTTTTCTTTGTGCTTGACAGAAATTTTGATATTTTAGTTTTAATTTCAGTTAAGCCACAGCTGGACTACTGTGCAATTTGGTTCAGCACACTGTAGGATGATTGTACTGGAAGGACTTCAAAGGCGATTCACCAGGATATTACCTGGTTGGAGCATTTTAACTATGGAGAGAGGCTGGACAGTCTTGTGTCATTTTCTTTAGGGCAAGAAATGCTGAAGGGGAAAGGGTGGACAGTAAGTAGCTGTTTCCCTTAGTTGAAAGTTCAATAACAAGGGGGACTAAGTTTAAATTGAAGGACAGGAGGACGAATGGAGCTTCGAGGAAAGTGTGAATCTGGAATCCATAGCCTGAGAGGGCGATGGAAGTCAGAAACCTCAGAACCTTTAAAATGCATGTGGATGAAATATTATAACAATCAAGGCTATGCATCAAGCAGCAGGAGTATAGATAGGTTGGTGCAGACAAGATGGCTGGAAGAGCCTCTTCTGTGCTGTATGACTCAATGACACGAGTTAACCATGGATAGCAGTTCTGACCCTTAGAAGTTTTGTTTATTGGAATGTACCTATGCAGCGCTTTTTGGAATATTGCCTTAAATGTTTGCAAATGCATTTCTACTGACTTATCCCTGAACCCGAAATTGCAAAATCACTTTTATTAAGTCTGGTTTCAGGCCCTCTTAATTGCCCTGGTTTAAATTCAAAACAGCTGCTTTGGACTCACACTTCTCTCCCTGAAACTTTGTAAACTTTAATCATTTTATGGTTGCTGTTATACAGAGGCACTTTGACTATGAGACCAGTAAGTCATCTTATCATATTCGTCAAAACTAAGTCCAATATAGCCTGCTCTCAGGTTGGTGCTTTAACATGCTGGCCTAAGAAATTGTCCCAAGTACATTCAAAGGAATTTCACATCTTGGCTACTTTCTCCTGTCTGATTTTTTTCACTTCATATGTAGGTTCAAATCCCCCATAACTGCTGAACTCTTGACTTCCTTATGTCTTGTACCATATGGTGCTTTCAGAGAGAGAACTTTTTTCATCTACTTTCCTTCTTTCATATTGGGAGTGCACTTTTTTTAAGACGTAGGTCTCAAACAACACTGTCAGGATTCATAGATGCAATCTCCCGTCTGCAGAATAATATAATCTTCCTTGGACACGTGCCACAATCTTGCTGCAGCATTACACCATAGTATTGACTCCACATCAAAATTACCCTGTCAAGTATGATAATCCAGCACTGAGGGTTTGCTCTACAGTGTAAGTTGAGAACAGTGTATTAACACTGGGATTTGAGAGATAATTAAATTGTAGTCGTGTAGATAGAATAACTTTTCCTTTAATACATGAATTGATATTCTGGATTTTAATTGATATTGGGTGGAAAATATTTCACTCAGTGCTCAAAGGCACTTAACAAAGCAATTGTTAGAAGTGAAGAAGCCCAAGGTAAAATGAAGGGCTGCCATGACAATAATTAAATCATGTACTTTTTCCTCAAAAAGAAGTTTACATTATAACCAGCTGTGATTAAGATATTTAGAAGATAGTGCTTCATGATTTCAAACATTACTGGCCCTGTGGGAATTTTTATTGCCTCTTTCCTCATGCCCTATTTATTCACATTTTCTGTCACACAACAAAATTATGAAAAATTAGAATGCATATCAAAGATGAAAAGCTGGGTAAGGTGTGTCGGAGAAAGACAGAGAGCAGCTGGTCAGAACAGGTCATTACAAATATTATTTATACTACTGTCATGTAAATGTGAAGAGATCATAGTATTACTGATTTTCTGGTAATTCCACTGAATTTTTATTAGATTATTTTCCACGTATAAACACTAATCCTGAAGAATCTGGAAGGTTGAGTTGTTATGGATATTTGGGTAAAAACAATATAATTGTAAGAGAAAATGTTGGATTTGCATAATGGTTATAACGGATTTTCTACTTGGATTAGTGCACCTTAAGAAATACTCTAAGAGTCAGAGTGTAGCTTACTCTTTTACTATTTTTGACATCAAAATGTCATTTACAGATTTAATTGAAAAAACTCCCCATGTGAGATTATCACCCAAAAAGCCTAATATAATTTTACACTTTACAGTACAACACATTTGGGGATCCTAAAAATATTAGGTAAATGTCAAAGCAAAGGGCACGGCATAGAAAGTTATACAAGGTTTTTGTAGGTTGCTCACTTTCTGTCCGAATCTAATTTGATTAAAATGTTTAAAACATTTCTTGTAGTTAAACCAGATAACCTTTTATTTCAAACACAACTTAATTACCAGGAAGAGCTGGCAACCATCATCAGTCAGAGGCAGTCGATTACAACTTAATTAATTTTCATGTTAAAAATTCCAGGCATCTCATTTCTCTACAAACGATCAGAATAGAGCTAGACCATTGTATCTTTCAAAGGTTTCGGTCACATCCATCAAAGCTGCCATTGCTTTCCTGATGTCTAAAGCAAATTTTATTTCCCCCATTCCATCTAAATATTATCAGGTGTGAAAACCCTGTCATAGGCTCAGCTGTTAAAATATCATGTGATTTTATATCATACTGAACCACACGAATCAAAATTTCAATGGCAATTTCCAAGCAGTTAGGGAAGGGAAAAATATATCAAGTAAGGCCGTGGTTCTTTATTGCTCTAAAATTAAACCTCACTTAAAAAAAATACTGAAAACCTGTAAAGATCGGGGAGGTCAAGTGGAGGTTCGTTTTTGATACTTCACTTCATGGCCAAGTAACCATGAAACATCCACTGTCTTCAGTCACACATGAAGACCAACTATTGTACTGCAGTGAGAACTACTGGAGACTGAGCTCCACATGAATCAATATTTCAGGAACTGAAATATTTTTAGAAGGAGAAGCAAACTCAGCCAGTCCCCGAGTATCAAACAGCAAAAAAAATGCATTAGAATGCTTACAATAGTAACTTAAAAAGTTTACTCATACCACTCCCATTCTACTTGTAATGAAAAATACCATCAATATGTTTACTCGTAGAAGTACTGTAGTATTTTCTGACAGCTTGTTCATTTAATGATAACAAAGATCTGAAATAAATACATTTTATAAACAAATATTTAATTTGATCAAAACAAGTGATTTCACTCTTACTGAAGAATAGAACCACTGTAGCACAAATATTTGATTATTTTCCTTCTGAGGTATAAGCCATGACCCTGAATCTACTCATAATACACCATGAGACTGCATCACCTGCAAATCCCTGCTTTGACCCTCTGCAATTTTAAAATCTTACTAAAATATCTGTTAATCCTAAAGGACTGTACTTTTTGTTCATACCGAAAGAGATGGAGTTAAGCAATTTGCAATATCTGCTCTAACTCAGATAAATGTCCACAATGTTAGAATCAGCTCTGAATAATATTTAAATATTAATTTCATGCAGTCACACAGCACAATAGCAGCAATGTTACAAATTCCTCTGCTGCACCAGAACATACAAAGAGTTACAGCCAGATGTTTGAACAAAAATACCTGCTCTTGCTTTTTAGTTATCCAGATTCTGTAAATCAGCAGTAACAAATATTTATGTAATTTTTAAATGCTAAAATGTCCAAATATCAATTTGCCAGTTACTATGTTATCTTATCAATAGTGCAAATTAAAAGGCCAGTGTGTGCGTTTCACATATTCATTCCAGTTAGCTGGTCCAGAATAATCCAGGCTTTTAAAACTGCCATACTGGGAACTGAGTGGTGCAGAGGTTCTGGAACACCCTGGGAGAAGCACTAGCTGAAAACAAAGAGCACACAAAGAAGCCCCACTGTGACTTCTCGAGCAAAGCGACAGCTAATTGACAGCCATAAGACCTCTGCTGTTTCTGCAGGAAAGACTTATGAGGGGGTTCTGTGTACAAACTACAACGAATAAAAAGTAAATAGAAGTTATATTTATTTTAGCAAGCTATCAAAATCATGCTGAGGTTTTATGACAGTTCTGTGATTTGCCATCAAGCTATCCCTTTGAATGTGATGGCAAATGCTAATAATTGCAAAAACGATTTTGATCAAAACAGACTTGACATTTGTTTAATTAAAAAGATTGGATTATGGTATTGCTTGATTTGCACCAGCTGTGACTGCCATTATGACATGCTCTAATCAGTCACAAGCAAGCAGATATATTCTCAATGACAGAGCTGCTTGCCATTGCTGTTTTCCAGAAAATCGCAAAGATGTTGAAACTTAACCATTCAGCTTCATTATTTCAAAAAAGCTAGGATACAGCTGCCAAAGTCATCTTGTAAATTAAATGTTTTTAAATTAAAAGATTACTTTATAAAAATTAAATCCAATTGTCTTACATGTTGTCTGTCGTAAAAATAAACAATCACTATCAACAAACTGGAGAATTCAGATATATAGGACAAGTAACAATCAGCTTCACAGTCTCACCAAGTGAGTAAATTTCTCCAATATTTTAATCTAAAGGTAAAATTTCAAACTTGCCAAAGCGAAGCAAGGATCAAACTTAGCAGCAGGTTTAATGAATGGCCTAAATTTTGTACAGTAGTAATGAGACCAACAGCACAGAATAAATCTGACACTTTCTTCTAACATCTGTATATTTGTAGCTGATGTGAGTATTGAAAGATGACGGAGGATCAGTGATACTCGGTTCCAGTACTGAAGTTAAACCTTATGATAAAGCAACTGAATATGGTTGGACTTGAGGCATCACCAAAGAAACTTCTGCTGTGATGTTCCGGGGTTGATGACTGACTTCCAACACCCAGAACCATGTTATTTTCTAGATAAGAAATCAGTCGTGATTTTCTTTCTTTCCCATTGACTTCAGTTTTCCTGGGGCTCCTTTATGCCATACTTTGCTGCAAATTATGCAGTGAGAGCTGTTTGGAGACAATGTGGAGTGGGGAGATACAAATTTGGACCAAACATTGAGGTTTTCTCTTACCTGCAAGTTATGGAAGTCTCTCATAGACAGCAGCTCGGGATCAGCATGCATCAAGTTTTGACTAAATTCATCAGATCACATCAAATCCATAAGCTGATTGGTTGCTGAGCACCTAATACATATCGGTTTGCCAAGAGCTGGATGGGCAGGAGCTGCATGGTGAGTCATTTTACTTTGAACTTTCTAGTCTCTTATTTAAAGTGAATAGTCTGAAAGAATGCTTAAGGCAAAGCAAGACAATATGGTTGTATGGAATGTCTATTACCTGCCACATAAGCAGTCATGAACGCTCCACATGTCCTTGACAATCACATGTCTGGGAAGCATCTCCAACTTCAAAAATTTGCGCTTTGGTTTTAGAACATGATTGAAGGTTTCAATGAGACTGCAGCTAACATCTATGTGGATAGCATGTTTACCAAACTGGTCACATCACAGATTAAGAGCTTGTGGGTATGCCAGAAGTCCAGGAGACAACTGCATCTACATCACTCACTAAACAGATTATAAAACTGCTACAACAGCAATTATCTACTTTGTCCAAACACAAAGAGTTCTGACAAACAAAAGGCAAGTTAAAGATAAAGTTCACAAAGACTACCAGTCCACCGACTCTCAATTTCCAAGGTTTTGAGGAAAAATAAGAGTCTGTTCTCACAATATTGTAGCTGACCTCAAGCTATGGTTGAGCAAGGAGACATGGTTATTCTGACATCACGAGTAATTGTCCCATATCCAATGACTAGAGGGTTAAATGGGTGATTCATATAGGGTAAAACATCAACCCAGATAATTATGGTATATCACCAATACCTTAGAGTCAGGGAGGGCAACCCTCAACAGGTGTCAATGCTGTCCAGACAGCTGTCTTCTTTGGAAGATAAATAGACCAAAGAGGAGAAGGAAGGCTCAGGCAAGAATTTCTTAAAACTTTGGCTAGCCGAATGCCGATTTTACAACACTAATGAAATTGGCGCCCAGTGTGTTAGCTGTCTGTTCGTCCTCTGGTATTAATGAACCATCCTCTATTGTCACAAATCACATACTTTTGCGTGCACAAGTTTTTTTTTGTCGTTTCGACAGAGAAGCACACATCTGCTGGCTTTCTGGACTGTTGTAAACTCAGTAAACATTCCAGCCATTAACACTATTGGGATACTCCCAGATACAAGAAACGGTCATACACTACCTTGGAATTGATGCATTTAGATCACTGTTTCAAATGATTGTAAAAATGAATCATCTTCAGATCTGACCCATGCCCATCTGCCTCTATTTCTAAATCTTAATCCCAAAATGTATGACATTTTATTCACCTTATATCAAACTGTAATCTGGATTATTCAAAAGAAAAAAGGATCTGTTCAATTTGCTGTGAAGGAAATCAGAACAGACATATGAAATGTCACATTCCACTGTCAAAAAATTCCAGTGTTTGAAAGTTTTCTTCAAATAATGAATTTCAAAACTCCCAAGATCTGTTCAGCTTTTGTAATGATAACCCATTTCAGCTGGGAGGTTCTATACTTAAGGGTTCGGATTTTGATTCTAATGTAAAGCTGTTCACCACAGCACCACCATGTGAATGGAATGGACCAATACAACTGAACAGACCACAGTACTCAAGTTTCTAACTGATATACATACCCAGTGAACAGAATTCATTGTGTACAAATTAAATTGAGTTGTTTTAGATTCTTTTTGGTGGGCACCAGGCACAAAACTTTACTTTTTAATTTTTAACTTTCCTTTTGGAGATGAAACACTTCCTGATGTAAGTGTACAATATTAATATTGTATTTTTAAAACTGAATCTGCAGCATTGTGTTTGTGTTTCAGTGTAAAAACTACATTGTCAAAGGCAAAAAAAATCAACCTAGATTTCAGTCTGGAATCTGACTTATTCAATAATAACCACTTGGGATCAGAGCAGTAAGAGAGAATTCAGATACTCAGTGGTCCAATTTGCTACAAAAATTGAGAAAGTTCTTTGATCAATTTGAGATGGAATGCATGTTTCAGCCTCAGGCTTGAATTTATTGAGACTGAATTATATATTGTATATTTTGAAACTCAGGGATCATGTGCAATTTGCTTCAGGACAATTGCAACATTTAAGAGGCATTTGGATGGGTGTATGAATAGGAAGGGTTTGGCGGGATATGGGCCGGTTGCTCGCAGGTGGGACTAGATTGGGTTGGGATATCTAGTCGGCATGGACAGGTTGGACCGAAGGATCTGTTTCCATGCTGTACATCTCTATGACTCTATGTATTGTGTGAATAGAAGTCTGGTTGTGAGATGACAAATGAGAGGAGGTGATGAGAATACAAAAGCAAAATATTATCATGCTAAATCTGAAATGAAAACCAGAAGCTCAAAATTATGTTTGTGGTCAGAAATAGGGTTTAAGAGCAGAGGTACTCCACTTGGTGCTTTAATCCTCTCCACCATTCAACAGGATCATGGCTGATCTGTTTGCCATATCAACTTTCTTGTCTGCCCCACATAATCTCTTGTCTTTGAAAAATTGATCTAATCCTACCTTGGATAAATTCAATGACCCAGCCTCCACTGTTTTCTGGGTAAGAAAATTGCACAAGCTAACTACATAGGGAAATTATTGTCTTAATTTTGATCACAAAAGGAAGACTTATATTCTAGAATTCTGTCCCCGAGTTCTAGTGTGTTCCACTAGAGGTACAGCCTTGTGGCACCAACACTAATAAATACCCTCAGGATCACACACATTTCAAATAAGACTACCTCTCATTCTTTAAATTAAGCAGAATCTCAAAGCACATAATCTCCACATTATTACCAGAGTCAATGCACATTGACATATCTGATTAGAGATGAATGCAGTGTTCAAACACCAGTGTAAGAAAAGTAGATTTGTGGGGCAGAAGTGCTGCAACTGGAGAATCAGCATTCCCTCAAATATTATTAACAGCTGCGCAAGCTTTGATGCCCATGTGCAAAGCTATTGTTATTTTGGTTGACATACATTTTTGGGACAATGTTAAAAGAGCTTTGACAGGTCCTTAACCCAGGTATACTGCAATCAAGAGAGCATTCTGTTGTCAACCCCGCCTTTCTGCTTTATTCACTTTAATCATCACCAAAATTCATGCTTTCTGAATTCTCACTTGGATGAAATGAAGTGGATTTTATGCTGAAATGATAGCAGGATTAACAATGCTCATCATTATAAGCATATCAAGGAGACAGCAAATGTCAGTCACCACAGATTCAGAGCTAAGTGTGGAAAATGGGAAGATGCTCTTCAAAATTTCCTGCTCCCTAAGAATTGTAGCCAGCCAGGAAACATTATCCTCAAACATATGGGCTGGCAGCAAGTTGCTGTAGTGAAGAAATGTGTATGCACTCGGGGCAGCATGATGGCTCAGTGGTTAGCACTGCTGCCTCACAGCGCCAGGGACCTGGGTTTGACTCCAGCATCAGGCGACTGTCTGTGTGGAGGTTGCACATTCTCCCCATGTCTGCATGGGTTTCCTCCGGGTGCTCCAGTTTCCTCCCATAATCCAAAGATGTGCAGGTCCTGTGAATTGGTCATGCTACATATAGTGTTAGGTGCATTAGTCAGGGGTAAATGTCAGGTAAGGATCTGGGTGGCTTAGTCTTCGGAGGGTTGGTGTGACTTGTTTCCATACTGTAGGGAATCCAATCTAATCTAATCACAGCAATTCAATGCAGCGATCGGCATGTTGACCCAGAATATTGGAGTGGTAGCATGCACTTTCAGCCACTCAACTTAGAGGGACCATTGCTGCACTGATGTGGTGTCCAACTGAACCAACTGTTTGCCAGTATTGTTGCCAACCATATAATTAAGGAAATAGACAAGATTTTAAATAGAATAGTGAGGGAAAGAGACCAACTATGGGAAGATGTGGCAAATCAAATAGTGGAACCATGACCAAAGACAAATGTGTTAATATGGAAAAATGATAAACAGACCATAGAAATAAAGAGTATGGATCTAAGAGTGAACTAACAAATAAAACTGGAATTTACAAAGACAGTAAAACATAACATAAATGGCCCTGTTTCTGAATGCAGGTAGCATTCAAAACAAAAAAAATTGAAAAGCCACTACAAATAGAAATGAATGGTTATGATCTGATCGCTGTTACAGCAACAGAACTGTAGGATGACAAGGGCTGGAGTCACAGTCTTGAAAGATACAGGTCATTTAAGAATAACTAGAAACTAGAAAAATGTGGCCGATGGTTCTGTTAGTTAATGATAGTACCAGCATGATAGGGAGGATGATCTTGGTTCAAGAAGGCTAGATGTGGAAATAATTTAGGTAAAAATGAGAAATGATAAAGGCAAAAAGTCATTCAAGGAAGTGGTATACATGATCCCTTATAGTCTCCCCATAGTTTGGTAGTACAAAGGAAGAAATAATGAAAGCTTGTCAGAAAGGTATGGCGATAATAATGTGAGATTTTAATTTACACAGTGACTTGAAAAGTCAGATGGACAAAGATAACCTAGGAGTTCATAAAATGTTTTTAAGGATAGTTTCTTAAAACAGCTCTGGGGCTAACCAGAGAGCAGGCTATACTAGACCTGGTGTTGTGTAATGAGATAGGAATATTTAATGATTTAATTGTAAGGATGTCCTCTGGTAGCAGCAATAAAAATTTATTGAATTTTACATTGTTTGAGGGAGAGAAGAGGGTCCATGACTTGTTTAAAATAAAATGTTTAAAGAGCATTTATAGGGCATGAAAACAAAGCTTGCTAAAGTGAATTAGCACATTAGTTTAAAGGATAAGACAACGGAGAAGAGTGGCAGACCTTTAAGTGATATTTCTGAACCTGCAGAAGAGGGGCATTCCAATGAATAAGGAAAAGAAATGTAAAAGATTTATCAAATAAAGTTGAGTTGCGTAAAGGCAGGCGACAGGTCAGAACAGTGGACAGAGTGTTTTAAAAATAGTGAAGAATGACCAAAAAATTAACAGATGAAAAAATTAGAGTAAGCTAATTTACTCTCAGCTAGAGAAATACAAAAACAGAAAGTGTTTCTAAAAAAATATACTTTTTAAAAACATAGTTATTAAAGTGAGTGAGTCTGACAGAAAATGAGACTGGGGAATTAATAATGTAAAATAAAGGGCAATTGAATTAAACAGGTATTTGATATGGCTTGCTTTATTATAGTCACGAGTACTGAGTACAGTGAAAAGTATTATATTATGTGCTAACCAGACAAATCATATCTTACATAAGTACATCAGGGTAACCAAACAGGATACAGAGTTTAATGTCATAGCTACAGAGAAGATGCAGAAAAAGATCAACTCTCATGTAGGAGGGGTCTGTCCAGAAGTCTGGCTATTGTGAGGAAGAATGTGTTCTTGAAACTGTTGGAACATGTTTTCAAACTTTTATCTTCTGCCCAATGGGAGAGGGTGGAAAATAGTATAATCTGGGTGGGAGGGGGTCTTTGATTATGTTGGCTGCTTTCCTGAGGCAGCAGGAAATGTAGATAGAGTCAGTGGGAGGAAGATTGGTTTTCATAGCAGACTGGGTTGTGTTCACAACTGTCTGTAATTTCTTCCATTCCGCTTCTTGAAGTCAATAACCAACTTGTTTGTTTTGCTGACATTGAGGGAAAGATTGTTGTCTTTACACCCATGCCACTAAGTTGTCTCTTTCCTGTACTCTGTTTTGTTGTTGTTTGGGATCTGATTCACTACAGTGGTGTCATCAAATTTATAAATGGAGTCAGAGCTAAATTGGGCCACACTATCAAGAGTGTATAAGGAGATGCATTTGTATCTGTCATTATGGGGTGACATAAATGACACTTGAAACATTCTCAAAGCAGTGACAAATCAGGAAATGGAAGAGAGAGAGAAACCTCGAGACAATCACAACCAACAGACAAGTGATACTGAGTAAATTATTGGAGCTGCAGGTTGTCAAGTGCCGAGGTCCTGATGCACTTCATCCTAAAAGTGGTTGGACAGTCCTGCTAGATCATAACATAGTTAATGAAACTCCTTTATTCAAACAGTGAGATGGACATAAACCTAGAAAGTACAGGCCAATTAGCTTAACATCTGTCATGGGGAGAATGTTAGCTGATATTATTAGAGAAATTATAGCAAGGCACTTGGATAAGTTGAAAGTAATCAAACAGGGTGAACATGGTTTTGTGAAAGGGGAATATTTGACCAATCTAGTGGAGTTCTTTGAAGAGATAATACTTGCTATGGATAGAGGGGAATTGATAGATGCGCCATATTTCAATTTCTAGAAGGCACTTGATAAGGTGCCACGTCAAAGGTTACTGCAAAAACTAAAAACTCATGGTGTACAGGATCACATATTGGCATCAACAAAAAAAAATTGGCTGGCAAACAGATAGCTCAGAATAGGTGTAAATAGGCCTTTTTCAGGTTGGTAATATTTAATAAATGGTGCATCACAGCGATTGGACTGTGACCTCAACTGTTTACAATTTGCATAAATGTGATATAGTTGCCAAATTTACTTATGACACAAAGATGGAAAATAAATTGTGAAAAGGATGAAAGATATTGAAAACTTATATTGAGTGGACAAAGATGTGCCAAAATATGAAGTAATCCATTTTGGCAGGAAGCATTAAAAAAAAGCATGTTCTTGAAACAGTGACAAATTGCAGCAAGATCTGGGTAACTTCATACTTGAACCACAACAGGTTAGTATGCAGCTACAGCAAATACCTAAGAAAGCTATTACAGTATTATCATTTATTGTGAGGTGAAATTATACAGGGCACTGGTCAAACTGCATCTAGAATATTGGCCATAAAATTGGTCATTTTATTTTAGGAAGAATGTAAATGTGTAGGAGGCAATTCAGAGAAGGTTTACTTCACAAATACCTAGAATGGGCAATCTGACTTGTGAGGAAAGGTTAGACAGGCAGATGTGAAAAGGATGTTTCCTCTTCTAAGAGGATGTAGAACTAGTGGGGGTCACTGTTTAAAAATCAGGAGTCACCCATTTAAAATAGAGTAAGGAAATTTCTTTCTCTTTCAGGTTTGAGAATCTTTGAAACGGTCCCTGAAAAGATGGTGGAAGAAGAGTCCTTAAATATTTTTAAGACAGGTGTAGATAGATTTTTGTTCAGCAAGCAGTAAAAGGTTATTGGGAGTTGGCAGCAATATAGAGTAATCAGATTTTCCAAAATCTTCAATGGCAGAGCAGGATTGAGACGATGGTGAGCTCTTTCTTGCAATTCACGTAATGTAGATATACGCACAGTGCTACTTGGAAGGATGTTCCAGGATTTTCAGCCAGTCACAGTCAAAGAATGACGATATAATTCCACTGTGAATCTCCTAGCACAGAAACCATAATGTGCTTTGGGATAAATGTTCACCTTACCAACAATATCCAAATGTATGATGTGAGTGAACTGAGTAGTTCTCAACGAGTCAATATTGTGGGTTCCATCTTTAACCAATATTGCTACTGTTGCTTCAAATACAAAATTCACAGGTAAGTTATCAAAGAACCAATACATTAGCCCCTGCTTTAATAGATTTGGTTGTGATAATAATGTGAATCAGAAGTGCAAAACAAGAGTCCATTTTGCATTCTGGAGATATGTCATCCAAAGAAACTTAAAAGAACATAATTTTAAAAACCCACTGTGTCCTGCTCTTTACTCAGACTGCACTTGATTCAAGGAAAATCTATGGAGTTTGGCATAAGTTACTGTTTTAAAGTGTCATTCCCTTTTACTTCTGTACATCGATGAAGGAGTACTGAAGACAAAAGCCCCCATGAAAATCATGAAATGGGAAAGTAACCAGATTATGTTTTGTTTTTGTATAAAACACCAAAACAAAGTGAGGCATGAACTCTTCAACATTTTCTGAGGTAACTCTGCTGAAAAAATAACTTATTATATTCCATGAACTATTTGTTTTGGAAATACAGCATGTTATCATGTCGTCAAGTGAACCTTTACACTTAGAAATATTTCTGTTGTTAAATTATTTCAAAATATATTTAAGGATTTTTGATTTATGCATGTTTCTTGGAGAACTCAAAACAACTGTAAAAAAGTGCATACAGGTGGAATTTTGTAAAGGACTCTTTAATTCTGACACACACAGATAAGGTTTGAATCAAAGACCTGAAGTTGGACAATATTATTTTGAAAAAATATTTAGAGCAACAATGTATTGTTGTGAAGATATTTAGTGAAGAAGGAAAAGTGCAATACTTGACTACTTGAACAATATTTCAGTGTATTCCTCAATTTTATATTCCTTACAACTCTTGAACAAAAGTGATAAATTTGCAGTATAACCCAAGGTTAATATATCCTTTCTGCAAAACAATGCCCACAACTGAATGCAATACTCCGAAGCAGTCTTACTAAGGTGCCTGAAACTACAGCTCAAAAATCAACAAACTACACTTAATACAAAACATTCTCTAGTAATTGTAGTTAGACACCTCAGAGTACTATGCTTCTTCAAAGAATCCAGACTGTATTATATATAATGCCATTAAGAAATGACAAATTTTAGGTGGTTTTCCAAAATATTATTGATACATTACTTTTGACAATATGATATCCCCCATAAGATAATTCCCATGAAGTAAAAGACTAAAGCTCATTGACACACTTTTTTTAATGCGATAACTAGTTCCAACTGATGTACGCAAATTCTCATACAAATCCACTCATGCATGCAAGGTTTCTGGTTTTGTCAATTCGAAAATATCCCATTTGTTTTTCTTGGATTCAAAGTGAATGACCGTAGACAGAGTGATACAGCACGGAACCAAACCCTTCAGTCCAACCAGTCCATGCTAACCATAATCCCAAATTAAACTGGTCCCACCTGCCTATGCTTGGCCCATATCCTTCCAAACATTTCTTATTCTTGTACATATCCAAATGGCTTTTAAACCTTGTAACTGTACACGCATCCACCACTTCCTCTGGAAGTTCATTCCACACAAACCATTCTCTGTTGCCCCTCATGTCTTTTATAAATCTTTCTCAACTCATCTTAAAAATATGCCCCCAGTCATGAAATCCCCCACCCTAGGGAAAAAAACACCTACCATTCATCTTGTCTACACCCTCATGATTCTAAACCTCGAAAAGATCACCCCTCAATTTCCTACGCTCCAGTGAAATAAAATCCCAGCCTATCCCATCTCTCTTTAAACTCAAACCCTCCATTCCCAGAAATCCTAGAAAATCTTTCCTGAAACATCTCCAGCTTAATAATATCCTTCCTATGACAGGGTGATCAAAACTGGACACAATATTCCAAAAGAATCCTCACCAATGCCCAGTACAACAGAAACATGTTGTACCAACTCCTCTACTCAAAGACCTGTGCAATGAAGGCAAGTATGCCAAATGTTTAACTGCCCTGTCTACATCTGATGCAAGCATCAAAGAATTATGTACATTCTCACACTGAACTCCACAAGTCAAAATTTTTCTCACCTAGAACATGGTTTGTAAAAATTGACCGTAAATCTACAAATTAGCATATTCAAACTAGTTATTCACACCACTGCTCCCACTTATCCAGCTGTGAGCCAAATGCTACATTCCTTCACCCTTTCCAATCCAGAAATTTTGCCAAATTCCCTTCACAATGCACCAAGTTAAATCACATCCTACCCTGTGGTCATGACATCCTCCACCCGAGAACGTGCATGGGGTATAAGCAGGCAGGGAAAGATGTAGGTTTGCTCGCTGTGCTGAAAGGTTTGTTTCCAGACATTTCGTTACCCTACTAGATAACATCTTCAGTGGACCTCATGTAAAGCAACGCTGAAAATTCCTGCTTTCAATTGATAGGTTTGATTTCTTTGGGTTGGTGATGTCATTTCCTCTGGTGGTCACTTCCTGTTCCTTTTCTCAGGGGGTGGTAGATGGAGTCTAACTTGATGTGTTCGTTGATCGAGTTCCGGTTGGAATGCCATGCTTCTAGGAATTCTCGTGCTTGTCTTTGTTTGACTTGTCCTAGGATGAATGTATTGTCCCAGTTGAAATGGTGTCCTTCCTCACCCGTATGTGAAGATTCTAGTAAAAGAGGGTCATGTCTTTTTGTGGCTAGTTGGTGTTCACATATCCTGGTGGCTAGTTTTCTGCCTGTTTGTCCAATGTAGTTTGTTACAGTCCTTGCACAGTATTTTGTAAATGATGTTCGTTTTGCTCATCATCTGTATAGGGTGTTTCAAGTTCATTAGCTGCTGTTTTAGTGTGTTTGATGGGTTTGTGGGCTACCATGATGCCAAGAGGTCCGAGTAGTCTGGCGGTTATTTCCGAGATGTCTTTGATGTAGGGCAGAGTGGCTAAGGTTTCTGGACATGTTTTATCTGCTTGTTTGGGTTTGTAGCTGAGAAATCAGCTGACTGTGTTCATTGGGTATTCAATGCCATTCTTTTTTGAATACACTGTATAGATGATTTTCCTCTGCTCTGCGTAGTTCCTCTGTGCTGCAGTGTGTGTTGGTTCGTTGAAGTAATGATGCAGCTTCGTTTGTGGGTGTTGGGATGATTGCTTCTGTAGTTCAATATTTGGTCTGTAAGTGTTGTTTTTCTGTAGATGCTGGTTTGAAGTTCCCCATTGGCTGTTCGCTCTACTGTAACATCTAGGAATGGCAGTTTGTTGTTGTTTTCCTCCCCTTTAGTAAATTTTATGCCAGTAAGGGTATTATTGATGGTCTTGAAGATTTCCTCTATCAACAAACACATCAAGTTAGACCTCATATACCACCCCCTGAGAAAAGGAACAGGATGTGACTTCACCACAGGAAATGACATCACCAACCCAAAGAACCCATACATATCAATAAAAAGCAGGAATTTTCAACATTGCTTCGCATGAGGTCCACTGAAGTTGTTACCCAGTAAGGTAACAAAACGTCTGGAAATGAACCTTTCAGCTCAGCGAGCAAACCTACATCCAACACCTCAACCTGAGGTGCCAATCTTCTCAAAACCCTTTCTCTGCCTTAGTGAGTTAAGTTCTGAAACAAGAGGTTCAGCTGAGCATGACTCAGATCAGATAAGAAATTACAGTTAACAATGGGGTGCTGCAGGCAAGGGTAATGGGTTAACAAAGTGGAAAAACATTCATTATGTAAAGCCATTTAACAAGATGAGGTAGCATTCAGTATGGGAAGTCAGTTTAACAAGATGAAAGTATTTATTATGTGGAGCCAGTTATTCATTGTGTAACAGCAGATGGCTTAATCTTTATTATTGACACTCACTGATTGTAACGGTCACCCAATTAATATGTATGTTGCCGTAATGGATGCTCTTCCCTGTAAAATCAGTATATAGTTCACTGAGAAACTGCTGTTCCAGAAGTGACCGTGAACACAAGTTCCTGTGCACATGGGCAATCGTTCTCTCTCCCTCCAGGGCCCAGAATAAAGATGAAGGAGAGACGAAGGAGTTAAACTACACTGTCTTTGAACATTATGCTTCAACTGGGATGACAATATACCAATACTAGGGAATTTTAAAAAAAATTTGGTGTGTGTAAAAATTGCGTAGTTGTTTAATTATTATTAATAGCCATGTGTCTATAGATGTGTCACACAGGCAAATCTGGCTCCAGTTTTTCATTCCCAGAAAAGTCACAAATTACAACTAAGTTTGTAACATCCCAATGGAAAGCTGAAATTAACAGCAACTGAACTATAATAAAAGGTGGGATAAAAATTACAAAATTAAAAAGCAGTAGTGAACAAACTGCTATCAATAAGCAACCTGGAAGGAGGAAATAGCAATATTTTAATTATGAATTGTTTGAAAATCTTTTTGTAAACATTGTTGGACAAAAAAATTCTGAGAATATGGATAAGGTTTTTGGTAATGTTCTTCATTATCTAGTGCAATACCTTAACAATTATTTTAGTACTAATTGGAATTAATGAATAGCATTAAGATTCTGAGTAAACACCAAAGAAATCTTTGACATAGCTACAATGGTGTGATTAAAAATCATACCAGGAGGAAATAAATTTCATTAGTGCTGTCATTACCTCTTGCCATCATTGGCATGAATAAATAGATAAACATCATGTTTCTTTTATCCAATGGTTTTGTTATTAAAATTCTGAATCATGTACTTGACATATTCCATGATCTAGTTCCATGTCTACTACTGTCCTCCTGAGCATCAGTGTATTGTATTCTCCATTTCCATACACTTTGCTGATCTTCCCCTTCTTGGAACAAAACTATGTAAAACAAATAATCATTGTTCAGATACCAGACTATTCGTTGCAGGATTTCATTGTGTGTTTCACATTTTAGAATACATCTTCACATTTCAGGCATCAAGACACATACAAATGTGTATACTGCAGGTGAAAATGTCATATTCTATAAACTTGAAAGTAGTTTCCCAAGAACTGAAAATATCCTTATGTTATTCTTATTTATAAAATAATTTTTTTAACGGTAAAAGCTCAGACCATCTTCAGCGACAGAACATACTTATACACTGTATTATCCAACAATGCTTTTGCAAGTAACTTTTAAGAAACTATGAAAAATATACACAGCATAATACACTTTTCTGTGGATGTTTTGAACAACTTTTTTTTTTCAATTCATCACAATCTTCCACTCTAAAATTTCTTTATATCCAAATGCTTCAGCTGCTGGTTTTCACTGCATTCACTTTAAGTAATATGCACACATCTTTCAGCTCATACATATATGCACTTGTATGCACACCACGAAGGCAATATAAAGTAGATAATTCTAAAAAGTCTAACGGAATTGCCTGCCGTATCAGAAGGACGTTGGGATAAATGTACACACACTGCTGAATGTGGCTGGGCTGGTTTTTGAAAGTAGTTAATGAGACATGTGGTACCTTATGTTTTATAAAGAAGGATATTACCCTGACCATCCATTTCGTACTGGTTTAACCTCAACTGGAATAGTACATCCAATTCTGGGCAGTGCATATCAGGAAGTGAAAGCAGTGGAATGCTGAGAAGTTTGAAACACATCATTTACATGTGTGAATTGATGAAACTGGGCCTGGCACCCGGAGTAAAAGTTGAGAGATTTGATTGAGGTGTTCAAAATCATGTGCTGTCCATAAAGAAACTGTCTCATTGTCAGAATGATCAAGAATCAGAGGTCATTGTTAGGCTACAGCTGGAGTACTGTTTTCAGTTTTGGTCACTGCATTTTAGGAAGGATGTGATTGCAATGGAGAAGGTACAGAGGAGATTCAACAAGATGTGGCCTAGGCTTAAGAGTTTCAAGTAGACAGGCTGGAATTATTTTTCTGACAAAAGAGAAGGCTGCGGAGTTACCTGATTGACTCCATGAAATTATGAGGGGCAAACATAGGGTAGACAGGAAAAATAAATTTTTCCCCTTAGTACAGGGGTCAATAATCAGCAGCAAGATAGTTAAGGGGAGGGGCAGAAGGTTCAGATGGGGTTGAGGAAAACTTTTTCATGCAGAGGACAATGGATGTCTGGAACTCACTACCTGAAAAGGGTAGTACTGATCAGAACGCATCGCAACATTTTAAGTAGTACATATATGTTATTATGCTTCAAATGGTCATCTAAGACTACAGGTCAAGTACTGAAAACAGGATGACAGTAGATAGGTACTTAATGATTTGTGCAGACATGATGGGCTAAAGGGTCTCTTTCCATCCTGTATAACTCTATAACTCTAGGTAAGTTGAATGGCAAAAAACTTGAGGAACAGGAGGAAAAATATGTTATGCACTGCCTGGTTAGAATCTGGAGTGCACTCCTTGACAATTTGGTGGTGATAAGCACATTGTCTTTTTTAAAAGATAAGTATTGGAATTATTGGAAGAGATATGTTGCAGGGCCTATGTGGAAAATGGATTAAGTCTACCAGAATAACTCTTACAGAGAGCTAATATAAACATGGTGGGTCAAAAGCCCTACCCTGTTGAAACTTTTTTTTAATGAATTATTTCAGGAGGACAAATCTCGAGGTGTTTACAAATGTGAGAACTGCAACAGGACTTTCCCAAGTGCGTCTTTCGGTTTCCATGACGACTAAAGATTTAAGGACGGGGGGCAATAGGCTGCCTTTCAGTCAAAACTAGCAAGACCTCCAAAACCTCCCTGGAGCAGAACGATTAGTGGTGATTTATAAAGTCAAAAATAATTTAATATTCGATTACAATAGCATTTATAGGGGCTTGAGACAGACATGTTTCGATGCAAGTAGCATCGTTAGAGGTTTGATGCAGGGGAGACAGGAATATTCCGTCCTGTGACACTCAGCTCCTGACTTGCAGCTGGGCTGTCTCTAGCTCACTGAGGCCTGACCCCCTCCTGCCAACATCACCTTCAGTACCTGCAGCGAGAGCATGTCGGCCTCTTCCCCACCGTCTCCACCGGCAACTCGGACAGCTCCTGCAAGACATTTAGTTCTTCTTCGGCACAGGTTGCACCGAACTTCCCGCCTTGCGTGTCTGCAGCTGCTTCTCCTGCCACCCTGCCGGGTTCCATGTTGCACACGAGTGAGGTTGAAGGAAGGGCGCGTCCCCAGCGCAGGGCAGAAAGCACCGGCAGAGGGAGCAGCGGGCGCACCGTGCCACCCTCTCCATCAGAGGGCGCACCAACACTGTCCTCATGACACAATCAACACACAAAGAGGCCATTCAGCCCGTCCTGTCTCTGCTGGTGCACTGAAGGAACAAGTCACTTCTATCTCCTTTTAGAAATTCTGCACTATCTTCTTCAAATTCACAGCACTTCGAAGTTTTTCTTATCATATGCAAATTTTGAAACTATTCTGTATGTCAAGTAGAGTTCGAGTTATAAAAATAGGCTGGGACTTTTTCACTGGACAGAGATTTAAAAGGACACGAGGGCCAACCTTTTTAAACAGAGAGTGGTTACTGTGTGGAATGAACTGCCAGAGGAAGCAGTGGATGTAGTTATAGTTACAATGTTTAAAAGACATTTTGATAAATACATAAATTGAAACAAAAATGGAGGAATATGGCAGGTGGGACTAATTTAGTTTTGGAACATGGTTGAGATGGAATAATTGGACAGATAAAAGTATCTGTTTCCATGCTATAAGACTATAACTCTACTTGTTCATTTATTGTTCATTCATCATCATTCCTGATGAAGGGTTTTTGCCCGAAACATCGGTTTTCCTGCTCCTTGGATGCTGCCTGACCTGCTGTGCTTCTCCAGCACCACTCTAATCTTGACTCTAATCTTCAGCACCTGCAGTCTCCATTTCTGCCTTGTTCATTTGTTGGACTGAATGATCAAAAGTCAACGTAGATCTGTGAGGACACTGAAGATTAATGGGTAACTGGCATTGTGATACAGATCTAAATGAATTTGAAACAGGTTCAAGATTTGAATGACCTGTACCTGTTCCTATATTTTGACTACAGGCAATGATATTTGAGCAGAACTGGATCCACGTGGCTGAGTTTCAAAGCAACTGAAAGTTAAAAAAACACAGTTCTTTGTTAGTATTTATACAGAAATGTTTGGGAGTAAGGTTGTTTCACCTCACAGTTGCTCACATATTTCCATTATTTTCATTTTTTAAATTTTAGTTATATTTTTCCTTAATTTTACACTGCAAAAGTTCAAGTGTGCAAAACTGTGTCACATGCGTCCTGTCCTGAGCAAAGATCATTTGTAGGAACAAGATTAGGTCATTCAGCACCTTGAGCCTTTTCACCATTTAAATAATGTCTGATGTCTATCTCAATTCATTTACCCTTTCATGTCCATTATTCTCACTAATCTACACTTTCAGTTTACCAGTGCAAATTTTGTATTTGCATTCATAACTTCCACACAATGCTTGCAACTTCTAATTCCTCCAAATACTCTCCAAAGCAGCACTGCATTATTTTGATTGTTGTTTTGACTATTTTCTCCTCCCTTTGTCTCAACAATATTGAGAGAGCTGGCAGTCATATGGCTCCCAATTTCTGTATTTCCCCTTCTAAACTTCTAAATCTTTTATGCCTTCTTTCAAAATCATCTCTTTGACCAAACCCTTAGTCATATTGCGGGTAAAAAGTGAGGTCTGCAGATGCTGGAGATCAGAGCTGAAAATGTGTTGCTGGTTAAAGCACAGCAGGTTAGGCAGCATCCAAGGAACAGGAAATTCGACGTTTCAGGCCAGAGCCCTTCATCAGGAATGAGGAGAGGGTGCCAGGCAGGCTCAGATAAAAAGGTAGGGGGGAGGGACCTGGGGGAGGGGCGATGGAGATGTGACAGGTGGAAGGAGGTCAAGGTGAGGGTGATAGGCCGGAGAGGGGTTGGGGGCGGAGAGGTCAGGAAGAGGATTGCAGGTTAGGAGGGCGGTGCTGAGTCCAAGGGAATCGACTGAGACAAGGTGGGGGGAGGGGAAATGAGGAAACTGGAGAAATCCGAGTTCATCCCTTGTGGCTGGAGGGTTCCCAGGCGGAAGATGAGGTGCTCTTCCTCCAACCGTCGTGTTGTTATGTTCTGGCGATGGAGGAGTCCATCGTGAAGATAAGGCGTTGGGGGCCTTTTGTTGAACAGTTCATCAACTTTACCAACACCTTCCATCCCGACCTCAAATTCACCTGGACTGTCTCAGACTCCTCCCTCCCCTTCCTAGACCTTTCCATTTCTATCTCGGGCGACCGACTCAACACAGACATCTTCTATAAACCGACTGACTCCCACAGCTACCTGGACTACACCTCCTCCCACCCTGCCCCCTGTAAAAACTCCATCCCATATTCCCAATTCCTTAGTCTCCGCCGCATCTGCTCCCAGGAGGACCAGTTCCAATACCGTACAGCCCAGATGGCCTCCTTCTTCAAGGACCGCAGATTCCCCCCAGACGTGATCGACGATACCCTTCACCGCATCTCCTCCACTTCCCGCTCCTCCGCCCTTGAGCCCCGCCCCTCCAACCGCCACCAAGACAGAACCCCATTGGTTCTCACGTACCACCCCACCAACCTCCGTATACAGCGTATCATCCGCCGTCATTTCCGCCACCTCCAAACGGACCCCACCACCAGGGATATATTTCCCTTCCCTCCCCTATCAGCGTTCCGCAAAGACCACTCCCTTCGTGACTCCCTCGTCAGGTCCACACCCCCCACCAACCCAACCTCCACTCCCGGCACCTTCCCCTCCAACCGCAGGAAATGCAAAACCTGCGCCCACACCTCCTCCCTTACTTCTCTCCAAGGCCCCAAGGGATCCTTCCATATCCGCCACAAGTTCACCTGTACCTCCACACACATCATCTATTGCATCCACTGCACCCGATGTGGCCTCCTCTATATTGGGAGACAGGCCGCCTACTTGCAGAACGCTTCAGGGAACACCTCTGGGACGCCCGAACCAACCAACCTAACCACCCCGTGGCTCAACACTTTAACTCTCCCTCCCACTCCACCGAAGACATGCAGGTCCTTGGACTCCTCCATCGCCAGAACATAACAACATGACGGTTGGAGGAAAAGCACCTCATCTTCCACCTGGGAACCCTCCAGCCACAAGGGATGAACTCGGATTTCTCCAGTTTCCTCATTTCTCCTCCCCCCATCTTGTCTCAGTCGATTCCCTTGGACTCAGCACCGCCCTCCTAACCTGCAATCCTCTTCCTGACCTCTCCGCCCCCACCCCCTCTCCGGCCTATCACCCTCACCTTGACCTCCTTCCACCTATCACATCTCCATCGCCCCTCCCCCAGGTCCCTCCCCCCTACCTTTTATCTGAGCCTGCCTGGCACCCTCTCCTCATTCCTGATGAAGGGCTCTGGCCCGAAACGTCGAATTTCCTGTTCCTTGGATGCTGCCTAACCTGCTGTGCTTTAACCAGCAACACATTTTCAGCCTTAGTCATATTGCCCTTTGCCGCCCTTCCTGGCTTATCTACTTTCCTTACACAAAGCCAAGAAGCACTCTGGAACATTCTTTTTTAATCATGCTACATAAATATGCGTTATTGAAGTACTAACTATGAATTCAATACCCTATATTCCATGTACCAAATTAGATAACAATTAGATTGCAAATGGAATCTAAATATTCTGACAAAGTTTGAAAAAACGTGCATAAAATATGATATTTTTTAACTGTTGTAACTTTGATACTTTTGGACTTGATTTTAGTTGGTGAATTTTCGATTTAGGCAAACAATCAGCTACCGTAACGTCATGGAATTGCTTCCAATTTTCAAATTCAAATGAAGCTTCGAATCAAGCTTTTCTGGCATATGTTTTGAATTAAGTATATTTAAATGTCTGTTTTAAAAATTTACATATATAATTTAGCCCTGGGCTTCCATTTGCCTTCTAAATGATCAGTTTTAAAAGATCAGCTCTCTTAGAATAGGCAGAGATCTAAGAAACTTGAGGTAAAACTAGATAACATTATGGAAACACTGGTTACAAAAACATATGTATCATTCTTAGATAGGATCAAAAACATGCCCATCTGAGACGCAACTTCAATTTGAGCAGCCTCTTCCGACTCCTTCATGACTTCTCCCCACTGTGTTTGCTCCTCAGTCACCTTGTTTATATGTTAGTTTGAACTGCCACCCTCTCATGCACCTACTCCACTTTTGCGATTGGTTTTTGGCCTTAAGCAGCTGCCAGCACACATTTCTATCTGTTTCTTTTTACCTCTCCTTCCTGGCAATTCAATTCTCTTACTCCAGAGAATCTTCAGGATTGCTTCATTCATTCTCTTACACATCTCATCCATCTGATAGCTAAGTTTGGTACTCGTAGGAAGGGCCTCAACACTAGAGGTGACCACCACTGCACTATACACACACACAGATACTCCTACACACACACACTCTCACATACACACAGGCACTCCTACACACGGACACACATATACACAGACGTGTACACAGACACCCGCACACACCCTTACAGACACACACACTCCCACACTCACACATGCACCCCCTCACAGACTTAAGACACTCTGCGCTCATTACACACACACATACACTTTCTCACACTCAAAACCCCCAACCCAGACAGACAGACACACACAGACAGACAAAAACCCACATGCACACATATATTTTGTGGGGTGAGTTTGTACTTGCAGAGTTACATTGTACTTTGCTCAAAAACTGCATGAATTCATGTAAAACTCAGTTATTTAGATTAGAATCAATCTAAACATCATGGCATAGACAGAGAACACAGGGGGCTAACACCTTCAACATATTGTCTAGCTATCACCATTGTTAACAGCTAACCTGAGAATGCAACTTCTTAAAAAAATGATTTGGAGATGCCGGTGTTGGACTGGGGCGTACAACGTTAAAAATCACACAACACCAGGTTATAGTCCAACAGGTTTAATTGGAAGCACACTAGCTTTCAGAGCATCGCTCCTTCATCAGGTGATTGGCAATCATCTGATGAAGGAGCATTGTTCCGAAAGCTAGTGTGCTTCCAATTAAACCTGATGGACTATAACCTGGTGTTGTGTGATTTTTAATCTTAAAAAAAGGTTTTGTGATTTACACATGAAAGAAGTGAAACTGTCATGGTATTCTAACAGATGAAAGGCTTAACAGACAGTCAATTTTTCAATGTATAATTTCAGTTAGATCACACTGTAAATTTTTGCTATAAATTCTGTGTGTTAGGATTGAGCCCTCCACTGCTATCTGATGAAGGAGCGTTGCTCCGAAAGCTAGTGCTTCCAATTAAACCTGTTGGACTATAACCTGGTGTTGTGTGATTTTTAACTTTGTACACCCCAGTCCAACACCGGCATCTCCAAATCACATCTCATCCAAGTAGTATCTTTTAATGGTAATTTCAGTCCTTCAGCCTCTGCCACGTTGAACTTGACCTCAAATATAATAATGTGATGAGCCCCATGCTTCTGAAAAGCAGGAATGATATTTGGATAATGTGCTTATAGGAGAAAGTGAGGACTACAGATGCTGGAGATGAGAGCTGAAAATGTGTTGCTGGAAAAGCGCAGCAGGTCAGGCAGTATCCAAGGAGCAGGAGAATCGACGTTTCGGGCATGAGCCCATAGTCATCTATAAGATTCCAAAGATCTCAAAGCATTCTCTGTGAGCTGAACAGATAATTATACACAAAGAAACATAAAAATATAGCACAAGCTATGATTTGCAATTTGGTAAAAGGGACTGAATTTCCAAAACAGACTCAGTTTGCAATTCTATGGAATCCTGAGTAGAATAAAATCAGATTAAGGGAAAAAAATGAATATTATATAATCAAATACAGAGACACCAAATCAAACAAAGGATGATAAGACATGGGAAAAGAAGTAGGCCATTTGACCAAATGAGACTGCCCCATCATTCAATGAGATCATGGCTATTTTGATAACCCTGAATTTTCCTACCTTATCCCCATTATCCTTAATTCACTTCAGATAAAAATCTTTCTATCTTAGCTTTGAATATTCTACATGATCCAGCCTCCAGAGTGCACCCAAAGATTCAGTGCCCTCTAAGAGGAAAGAAAACCTCACCTGTGCTCTAAATGGGTGACAGCTTATTCTGAGATCAAGCCCTTTGGTCTGAGACTGTACCCTGTCAAACCCCTTTGAAGCTTATATGTTTTCACAAGAAGTCCTCCCATTCTTCTTAAGTTCAATAAATATAAGTTACTCAATGATGCCTCATAAGAAAATTCCTCCATACCCTGAATCAATCTAATGAACTATTTTTGAACTGTCTCCAATGCCAGTGTATATTTCCACAGATAAAGGAACAAAAACTATTTTCAATATTCCAGTTGTAGTCTGACTAGTGCCTTGTGTAGATTTTTATAAATATTTTTATTGAAAATCTTCTTAAATCTTTTACAAAACATCTGTATACAGAAAAAACACAACTGAAACAGAAAAAAGGCAGTACAACAAAGCAATTACACAGTACTGTTATAAATGAACGATCTACTATTCTATCGGAACAAACTTATCTACTTAACTTAAACTAAGCTTCCAACACATTAAATCAATACTAACTTAAACTAAACTAAAATAACTTAAATTGAATCATATCTCACTACTTTATTCAATCTCACTCATCACACCTCCACTGAGGCTCCCATCCCTGGGAGCACCATCTATAGTACCCATATTCTTTTTTCCCACAGCATCCTCCTCCCGGGGCCCCATGGGCAACTATACTGATTCCCATGATTATACCATGGCCTTAATTATATATTGCTGATAAGTCAGTGTCAATATAATTTAAAAAAGGCCGCAACATATTGTAAAACAGTTCTGTTTTGTGGTGCACCATATTTGTGAGGTAGTCGTCCCATAAGGCCTGGTGGTGTTTCTAACATCCAATTCAATAGAATGTTCTTCCTCGAACAATGGGTAAGAATTGTGTTGCCCCAGAGAGGACAAATTCGGCAACCCCAAAAAAAGAATTATCGGATCCATGTTAATTTCAATCCCCAAGGTGACCTTTAGCCCCATTACTGGAGCATTCCAGTATCTCTGGATATTACAACATGACCAGTAGCAGTATGTAAGAGTGCTTATACTGATGTTACATTTGGGACACCCTGATGACGCTCCTCTCTTGAAGTTATCTAACCTCTCTGGTGCCTTTGAGCCCTGTGTAAGATCTTTAATTGCATGGCCTGCGCTGTTACAAACTGAAATTTTCCTTACATTTCCCCATATGTCTTCCCATTACTCTGATGAAATATCCTCTCCTAACTCTCAACTCACATCCTACAGAGTCCTTCCATGTCCCCCAGGACATGACCTTTCTGTAAATATTGTAAAGTACTGACTGAAAGAGCACTCGTACACCGGGGTACTCTTTTCTCCACATCTGATTCCTAACACTGGACCAGGAGCGTGGTCTTCCTCTGTATATCGTCCCTTATCTGAAAGTATCGGAAAAGGTCCCTATTGGACAATCTGTATTTCTGACTTAACTGACTAAATGACATCAGGACCTCCCCCTGAATAAATCTTCCAGACAGGAGATTTCCTTTTTCTCCCATGCCTTTAAGCCGGAGTCCATTGCAAAATCTTAGCCAATTGCCCTCGTCTTGCCTCATTATCCTCCAGGCTCTCACCGTACTTAAAATAATTGGGCTCTTCTACTGCTGGGTCACTGATTTCATCTTATCCATAAATACTAAATTAATTAAAGGACATCTTGACTGTGAAGCTTCAATATCAAGCCAAATCAACTCCGAATTTCCCCGTACCCAGTCACCAACATATGTTAACAGGGTGCTTATTTGGTATTTCTTCAAATCCAGAAGATCCACCCCTCCCTCATCCTGCGAAAGCTGCAATTTAGTAAAGTTAATTGGAGGACCCTAGCCAACCATTGAGCCTCCGTAACACTTGTCTAGGTAACAACAATGGGAGCATTCTCATGGGATACAGCAGGCAGGGAAGAACATTAATTTTAATCAGGGCGATTCGATAACAGTAATCCATCCCACCACTGCAAATCCTAGTAGTTGTACATAGTCAGCTTTATACAGCTGGTGGGAGGAAGGGGGTAATAAAAATTGCCAAATACAAAAACCCTTTTGGTGACCATCTAAACGGGAACTGCATTCCATCCTTCAGATTATGCACCTCCACTAATCCCCTATTGGCATGCCTTTCAATTTTGTAAAATTGATCCTGTTACCCAAGAAACCACTAAATGAATTAATTGTTTGAATCAGTCGAGGAGCAGACTTCTTCAGATTGGCCAAAAATAAAAAGACGTTGTCAGCGTATAGGGTGATCTTATGCTCCCCATTCCAACCTTTGGCACTACTATTTCAGGGTCCCTCTTGATAGCTTCAGCTAATGCTCAATTGCCAAGGTAAATAACAGCGGTGATAAAGGACACCCCTGTCGACGACCTCTTGCAATATTAAAGTTGACTAACTTAGTACTGTTTGGAATGACTGCTGCCTTAGGATCATTATACAATACTGCCACCCATATGGCAAAGGATCCCCCCAAACTAAAGCGCTCCAGGACCTCAAATAGATTTGGCCATTCTATCCAATCAAGTGCCTTTTCTGTGTCTAGGGAGACCTCCAAATCCAGAATCAATCTTTGTTGACATACCTGCACTGTGTTCAGTACTCTCCTGAAATTGTTGGAGGAGCTACGGCCCTTAACAAAACCCTTCTGGTCTTCTTTTATAATATGGTGCAGGTCCTTCTCTAACATCAGACTCGGTGTCTTGGATATAATTTTAAAATCTACATTCATCAGTGAAATTAGGCTATTTGAAGCACATTCTTTGGGTCTTTCCCTTTCTTTAAAATGGGGGAGATATTAGTCTCCCTAAGAGAGGGTGGCAGACACTCCTGTGTATAAGAATTGTTATACATCCCCAGAAGTGGCTTCACTAACATGTTTATGAATTCCTTATAGAATTCAGTTGGGAATCCATCTGGCCCTTGTGCTTTGCCACTCTGGAGATGCCTTATTGCTTCCTACACTTCCTGTGCCATTATAGGCACATTCAAAAGGGAAGCCTGTTTCGTGTTTATATTGGGAGGTCCAGATTTTCAAAGAAGGACTGCATTTCCATTGTACCGTGTTCGCCCCCACTTCCGACCAACGTAACTCCGCAAAATATTCCTTAAACCTAACACTGATCTTCTCCAGTTCATGGGTAATCATACCGGCCTTCTCCCTAACAGACATGATAGATTGGAAAGTTTTTTTCCCTCCTAGTCAAATAAGCCAGATATCTATCTGGCTTATCTCTAACTTCAAACAGTCTTCATTTGGTAAAAGACCTCTTTTTTAGCTCCTTGTGTGTGAAATGAGTTGACAGCAGCCAAAGAGCTGTGACCCGCTGCAGCTTAACCAATGACGGCCTATCACAATATGTTTTCTCAGTTCCCTTCAGCCGGGCCTCCAGCATCCATAGCTGCTCCTCCCTCTGCCACCTTCTAGACATCGAATATGAAATGATCAGGCCTCGTAAATATGCCTTAGTGGCCTTTCAAAGTAATGGCAGATTACTAGCCGTACCTGAGTTGATATCCCAAAAAGCCTTGAACTCTCTTCTAATATACTCAACAAATTTGCTATCCCCTAACAAAAATGGATACATGTGCCAGTGACATACATCCATTTCACTACCCTTGATTTTAACATCTAACCATACTGGCAAATGATCCGTAACAGCTATATTCCTAATTTTGCACACGAATGTTCTGTCCAAACCGTCAGCTGGCATAAAAACATGTCAAGTCGCGTATGACACTTGTGTGGGTTGGAATAGAACGTGAAGTCTCTCCCATTAGGGTGGAGGACCTCCGCACATCCACTAGTCCCAACTCTTCACACATGTCCACCAAATGTTTAGACTGTGTGGGTATACCTGCCAGGCCTTTTGGCAACCTGTCAACCTCTGGATCTATTAGGTGATTAAAATCCCCTCTTATAATCATACGGCATTGCCCAAGATTAATTAATTTAGTCACTGCATCAATTAGAAATTTAAGAGGGTGCACCAGGGGACAATATTACATTCAAGCCACCATACCCTTCTCCGTGTATTAGGGGCTTTAAGAATGATAAACCGTCAATGTTCATCCTTAATCTGCTCCGTTACCTGGAATAGGAGGTTCCTTCTTGCCAGTGTAGCCGCTCCTCTACTCTTAGAGTTGAAGGATGAGAAAAACACCCTGTCATAAGCCCCCTGCTGCAGTTTCAGATGTTCCTTAACAGTTAGATACGTCTCTTGCAGCAAGGCAATGTCCACCCTTTCCTTCCTAAGGCTTGATTAGACTTTCTTTCTTTTAATAGGAGAATGACTCCCTTTTACATTCCAGATGCACCACCTGAACAAATCACTAGCCATGGTCGTCCAGGGCAGCCTGCGGTTTCCCAGGAGGAGGGAGCTTATCTGAGGCACGATGAGCTACAGACATTAACTCTACGAGATCTAAAAACTATTCCTATAAAGACGACAACAACTAAAAAAACCTCTACATTTAACTGAAACAAACACCCAAATGACCCCAATTTGCTCGAGATCTTCCCCCTTGCCCATAGGGGACACCCCTCCCAAGCCTTACGACCACTTTAACTCTCTGTAGCTGAGGCCATGCCCTAGCCCCAGGCAATTCGCAAATGAGGAAAACCTGTTATTTACATTCTGAAAGCTAACAATGGATGCCCATCACCCCCCTCTACTCATCTTAGCCACAGATATAGCCACCCCCAATGCAATATCAAAAGGGCAGCAGTAAAAAATAACCTGAGATAATACCCAACCGATTGATATATAAAATAATTCCAATTTTACAACAAAGCTGTACATATAAAATCAATAACCACAAAAAGAAATGGGGAGAGAGAAATAAAAACAAAAGAGCAATAAAAAAACCATACCATTGTCCGCAATCATGTCCCTTCCCCTCCCACCTCAATTCAGATCCTTCAATTCAAAGACTTCACAAAGTCCTTTACCTTTTTTGTGGAGTCAAAATTATATATCATCTCCCCATGGGTGAAACACAACATGGTGGGGTACCTCAAGGAGTATTGAATGTTCAGGTCCCTTAATTCTTTCTTGACTTCATCAAATGTCCTTCTCCTCATAATTAGGGCTCCGAAAAGTCCTGAAAAAAACATTATCCTTGAGCCTTTGTACATTAAAGCTTGTGAATTCATTCCCAGTCTTCTTGCTGTTTCAACTGTTAATTGTTTTTCTTTATAATACATAAGCCGCACTAGGACCGTGCAAGGGTGCAGATCTGGCCCAATCCTGAGCATTGCGATCCGGTGGGCCTGTTCCACACTAACCAGGGCCAACTCCAATTCCAGCCCCAGGAACTTTGGGAGCCACCCCTGCAAGAAGCCGACAAGATCCTCGCCTTCCGGAAGACCCACAATCCGTAAGGGAGAGTTAAAGTGTTCAGCCACAGGGCAGTGAGGTTGGTTTGTGCAGGTGTCCCTCTGAAACAATCCGCAAGTTGGCGACCTGTCTGCTCAATGTATAGGAGACCACATCGGTTGCAATGGATGCAGTAGATGACGTGTGTGGAAGTGCAGGAAAATTTCTGACGGATGTGGAAGGATGCTTTGGGATTTTGGACAGAGATGAAGCAGGAGGTGTGAGCACAAGTTTTGCACTTCTTGCGATGGCAGGGGAAGGTGCTGGGAGGGGAGGGTGGGTTGATGGGAGGTGTGGATCTGACAAGGGAGTTGCCGAGGGAATGGTCTCTCTGAAACACAGATAGGGGTGGGGAGGGAAATGCATCTCTGGTCGTGGGGTCTGTTTGTAGGTTGTGGAATGGTAGAAGATGATACGTTGTATCCGACGGTTGGTTGGGTGGAAGGTGATCCCAGGGAGATTCTATCCTTCTTGCAGTTGGAAGGGTGGGGTTCAAGGGAGGAGGTGCGGGAAGTGGAGGAGATATGTTGTAGGACATCATCAACCACGTGGGACCAATTTGGGGTCTTTGAAAAAAGGAGGTCATCTAAGATGTTCTACAGCAGAATTGCTCCTCCTGGGAGCAGATGTAATAGAGGCAGTGAAGATCTGGACCCCCACAGAGTTTCTCAATTCTGCGATCGGTTAATAAACACTTGCAATCGGTCTGGCTGCTAAGACTTCACTCTTGATTTTTCATACGGCCGGGCACAGAGCATCCTGAAACACAGAGGTTATGCACTTCCATGTTCCTTGGAAGAGCTGCACACATGGCTTAAAACAAAGGCATTTCTATACTTTTCTTAGAGAAGGGTACAGGCTTTCATAGTACATTCAAACTATTACCAATCAATACATGATACTGCTTTATTTGATAGTTACTTGGTCCAATGATATTTCCTGGGAACCAACTTCATTTTCCAACACTTAGGCCACCCTTATCTCACTAACCAAGCCTTCAAGCTTTTAAAGAGCGCATTGTCTGCTAATCTCTATTGACACAGACTGTGGTTAGTCACTTATGCAGCTATAGCAGAATTAACAGTTAGTAACTTAAAAGCCATTTTATGCAGCTTTAGCAGAATTGTCAGTTTGCAGCCAAGAAGTCATTTTGTCATGTTATTTGCATCGAGAAGCCATTTTGTTGCCACCAATAGTTATTTAGAGCATTCGTTAAGTGGTTGCCCCTGACTACAGTTAGTCACGTCAGCCTGTATTCAAGTTTTAGATCGTCACCCCCCCCCTTTGGTCATTTCATGACCACACCATAGGATGGGAGGACATAGGTTAGATCAGTCCAATTGAATGGATGCTACAGCCAGCCATACTTCCTGCTCCTCCTCCAAGGAGGATGCATAGGTTCACAACTGCTTCTCCTCATCCTCATCTGGACGGAGAAGGAGCATTCTCTGAGGGGAATCAATGTTGTCAACAGAATTAATTAGCTCAGCAATAATACATTTAATGATAGCAATGCCAGCAAAGAGACAAATTAAAATAATACCAATATACATGGCCAGATTTATCAACTAGTTGTTCCATGAGCCGAAACCAATCTCCCCATTCAGTGCCTTCTATCATTTGATTGACGAAGGTGCAGATGTTATCTACATACTTGGTAATGTTCTCAATGAGGTCAGTAACCGCCATCATACACTTGCCCTTTACTATGGCGCAAACCCCACTCTCTTTGGTGAGTAGGTAGTCGAGGGCGTACTGGTTTTCCTGGTAAAATAGATGTAATTCTGAGAGTAAATCATTAACTCCTGCCAAGGCCATCTCATTGCCCAAGAGGGTGAGACCGCAAATAAGATAATTTCAGTTTTGATGGCTAATAACTCCTGCAGATCCTCCAAAGGAAAAAGCACTAAGACATGCGTAGCCCCAAGAATGGGCTTTACTGTTGCCCAAAGCCTTAGCATTCTTCCAATGCGTGCAGAATTCAGGTGAAACTCAACGTTTGGTAGGGAAACCCCAACCCCATTCCCAGGTAGTTGAACAGGGACAAGTGGTTGGGAAGAGTGTCCCTACAGCTACAGCACGGGGAGTACCTATTTCATCTAGAACAAGGAAGTTGGTCGCTTTGCCTTGGCTGAAAAAGTAATAACCGGGCTTAGTATAGATAATGGAGGGGGCTTCCCAATAAGAAGCAGGCCTATCTTTGTGACTACCTTGAACATACAGGCAGTCCTTGGCTACAAAATATGGTTGCCCTTGGCACTTAGGGTGAATGTTGTTCAATAAAAAGAGGTGGGTCTTTCAATAAGAGATGCTGTTATTGTCCCAGGCTGCTTCCTTCCATCCCACAGTTGGGAAGATGGAGGTGCCAGAATGTACTAATAGTGCTAATACCTTTGGAACTCAATAAAGTCAAGCTGAAGGGTTTGGAAGGCCCTTCAGGGAGGGGTGTCTGCCCCACCGGAGTGTGACTTGCCCGGGGTGTGTTCTTGACAGGTGAAGCATCGAGCACTGACACTTTGGGCCATCTGCTGGAGGTGAGGGTGCCACCAGGTAGTCAAGAGGAGGTCAGATGTCGAGCGAGCACCACAATGAGTAGCATTGTGGAGACAGTCAATGACCCATTAGGCAAGAGCATCAGACATACAAATTTGACCAGCCAAAGTGGTCCAGAGATTAGTAACAGGATTACAATAACAGCTGGCCTTGGACCACAGCAGCTTTTCAGAGTCAGAGGTGTCCCCTGTAAGATAACAACATCTTAAATGGTTGGCATTAGTTTGTCAGAGGTCGACTCAGCCTTGTCAGAGCTTTCAGTCTGGCTCATCATTTTAGGCACAATCATAAGATGGCCACGAGAGGCATCTTTCGTAGACTCATCAGCAGCACGGTTACCAATGTCAACAGGGGATTGGCCAGTGGTATGGGCAACACTTTTGATAATAGAGGACGAGTTGCACCTGAACCAGAAGGGTACCAATATTCTGGGAGATAGGTTTGCTAGCACTCTTCGCAGGGTTTTAAACTAATTTGGCAGGGGGATGAGATCCAGACTTGTAGTCCAGCAAGTAGGTTAGCTGTTTTTCAGGATGTCTAAGAATGTAGGGAGGCTGTGGAGAAGGTAGGGAATACTTGCAGACACAGAGATGGGTTCAAGTATGTATACTTCAAAGCAAGGAGTATCAGAAATAAAGTGGGTGAACTTAAGGCGTGGATCAGTACTTGAGACTACGGAAACATGGATAGAAGAGGGACAGGAATGGTTGTTGGAGGTTCCTGGTTACAGATCTTTCAGTAAGATTAGGGAGGGTGGTAAAAAAGGAGGGGGTGTGGCGTTGCTAATTAGAAATAGTATAATGGCTGCAGAAAGGCAGTTCGAGGGGGATCTGCCTTTGGAGGTAGTATGGGCTGAAGTCAGAAATAGGAAAGAAGCAGTCACTTTGTTGGGTATTTACTATAGGCCCCCAAACAGCAGCAGAGATGTGGAGAAACAGATTGGGAAACAGATTTTGGAAAGGTGCAGAAGCCACAGGGTAGTAGTCATGGGCGATTTCAACTGCACAAATATTGATTGGAAGCTCCTTAGATCAAGTAGGTTGGACGGGGCAGTGTTTGTGCAGTGTGTCCAGGAAGCTTTTCTAACTCAGTATGTAGATTGTCCGACCAGAGGGGAGGCCATATTGGATTTGGTACTCGGTAACGAACCGGGACAAGTGATGGGCTTGTTAGTGGGTGAGCATTTTGGTGATGGTGACCACAATTCTGTGACTTTCACCTTGGTTATGGAGAGAGATAGGTGCGTGCAACAGGGTAGGTTTTACAATTAGGGGAAGGGTAAATACGATGCTGCAAGACAGGATCTGAGGAGAATAAGTTGGGAGCATAGGCTGTCAGGGAAGGATGTCTTTGAAATGTGGAACTTTTTCAAGGAACAGATAGGATGTGTCCTTGATATGTATGTACCTGTCAGGTAGGAAAGAGATGGTCGTGTGAGGGAACCTTGGTTGACGAGAGAGGTTGAATATCTAGTAAAGAGGATGAAGGAGACTTACATAAGGTTGAGGAAACAAGGTTCAGACAGAGCGTTGGAGGAATACAAGATAGCCAGGAGGGAGCTGAAGAAAGGGATTAGGAGAGCTAAGAGAGGGCATGAAAAATCTTTGGCGGCCAGGATCAAGGATAACCCTTTTATGTGTATGTGAGAAAGATGAGAATGACTAGAACGAGGGAGGTCCGATCAAGGACAGTAGTGGGAGACTCTGTATTGAGTCAGAAGAGATAGGAGAGGTCTTGAATGAGTACTTTTCTTCAGTATTTACAAATGAGAGGGACCGTATTGTTGAAGAGGAGTGTATGAAACGGGCTGGTAAGCTAGAGGAGATACTTGTTATGAAGAAAGATGTGTTGGGCATTTTGAAAAACTTGAGGATAGACAAGTCCCCCGGGCCTGACAGGATATATCCTAGGATTATGTGGGAAGCAAGAAAGGAAATTGCAGAGCCGTTGGCAATGATCTTTTCGTCTTCACTGTCAACGGGGGTGGTACCAGGGGACTGGAGAGTGGCAAATGTTGTGCCCCTGTTCAAAAAAGGGAATAGGAATAACCCCGGGAATTACAGGCCAGTTAGTCTTACTTCAGTGGTAGGCAAAGTAATGGAAAGGGTACTGAGGGATAGGATTTATGAGTATCTGGAAAGACACTGCTTGATTAGGGACAGCCAGCACTGATTTGTGAGGGGTAGGTCTTGCCTTACAAGTCTTATTGAATTCTTTGAGGAGGCGACCAAGCATGTGGATGAGGGTAGAGCAGTGGATGTAGTGTACATGGATTTTAGTGAGGCATTTGATAAGGTTCCCCATGGTAGGCTTATGCGGAAAGTCAGGAGGCATGGGATAGGGGAAATTTGGCCAGTTGGATAGAGAATTGGCTAACCGGTCGAAGTCAGAGAGTGGTGGTAGATGGTAAATATTCAGCCTGGAGCCCAGTTACAAGTGGAGTTCCGCAGGGATCAGTTCTGGGTCCTCTGCTGTTTGTAAATTTGATCAATGACTTGGAAGAGGGACTTGAAGGGTGGGTCAGTAAATTTGCAGACGATATGAAGATTGGTGGAGTCGTAGATAGTGAGGAGGGCTGTTGTTGGCTGCAAAGGGACTTAGATATGATGCAGAGCTGGGCTGAGGAATGACAGATGGAGCTCAACCCTGTAAAGTGTGAGGCTGTCCATTTTGGAAGGGCAAATAAGAAGTGGAATACAGAGTTAACGGTAGGGTTCTTAGTAAGGTGGAGGAACAGAGGGATCTTGGGGTCTATGTTCATAGCTCTTTGAAAGTTGCCACTCAGGTGGATAGAGCTTGTAAGAAGGCCTATGGTGTATTAGCGTTCATTGAATTCAAGAGTCATGAGGTGATGTTGCAGCTGTACAAGACCTTGGTAAGGCCACATTTGGAGTACTGTGTGCAGTTCTGGTTGCCTCACTTTAGGAAAGATGTGGAAGCTTTGGAGACGGTGCAGAGGAGGTTTACCAGGATGTTGCCTGGAATGGAGAATAAGTCGTACGAGGATAGGTTGAGAGTGCTAGGCCTATTCTCATTGGAACAGCGAAGTATGAGGGGTGACTTGATAGAGGTTTCTATGATGATCAGGGGAATAGATAGAGTAGACAGTTAGAGACTTTTTTCTCTGGGTACAACAGAGTGATATATGGGGACACAAATTTAAGGTGAAGGGTGGAAGATATAGGGGGGATGTCAGGGGTAGGTTCTTTACCCAGAGAGTGGTGGGGGCATGGAATGTGCTGCCTGTGGGAGTGGCAGAGTCAGAATCATTGGTGACCTATAAGCGGCAATTGGATAGGTACATGGATAGGTGCTTAAGCTAGGATAAATGTTCGGCACAACATCGTGGGCCGAAGGGCCTGTTCTGTGCTGTGTTGTTCTATGTTCTATAAACCTGTTTTGGGAGCAGGAGTGCGGTTAAAAGGTCTGGGACAAGCTGGCCGTGAGAAATGGGAGTACCTGAAAACATCAAAAACCCTCTATTTTTCCAGAGCTGAACAATATCATGCACAACCCCAAAAGCATCGTGGGAGTCAGTGTAAATGTTAATTCGAAGGCCAGTCCCGAGGATGCAGGCACGAATCAGGACAAAAAGTTCAGCTTGTTGGGCAAAAAAGAAAATCTCAAAAGAAGCTGATCTCAAGACGGAGCCATGATCATCAACTATCGTGTAGCCTGAAAGGCGAGTATCTGTATGGTCAGTAGAAGAACTACCATCAGTGAACATATTGATGTCAGGGTCAGGGATAGGGGCATTGGAAAGATCTGGATGAATTTGGATGTCTTCAAAGGTGAGGAGAAAACAGTCATGATCTGGAGTGGATAAGGGTGACAGGGGAATGTGCAAGGAAATCGCAGGATTGATAGTGGTACAGTACATAAAGGTCAGTCCGGGGTTGTTGAGGACATCTACCTCATAATGGTTTTGGCGAGCGGCAGTCAAATGTTGAGTTTGCAACTGTTTGCGATCATTGCATGAGGCAATGTCCTGCTGAAGTATGAGATTCCCTGCAGACTGTAAACTAAGATAAATAGCGGTAAAAAGTTGAATACAACGGGGATGTCCTCAGGCAACAGAGTCAAGTTTAGTAGAGAAATAGACTACCAGGCAGTATCGATCTCCATGTAGTTGAGTGAGAACTGAGGAAGCACAGTCATCCAGAATAGTGCAGTAAAGTTGGAAAGGTCTGTCATAGAGGGGTTTTCCCAAAGCTGGAGCTTGTGTCAAGGCATGTTTAAGTTCATCAAAGGCTTGCTTTGCCTCTGAGGTAAGCTCGAAGGTACCTTTGTAGGAAGTAAAAGGGGTCAACATCTTGACGAGGACAGCAACGTTAGGGATCCATTGTCGGCAGAAATTGACCATGCCCAGCCACTGACAAACCTGTTTTGCAGTTGTCGGGACCAGGAAGTTGACAATAGGAATTATATGGCTCTGTTCAAGGTGCATGAGTCAGCCGACAGGATGAAACCTAGGAACTTTTCCTAGGTTTGTGCAATCGAGAGACACCTAGTTCAGGAGTTTCAGATAGTTGAGGAGGAGGACAACATCGGAGTGATTAGATTCTTCATCTAGACTGGCAACAAGAAGGTCGTCTACATATTGGATCAGTGCAGACCCATCTGTGAGGGTGAGAGACTGTAATTATTTCTGTAAGGCCTGAGAGAAAAGCGTCAGTGAATGTATGAAGCCCTGAAGTAGTCAAGTCCACATCAACTGTTGGCCATTAAAAGTAAAGGCAAATGGGTACTGACTATCTTCATGAATGGGTAGAGAGAAAAAAGCCTGTTGCAGGTCAACAACAGTGAAAAATTTAGCATGTGATTGTTCCACGACTAGAATATGAGCTGGATTTGGGACCAGGGCATGAAGAGGCTGTAAAATAGCATAGATAGCTCTTAAGTCTAGAACCAGTCTATACTGCCAGATTTTGGGCGGTATAGGGTGATTGGCAAGGGACCAGGATGCCTTGATGGAGAAAATCATCAATTCGAGCAGTAAGGCTCGGTATCGTCTTTTGTTTCAGTGGGTATTGACAGGTCGATGGCAGAGTAACATTTGGTTGGTTTTAAAGTGATCTGAATGGGTTCACGTTCCATAAGTCCAACATGGGAGAATGTTTCAGCCCATACATCAGGGTGCAACAAATCAAGGACATCCCAACTTTCATGGTACAGGAGTGAGGCCCGGTGAGAGGTAGGATTTCGATAATAGAGGACAGTCATCCCTTCTTGGCGGTTTGCAGATGATAACATTGTGGATCAGCCCTGGTGATTGCACAGTGGACCAAAGGGCCCAAGTCTTTAGCATGGTAAGGCGGATTATGTGATGTGAGGGCCTGAGGTATTTACCTGTTTCCATAGTGTGATTGGGTATTTGAACATAATCTGCTTCACCCTCCGGCTCAGTGACCCTGACATATGCTGCCTTCTTTTTCTTAACCAAACCATCAATTTCTCTAGTCATCCATCATTCCCTGCACCTACCAGCCTTTCTTTTCATCCTAACAGGAATATACTGTCTCTGGACTCTCATTATCTCATTTCTGAAGGCTTCCCATTTTTCCACTGGTCCCTTTACCTGTAAACATCTGCCCACAATCAGCTTTTGACAGTTCTTGCCTCATACCATCAAAATTTGTCTTCCTCCAATTTAGAATTTCAACTGTTAGATCTGGTGTATCCTTTTCCATCACTATTTTGAAACTAATACAATTATGGTCACTGACCCCAAAGTGCTCCCCCACTTACACATCAGTTTTGCACCTTCTCGGGTCGGTACATCCACATGCTGACTCAACTTGATCAACAATTATTGCTATCCTTATCGTTTTTCTCCAGAATGACAGTTCACTTGCAATCATTAATCAATAACATTATTGTCAATGCTTGAATTATACTGCCTTTTTATTGTAACTCAGTTCAGCGGTGACAAATCTTTGCCACTTACCAAAATCTTCTAGTCAGTTATACAGTGCAGCATCTAACTTGTTCAACTAACCACTGTGGTACTTATCACAAAATCACATCTTTAATACTTTATCATCCTGTTCCATTTCTGTCAACTTTCATCATTGTTCACTGTCGCTCAAGTCCTCGTCCATGTTCCTCATTGCCAGATCCTCCCCAACCTCTGTAACTCTTCGTGCTTGGTGACCTCAATCTGTAGCTCAGCTCTGATTCCCTTTTCTTCGAATATATCAATTTGTTTTAAATCTCTCCTTCCACGACACAGCTGGGCCCACATTCCTTTGCAGCAAAATAAAGAACCACATTATGTGGTTGTTAAGTGCTTTGAGACGTCTTGAGATTGTGAGAAGTTCCATATAAATGCTGTGTGCATTAAAGTGACAGGCTCAGACCAGGCTGGCATGGAGCTAGAGCTTCAAGGAACTTGTCCTGTGACCCGTCTTCATGGCAACAGGAGCCCCGCCCTCCTCGCGGCACCAAGCTCTCGCGAGAGTTGGATGTGTCAGCAAGATGGCGGCGGGACGTTGCGAGCGGTGTTGACGAGGAGCGGTCAGGAGGACGGCGGCCATCAGATACGTCAACCGGGACCGAGTGAACGCAGGGCCAACCCAACCCGGTCCAGTCCAGTTCGACCCGGTCCAGCGTGCAGGTGTCCTTTGGACGGCTGTCTCCTTTGCTAGTCTGAGATGAGCCGAGGAGTCGGGAACCGGCCGGGAGGCTGATTCGCCGCTTTATTCGCCGGGCGGGAGGGTACGAGACGTTAAGAGGAGAATGAATCTTCACCAGGTCTTAACCGGTGCCGTCAACCCCGGCGACAGTTGCTTCTCGGTGGGCAACATCGGCGATGAACCGTTCACGGTGAGTGTGTCAGCCCGCGGAGGACTGCAGAACAGCCGATTCGTGTTTGGGGTGGGTGTTGTTTAGCAGCCGTCAAAACAAGTCGCTTCTTTGAGTAACCACATCCATTTGGATGGAAGGGATCCTCAGAACCGTGTGTAGCCGAAGGCGGTTTGTGCACCTGTGCACAGCTCCAGGAGATCGTACACAAGTATGCCCGTCCTGGCCACAGACAACTCGTGGAACCTGGGTAAACATCGGGCTGAGTCGGGATGCTAATAATTATTTTCATCACAATTTTGTAAAGAGCCTTTTGGATAATACGTGTTCTGTACAGGTACTCACCTGTTGAAGCTGGTAGATTTACTCCATATGTATTCAACTCAGTCTTGTTTTCCTAGTGGGATACTTGAGTGGGAATGGCTTAATTACAGTTCAATTACATGAACTGTAATTAATGTAACCAAGTAACGTCCCACAGTAGCAATAATTTAGTATTTTAAACTTGACGCTATGTTACTGACGAGTAGACACCAGAAAGTACTTAGGTACCAAATGCGCCAAACCTGAGTTGGGCGTCAGTAGGGAAACTGCAATCGGCGACAGTGCAGATTCACTGGAACAAAAGTCTGCCAATGTTCTTCATTCCAAAATACACTCAACAGAAGTAGAATATTACGCGTGTAGCTGCGAGGTCAATAAAGAAAGCCTTAGGTTTGTTTACGCTTTTCAGCATATTTGCTTGACAGCCAGTGAACTATTGAAGTATAGCATTAAAAAGATGTTTCATGTTTAAAACTCCTTGGACTTAAAGTTTAAAGATTTAAACTTTTAACGGATTGTGGAAAATGTTTATTTCAAGATTTTAATGAACTCGAAAATCTGGTCCTTGGAAGTGCTGTGTATTTTTAATAGGCTTCCGAGAAATCACATGGTTCATGACTGCTTGATTTGCTATAAACGCTGCTGGGCAATTTGAATACTATACGTTGTGATATCTAGTCTCAGTTGGGGGAAAAAGCATAGGTGGAGGGATTGTCCAGTTGATTTCTCCAATTTCTGAATAGAGTTTAAGATGAGTTTTTTTCTTGATTGATTGAGGATCCTGCCAAATTGTATTTGCTGAGCAAACTGAGTTAGAAATATTCCAGTGACAACCCTGTATGATTAGTGACCACATGCCAGTAGCAGACTTTGGAGCATTGTAGGATTTATATTTCCATTTTCAAGAATAACAATTGTCCAAAATGTTATTTTTCCAGAAAGTCATTCTGTGTCAAGGTTTTTCCCTTTTTTCTGAACACTTCATTTTTTTTTCTGGTGATAGTTTTGAGGGATAAACATTTGACCCTATGTTACTGACAATGCATGTCATCATGTATTGGCTTAATTGAATAAGCTTTGCTTTTATAAAGAAGCCAGATTGGTTTATTAATTTAAAACTAATGGTGTTAATTGGCCATTTTGAGAAAATTATTTTACTTTTATGTTGTGACTTGTGGAGTAGTGGGGCCAAGGTGCAGTGCACTCATTCAGCCTTATCTGTGGTTGTGGTCACTATTGTATTTTTTTAAAAATGGCAACCAAACAGCAGTGTGAAATTGATCTGGTAATCTGTTTTTGCGATCTTGCTTGAAGCATAAATATTGTTTAGATCATTGGGGATAATTATCCTTCTCTCACTAGAAATGCCATGAGAACTTCTATGTACACATGGTTTTGAAGTTTTATTTAAATGATTGCATATCTACAGTGCAACTTTTCCTCACTAAGGCATTGAATTGTCAATGGCTCAAATCCTAGATCATTTTCAGTTACGTAGAGGCCATTTGGTATGCTGAATAGGTGACAAGGATGATTTTTTTTTGTTTTAGGAAGGAGAAATTTGGGTGGATTTAGGAAACACAATAATTTTACAAGTGGTTGTATATTTACTGCATTGGACATTTGGTTTGGTTGTTTCAAACCTGTTTTACTTTGAAGCCCTTTCAATCCTAGAGGTAGATATTTTGGTTAGTATGCTGGCTTATCATTTGACAGTCAGAAGGGTGCTGTTAATTCAGCGTTTGCACAACTGCAGTTGGGCAGAATCATTACTTGGCATTTTGTGTACTAATTGAAGGAAAATTTCCTTAATTAGGACAGGTGGCTACTATAATTCTCTTTTTAAACAGAAACCTGTTTCTGAAAGTTTCTCATTTTCACTTCTATCAAAGCAATTAATTCAGATTTTGCAGAGATTCTTTGTTTGCAATGAAGTTTTTTTTAATGAAGGCTTATCTAGCCTCAACCACATTGAAAGAAAAGTCATGTAATATAACGTGGATAAATGTGAGGTTATCCACTTTGGTTGCAGAAAAGCTAATGGCATGCTGGCCTTCATAGCGAGAGGATTTGAGTATCAGTAAGAATATCTACTGGACCTTGATGCGTCCACACCTTGAGTATTGTGTGCAGTTTTGATCTCCTCGTCTGAAAAAGGACATTGTTGCTAATGTAGGAGTCCAGCAAAGGTTCAGTGGACTGATTTCTGGGACAGCAGGACTGACATGAGGAAGAACTGAATTGACTGGGCTTGCATTCGCAGGAATTTGGAAGAATGAACGGGGAATCTCCTAGAAACATACAGCATTGTAATGGACTTGACAGGCTAGATGTGGGAAGACTGTCGCATATGTTGGACAAGTCCAGAGATAGGGATCATAATCTAAGAATGAAGTAAGCCATTCAGGACTGAGATGAGGAAGAATTTCTTCACTTAGCTCTGAACCTGTGAAACTTTCTCCCAGGAAGCTGTTGGGACCAGTTCATGAGATATACTCAAGAGGGAGCTGGATGTGGCTCTTACAGCTAAAGGGATCTAAGGTATGAGGAGAGGGTGGGAATGGGATACTGAAATTGCATGATGAGCTATGATTGTACTGAATAGTGGTACCGGTCTGAAGGGCTGAATGGTCTATTCCTTCATGTATTTTCTATGTTTCAACTTGAAAAATTAAAATTAGGGGGTATCTGTAGAGGTAACATTATTTTGCACATTCATAATGTTCCACCAGAACTTAAACAATGTGTATCAGATTTTAAGAAACAAGAAAGGAAGAAAGAACAAAGATTGCTTTTATGCTAGTGTGGAGAGCAGAAGAAATTTAACAACAAATGGAGGTATAGGATCTAAAATGACTAATGTTGCGATTTCCAGATGGTTGTAAACTATCTAAGTGAAATAGAAGATGCTGCTCATTGAGCTTATCATAAGCTTAATTTCAATGATTTAGTGACCAGAGTCAGAGTGCATGCAGAAATGACATGAGAAATGACTGAACTTGAGGTCCATCTGAATAATGGGAAGAGTGAAGTGCAGAAGAAAGGATGTACTAATCTGCTGTGGCTAAAGGGTGAAGGGATATGTAAGGAGAACAGGATTAGCATATCGATGTCAATGATCAGCTATGATTATACTAAATAATGAAGCAGAGTCAGGGTTGAATGGCTTACTCTTCATATTTTCCATGTTTCTGGCAAATGGGATGAACACGATTAGAAGTGCCATCAACCACAGTTGGGGAATCCTTGGTAAAGGAAAATGAAGCCATATTGAAAGTATTGACATGGCAGTATCAGAATGTGAAACTGAGAAATTTGAACAAAATACAGCTTGGTAGGCAGGACTCTTGTGGCACAGCAGCAGCATTCCTATTCCTGGATCAGGAGGCCTGGGTGCAAGTCCCACCTGCTCCAGAGGTGTGTCATAACATCTCTGAACAGGTTAGAAACATAAGTTAACCGAAAATAGCGTGGAAGCATTTGGCCCTTGAGTGTGTTCTGCCATTCACTAAGTTCATGGTTGATTTGATTGCAACCTCACCTCTACATTTCTGCACCCCCCAATAATGTTGTCCTGGTGACACGGCTATTTTTGTTTAACCTATGTTTCTAATTAATCTGTTCAGATATGTTATGACACCTCTGGAGCAGGTGTGGTTTGCACCCAGGCCTCCTGATCCAGGGGTAGGAATGCTGTTGCTGTCCCACAAGAGCCCAGCTTGGTCAAGGTAACCAACAATGTTCCAAATAAGACCTATCTGATGCCTCATAAGTGATTAGCAGCTTGGTCTTTGATAAGAGCCAAAGTTAGAAATCATGCAACACCAGGTTATCATCTAACAGGTTTATTTGGAAGCACGAGCTTTTGGAGCACTGCTCCTTCATCAGATGGTTATGGAGTATAAGATCATAAGACAGAATTTATAGGAAAATATTACATATATTGAACAAACCGAGATTAAGTCTTTCATCTTTTAGGATGCAGGTTTTGGTTCTTTAATATGTAAATCCCAGAACGTCTTTTAAGTCACCTTCTTGAGATAACTGAAGGTTTTATAACAAAAGGTGGCATCTCAGCTCAGTGCATTAAAGGTTTGTGGTCAGAGGCCGTCTGTATCCCAGTCTTGAGTCAGACCGGTTCTATTTCCAAAGTGGAATTTACAAAATATTACATGTATTGACTGCCTGCAGATTTTGCATTCTCTTTTGCTCAAAATCCATCTGCAAAATATTTGGCAAATACAAATTCACCCCATAGACTTGTGTGTGTGTGCACGTGATTGCACGTGAGTGTGTTTGCATGTCAAAGCTTGGTAAAGTGTGGGTGTGATGGAGTATAAACCTGAGAGAGAGTGTTTGCGTGGGTGAGGATGAGTGTGCGGTGGGGTCACCTGTAGTGCGACTTGAACCCAAAATTCCCATGAGATGGCCTTAACCAGGATCTTGGGTTCATGTCGCACTACAGGTGACCCTACTACATTACACACTCTTTCACGTACAGCGCGTGCACCCCCCCCCTCACAGACTTATACTCCATCACACCCACACATACTCTATCAAGCTTTTACACATGCAAACACACTCTCGCACGTGCACTCTGTCTCATGCATGCGCGCACACATATTCAGGTCTATGGGGTGAATTTGTATTTGTGGAATTTATATTTTGCAGATACATTCTATTTTGCTCAAAAAATGCACCATCTGCAGGCAGTCAATAATGCGATGTTTTGCAAGTTCCGCTTTGGAAATAGAACCACTCTGACTCAAGATTGGGATGCAGACAGACTCTGTCCTCTCACCTTTTTTAATAAAACCTTCAGTTATCTCGAAGGTGATTTAAAAGAAATTCTGGGATTTATATATTAAAGAGCGAAGACCTGTATTCTAAAAGGTGAAAGACTGAACAATCCAGGTTTGTTCAGTATATCACTGTATGACACTGTAATCTTTTGCTAGAAATTCTGTCTTAAGATCTTATACTCCATAACCACCTGATGAAGGAGTAGTGCTGTAGAGACTATAGTGCACTGGGCCAGCCACCTGAAAGGCTCAGATGTTTCAAAAATATTTTTTCACAGAATGTAGGCACTGTTAGTAACGGCAGTGTTCGTTGCTAATTGCTCTTGAAATGAAGTGGTTCCCTAGTCTATTCAGTGCTATGCTTGGAGTCGCATGTCAGACTAGGAAAAGTATTATTGACTTACTTTTCCAAAGGACATTAATGAATCAACATTTTGAGGTAGTTGATGGTAGTTTCTTAGGCACCATTACTGAGTTGGGCCTTCGATTCCAGATTTATTCACTGAATTCGACCAGCTTCTGTAATGGCTTTCTAAACTTAATAGCAATGGAGTATTAGCCTAAACTTCTGAATTTCTAGTCCAGTTATATTACCACTACCACCATCTTGCCAGATCATCCAAAAAGTGCTGATAGGGATTATGGGAGCAGTAGCGAGCTTCCACTACTGATCAGTTTCTTTAGCTTCTTGAGTTGTCTGTCATAACGTGCACTGTGAGTAAAGTGAGGATGTTGGTTCTGATTCCACAGTGAAATGGAGATCACAATCACATCCTCTGGTGCAGTTGATCCGTAATGGCATTCCAGCTGACACTCCTCATGAGTCCAAGTCCAGATCTGTTTGTATAATAATGCTCCCTAGGGTTCTGCCATTTGTTGTATAATTTGCAACTGAATTTGATCTTCCAAAATGCAACACTTTCCATTTGTCCAGATTAACTCCATCTACCACTTTTCAGCCCAAATCTGCAGTCTACATCCTACTATATCTTTTGATAGTTCTCCTCACTTCCTGCAACACTATCAATTTTTTTGTCATCTACCAACTTAATATCAGATCACCCACATTTTCCTCCAGATCACTTAGGTAAATTACGAACAACAAAAGCCCCAGCACCGATCACTGCAGAACACCGCTAGTTACTTATCTTCATTCCAAAAAGCACTCTTCCACTGCTACTGGCATTCTGTATCTATCTAGCCATCACACTCCTGATTGCATGAGATTCTATCTTTTTGTACGAGCTTGCCATGAGATACTTTATCAAATGCCTTACTAAAGTCCATATGGGTGACATCCGCTGCCCTTCCCACAATTATTCTTGTCATCTCTTCAAAACAAATATCCAAGTTGGTTAAACATGACCTTACTCTCTCACACCCACACTGCCTATCAGTAACAAGTCCATTTGCCTCCAAACTTTAATCAATCCAGTGTCTCAGTACCTTTTCCAACAGCTTCTCCATCACTGACTTCAGGCTGACCAGTGTGTAATTACCAGGATTATCTCTGTTTCCCTTCTTAAAGAAAGGAACAACACCAGCCAGTCTGCTGTCCTCTGGAACCTCACCTGAGGTCAAAGAGCATGTACAATGATCTGTCAAGGCCCTAGCTATTTCCTCCATGCCCCTCTCAGTATTCTGGAATAGATCCCACCTGGCCCTGAGGATTTCTTTGTATGACAGAAAAATTGGAGTCACCATCATTTCTAATCATAGTTCTATAATGTTACTTTCATGTAACAAGTGTCACAGGTTTTACAAGTGACAACACAGGTGGATAAACTAATCAACGTGTCTTTCCTTCATTGGCTGGGGAATGACTGTAAAAGTTGGCAAGTTGTGCTACAGCTGTATGACACTGTAGGCTGCATTTGGAATATTGCATGCAGTTCTGGTCACCACACTTCCAGAAGGACTTGAATGCTTTAGAGACGAGCAGAGAAGGTTTACCAGGTTGCCTGGTCTGGTGGGTTTTATGTCTGAGGAAAGGTTGGACAAACTTGGATTGCTTTCACTGGAAGGATGGAGGCTGAGGGCCAACCTTTTAGAGATCTACAAAATTGAGAGGCATAGATTGTTAGTCAGAGGCTTCTTGGTGGGGCAAGGTCAAGTACAGTAGAGCAGATACTCAAGGTGAGGGAAAGTTTTTAGGGGGGAAGTGCTGGGCAAAGTTTGCAGAGGCTGGATGCCTGGAACACACTGTCAGAGGAGGTACTGCAAGCAGGCACGTTAGCAATGTTTAAGGTGTATTATTGATCAACACATGAATGGGAGGCTAGAAACCAGATATAGGGGATAAGTAGCAAGTCTAAATAAGGACTAAAATTGATGCAGGTTTTGTGCTGTTCTTTGTATATGGCTGACCAGGTGTTCCATGACCTGCAATTAGCATGTACTGTATTGGAAGGATGCCCTCAGTTTGACTGTTACGGTTACTTTCCATGAGCATCGTGTCTTCAAATGAGACTCGGAACCTGAAGCTTCTGCATCAGAGTCGAGGGTGCCATGTGCTGTGAGATTAGTTTCAACTCGAGTTAGTATTAAAGTGACATTATTCAAATGATCAGTATGAGCTTGAGGATTAGCTCATCTTTAGGGTGTTCACAGCTTTCTGGACTTGATGTTGTGTTCAAATATTTTGAATCATGACTACCATCATTTTCAGTGGAATTGTTTGATCAGGATTCTTTTCATGTTTAGAATCATAGAATGCCGACAGTACAGAAAGAGGTAATTTGCCCATTTGAGGCCCACTGAAGATCATCTCTCCTAGACCCAGCCTCCTATTCTATCCCTGTAACCCCACATTTCCCCTGGTTTATCCACCTAGCCTGGACATCTTGAACACTATGGACAATTTAGCATGGCCAATTCAGCTAATCTACACATCTTTTGGATCATGGAAAGAAACCAGAACACAGGAAGAAGCCACACAGACATTGGGGGAATTCAAGGTGCCACACCTGCAGTCACCCAAGGCTGGAATTGAACCCAGTTCCCTGATGCTGTGAGGTTACAGTATTAACCACTAAACCACTGTACCATCCATATTTTACCTATTTTTTGTTTTTTTTTTCCTTTTTAGAACATAGAGCATAGAAAATACAGCACAGTACAGGCCCTTCGGCCCTCTGTTGTGCCAACCTATGGAACCAATCTAACCTACACTATTCCTTTCTCATTCATATGCCTATCCAGTGGCCATTTATATGTCCTTAAAGTTGGCGAGTCTATCACTGGAGGCGATGCGTTCCGCGTCCCTACTATTCTGAGTAAAGAAACTACATCTGACATCTGTCTTATATCTATCACTCCTCAATTTGAAGCTATGCCCTCTTGTGCTAGCCATCACCATCCAAGGAAAAAGGCTCTCACTGTCCAACCTATCTAACTCTCTGATTATCTTTGTCTTTATTAAGTTGCCTCGCTACCTTCTTGTCTCTAACAAAAACAGCCTCAAGTCCCTCAGCCTTTCCTCGTAAGACCTTCTCTCCATACCAGGCAGCATCCTAGTAAATGTCCTCTGAACCCTTTCCAAAGCTTCCACATCTTTCCTATAATGTGGTGACCAAAACTGCACGCCATACTCCAAATGTGGCCGCACCACAGTTTTGTACAGCTCTCATGATTCTGGAACGCACTCCTTCTACCAATAAAAGCTAACACACTGTATTCCTTCTTAATAATCCTATCAACCTGGGTGGCAACTTTGAAGGAACTATGTACCTGGACACCAATCTCTCTGCTTATGTACACTACCAAGAATCTAACCATTAGCCCAGTACTCTGCATTCCTGTTACTCCTTGCAAAGTAAATCATCTCAAACATTTCCGCATTAAACTCTATTTGCCACCTCGCAGCCAAGCTCTGCAGCGTATCTATGTCTCTCTGTAACCTATAACATTCTTCGTCATTATCTACAATCCTTACCGACCTTAGTGTCATCCGCAAATTTACTAACCCATCCTTCTATGCCCTCATCCAAGTCAATTAAAAAATGGCAAACAACAGTGGACCCAAAACAGATCCTTGCAGTACACCACTAGTAACTGAACTCCAGGATGAATATTTCCCATCAACCACCACCCTCTGTTTTCTTTCAGCTAGCCAATTTCTGATCCAAACTGCTAAAACGCCCTTAATCCCATGCCTCCATATTTGGTGCAATAGCCTCCTGTGGGGAACCTTATCAAATGCTTTACTGAAATCCATATACATCACATCAACCGCTTTATCCTTATCCACTTGTTTGGCCACCTTCTCAAAGAACTCAGTAAGGTTTGTGACGCATGACGTACCTTTCATAAAACTGTGTTGATTATCCCTAATCACCTCTCTGGAAGATTATAAGTCCTATCTCTTATAATCTTTTCCAACACTACCCACAACCAAAGTAAGGCTGACAGGTCTATAATTACTAGGGTTGTCTCTACTCCCCTTGAACAAGGGAACAGCATTTGCTATCCTTTGGTCATCTGGCACTATTCCTGTAGACAATGGCGACATAAAGATCAAAGCCAAAGGCTCAGCAATTTCCTCCCTGGCTTCCCAGAGAATCCTTGGATAAACCCCATTTAGCACTGGGGACTTATCTATTTTTACACTTTCCAGAATTGCTAACACTTGCACCTTGTGCACCCCCATCCCATCTAGTCTAGTCGCCTGTATCTCAGCATTCTTCTCGACCACGTTGTCTTTTTCTAGTGTGAATACTGAAGAAAAGTGTTCACATCAATACAGCCCTTTAAGCTCCCTTGCCTTCTACTTTTGTTTTCCTTTTATTTTCGTCACCTTTCCTTACTATGCTCCACTTGTCAAAATACACTGGAAGCTTCTTTTCATCAAAAGATGTTCATACAGGCATTACCTCCAATTCCTGCTGGTCACGTTCAGAAAAAAGAACCCTGATAAGTCTCATGTATCTCTTCTCGAACTGGCACAAAATACCAGATGCCAGACATCTGAAATCTAAATGAGCCATGGAAAATGTTCAGATTAGGTGGAGGTAAATAGAATTTATACTATTGACTTTATGACAACTGTGAACAAGTTAGATGCACCAATATTTAAGCAAATAGAGGCAGTGAAAGGTCATCAACTTGAAATATTAACACTGCTCTTCATATAGAACCTACTTTCTAATTAGTAAAAGTATTTTTTGTTTTTAATTTCAAATTTTCCTTTTCAGCCCTGTTCTACTTAAGAAAGAACAATTTTTGATGCACATATGAATGGGAATCTGCCAAATGGCTGAGGAACAAATCTTGGCTAATGTGGCGCAAAAGCAGTTTCATATATTTGGAATGTTTCTTGCACTTGAGTGGATCTGATGGCAAAAGTGCAGTATTCCCTACGTTGATTCACTTAAGCAACTTTCAGCACTGGAAATATTGTCTCTCAAAACAAAGCAGTAGATCTGTGAATCTGGATTTGGTTTGTGGTTATGCTTTTGCTAAAGGTAAACAAGATCACTCCTAGTTATTCCATGTTCCATATTCTGTTTTCTAGACTTCTGGAAATCTTGGATAAGCCTATGATCTTTCACTTCAGGATATATTTTACGAAATTAAATAAACTACTTGCAAGTTTTCAAATGATAAATTGGAGGATTTATCATTAGTTTCGAAGAACTTGGTTGTAATTATAGCATCATCTTGGATTAATATGTTGTTCTGTGCTTCTTAGTCAATGCAATGCAAAGATGGTTGTCTCATTTAGTTCTGTATTGTTCGAGAGTCAGCTTTTTATCTGCCCAGTTGGTTCATGATGTCAGCAGCATGGGTTCAGTTCCTGCACTTGCTGAAGTTACCATGAAGGATTGTCCTTCTCTTACACTTCCCTCACCTGAGGCATGATGACTGTCTGGTTCGATCACCATAACTCCTCTCTGTAAGGAAAGGCAGCCGAATGTTCCAGTAGGACTTTGGCAACTTTACCTTTTTTATTTGGTGGACTTTGGGTCTTTGTGTCGGAGGTGATAAACATAAATGCCAATTGTTATTGGGGCTACGAAATAAATATGGAGGATTGAATAACGTAGATCTTGCAGGTACTTGAGTTGCAGGCTTTCACATCACTTTAGTGGCAAAAGAAATGGAGGCTATAGAACTCTGAAATAAATATTGAAGATTTGAAAATTGTTTTCATTATAGAAGAGGAAGTCCTGGAGATCTTAGAATACAAAGATAATTAAATCTCCAGGACCTGATCAAGTGTATTCCAGTACATTGGGAGAAGTTAGCGAGGGAAATTGCCAGGCCCCTAGCAGAAATATTTGTATCATCTATAACCACAGGTGAGGTGCCATAGGACTGGAGGGTGGCTAATATTGTACCTTTATTTAAGAAAGGCTGTAAAGGGGAGCCTGTGAACTATAGACTTGAGTCCGACATCGGTCATGGCCAAGTTGATGGAGGTGATTCTGAAAAGTAGGATTAACATTGAATTAGACATTAAGGATGGTCAGCATGGCTTCGTGTGGAAAAGCGTGTCTCTCAAACTTGAGTATTTTTGAGGAATCAATTTAAAAAGTTTGAGGGCAGAGTGGTAAATGTTTACTTGGATGTCTAGTAAAGTCTTTGAAGTTCTGCATGGTAGACTAACTTGTAAGGAGAAAGTGAGGACTGCAGATACTGGAGAGCAGAGCTGAAAATGTGTTGCTGGAAAAGCGCAGCAGGTCAGGCAGCATCCAAGGAGCAGGAGAGTTGACGTTTCGGGCATGAGCCCTTCTTCAGGGCGCATGCCTGAAACGTCGACTCTCCTTGGATGCTGCCTGACCTGCTGCGCTTTTCCAGCAACACATTTTCAGACTAAATTGTAAAGTTGGATCACATGGGAATCGGGGTGAGCTTGCTAATTGAAAACGAAATTAGCCTTACAGTGGGTGGTGGTGGTGGAGAATTGTTTTTCAGACTGGAGGCCTGTGACCAATAGTGTTTGACAGGGGTGGCTCCTGGATCCACTTTTGTCATTTGTGTAAATGATTTGGTGGATGTGATTAAGGAGGTATGGTTAATAAGTTTGTGGATGACACCAAGTTTGGAGGTATAGTGCACATGAAGCTGGTTGACTAAAATTACAAAGAGATCTTGATAAATTGGGTCCATGGCCTGTGGAATGGCAGATGGAGTTTAATTTGGATGAATGCAAGATATTGCATTTTGGTAAAATAAACAAGGGCAGGACTTTTATGACGAATTGCAGGGCTCTTGGTAATGTTGTCAAACAGAGACCTGGAGCTAGCTATGTAATTCTTTGAAATTTGTCTCAGTGTTTTAAGGTGTTTTACACACTTGCCCTCAATGCTCAGAACCTTTTGAGTATAGGAGATGGGACGTCATGTTGAGGTTGTATAAGGCATTGGTGAGGTCCCATCTGGAGTACTGTGCGCAGTTTTAGTCACCTTGTTTTAGGAAGGGTATTCGTAAACTGGAGAGGGGAAAAGATTTATCAGGATGTTGCTGGAAATGGAGGGTTTGAGTTAAAAATACTCTGGGATGTTTTTCACTGTAGCTAGGGAATTTTGGGGGTGACTTTATAGAAGTTCATAAATCATGAGGTGTATAGATAGGGTCAGTAGCAAAGTCATTTTCCTAAGATGGGGGAGTTCAAAATTCGGAGGCATATTTTTAAGTTGAGAAGAGGCAAGTTTGAAAAGATCATAGGCAGTTTGTTTTTGCAGTAGTTTGAGTGGAATGAACTGCCAGAGAAAGTTGTGGGTACGAGTACAATTCGGACATTTAAAAGGCATTTGGATAAGTACATGAATATACAAGGTTTGGAGGGATATGGGGTAACTGCAAGCAGGTGGGGCAGGTGGAACATGGTCATTGTGGACTCGTTTGACTGAGGGGTCTGTTTCCATGCTGTATGTCTCTGACTATGACCAACACTAATCTGAAAAAGTGGAAGAATTATTACCTGCAGTTGCACTAGCAAATTAGAAACACTAGCATGAAAGGTCAAGAGAGTATAAAGTCACACTAATGGGGAATTTGGTTTTATGAAGTCTTCATGAGAAAGTGAGTTCAGTAGTTAACCGTTTGAAATTGCAAAAGCCCATTTTCTTCCTGTGCAGCAAACTATTATAATTCTAGGTCAGTGACTTCAGTTTTCAGATTATTGTAACCAATTATGCAAATACTTTTGCTGTAAATGTTGAGGAAAAGCAGTACCTACTTACCAGTAGGAAGTATGGTGATTTGAACAATTTGTCTTGAATCTGAAATCTAGCTGATGGCCCTTGAGAACAATGCTTGAATTTGATAACTTTTTTTTGTACTGAGCAAGGGTAGAAATTTAACACTTTTCATCTATGTTGATATCAAACACTTTTTACGTAACTGTGTTACAATTCCAATGCTTTGCTTTGCCCTCAAGCTGAAGAGCTCACCCTGATTTGTATTATTTTTCCATATCCAATATCACCTGCATTGCTTGTTTTGTTATTGTAAATTGCAGTAAAGTGCCAAATTAGAAATAATTTTTGCCCATGTTTACTGGTACTAGATTGAAGCTGTCTGACCTCAACATAGACTGAGGAGACTTTGATCTTTTAAAATTTAAACTGGATGCATATGATATCCGAAGTAAAGTCTGTTACTGACCTGTTAGGGAAATACTTTATTTCATGACAAATAATATATGCATCTACAGAAATATTGTACAGTTAAACTGTGGCAGAAGTTATTACAAATTCTGGCACAGTCTGTGCAATGATATGGCTAAGCTTAGTGGTTAAATGCTTATTGAAGCTAAGTTCAGTCGAAATGGGACAGTAAAGTTTTTTTTACAAATAAGTTATCACAGCATCAAGCAAGCCTAAAGACTAATATCTTAAATGAGTACTGGACTTGGATAAAGTGTTGAACTGTATTGCTACTGATGTGAAACTTGCGGTTTGGAAGTAATTGTGACTGTGATTTATTGGCAGGCTTGCTGATATTGTTTGGGAATTGTTCACTGTTGATATTATAAGTGCTTCAAGGCTATTTAATTAAATGACTTGGACCAACTCAAAAGAGCAGCAAAATAAGTGGATGCGCATGGCTATGAAAGTCAACAGTGTCAGTTTACCAAAGGAAATGAGTCTTCAGATCCAATCAGAAATAACTTAGAAGGTTACAGTAGTTCAGAAGGAGTTGCGCTGACAAATATACAAAAGCTTGTTTTTGATAACTTGAATAATTATTAAAAGGTCATTAGCATCAAGAGAGATCTAAAAAGACAAACTTAATATTGACCAATTTGATTACTCATTGCAGAGCTGTAGAGTGTGGAGGTATAGGTCCTATATTGCAGGATTTGCTTGATATCAGGAGGATTCTGGTGGATCGGAAAACTGCTTCTGTGACGCTGTTCAAGAAGGGAAGGAGACAGAAAGCAGCAAACTGTACACCAATTAACTTGATATCTCTGTTTGGAAAAATGGTATATTCCATTATTAAAAAAGGAATAGTCGGATATTTAGACCATAAGATCATAACAAAAGGAGCAGGAGTAGATTATTGAGTTCCTCAAGCCTGCTCCGCCATTTGTGAAGATCATGGTTTATCCAATATTGCTCAAACCCACTTTGTTGCTTTTTGCCTGTAACCCTCGATTCCCTGACTTAACAAGAATCTTTCTATCTCAGTCTTAAATATACAGAAGGACTGTGCCTCCACAGCTGTCCGTGATAAGGAGTTCTTCTCATAAACAGGTTGAGTATTTTAGGAAATCCATCATCTTTAGAAAAGCTGAATGGGATAAAATAGTATCAACATGGTTTTATGAAAGCAAAAAATACTTGACAGATTTGCTTCAGTTCTTTGTTCTCACCAGCAGATTTGAGAAAGAACTAGTGTATTTGTATTACCAGAAGACAATCGATAAGGCCCCAAATGTTAACTTAGTGCACATGTTAGCTCAGTATTTTGAGTAATGCTTAAGTATGATTGATTAACACACCGAAGATTAAATGATTTAATTGGGTCTTTACAGGGCCCTGTAACTGGTGGAGTGCCACAACAATCAGTCGTAGCTCAGTTATTTCCAATCAGTATTAATGGCTTTGAGGAGAGGGAGTTGCAAACACAAAGTTACCTACTCCTGCCATGATCTGGTGAACTTCTTTATGCTGTTTGTCTCCTCATGCAGTTAAAAGACTATATTTTCACTGAGAATTGGTGAATTATTATTGTATGCCACAATTCTTTTGAAAGGATCTATTTAAATTGTGACTCTTCGCATGATTCAACAGACTCCGTGCAAGTTTCTCCATGATGTAAATGGGTAAGTTTCATTGTATGAAATCTCTAGGTAATGTATGGCTACTCAAATGTTCTCCAATGGTAATGAGGAAACATCACTTTTTGAGACCTGACCTCGATTGTTCTTGATTGATCTCTTTCACAATATGACAACAGGGAAAGTACTCAAATGTCATGAATCAACTGTTTCCAAAAGATGGAACCTATAAATAACTTGCAATTGTAACACTGAAATTAATTTAATATTTGTCTGGTAAGCGTAGTACAAAGTCCTGCAACTAATTCTAATGTTGTGCAACCTTTTATTCTCACTTTAAACCAATATTGCTGTAAGAACTTGTGTATTTGTGATTATAAATGAATGCAGTTCTGTAATTATTTGAGGCTGATATACAGATTAGCCAGTTTCCCATTTGCATTATTGATTAGTTTAAAGTTGGAACCGTAACTCTGCAAACTCTTAAAATTACTTTTATATGTTTGCTTTGTACTTGGGCAGATATTTTTCTTTAAATTTGGAAAAATCGTGAACTATGCAGAATGGAGTATGTAGCATGATGAAATCAAAGTTGATTTCCTGACAACTGACTCCCTTGTGCAACTTTAGTAATCTGGAAGCACAGATTTTTTTTCATGTAAGCACTTTGTTGGAAATATTTGAACTAGGTTGCAGTTGTTTTGGAAGTATATCAATGTTAATTACTCTGTCCTATATGGTAGTATCACATGTTTGACGACAAAAAGGTACTAATGTTGACTTGATTTCTTGGTTCATAATTGCACTTGCTCAGATTCAGTTGCTAGTCTATTTATATTGTGTACAAAAATTATACTACTTAATTTTCAGAGATATCCTGTAGCAATGATAGAATTTCATTTCCCAATAGCTAATGTATTATGTTTTTTGAGAATCAGTCAAAATCATTCCTAGATGGTTTTGCAACTATAAATGGGAACATTGTGCTACAATTAACCATTTATTGATACTGCAGTAGAAAATTAGTTTAAAAAACAAAAATGTTTCATTAATGAGCTTAACAATATCTGTTTTTAAATGCAGGTATTTCACATTTAACCTTGTTCAAAGTATTTATTAGTTTGTGGAAATTCCTGGCAAATGTGCTTAAAAATGCTGAAGTCTATCTTGATGTAAAAAAAAATGCTGTGATTGTTTCAGTCGCATGAGGGTTACACTTGACCACAGCAGCAAGCATCTTGCTGAGTTGGTCATACCATAGAAATTACCAAAGAGAAGTCATGTTCTTTGCTATCAAGTTTGTAGCTGTGGAAATCGGCATGGGAGGTGTCATCACATTGCACTTTGTAGACAGCAGGGGAGATGAGGGAGGTGAATGGAGGGGGAGTTCAAAAAATATTTCACTAGGCTGGTGATGACTGGAGATTGAAGGGTCTGGGAGCATGTGTTAGTGCTTTAATTACTGTATAATCAGCTGAAATTCCTCAGCAGATCACTTTCCTAATCTTTCCTGTGTCATTGCATGGATGGGAACTGATCCTTCCCGTTCCATTCCAAGTTACTGTCTAGTCCCGGAGAGGTGTCCTGAACCTTGCAACACAACCTTTTGGGGCTTCTGTCTTTGCAAAGAAAAGTAAAAAAATACACTTAACTATATGTCCCCATACATTAAGTTTCTCATTTCTCCACCACTTGAATGGTGCTCTGATTATAGTACTGTGTGAGTTTGCTCGTATTTCCTTTAGTCTGTTTGCTCGTCTGCACTGGGAGCAAGAACCTCATACCTACTGGATGAGGGTACTTGATGAGGCTCATCCAAAGCTAAGTTCTGGATTGCTATAGCAGCATTACTTCCAGTCAAACTGATCTTGACTGAACTTGACCATGAACCAGAGTTGATGTAATTGTTTGAAAGGGTTTTTGTCGAGAAGGCTTTGGCACAATAGGTAATGTTCAGGCTCCTGGCTAGTGGTGCGCTATTGTGCTCTCCTTTCCATTTTTTTTAGGCCAGGATGGTGTTGGCGCTTTGGCTGCAGCATTGGTGATGTGGATCAGGACCCCCTAGAGTGAGGGGTATGGACAAGGTGAATAGAGAGCAGCTGTTCCCCTTGGTTGAGGGGTCAGTCACAAGCAGGCAAAGGTGTTAGGTAAGGGGCAGGAAATTTAGAGAGGGTATGAGGGGAGAAAAATGTTTTCACTCAGTGGATGGTGAGAGTCTGAAATGCACTGCCTGGGAAGGTAATGGAGACAAAAAAAAACTGCAGATGCTGGGATCCAAGGTACACAAGTAGGAGGCTGGGAGAACATAGCAAACCGGACAGCATCAGGAAGTGGAGAAGTCGACGTTTCGGGTGTAACCCTTCAGGGCAGACTGGAAATCTTAAAAACATTTTATAAAAAGACATAATATTTGGATGAGCAATCAAGTATCACAACATTGATGAATATGGGATGCATGCAGGAAATGGGGATTGATGTGCTAGTTATTATGCAGGCTTGGTGGACAGAAATCTTTTTTTTGTGTGTTGTATGAATCTAAGGTGTAGAGAGAGATTTGCAAGAATGCTTCCAGGAATGAGAAAGTGTATAGAGAGAGCCTGTGAGCGAGTCTGATGTGAGCGGCACGGTGGCACAGAGGTTAGCACTGCTGCCTCACAGTGCCTGACTTAAATTCCCGACTCAGGCGACTGACTGTGTGGAGTTTGCGCGTTCTCCCCGTGTCTGCGTGGGTTTCCTCCGGGTGCTCCGGTTTCCTCCCACAGTCCAAAGATGTGCGGGTCAGGTGAATTGGCCATGCTTAATTGCCCGTAGTGTTAGGTAGGGGGTAAATGTAGGGCTATGGGTGGGTTGCGCTTCGGCGGGTCGGTGTGGACTTGTTGGGCCGAAGGACCTGTTTCCACACTGTAAGTAATCTAATCTAAAGTAATCTTAAAAAAAAAAGTGTTCGACATTGTCTTGATTCCCCTCAATGTAGTTTTCAATCATGAAAGGATTGAGAGCAAGAAAATTCACATTTGAAGGAATTGGCAAAAGTGGTAGAAAAAATCTTTCTCCCACAGCAAATGGTTTCATTCTGGAATGTTTGACCTGAGAGTCTGGTAGATGAAGGTTCAATCATTGCTTCAAAAGGCAATCAGACTGTAATTTGAAAAGAATAAATGTTCCTGGGTTATGGAGAGAAAGCTAAAGAATGTCATGAAATAAAATATTCATTCCAAGTAGTTTGAACGGCCTCCTGTGCTATCATCATTGTGTGATTTAGTGATCATTTGGTAGTTATAGAATTTGGGTAACCTGAGGTGCGTATGAGGAGATAAAAGAGAAATCCGAGAAAGATGAGAGTTCAAGGCTGTGTTAATGGGAGCCTGCATGGATGTTTGACCTAGTAATATGGGAAGGAGAGCAAGTAGATAGGTGGTTCATTGGATGTTCCCCAAGTATTATTGAGGAAATCAGCCACATTTGGAGTGGAGATGGGGGAAAAAAATGGGTTGGTCTAAAAAGAAAAGTGGAATACAACTCCTTTGTACAATTTTATAATTTGATCTTCCTGAGCTCATTGTAACACGCTTAACCGAAGTCCTATTGCCATCAAGGTAAGAATTGCTATTTGAAAAAATGTGTTGATACAGTCATGAAATTTACATTGATACACCTGACATGCTTTGAAACAAAGTTCCAACTGCGCAATCATGGTCATTACCATTATTTATTAAAATAATTTTGAGTTAAATTTTGGCACTAGTTGACATGGAATCAGAGAATGGTTACAACACAAGGAAGCTATTTGGGTGTGTCCGTGCTTGACAAGTACAGTGTCTCATTCTTTGCAAATTTTTATTCAAATAATTGTCAAATCCCCTATTGTTGGTGTGATTGGATTTGCTTACTTCAAGTTAGAGGCCAGATCTGCTTAAACTGTAGGCTGTAATCCCTAGTGCAGTCCTGAGATGGGATTCTGGGGTCATAATCTCTGAGGCAGCAGTGGCTACCATTGAACTCTGTGTTAATGACTGTTGCGCCCCTCTCAATCTAAATCTTTGCATTTTTAAATGGTGGATGCTTAATGTTTGATTGCTTCTCCAAACCAAAACTAGCAGAAAGCTTGGATTTTTAAAATCCTGTTGTAAAGTATTACCTAAATAGGAAACTAAGTGGTCCTACATCATCATGGGAAGGAAAACAAGATCACATGGCTATAGGGAGATGGGTTTCTCTTGCCTCATGCTAGAGGTGAAGTCTTGCCCTGTAAATTGTAACATTATGTTTAAACACAGAATTTATGTTTGCTGCTAGACAAACTGTTAACAAAACTATGGGTCAGACTGCAAACAAAGTAGATGAACAGAAATTGCTGAAGATTAAATGCTATCTTGGTCTCACCCTACGCCACCCTACCCACATGTACCAATCTCAGTGTCTCCCCCATTTCTGGATTCCAGATAGAGTTTCTGGACCCGAACCACTCGCTGCTTAAAGTTTTTTTAATTGGATGACGAATCAGATAGTACATAACCACCTTGAATCGTTGTTTTCTTGTCCTTTGCACTTCCACCATTTGGATTAGTTTCTCTATCAAATCAATGTTTCTTTTGATTTCATTCTCTGGACATTATTATTGCTGGCAAGGCTGCTATTTACTGCATGCTCTCTTGCCATGAGAAGGGCATGTAATGTGATGCAGCCAAAGACTTGCTTAGCTACTTCAATGGACAGTTCAGCCATCGGTATAACAGTGGCAGGTTCCCTTCCCGAATCAACAGCTTCAAGATCACATTGAGTGATACTTTTTACAACTTGCAAACAAAATATTTTGAACTATAACATTAATATTCTGAAGAATGCGATCATAGTTGAAGACTCTGAATTTCCAGTTGAACATCATAACTATTATGATATTACTATTGTAGATTTTGCAAGTTTCATTGAGGCCTGGGTTGTGTGATCTACTGCAGAAACGTAAAAGCTGCTGCAAAGCATTGTATAAAGCAACTTGATTTTTGTTTGGCTTTGGAGTCTGTCCAGCATCTGGTCTGGTATGTTCTATGATGGAGAAGTCTGGTGATATCCTGTCTATTAAGGAGAGAGGTTCTATTTTAGCAAGATCGAATAGGGGGCTCAACATGTTGAACACGCTCCATTATTTACCTCTTTCCTTCAAAGACTGAGAAGGAGTCACCTGTAATTCTCCATTTTCCTGTTTCTCCAATTATGCGAATGTTGATTTATCTTTGTGTAGAAAAAGAGAATATTTCAAAACTTGGGCTATTTCTCACTTAGCTTGTATGAATTGACTTTGAGCTTCTCTGAAAATCTCTGAATTGTTATATTAGGAGCACTTAGCTATAACCAGGAAGTTAGTAATCTTACCAGTGGTATATGTAAATATCTTTTAGCCTTCTCTCTTGTCCTTAGGTTCATGAATTTTTTATCTCCTGATTTGGCTTGGTCGTCTACAAACACACTAAACCAGTTTCAACCCTTTTGTTTAGGAATGGAATACAGCTACATATGTTCTGTTTGGGAAAATATTATTGACAACAGTCATTGTTGGTGCTATTTGTTGTGACAGTAAATGGGTGCAGTAATTGTTGTAGTAATGGCTTAACATTATTTTTACCTGTCATTTTGATTTTAATTTTGCTTATTTAAAATACATAAGAACATGGGAGTAGGCCATTCAGTCCCTCAAGGATATTCCACCATGGAATGTGATCATGGTTGATCTGTAGCCTAACTTTATTTATATACTTTTGGCCCATATCCCTTAATACCTTTGCTTGACAGACATTTGTCTGTCCCAGATTTAAAATTAACAACTTCAGCATCAATTGCCATCTGTGGCAGAGAATTTACATTTGGAAGTGTTTTCAAACATTTCTCCTCAACTAATTTTTCGAATATGTCCCCAAGTTCCAGCATCTCTAACCAGTGAAAATAATTTTAGTGGCCCTGACTTTTCCTGTTATCACCTTGAAGACTGATCAGATTTTCCATGAACTTTAGAAATTCTGGAGTAAGCAGGATGAATTTGTATAATCTTTCAAATTTAACACCTGAAGTCCAGTTATCATTCTTAGAAAAGGTTATTGTACTCCCTCCAAGGCCAATATATTCTTCCTAAGATGTGGTGCCCAGATCTGTTCTCAATACTCCCTCCTTCATTGCAATTTTTTGTCAAGACTCCTTTCAGTTAGTAATTCCAGGTTTGTGACTGTGCTGTGAACTTTTTGAAGAAGTGTCCCTTGACTTGACATTCTCACTTAATTCTGTTTTCTGTTCAGATGTGCTGCCAAACCTTGAGTTTCTCCAGCAGTTGCTATTCTGCTGTGTTTCAAATATCTGGCTTCTGCAGTTAGTTCTTTTATGTAAGAAAAGGTAGGTGATAACGGGGCCTATGAATCATTGAAAATTCATTCGCTGTGCAGAAAGTAACCTATTTCATGGCAAGATCTGTGATTGTGAGAGTAGACGACAGACGAGGAATGTGGTGTATATGTTCTGAAATCATTAAGCTCAACGTTGAGTACTGAAGGCTGCAGGATACCTAATTGGAAGATGTGATATTGTTTTTCCAGATTACATTGAGCTTTGCTTCAGTGCTCCAGTAATGTTGAGACAGAAGTATTGGCATTGAAGCACAGTTGTGTGTTGAAGTGGGTGGGTAAGTGGAAGTTTGGGCATGTTTTAACAGGAGAATGTAGGTGCTGTGCAAAGCGAACATCCAGTCTGTTATATCTCCCCAATGTAGAGGAGACTGCATTGTGAGCAGCAAGTATATTAGATTGAATGAAATGCCTTAAAGTAGCTGCTTCACTTGGAAAATGTATCTGACACCTTGGATGGTGAGGAGAGAGGACATAATTGGGCAAGTGTTCACACCTTATGGGAAGGTGTGGTGGGAGTGTAGGAAGAGGGTTTATCAGAAGGGCCCCTGTGAAATTCTGACCGGGGAGGGGAGTGTGTCTGGTTGTGGCAACTTGCTAGAGGTAGCCAAAATGTCAGCTTATCATCCTTTTACATCAGAAGACTGGTGGTTTGGAAAGTAAGGACAAGGGACTCTTAACATTATTATGGGAGGGAAGAGAAGGTGTGAGAGTAGATGCATAAGAAATGAGTTGGACACATCTAAGAACCTTGCCAACTGGTAGCAGGGAATCCTTGGTTGAGGAAAATAAGGTGCACATGCCCTAAGGCCTTCCCTGCGGATGGTAGCATCATCCAAACCGATGAGATGGAGACGCTGTGAGAATGGAATGATGTCTTCACAGGAAGCAGAATGTGAGGATGTATAGTCAAGATATCTGTGGAAGTCGTCAGATTTTGTAATGGATGTCAACAGGCAACATACAGGCTTCAGGACTCAACATAGGTTAACAATTTCAGAACATGAGCACCTCCTTCATTGTCTACTACTAAACCCCATAACCCCGGGTCCTGTTGGAAATGAGTTGATTTCAACACAGCCAACCCCTTCTCAACTACTTATTCCCCATAATCAATTATCCAGCATCTTTTCCCTTGCTTACCAGCAACAATCCCTTTGTCTGTGTACTTTTTTTCTTTCTCTTGCGCACATTCTGCTTTTCCCTTTGTCACCAGCATAGATTCAGCCTTTTCCTAGCTGGTTTGTACTATTGGGCCACTGGATGTGAACACTAACTCTGCTTTCTCTCCATAGGTGCTGTCAGACCTGAGTTTCTTATCTATTCTCCACAGATTTTGACTTTTCCTCCTCGCCAAATCTGAACCTCCACAGTTAAGACTGTAAGACATTGGAGCAGACGTTAGGCAATTCAGCCCATTGAGTCTGCTCCACCATTCATTCATGGCTGATAAGTTTCTCAAACCTATTCTCCTCCTCCTTCCCCATAACTTTGCTCATGATATTCAAGAATCTATCTCAATCTTAAATATACTCAATGAGCTGACCTCCACAGCCTTCTGTTGCACTGATTTCCATAGATTCATCACTTAACCGGACTTAGACACTTAATGGTAAGATCCTAGGTAGGGTTGTTGAACAAAGAGACCTTGGAGTGCAGGTTCATAGCTTCTTGAAAGTGGAGTCGCGGGTAGATAGGAAAGTGAAGAAGGTGCTTGGTATGCTTTCCTTTCTTGGTCAGAGTATTGAGTACAGGAGTTGGGAGGTCATGTTGCGGCTGTACAGGACATTGGTTAGACCACTGTTGGAAAATTGCGTGCAATTCTGGTCTCCTTCCTATCGGAAAGATGTTGTGAAACTTGAAAGGATTCAGAAAAGATTTACAGGGATGTTGCCAGGGTTGGAGGATTTGAGCTGTAGGGAGAGGCTGAACAGCTCTGTGAGAAGTTGGAGAAGTGATTGCTGGGCCTCTTGCTGAGATATTTGTATCATCGACAGTCTCAGGTGAGGTGCTGGAAGACTGGAGGCTGGCAAACGTGGTGCCACTGTTTAAGAAGGACGGTAGAGACAAGCCAGGGAACTATAGACTGGTGAGCCTGACCCCAGTGGTGGGCAAGTTGTTGGAGGGAATCCTGAGAGACAAGATGTACATGTATTTGGAAAGGCAAGGACTGGTTAGGGATAGTCAGCATGGCTATGTGTGTGGGAAATCATGCCTCACAAACTTGACTGAGTTTTTTGAAGAAGTAACCAAGAAGATTGAGGGCAGAGCAGTAGATGTGATCTATATGGACTTCAGTAAAGCATTCAACAAAGTTCCCCATGGGAAACTGATTAGCAAGGTTAGATCTCATGGAATACAGGGAGAACTAGCCATTTGGATACAGAATTAGCTCAAAGGTAGAAGACAGAGGGTGGTGGTGGAGGGTTGTTTTTCAGATTGGAGGCCTGTGGCCAATGGAATGCCACAAGGATCGGTGCTTGGCCCTGTACATTTTGTCATTTCCATAAATGATTTGGATGCGAGCATAAGAGGTACAGTTAGTAAGTTTGCAGATGATACCAAAATTGGAGGTGTAGTAGACAGCGAAGAGAGTTACCTCAGATTACAACAGGATCTGGACCAGGTGGGCCAATGGGCTGAGAAGTGGCAAATGGAGTTTAATTCGGATAAATGCGTGGTGCTGCATTTTGGGAAAGCAAATCTTAGTAGGACTTATACACTTAATGGTAAGGTCCTAGGGAGTGTTGCTGCACAAAGAGACCTTGGAGTGCAGGTTCATAGCTCCTTGAAAGTGGAGTCGCAGATAGATAGGATAGTGAACAAGGTGTTTATTATGCTTTCTTTTATTGGTCAGAGTATTGAGTACAGGAGTTGGGAGGTCATGTTGCGGCAGTACAGGGCATTGGTTAGGCTACTGTTGGAATTTTGCGTGCAATTCTGGTCTCCTTCCTATTCAGAAAGGATTTCCAAGGATGTTGCCGGGGTTGGAGGATTTGAGCTAGAGGGAGGGGCTAAACAGGCGGGGGCTGTTTTCCCCGCAGGGCCAGAGGCTGAGGGGTGCCCTTATAGAGGTTTACAAAATTTATGAGGGGCATTGATAGGGTAAATAGGCAAAATCTTTTCCCTGATGTTGGGGAGTCCAGAACTAGAGAGCATAGGTTTACGGTGAGAGGGGAAAGATATAAAAGAGACCTATGGGGCAATATCTTCACGCAGAGGATGGTACATGTACGGAATGAGCTGCCAGAGGAAGTGGTTCAAGCTAGTACAACTGCAATATTTGGGAGGGATTTGGACGGGTATATGAAGCGGAAGGGTTTGGAGGGATATGGGCCAGGAGCTGGTAGGTGGGACTAGATTGGGTTGGGATATCTGGTTGGTATGGATGGGTTGGACCGAAGGGTCTGTTTCCATGCTGTACATCTCTGTGACTCTCCGCCTGAGGACATTTCTCCTTATCTCTGTTCTAAAAGGCTTTCGCCTTTTTTGCTCTTAATGCTTTACATCCAAGTCCTCGACTCTCCTACCCATGGAAACATCTTTTCTGGCATCTACTCTAACGAGGCCATTCAGTATTCTATATGTTTTAATTAGACTTCCCACCCTCCTCCTCCTCCTCCCCCCCCCCCCCGCACACACACACGCACACACACACACACACCCAATCCTTCTAAACTCCATCGAGTATAAACCCAGCTACCAGCTGTGGTGCTCAAAACTCTCAATACTCGAAACATAGTCTGACCAGAGCCTCAGAAGTACATTGCTGCTTTTGTATTCAAGTCTTTTCAAACTAAATGCCCTCATTGCATTTGCTTTCCTAACTACTGATTCAACTTGCAAGGTTACCTTGAGAGAATCCTGGACAAGAACTCCTAAGTCTCTTTGTACTTCAGACTTCTGAATTTTCTCCCCATTTACAAAATAGTCCACACCTCTCTTCTTCCCACCAAAGTCTGTGACCTCACACTTTCCCATATTGTACTTCATCTCTCACTTCACTGCCCACTCTCCCTAAACTGCCCAAATCCTTCTGCAACTTCCCTGCCTCTTGAATGCTACTTGTCCTTTTGACCTATCTTTGTATAGTCTGCAAACTTAGCCAGAAAGCTCTCCATGCCTTCATTTAGATTGTGAATGTGTAAAGTGAGAAGCTGTGGTCCCAACATTGAGCCTTGTGGAACACCACTTGTCACTAGCTGCCTTCCTGAAAAAGACCTGTTTATCCCTGCTGTCTGCTTTCTGCCAGACAGCCAATCTTCTATCCATGCTAGCATCTTGCTTCTGACACCTTGGACCTTACTCGGTAGCCTCCCTGAGCAACACCTTGTCAAAGACCTTGAAGTCCAGGTAGATAACATCCATTGGCTGCCCTCATTACTTAATAATAGAAATGTACAGCCCAGAAACAGACCTATTGGTCCAACTCAAAGAAGTCTAGCAGATTTGTTAGGCATGACCTCCCCTTGATGAAACCATGCTGACTTTGCCCTGTTTTACCATATACTTCCAAGTATTCAGAAATCTCATCCTTCACTGAGGTTAGGCTAATCAGTCTGTAATTTTTCATCTTTTGCCTTACTCCCTTTGTAAACAGTGTTGTCACATTAGTGATTTTCTAGTCCTCAGTGACCCTCCCTGATTCTAGTGATTCCTGAAAGATCACCACGAAATGCCTCTGCTATCTATTCAGCTAGAACTCTGGGTTGTAGTCCGTCTGGGCCAGGTGATTTATCCACCTTCAGGCCATTGTGTTTCTAGCATGTTTGATTCCCAGATTCTGGGCCATTTCATGGCTCATTTTCAAGGAGTATCTAGTGTTTTTTGGAGGAAATGAAGCTCTTAATTTGCAATAGAGACAAAAAAAATCTACAGCTGCTGGAGTCCGAGATAGACGAGCAGAAGGCTGGAGGAACACAGCAACCCAGGCAGCATCAGGAGGTGGAGAAGTCAACGTTTCGGGTGTACCATTCTTCAGTACTTGGGGGTGGGTGTAAAGGGGGCGTGGGTTGTGGGGGGGGTGGTACATGGGGTGATGATGTAGGGATAGGTGAACACAGATTGAGGGTGCGACCTGCTTGGTTGATGGAAGGGATGAATAGTTGGTAGCTGGAAGGAAGGAAGTTGGGGGATGGAAAGGGAGGTTATTGGAAATTGGAGAACTCAGTATTGAGTCGTTCGGGCTGTAGGCTGACAAGCAGAAGATGAGGTGGTGCTCCTCCAATTTGGGGTCTGATTCGCTGTGACAATGGAGGCGGCCAAGGAAGTGAGTGCAAAAGGGAATTAAGATGGACGGTGACTGGGAGGTCCGGTCGACCCCTGTGGGTCCGACTGAGACACTCGATGAAACTGTCCTGAGTTTATGTTTGGTTTTTCCGATGTGGCCTTCTCTAGATGTGATCTCCCAGTCACTACCCATTTTTAATTCTCCTTCCCACTCCTTTCTGGCGTGACCATCCTTGGCCTTGGCCTTTGCCAAAATGAATCAGACTACAAATTGGAGGAACAACAAAACCCCTTCTGTCTGGACAGTCTGCAGGGCTCAACTTTGAGTACTCCAATTTCAAATCACCTGCCTACAAATCTCCCAACTTCCTTCCCTGCCCCACCTGCTCCCTTCCAATCCTCCGATTAACTCTTCCTTCCAGCTACCAACCAGGTTGTATTCTCTACCTGTGTTCATCTCTCCGTACCTCACCACCTGCCCCGTCCCACTTACCTGCAGCTCCCCTGACATCCACTCCTAGTCCCGAAGGAAGGTTACACCTGAAATGTTGACTTCTCCATTTCCTGATGCTGCCTGGTATGCTATGTTTTTCCAGCCTCTAGCTCTTCTACCTTAATTTGCAATAAGCCAGCAAGATTGTTTGGATTCAAAGCATGTTGGCAGGTGAATTTGGACTACTTTTTCATTCACGCTGTAAAGCAGTGATCATTATCGTGATCTCTGCCCAGTTGTGTTGCAAAACCCCATTGTGATGTAAAAATCGTGCAGCAGAATTGCCTCATCATTAATATTAGCAAAATACTTTTGCTCTTTCAGTATGCGCCATGTTTAGTTTCTTCCAGTTGCATCGTAACTGTACTCCTCTTGAAAAACGATGATCCCTTTTTTCGTTGGCTGGGGTCATGTGATCTTTTTACATCACACCATTGGCCCAGATTGTCACAAATTCCCATACTACATTGGAGGCTTGACCAACTCTAGAAGCAAAATGGGCTAAAGCAAAATTATTATGCAGTCTCTTCTGAAATGACCCCTAAACAGAGGTCCAGATGCATGATGGCACTTTGGTCTGCACTGCTGCCTCAGCTTCAGGGAACAGGGTTCACTTCCACCCTCTGGCAACTAACTGTGCAAACTCTGCAGATTCTCCCTGTGTCTGCTTGGATTTCCTTCCATAGTAGAAAGGTGTGCAGGTTAAGTGGATCAGCCATGCTAAATTGCCCATAGTGTCCAGGGGTCTGCCAGCTGATAGATTAGCCATGGGGAATGTGGGGATGGGTCTAGGTGGCTTGCTGTGCCAAGGGTCAAAGTTAGCTTGATAGGCCAAATGGCCTGCTTCCACGCTGTAGGGATTCTTTGCACTTTAAATGTTATTGGAGATGATGCTCCCATAGTTTTTTTTTGCCTTGTCCTCCAAGGTTTTCAAGGTTGGGAATTCCTGTTGAAGGAGCTTCATGAGTGCATTGTAGAGATTATATTAACATCGGTTTAAATTTAATGCTTAGTCATATTGGGCTTGTAGTGATAACTCTGTTTGATACTCCTTGACCTTCTGAGTTGCTCCAGCACTTTGTTTTTATGAGAACAATTGTTTGGTTTGTTTGAAATGGGTTGAATCCTGAATTTGTTCAGTGATTTTTTTTTCATTTAATTCTCTATCATATTTGATAACTAGTCAAAATCTGTTTGTATTCACTTTGCTACAGTTAGTCTTTTACAAGTTCTAATCCATAAATTTTTGGAGTTGAAAATTGTATATTTTCATACTTGACAAAATGTAGGGCAGTAGGAAAGCAGAGTTGGAAGCACAACTTTTGTGAAATGAGTTTGCTGCAGGTAAAATCCTCTAGGACTGAATAGTCTAACAACAGCTGGAATTTGAGGTTGTTGATAACAACTTGAAGATGATAGATGGTCAGAGTGGGGTGTTTGAATATCCATTTTGAAGTAGTTGAAACCAGCTTAAGTTTTGGAGAATGAAGACATCTTCCTTGTGATGAAGGAAGGATTATATATATTATATTCAGAAGGCGAGCTAAGAGCATTATCCCCCTCCAATATGGAAAGATCGTAAGTATAGTAAACATTTTATTCACTGGCATCTGTGGGCTTGTTGATCAAATATTCTGGATAATGAAGAGGTCCACCTAATCAAAGTCAAAACACCTCTAAGTCATAAAGTAAAATAAAAGAATATATACATCATTGTTATACATTATTTACAGCATAAATCACTTAATTGGAAATACAGTTTTGCCTTAAATAAAACTTGGCAGCAGAGAGCTTTCTTGTTTGCACCCTCAACTGACTACTCAGGCAGTGGATTGAGATATTTGAGAAATTGACTCAAAATTGAATTGACTGTTGACAGTTAATGTGGCCATTGGATAGAATGAAAAGTATGTTTACATTGAGACAATTTTTAAAAAACTAATTTAATACAGAATAATATATCAAAGTTTACAGTATTTGATGTGCAGTACACTCTTTTGGCTGGTTTATCAGGAGTTCCAGTTCATAAGGTCCAGTTAAAACTAAGTTTGCTATATTTTTGTTTCAGGATCTACTTCAAACATTTGGTCTTTGTCGAAAGGGTGAGCTTGAACTAGTCCTTGGCAGAGCATTCCTCTTTTGCCAAAACAGATTGGGATCTCCTTTTTCATGAAAGTGTCTTCATACTTGTAAGCAACAAGACAGATATATTAGCCAGTTAGTCAAGTGTCTCGGTCCTGTTGATCATACAAGATGGGACATTTTTGTTTTGATTAAGCTAAAAGATCTACTTAGTGCAAAGACAAATTAAAATACCATGGATATAGAACATCCACAGAATACCCAATATTGCAGATAATCAGCAGATCTGTCAATCCTGTCAAGGGAAATGGAGTTCATGTTTCAGGTCAGTAGCTGTCAATAATATTGATCCTGTTCTGCCATTCATGGCTGATTGAACACTTTTTAATACTTTGTACATATCCTCTGTCCATAACCCTTTGGTAATCATCATTGCTTCAAATGCTCTATAAATGTGCAGCTGCTCCATGTAGAGCAATTGATGTTAGCATGGCGATGGTATCAGCAGTGAAGATAAAATGAAGAGAGTATGGAGGGGACAGTGTTTATGCTATAGTTTGTTTTGGTTGGGTTGGGGGTCACTGGAGCTAACGCCGTCGGTGAAGAAAAGATGTTGTTAGTTCAGCTTAAGTGAGAAGTGTGAGAGAATGGCAGAACAATTGTATCTCTTGCCAGACTTAAAAGGATAGTAAGTGGGATGGCGGGAGGGGAGGACATAAGTTTAAAAAATGGTATCGGTATGCCAATCGTGGTGTTGGTTCTGGAAGTCACAATAGCACACTGACTGTCGTCCTGCACAGCTTGGAAGAAAATTTAGAGGTAATGCTGCTGGTAATCATAGAAATCTCTGCAGTACAGAAAGATGCCTGCATATCCCTTGACACTACAGAGTAATTTAGCATGGCCAATCCACCTAACCTGCATGTATTTGGACTCTGACCAGAAGCTAAAGCACCCAGAGGAAACCCATGCAGACATGGGGCGAATGTACTAACTCCCCACAGTCACCCAAGGTTGGAATTGAACCCAGATCCCTAGTGCTGAGGGGCAGCAGTGCTAACTACTGATTCACTGTGCAGCCCCCTCAAATCTATCATTCTCTCCCTGAAGTATGTGTGAAGTCTGAGCAATCTGGCAGAGAATTTCAAAGGTTCAAGATCCTCTGAGTGTTAACTTTGTTTCTCATCTCAAACTCAAGTCATTATGTGGAGGTGTCAGTGTTGAACTGGGGTGGACAAGGTCAGCAGTCTCATGACACCTGGTTATAGTCCAACAGGTTTATTTGACATTGCAAGCTTTTGGAGTGGCTGGTTGACTTCACCTGATGAAGGATTTCAAATAAACCTGTTGTACTTTAACTCAGTGTCATGTGACTTCTGATCTTGTCAAATCCAAGCGGCATTCCCCTTATTTTTAAATTGGGTCCCCTGGCCTAGATTTCCCAACCAAGGAAATCATCTTAACTTCATCTACCCTTTCTATCCCGTAAGTATTTAGTAGTTTTAATAATGTCACTTTGTTTTTGAAAGTAGGAGAGGAAACGGGACCAGTTTGCTGAGTTTCTCTTCATACGACAGCTGTGCTGCCCTCGGAACAAATCTGGTGTTCCTTCATTGCAGAGCCTTCATTGTGCTCCCTTTATAGCTATAATACATTTCCTGTGATGAAGAAGATACATGTGACTTCACGTGTGGTCAAGCCAAGGCAACTGCTGTGCAATTGAAGCTAGATGTCACTACTCCTGTACTCAAGTTCTCTCGTAATAAAAGCTGATATTTTGTTTGCCTTTCTAATAGTCTGCTGCATCAGCAGCATGCTAGGCCTAACAGTTTTCGACAAGGGCACCGAGGTCTCTACATCTGCACTGTCTAGCCTAGTTGCATTTAAGAAACACTCTGCATATCTGTTTCTCCCACCAAAGTTAATTACGTAGCATTTTACTATACTGTTCTACCAGCCATATCCCTGTCCATTCAGTAGGCCAGTCCAAATCATCCTGATGCTGCTATGTATCTTCTTCAGTAAACACGTTCTCACTTTATTTCAGCTGTAAATTTGGAAACATTACATCTGGTCTCCACCTTCAAATCCAGTGTATGTTGTGAACAGCTGAGGTCCAAGTACCAATCCCTGGATTACCCACCAGTCATACAGCCTTCCAATGCAAGAGACCCATTTATTTGTACAGGTTTTTCTTCTTGATAACCAGTCGTTAATCTGTGCAAACGCATTAACTCCAAGTGTCTATTCTTTAACTTACCAAGCCAACCTCTTGTGGGGGGCTTTAAGGTCTGATGAAAGTGTATGGCATCCATTGGCTGACCCTGATCAATTAAATGTTAACACTTCCAAAAACATTCCAAGTTCATCAAACACTACTTCCTACTCACAAATCCCTGCTATGTTCAATCAAAACATTATCATATAATGGTCTATTTATCACATCCTTCATAACAGTATTTGACAGAAATGGAAGAGTAGGAAGAAAATCTGCAATGTAAAACCTCGATGCAAGAAATGCCCAGACTCAGTCTGAAGAGAATGAACAAACTGGCCATTGCTGGCAAAGCTGATTAATGCTGGATAACTCCCTAACTGGCAAGAATGGAGTTGAATGCCACAGCGGCAGTCTTATCAATGAGTTAATCAGAAGCAGCGAAGTCACAATGCGCTGCAACTCAACAATTGTGTTAAGAATGTACACTGGCAATGTAGTGCCTATTAAGAGGTTGAATCAATGTGAATGTTCAGTTATATGATCGGTCTTAAGATTTGTTCTAAAGTGTCAAAGAAAAAAAAATGTGGTTGAAGAAAATCCAGACTCAACTGTGCTGAAGTACATTGTTTGTTTGTCAGATTCTGAGATCTATCTCATTCAAAAGAAACATGCCATTGTTTTTAATGGGGATTTGGGAAGTGTGGCAGATATATCAAATTGAAATTCAAGGATGTGAATCAGGCAAAATGTTGCAATGCTGGTTCAGCCCCTCATGCAATCACACCAAAGGTTGAGGCAGAATTAGAGAGGCTGGTCAAGATCGGAGTCATAAATGAGCTATGAGCAAAAATTGCTCAGTACACATTTGCGGTGATTTTAAGGTCACCAATTCAAAACTCTGCACTGAACAGTATCCTTTGCTTTTAATCAATTTAACTATTTGCAGAGTAACTGGAAGTCAGCTTCTCAGTAAACTGATCTTTAGTCAAGCCTATCTCCAGATGAAAGTGGATCCTGTGTCAGAGAGAGATACTTGATGACTAACCCACAAAGGACTTTTCAAATAAAAGAGACATCCATTTGGAAGCACATGTGCATTATTCCAAGGTGTTGTGGATCAGATTTTAAGTGGATTGGAAAGGATTCATTGTTGGCTGATACTTTTGTCAAGGGTAGAAACAAAAACAACTCTCCACAATTTAAATCTACTCTGCAGAAGCTTGAAGAACCTTCGTGGGAGGAAAGGCAAATGTGAATTTCTTTTAAATCTTCCATTGAGTATTAAGCCCATGTCATTGATGCTAAGGGATTGCACAAATCAATTTCAAAAGTAAAAGTCATGACTGAGGCACTAACTGAAATACTTTTTTTTCTTGCCAAATTACTGTGGCAAACTTGTTCCAAATCTTTCAGTTGTTCTCAAGCCATTGCATGATTTAGTGCTGAAATGAGATGATCAGTGTGAGAGAGGTTTTACTGAAGCAGAATAGGCTTTGTTAATGTCAGAAGGCCTGACCTATTTTGACCCAAAGTTGCCATTGCACTAGCATGCACTGCACCACCATATGGAGTGGAAACAGTTGTTTATCTTCTATACCCTACGATCAAGAAAAGTCAACATCTTTTTAAAGAAATGAGCCATATACAGAGAACAAAACTGAATTGTTTTTGGTATTAGATCCCACCAATACCTGTATGATTAGAAATTTACCCTATTAACATGACAGCAGTGACCATAATATTTAGGCTTCATTAAGGATACCTTCAGTGAGTGAATGCAGAGGTGCCTATTGTTGCTTTCAAATTGTGTGGCAGTCCAACCTTTGTGAGAATGTTGATGGGCTCTGTTGAACACCTTTTCCAAATTAATCAACTACAGATAACTATTTACTGTATTATTCTGTCCAATTATTATAGTTTATTTACCTAAATGTACTTGTTCAATCAAGTGTCAATGCAGTTTCAACAGTTGCCTCAATTTCTAGTCAATTTCTCCTTAAATACTGCAATCTAATGCACTGTCTGAGAAGTCAGTTGAGTGTGTATGAGAGAAAAGGCTCTCTGCTAATATGATTTACAGCAAAGTTGCATTGTTTAAGAGATTTATGTTGTAAGTCAAGTATACTCGTGATATGTATAACCGTGCATTATGTTTCTATTACTTTGTGTGAGTCTTTACATTGATTGATTATCTGAAATATTTTGATCAACTAACGCACTCTTGGTCCCATGGCTGGTGGTTAAGTTCACTGTATTGTATTTGTAGTATATATTGCATTCTTTTATTGTAGTCACCTCCAATGTAAAGGAGGAGGGATGTTGTGTCTTTGAAAAGTATCCTGGACTCTCACTTTAAAAGTCCAGTCACATGATGTCCTGAACCCATCAGCCATTTTTAGTGGGAAAAAGTAATCTAACCTCATCTGCAGAGTGAACACCTTTTCAATAAAGCTCCTGTTGTCAAATACTTTGGCCTCCTGGTCCTTGGCACAAAACGCAATAGATATGCATCAGTACAAGCTTTGACTCCAGAAAAAGCAGTTATATAATGTTATGAAAATTGCATCCAAGACAAAGCTGGAAGGTTGCAGACCTAAATCCTAACTGTATTTTTAATTCCACAGGTATTGCCAGATCTGACGAATATTTGCAGCATTTTCTATTGTTATGAAAGATTTAGATACCTTATGAACAAGTAGAAAATTGTAGAGTCTGGAAACATGAAATGGTATGGAAAAAGCTTTTAAAAAGGAACTGCAAAAATTTTCAATATTTTTCTGTTTATATTTTGCATACTTTATTCTGTTCAGAACACTGTTCTAAGAGTTTTTCCTTTTTTGTTACAGATTTGTTTCAGTAGATGGAGTCATGGAATTAATTTGCTTGACATGTTGTAACTCTGGTATAGGCAAATGGTTAGCATACATTTTGGATAGTCACTGATGTTTTTACATGAGCTCTTATAGTTATACAGTGGAAATACTTTTTTTCTTTAAGTTGTCCATTTACCAAACAATCAAGATAACAACACATTTTTAAAATATAGCTTTCATTTAACTATTTTATTTTATCGTGGTGGACTATCTTTTATTCATTTAACATTATCTGATCCTCCGTCACTTTTGTTTCATTTTTCCCTTCATGTGTTCAGGATCCTGTACTGTGAATTGTATATATTGTCTTGGTTATAGAGAGAAGAATGGGACAGTATCTTTTCAGAATTGTCGTCTTAGTAAATTTCAGTTGAGAACTTAGTGGATTTTCCAGCATTTGTGTTCCCTTTTATGAAGGAAAAAGTAGCTTGCCTTCAATATTCACTCCTCCACTTTATTCATGGGAAGAGGGTGTTGCTGGCAGTCCAGCATTTATTGCCCATTCCAGAGGGCATTTAAGACTCAACTACATTGCTGTGGGTCTGGACTCATGTAGGCCAGTCCAGAAAAGGATGGCAGTTTGCTTCCCTCGAGGGCATTTGTGAACCTGTACCCCTGATAATTAATTACCTGGGTATCTGCATTAATAATTTGGTGATAATACCACTCGGGCGTTAGTTTCCAGTTGCCATCTGCATCAGTGTGTGTGTGTATCCTCTACAGGATGCACTGCAGCAGGTTACCAAGGCTCCTTGGACAGCACTTTTTAAACCTGTAAACCTTGAGCCTCTGGAAGGATAAAGGCAACAGTTAAATGTGAGTGAACCCCCTCTCCCATTTCCCCTGCAAATTTCTCTCCAACCCTCCCACCTTACACATTCCTTACTTGTTGGTATGTTGCTTTTTTTTTTACTGTGACTGGATCAAAATCCTGGAGCTCTGTGAACAACATTATGCGTGGGTATTAAACGCTGGCCTTGCCAGTGATAATGACATCCCGTGAAGAAATAAAAGGTGCATATGTTATCTGGATGCATGGAGCAAAGTCCCATGAAAGGCACTCTGCAACAAATGGTATAGATTATATTATAGCTCAATTTCTTGTGACTCAGTTAAGCTCTGCCCAGAAAAGTCAAAAACACCAAAGTCAAATTGAAATTTGGGGTTCACACATAATTCTGGTTTAGAGGTGTGTTTTTGCATGTAATTTGTCACTTATGTGAATTTGGTTTACTTTTTAGGCACATTAATAACTTTCAGTTACACTTAGTAGACTGCACATGGTTTTTGGTCATGTGGTTTACATCCTAGCCTGTGACTCATTAGCATACCAAGCTCTGAAACAAAGTTCTTAAAGCAACCCAACAGCCCTGCCTATTTTCTTCTGGCTTGAGTCTGTATGACATTTGGTTGGTTTGATGGTGTAACCTCCCAGAGGTTTAGTCTTCATACTTGGATGTTCTTGGCTTGCAGATGTGTTGGAGTCTTGGTATTGTTAGCATATCAATTATTATACTGATTGCATTCTTCTGTATGATCTACGTTTTGGGTCCATTTATTGTGCACTGTGAGTATTAAGTTGGTTTCTGTTAATCTTGATGTTGTTAGATTTAGTGTTATGACTGTTGGATTGAGATTCTCTGCATTTTTTTTGGATATATGTGTGGGTAACAGGTGTTCCATGTGTAGGGTGCATCATTTGACCTTAGGTCTTACATGAACTAGTTTCGCATCTGCATGTTGGTGATTCAGCATCTTTGTTTATCCTTGTTTTACAGGCTATTAGTCCTGTGTTTCTCAGAACTTGGCGAAGTGATAACTTGGCAGGGTTGTCCCAACTGAATTTCTGCTTGTGATGGCAACTAGAGATGTTGCTTTGGGTGTAACATTGTACATGAAAATCTTGTTCTGATATTTTGTACTTTGCCAATGCACTCATCACAATGTTCAGCAAGACTGTCAGGTCTGGAATAATGTCACATGTCTTACACCTAATGTGTGTCGTGCCTGAATGTCTTCCTGTGGCCTATTGTCCGGTGCAGTCTCTTCTGGGTGTATAGAATAGATTGAATAGCATGGGCACTGATGCTTCTAAAGTGTCTTCTAAATTTTTGTTAGAAATTTAGAAATGCTTGCTTATCACACATGGTGAATAAATCAATTGTGATTTTTGATTAAGAGATCTCCAAAAGTGTAGGGGTTCTTGTGTTGCTGTGCTTAGTGAAGTTATAGCCTCGCTGTGAGAATTTTCAATGTCATTGATCCCTTGTCCAAAAGAAGTATCTAGTACCATTTGGCCTTGTTTACTATGTGCCTGTATGTCATTGATATAGTTGTGGTAGTATCTTCTGTTGAAGATCGTCAGCTACTTGGACTTGGTACCCCTTTAAATATTGTACCTCTTGAAATACTAGTTCATCTCAGTATGGTCAAAAGTATCTCAATTTGTCACCTTTTTTTAATCTTTTGCCTAAAACACTAACTTCTCATTTTGTCTTCAGTTGTGTACCATTAGTTGTTGCTCCTTGAAGTTGCTTGCATTTGTGCTGACCAAAATCAATCAGATCAATTTTAAGAGCAGCTTCCATTTCTATGTGCATTTTCTCTACTTCGTCTGAAATTTTTGAATTCTTGTTTGGCTTTGGTAATTGTTGAATCAACAAGTGGTCATGTTGCTGCCAGGTTTGTAGAAAACCCCAAAGTCATACCTCATACCTTTTGGTGTAAATCAGCGACTTCAGGAAAACCATTTTCAGTGGTTTTTGGTCAGCTTCCATGGTGAAATACTTAGCAAGCGAGTAATACTGAGGAAGTAACGAATAGGATACATAAATGGAAAGCAATGGGTGTCATATACTTGGATTTTCAGAAGATCTTTGATAAGATATCACACAATAGGCTACTGACTAAGGTAGGAGCATATGGGGTTGATGGTAGTATATTAGCATGGCTAATAGAAGGCAGTGCTGGGATAGATGGGGCATTTTCAAGATAAGCTATAACAGGTGTCTAGTACAATATATATTAATGTGTTGGGTGAGGAAAGTGAATGTCCTACAGCCAGATTTGCAGATGACACAAAACACATGGGCAGACGAGTTGTGTGAATGATAAAATCTGCAGAGAGATACGGATAGGTTAAGTGTGTGGACAAAATCTTCAACAGAATATAACGTTGGAAAATGCGAGGTTATGCATTTTGGCAGGATGCAGAGACTGAATTGTTCATTGCCTCTCTCACCCTTGAATAAAAAATTTTTTCCTTTAATCTGCAAGGTAACTGAGGTTCATGGGGAAAAGACAGGAAAGTGGAGCTGATTGATCATCCAGATCTCGTGGACTGGTGGAGCAGACTTGGGCTAATGGCTTACTCCTGCTTCTTATACTTATGCACTTCAGTGTAACATGGTGACACCAAATACAAAAGCAACTATTTGATGCTCTCAGTTGGAATAATTAGATTGTGCTTTTGGAGGCCCAGGTACAACTGGCTTACCATCTTGCATGATATATGCTGCTAACGCTTTGAGATATGATTTGTGAGATGATCCAATAAAAATGACCATATTAACACAGGATACAACTTCCTGAAGTCACTATTTGAGTGCCTCAAATTTGTGGTGATTATTTTCCTGCTACACTGTTGGGGCAAAATGACTAAATGACTTGATACCCAGAGTCGACCTCCAGCATCAGAGCTTATTCATGTCACACTGGTCGGTAGATGCCTCTGGGGGCCCAGAAGCTGCTTCATTGAACAAAGGAAGAAAATTGTAAATTTGATACATTTGTTTTCAGCCTCCTTTTGATTATTGCAAACAAATCTTATTACTTATTGATCTCCCACACAATCAAATGAATCATGTGACTGCAAGGCCAGTGGACCGCCTAATGGACGACCCCAGAATACCCAAGATGTATTTAGTAGATATCCCTAACTTTTATCCTTGAGCTTTCACCATGAATCTTATTGAATTCACATTCCAATGTCTACATCTGTAATTCAATTCTCCCTGTAAGCAGTGTGTGGGCCTTTCCTTACTGTCAAAGGGTGTCTGTCCATAGGAATTTAGTGGGATCTTTTAATGCTTACTGTGTTTTTTTGAAAATTAAATGTGATTAATAATGTATCTTTTTAAGAAAAGGCCACACAGTGGTTGAAAGTGTTGAAAGCTGCCTCATAACACCAATATTATAAAAGTGGAATTCAAATATTACTTTTGTAATTTTTTTCTAATTTGTCCCATTTGTTCAGTGACTTAAATGGGAGCTTGGGAAAGAAAATCTCAGCAACAGGAAGATGCTGTTCGACTCTTGATTATGATAGAGCTGTTGCACATTTGTTAATTATTGTAGTACTGTTTACCTCCTCTTCTATACTAATGTATTTTTAATGAAATATTATCTTATTGTCCCAAATGTAATGCACAGCTCTAATTAGATATTTGTAAGGTTGTCTTCTGAAGTAGAATTACTTGACTAATTTTGAAATCTAATGTGAAAACTCTTAGCCATTTTGGTCAACATATTTCCACAGTTAAAATACAATTCAGTTTAAAGTTCTGGTACTTGAAACATAGAAATTAAAGTAGGCCATTTAGCCTTTCAAGCCTGCTCTGTCATTAAATATGATCACGGCTGATCATCCATCTCAACCCTGTTTATGCTTTCTCCCCATACCTTTTAGCCCTAAGAACTAGTCTTAATTCATTTTAGTAGCTATTTACTGTCATTTAAGAGTAGAGTGCCCTGTTTTGCTACAAATATTTTAATTTTTCTGTTGTCTTCTGGCTATTTTTAACAAGCTTAGTAATAGAATATCTCATCTTACCGCCATCACATAAATCCATTGACCATCCTAATTGAAACATGAAACATAATTTCTCAGTTTCATAAAATTTTAATAAAACATTGACACATTCTTGTGATCCAGGCAAGCAAGTGATGCACCCACTTATGTATATTTGGCCACAAAACTACACTCAATAGTATACAGTATTTTCAATGTTTCATAAGAGTAACCAGACAATAAAATTTACACCAGCAAAGCATATGTTTGAGCAGGTGATTTAATTAACTTCTAAGAAGCATATTGAAGGAGGGGGAGGTTTTTGGATATTAATGATAATCCTGAAAAATGTACAATCAAGCGAGCATTCCTTGAAGTGTCATGCATAAGCATTCATGTGAGGTTCATATTTTAACTGACAATATGAAATGTTCATTATTCCACTTTAAAAATAAACCCAAAATTTTAAAAATGTTTAAATGGATAATATCAACCTCTAGTCTAGCTGCTGCTGTGCAAATTGATAAAAATAGCATGAAGTGTGTAAAATTATTTAATAAACACATGTTGGCAATACTTTAATCTATGCTGAGGTATGTTTACTAGCAAGTAAATAACATGAATAAATGTCATCCAGCCAGTCAGCCATTCTTTATTAGGAAAGATGCTGAAAGACATGCCAAGTAGTAATGAAATTAACAATGACTTTATTCTCCCGCTTTCTAACCAGTAACAAACTTGTGTTCATCAAATCTTTCCAGGAGGCTTTCCTTTGGCTGCTTGATTTCTTGGTGACTGCATTGTATAATGTGCTGCAGAGTCTCACAGATCCAAACCGTTCGCAGATTTATTCAGCTGAATGGAGGGAAATATTAAACATAGTTATCATTGCAAGTGTGTGGTCCCAGAGGACTGGAAAATGGTTAATGTAGCACCCGTTTAAGAAGGGAGCAAGGTAGAATACAGGAAATTTTAGGCTGGTTAGCCTGACTTCAGTCGTTGGTAAGATTTTGAGTCAAGGCTGTGGAGTACCTGAAAACTCATAGTAGAATCGAGCTGAGTCAGTGCAGTATCATCAATGGGAGGGTCATGCCTGACAAATCTGTTAGAATTCTTTGAAGATGTAATGAGCAAGTTAGAAGCAAAAGAACCAGTGAATGTGATCAATTGGATTTCCAGAAGGCCTTTGACAAGGTGCTGTTTAGAAGGCTGCCAAATAACATGAGAGCCCAAGGTGCTAGTGGCTAGCTACTCGCATTGATAGAATATTGGCTGCCTGGCAGGAGACAATAGGGATAAAGGCTCTTTCCCAGGGTTACAGCTGGTGACTAGTAGAGTTCTGCACAGGTCTGGGTTGGGATAATTCACATTATACATTAAGATCTGGATGAAGGAACTGAGGGCATTGTTGCCAGACTTTCAGATGGCATAAAGACAGGTGAAGAGACAAGTTGTATTGAGGAAGTGGAGAGGCTGCACAGGGGCTTGAACAGGCTCGGAGAGTGGGCAAAGAAATGACCGATGAATACAATGTGTTAAAAGGAGCGATTACGCCCTGAAGTCAGAAGATTAGAGGTGAATACTATTGTAAATGGGAAAATTCTTTGGAAATCTGAAGCAAAAAGGGATTTGGGAGTTCTAGTTAACATGCAGGTTCAGTTGGCAGTTCAGATGGCAAATACAATGTCAACATTCATAAGAACAGAGATGTAGTGCTGAGGTCTGGTCAGACCAGATGACTATTGAGAACTGTTTTGGCTCCTTAATCTAAGCAAGGGTATACTGGCATTGGAAAATATAGAGGTTTTCGAGACTGATTCCAGTCAGAAGGGCTTCTCGTATGAGGAGCAGTTGAGGACCCTGGATCTGCATGTATTGTTTAGAAGGATGAGTGAGGATCTGATTGAAACTCAGAATATTTGGGGGCTTGTACAGAGTGGACATGGCAATGATGTTTCCATTAGTAGGAAAGATTAGGACCATAGGGCACCTCCGAGAAAAGAAATGACCCTTTAGAACTGAGATGAGGGATTTCATTAGCCAGAGGCTGGTTAATTTGTGGAAAGCATTGCCGCAGAGGGCCAAGTCATTGAGTGTCTTTAAGACAGAAATACGTTCTTGATTAGTCAGGGGATTGAAGGTTTCTCAATTCCATTCTCCTTACAACCTATCAGCCTTCATTGTGGAGCAGACTCAATGGGTAGAATAGCCTAATTCTATACCTACATCTTATGGTCTTAAAGCTGTAGTTTACTTTTGCAAAATGGTCATCTTAGTTGCAGGCAAATTTTCAACTTTTCTGAATCCAGATAATATCTTGGACTGACTCAGAAGAATTTTTAAGATTCTGCATTGTTTTAATGTTATTTGTTAGTTGTTTTATAAGAAAATAACAATTTCATCTGTCAGATCCCTGCTGCCAAACCAATTGATGTTGCCTGAATTTTTGTCTCATGGAGGTTCATGGCAAAGTTAATCTCATTTGCTCCATTCCATTTTCAATTGTTTGACACTTCTACCTTTTGAAAAGCCAACTGCAGAAGTTATAAACATATTATTTTAGCAACTAACTAAATATCTGTTAATAAATATGTTTACAGTATTAAACATTAGTCAATTTTGTTAATGCTTGCTCACCAACTGTTTTCATGTCTTAACCAGGCTTATGCTTCAGGGTGTGATATCGTGATTTTAGCCAGTGATTTTGAAAGACTTCAAATTATTCCTGGAGCCAAACATGGAAATATCCAAGTTGGATGTGTTGATTGCTCCATGCATCAGGGAAAGGTATGTCGAATTACTTGCAAATTGTGTGCCTTGATAATGCGATGACGCACAGAAGAGGCCATTCAAATTCTTGAGCTCAATCCTTGCTCAGTTATTGTATAGATTAATGATATTTTACCTGCTGTGATTCCATAACCACTTCCCTTTTTTTAAAATGAGGCGTTACGTGGTGGTCATGTTAGCATAGTGGTTAGCACTACTGCCTCAGTGCCAGGAGCATGGGATCAATTCCAACCTTGAGTGACTATGTGGAGTTTGCATGTTCTCCCTCTGTCTACATGGGTTTCTGCCAGGTGTTCTGGTTTCCTTCCACTGTCCAAATATGTGCATGTTCGGTGGATTGGCCGTGCTAAATTACCCTGTAGTATCCAGGATGTGAAAGCCAAATGAATTTGTCACGGTAAATGTGAAGTTACGGTAGGAGTGTGGAACTGGGTGTGATGTTCTTTGGAGGGTCAGTGTGGACTTGATAGGCCAAGTGGCCTCTTGCTGCACTGTACACATTCTTTGATTCTACATTAACAAAATATTGAATTCTCTTGAGGTGGAAAGAATGTTTTGCCTCCTGGGCTCACAACTAGAGGACACTGTTAAGATTAGGTTACGTATTATCAGAGGTGAGGGGATTTTTGTTTTTGAGTCATGCAACTTTGGAACTGTGCCTCAGAAGGCACTGTCTCAGAAATCCCCTTCAGTTCCAAAGAAAACTTCTATCAGACTTGCACCGTTAAGTTTGTTTTTCTATCCACAAATGCCAGACCTGCTGAATTTATCCAGAAGTTACTGGTTTTATTTCAGACATCCAACATCTGCAGGACTTTGCTTTTAACAAATGAGCCACGATCTTGTTAATTGCCTGATTGTCAAAGGGCTTACTGCTTCTAAATCCTGTGATTTTCCCATCCAGCAGTTCAGTTTCTGTAATTTATTAATATTCCTCTTCTCATGATAAAAATGCACTATTGTTTGATTCTAGTGTACTTAATATCTAATAAAGCGTTCCTAAAATTGGCACTTGTCTTTCTATTTGGTGACTTGTTAGAAATAGTGGAGGTTGAAAGAAACTTGAGATCCAGATTACTCAAATGTCATGAAAAGATTCAAAGAAACTGCAAATTTTGGAGCCTTGTTTAGGAAAGGTTGTAAAGATAATTCTTTGAAGATGTGACGAGTAGGTTAGACCAGGGAAACCCAGTGGATGTGGTCTATCTAGACTTTCAAAAGGCCTTTGATAAGGTGCCACACGGGAGGCTGCTGAGCAAGGTGAGGGCCCATGGTGTTCGAGGTGAGCTGCTGGGATGGATTGAGGATTGGCTGTCTGACAGAAGGCATTCTTTTTCGGAATGGCAGCCGGTGACAAGCGGTGTCCTGCAGGGTTCAGTGTTGCGGCCACAGCTGTTCGCATTATATATTAATGATTTGGATGAAGGGACTGGGGGCATTCTAGCGAAGTTTGCCGATGATACAAAGTTAGGTGGACAGGCAGGTAGTACTGATGAAGTGGGGAGGCTACAAAAGGATCTAGACATTTTGGGAGAGTGGTCCAGGAAATGGCTGATGGAATTCAACGTGAGCAAATGCGAGGACTTGCACTTTGGCAAAAAGAATAAAAGCATAGACTACTTTCTAAATGGTGAGAAAATTAGTAAAGCCAAAGTACAAAGGGATCTGGGAGTGCTAGTCGAGGATTCTCTAAAGGTAAACATGCAGGTTGAGTCCGTGATTAAGAAAGCGAATGCAATGTTGTCACTTATCTCAAGAAGGTTGGAATATAAAACAAAGATGTGCTACTGAGATTTTATAAAGCTCTGGTTAGGCCCCATTAGGAGTACTGTGTCCAGTTTTGGTCCCCACACCTCAGGAAGGACATATTGGCACTGGAATGTGTCCAGCGGAGATTCACACGGATGATCCCTGGAATGGTAGGTCTAACATATGAGGAACGGCTGAGGATCCTGGGATTGTATTCATTGGAGTTTAGAAGATTAAGGGGAGACTTAATAGAGGCGTACAAGATAATACATGGCTTGGAAAGGGTGGACACTAGGAAATTGTTTCCATTAGGCGAGGAGACTAGCCGTGGACACAGCCTTAGAATTAGAGGGGATCAATTCAGAACAGAAATGCGGAGACATTTCTTCAGCCAGAGGGTGGTGGGCCTGTGGAATTCATTGCCACAGAGTGCAGTGGAGGCCGGGATGCTAAATGTGTCTTCAAGGCAGAGATTGATAGATTCTTGTTGTCTCGGAATTAAGGGCTACGGGGAGAACGCTGGTAAGTGGAGTTGAAATGCCCATCAGCCATGATTGAATGGCGGAGTGGACTCGATGGGCCGAATGGCCTTACTTCCACTCCTACGTCTTATGGTCTTATAAACCCAGCATTTGCAAACTACTCTGTCTATCTTCCATAATGGGGAAGTTTATCGAAACCATCGTGACAATTTTTGTTTCATGGATAGAGATGGGTTGATTAGGAAGAATTCAAAAGTGGAATTTGTATTTAATTGACTTGCTCGAGGTCTTTGGATCAATAACACTGTTGATGTGATGAGTTTGGACTTTGAGAAGTTGCTTGATCCAGCAACAGCCCTGAGCGGAATGGTGTAGGTCATAGGTGAAATGGGCTAGTAGCAACAGAGATGAGAAATTGACTGAGTGATAGGGAATACTAATGGTCAATCAATGTATTTCAAGCTGGTGGACATTTCGGGGAATTTCTAAGGGATCAGTATTAGGACCTTTTTTGCTTTTCCTGAAGTAAGTCAGTCATCTGGATCTTGATGTGTAGGTAACCATTTCAAAGTTTGCAGATGACACAAAACTTGTAAGAATTGTAAAGTTTGAAGAGGTCAGTGTAAAAGTCAAACATAGACATATTGAAAGAGTGGACAACAGGTGGCAGATAGCATTCCATAGCAGAAAAGTTTGAGGTAATGCTTTTTAGTAACACAGAATTGAAATAAGGCTGGGATATATTTCCAAAAGGCATGCAGGAGCAGAGGAACCCAAGTGTACATACATATACATACAGATTACTGAAAGTTGCTGAAAAGTTTAATACAATTTCCATGACTTTAATAATTGGGCATAGAGTACAGGAACAAGGAGCTGATGCTGAACTTGTGTAAGACACTTGTTAGACCTCAAGTTGAAGAACTTTGTGTAGATATTGGTGCCACATTATAGGATGTGAATGGTTCCAAGGATGAGAAATGTAAGTTTTGACCATGGATTGAAGGAACTGAGACTGTTCTCCTTGGAGAGAGGAAGGGTAAGAGGAAATCTAATGAAGGTTTTCAAAATCATGGGGACCTGATCAGAGTTGATGGGTTTCTACCACTTGTGAAAGGATCAAGAACCAGAGGGCATAGCTTTAAATTGATCAGAAGAAGAAGCAAATATATGTGAAAATCTTTTTGTTTCAGATGTGAGTAGTTGGGGTATGAAAGTTGGGGTATGCATCGCTTGAAAGTGTGATGGAGGCAGGTTTACTTGAGGCATTAGGTGATTATTATTTCTATCCAAATAATATGCCAAGATATGGGGGAATAAAGCAGGAGGCTATCTAGAGGCATTATTGCTCATTTGAAGACCTAGTTCAGAAATCAAGGGCTGAATGGCCTTGTTCTGTTCTGTTATACTTGTGAAATTCTGTGAAATCTTAAGATAACACCCTTGGAATGAACAGGATGTGTCTACCAGAATTATACTGGAGTCCAAGGTTTGGATTGCTAGGAGGGATAATGCAAGTTAGTTAATACTAAAGATGTAAGGAATTCTTGACGCCACCTTCTGATATAATCAAAATAGATTAATTAGCTGTTCATTCATTACTCTCTCTTTTGGGACTTCTGTTCTTTGCTTACAGAAGGTAATGCACTAAAGTTGTTGATGATGTGTTGCAACAGAGTTTAAAAAAAAATCTGCATAGGTGATGGTGTGACTCGATAAGTCGAATCCCAACAGTAAACTTTTGACTTGAACAAACTTTTGTCTGTTTAGTTAGTTAACGTGATGGTTAGTCACTGAGGCACATTGATAATGGCCACAGATTTTCTTTAAGAATGAAACAGAATTTTATTAGTCAAGGAATTTTTAAAAAGCTATCAAAATAAGGGAGAAATTTGGGAATGCTCTTGAAATAGGCATTAAAACAAAGTTTCAGCCCATTTCCGGGTACTGTCTATGATTGAGATTCAAGTCTAAAGGAATTAGTCCTCGATCTCAAATCTTTAGAGTTCTTAGCTGACTCCTTTTAGATCATCTTCCATGCACTGTGGAGACAGTTAAATGTATAATTTCTAAATCTGATGTTTTGTGTATCAGAATTAAGTTTCTCAATTTTAGTAACGCAAGAATATCTACCCAAACTCCCCTGCTTTGGAAGTGTTACAAAACACTCGTTCTGTTGAAATAGCTAGTCTCTGGGCTGACTTAATACTATCTTTTATCCCCACTTATAAGTTACCCAAGGCTGGAATTGAACTCAGGCCCAGGGTGCTGTAAGGCAACAGTGCTAACCACTGAGCTCCCAAGCCACCTCTGATCAATCTTTAATCAATCAACTTTAATTAGTCTTCTGCAGCTTCAATATGTTTACAACACATTGTTACTTGAATGATTGAGATGTTAAAGGAGGTCAAACAAGAAATGGAAATCAAAGTTTTTTTTGTAAGATTAAAAAGTCGATCTTTAAAATGTGTATTGTCTTCATACTGCAAGGCAGGTTGGAACAATTTGCTTATTTCTCCATTTGCATTAGTGGATATTTGATCTTTTGCTTTCTGAAGTGATGTTCACTGTACATCTAATGTGAAGATTGCTTGTTTTCTTTTATCCCATGACCACGATGAAAAGTATGGTATGTATCCATCCATGCTATATCCCTTTATCTAAAATTAATTATTGGAGATGTTTGCAAGAGATTTTCAATGAAATTGGAAAATTATTGGGTGGCAAAATAAAACTATGACCTTAGTTTTTCAATGAATGAACCTGTAAGTGGGGTATCACTTCGTCTCGGAGAAATCGAGCAGAATATTCTCTGTTTAAGGCAAAGATGACTTATTGATGTTGTGGTTCTGTTCGCCGAGCTGGAAGTTTTTGCTGCAAACGTTTCGTTCCCTGGCTAGGGAACATCATCAGTGCTATTGGAGCCTCTTGTGAAGCGCTGCTTTGATGTTTCTTCCGGTATTTATAGTGGTTTGTTCTTGCCGCTTCCGGGTGTCAGTTTCAGCTGTAGTAGTTTGTATGTGGGGTCCAGGTCGATGTGTCTGTTGATGGATGTTCTTGCCGCTTCCGGGTGTCAGTTTCAGCTGTAGTGGTTTGTGTGTGGGGTCCAGGTCCATGTGTCTGTTAATGGAGTTTGTCCATCAACAGACACATCGACCTGGACCCCACACACAAACTACTACAGCTGAAACTGACACCCGGAAGCGGCAAGAACAAACCACTATAAATACCGGAAGAAACATCAAGGCAGCGCTTCACAGGAGGCTCCAATAGCACTGATGATGTTCCCTAGCCAGAGAACAAAACGTTTGCAGCAAAAACTTCCAGCTCGGCGAACAGAACCACAACAACGGACACCCGAGCTACAAATCTTCAACCAGACTTTAAATGATTTATTGACTTTGAATTTCTCTAACTCTGAGAGGTGATTTTATAAATTTTCCAAGCATAAATTTGATTGTGTACTTGTAGGAATAAATAATCCATTTTAATTTCTTAAATGTGTTTTCTCGACAGATTGCAGCATCGTATGGAAATGTAATCTGCATTTTTGAGCCCATTGCACTTTTAAACCAGAAAACTAAGCATTCTACGGTTAGTGGAGATAGCTTACACACTTGTTTTTAGCCTATCGAAAATGTTGCTCCCTTGAAATTTGATGCGTTTTAATCTCAAAATAGTTATTGGTATCTATCTGGTTAGGCTTTATAAAGATTTTTTTTTTGTCAGCAAATGTTTTTGCATGGGGAGACTTTATATTTCCTGGTAGAGTTTCTAATCATACACTCTAATGCGTATCCAGGTAGGAATATGCCATTAGGATTTTAGTGTGCAGGACTTTGTAGCAACAGAAGAATGAGGAGCAAGATTTGCTAGTTTAGCTCCCAAGTCTGTTCCACCATTTAATGCAACCATGGCTGATTTCATCTCGGCCTTAACTTCCTTTCATGGATGGTCCTCATAACTCTCTTTGATTGCTAACTAAAAATCTGGCTATCTCCTCAAATGTATTCTCGCATACAATATTATTGATTGTCAAAAACCCGTCTGGCTCATTAATGTCCTTCAGGGACATCTGCCATCCTCGTGTGGTCTGGCCTACATGTAACTCCAAACCTACAGAAATATGCTTAAATCTTAACTGCCCTTTGAAGTGGTCTAGCAATTCACTCAGTTAGATCAATCATTACAAAGTCTCAAGAAAAAAATGAAACTGGACGGTCCACTTGGCATGGACCTATGCAGGTGAAATAATAGCGACAGAAACAGCCCTGTCAATCCTGCAAAGTCCTCCTTAGAAACATCATAGGGCAAGTGCCAAATTTGGGAGAATTGTGTCTCTGATTCTTCAAGCAACAATGTCACCCTCGCAATCACACTTTAGGGACAATGTCTTAGATACCACCATCACCATCCCTGGATATGTCCTGTCCTACTAGCAGACAGTTTCAACAGAGGTAGTATGCATTAGGACTCTTTTACATCCACTCTGGATCCTGTGAAGTCTCATGGCTTCAGGTTTACACATGGGCAAGGAAATCTGCTGATGAATCAGTAGTCCTCATGATATCAGTTGGAGGCACTGGATAATGCAAAGGCTATGCGCCAGGACACATTCTTGAAACAGTATTGAAGACTTGTGCTTTAGAACTTGCTTCTCCCCGAGATGTGCTGTGCCAGAACAGTTACAGCATTGGCATTAACCTGACAATGTGGAAAATTGCCCAGGTATGTCCTATATACAAAAAGCAGGAGAAAGCCAACCTAGCCAATTACCATCCCATCAGTCTACCCTCAATCATCAGTAAAATAATGGAAGGTGCCATCAACAGTGCAATTGAGCAGCATCTGTTTGGCAATCACCTGCTCATAGGTGCCCATTTGAGTTCTTCCAGGGCCACTCGGCTCCTAACTTTTTCTTACAGACTTGGTGCAAGCAAGGATGGACGTGCTGAATTCCAGAGGTGAGATGAGCGTGATAGCCCTTGACATCAAGGTTACATTCAACTGAGTGCACCAAGGAGCCCTAGCAAATCTAGAATCATTGGAAATTTGGGAGCACCCTCATCTGCAATTTGGAATCTTAACTGACCAACAACAGTGTTCCAGTTATCTAAGCTCCAGGACATTTTGGCATGGGTTCCTCAGGTTTGTGACCTGGGGTCAGTCATCATCTTCAGTGTTGCATCAATGACTTTCCCTTCTGAAGCTCAAAAGCAGAGATGTTCACAGTTAATTGTGTAATGTCAGCACTACATTCAACTCTAGATACTGAATCAATCCATGTTCAAACATAACAAGATCTAAACAATATCCAAAATTGGACTGACAAGTGGCAAGAAACGTTTATGCTACACAAATGCCAGGCAATGAATGTCTCCGGTAAGAGACAAAATAATTACCACCCCTTGACACTCAATTGTGTCACCATTACTGAATCCCTTACTATTAATATTCTGGGAGTTACCATTAACCAGAAGCTCAATGAGATTTGCTATATAATTTTATAGTGGCTACAAGAGAAGGTGAGAGACTGGGAATACTGAGACAAGTAATTCAAACCTCGCTCCCAAAAGCTTGTCCACAGTCAGCAAGGCACAAGTTAGATTAGATTAGATGACCTGCAGGCTCTCCAGCTCAACAAGTCCATACTGACCCTCCGAAGAGTCACCCACCCAGACCCATTCCCCTACTCTATATTTACCCCTGACTAATGCACCTAACACTATGGGCAATTTAGCATGGCCATTTCACCTAACCTGTACATCTTTGGATTGTGGGAAGAAACCAGAGCACCCAGAGGAAATCTAAGCAGATATGGGGAGAATGTGCAAACTCCACATAGACAGTCACTCGAGGCAGTAATCAAACCGAAGTCCCTGGCACTGTGAGGCAGCAGTGCTAACCACTGAGCCACTGTGCCGCCCACGGCGTGAGATGGGATATTCCTCACTTGCCCAGATGGTTGCAGCTCCAACAAAACTCAAGAAGTTTGACACTTTATTCAACCCCACATCTACATGTATCCACTCCCCCCTCTTCTGCAGCAATTGTGTGTACTACGTACAAGATGTGCTCTGGAATTCACAGAAGATCCTCCGACAGCACCTTCCAAACTCACAACTACTTCCATCTAGAAGGCCAATGGAAGCAGGTGCATGAGAACATCACGACCTGCAAGTTCTCTTCCAAGCTACACACTATCCTGACTTGGAAATATATTGCCATACCTTCACTGTCACGAGGTCAAAATCCTAGAATTCTCTCCAAGTGCATTATGGGGAAACTTACAGCAATTCAAGAAGGCAGCTCACTGGCTTCTTCCTAAGGGCAACAAATACTGACCTAGCTAGTGATGCCCATGTCCAACAAGTGAATAAAAAGCAATTTTGCTTCAAAGCAGCCCACAAATACATTTGGGTGATGTCCTTAGAATGTGTGCTTGAATCCTTAGTTTACTTAGTACTATTGATCTTTTTGTCAGAATTTCCCAATCGACTTGAGGCTACAAATCAATCTCTGTTGAGCTGAAGAAGCCCACATAGGAAAGCTTGAATCATCTGAGTGTCTAGGCTTACACATAACCCACTCATTAAGTTAGATTTCTTTGAGTAAGACTGTGACAAAATGATGTTGGTATTATTTCCAGTGCATTTCTTTCTTGCAATTACTATTATTTTTCCACGAAGTCCAACTTGCGCCATACACCCTGAATGATGCTCTTCCACTTTGTTCAGAATTCGTAAGTACAATGAGTAAGAACTTGTGGATACTTGTCCACTCCACTAAAATATTAGCCTGCATTGTGATTTGCATGTGACTGAAGAAAATGTCTTTTGTATCGTCTTGTTGCAGCTGAGGTCTTATCCAAGATGAAATTTGCATTCTTAGCATTTCTAGGCATGGAAGCAAATTAATAATGAGAACAGCTTGCTCTTGCAATACCATTTTTGGGGTAGTTTCTTAAACCATTAAAAGCTGAAGTAAAATATGAGGATACTACCATGACCTAATGCATGATCCATGGGTGAAAAATGAATTGAAACAGATTTCCAATCTGCAGAAACCATACTAAGCTTAACACACGTTCTGTCCCCAGAATATCATTTAAGCATTATTTTAAATAATCAGTTAAATTATAGTGACAGTTTATCAACTAGATATGATTACCTGTACCAAATGATGTTTTGGAAACTTAAAGAGAAAAAATACTCAAGTAATAAGTTAGGAAATATTGTGTTTTTCTGGAGTTGCAATTGTTTTGAAATCTTACATATGCAGTCTAAAACAGTTTTGAGGTAGAGTTGAAGTATTGTGAATCTGATTTTCAACTCTGAATATTTAGTGCTGGCAAATTTGCTCTTTTCACCCAGTTTTAGTATTAATGCACAAAAGAATTGCACTTGATTTGTATGAAGAAATTATGCAATTTTCTTTTGGATAGCTGTTGCTTTTGATTAAACTGTTGACAGCATACATCAATGTGAATATTTGTGGTTGCAGTATACAATAAAATGAGTGTACTTTCACTGCATTGGATAATGCTTAATATGGGTTCCAATGCATTAAATCTGTGCACTGGGTGTTTGACTTAAGGTTGTTTTCTAGCTCAAGTATTTACATTTATGATGGTAGAAGACCTTTAAAAGGTAGACAAATGGGAAGCTGGAAGTAAATAGGAAGCCAGGCAACATCAGGAGGTGAAGAAGTCAACGTTTCAGGTATAACCCTTCAGGAATGGAGGTGGGGATAGGAGGAGCTACAGTTTAAAGGGAAGTGGGGAGAGGGGCGGAGTGGTGAGATAGTGATAGGTGAATACAGGTATTGGATATGATCTAGTTGTTTTGATAGGGATGAATCTGGTTGGTAGTTGGAAGGAAGGGTCATTCGAAGGGATGGAAGGGAGGAGCTGGGTGGGGCTGGAAAGGGAGTCAGGGGTTGGATAGGAATGTCGGCTGCCCAGGTGAAAAGTGGTGGTGTTCCTCCAATTTGCGGTCTGATTTTCTGTGGCAGTGGAGGAGACAGAATGGATATATCACAGTTGGAGTGGGAAGGGGAATTGAAATGGGCGGTGACAGGGAGGTCATGCTGGCCCTTAATGAACCCGGCAGAGATACTTGACGAAACATTGTCTAAGTTTATGTTTGATCTCTCTAATTTAGAGAAGACTACATCGGGAGTACCAGAAACATTGAGTTAGTTTGGAGGAGAGGCACATGAACCTCTGCTTCTGGGTTAAACAATATTTGGGGCCCTGGATGGAGGCGAGAGGAGTGGTGTGTGGCAGGTTTTGCATCTTTTATGGTTGCCAGGGAAGGTACCGGGGTGTTTGGGGTGGGTGGGGCAAACCAAGGATTTGAGAAAGGAATGGAAATTGCAGAAGGCAGAGGGGAGAGGATGTTCTTGGTGTGATCCAGTTGGAGTTGGCAGAAGTGTTTGAGATTGTAAGATTAGATACGTAGATTAATGGGTTGGAGAGTGAGGACAAGGGGGTGCCCTGTCTTTATTGTGTTTTGAGGAGGGGTTTTGCAGCAATGGGCTGAGGAATGGAAGAGGTGTGGTGAAGGGCTGCCTGAATGACAGCAGAGGGAAAAGCACGTTGTTCAAAATATGTGGAAAGTGGGATTCTTGGGAGTGGAGCATCTCATCAGAGCAGATGTGATGGAGACAGAGGAATTGGGAAAACAGGATGGAATCTTTGCAGGATATGGGGTGTGAGGAAGTGTCGTCCATGTAGTTATGAGTCTGTGGGTTAGTAGTAAATGTCAGTCTGTAAACTGTTGCTGGAGATGGAAATGGAGAGGTTAATAAAGAGGAGGGAGGTGTCTGAGACAAACCAAGTGAATTTAAGGGTAGGGTGGAAATTGTTGGCAAAGTCTCTGTATCTGCAGTTTTTTTGTCTCCTTAAATAAAAGCTGGGGGGGGTTACTATTAACCACAAATTGAACTGAACGAGCAGGTCAGGCAAGGAATTCTGAGGCAAGTAACTCCTTACCTGTCTTTACAAAGTTTTACCCCACGTAAAAGTCAGGAGTGTATTAAAATGCTTTTCACTTATCTGGATGAATGCAGCTCCAAAATTGCTTGAGAAATTCAATACCATACAGAACAAATCAACCTACTTGACTGCCATCCCACCAAATAGCTTCACCATTCACTTTCTCTGTTACCAACACAGTGGCAGCATAGTGCGCCATCCACAAGCTGCATTGCAGTACCTCACTAAGGCTCCTTTGTTTGCATCTTCGAAACGTGACTTCTGACACCTTACAGGCCAAGAGCAGGAGATGCATGGGAATGCCACACCTGGTTTGGAATTATATCGCTATTTCTTCACCTGTCACTGGATTGAAATTCTGAAAGATGCTTTCTGACAGTCCTGAGTGTGCCTACACAATGGACTGTTGTGGTTCTAGGAGGCAATCACTGCCATCTTCTCAAAAGTATTTCAGGATGCCCAACAATGCCAAAACCCTGTGAGCAAAGAAAGGCTTCAATAATCTGAAGCACAAAGGGATTTGGGAATAGCAAGGTTAAATGCAAATTCACTTGTTAGTTAGGAAGGCAAATATGATGTTCGTGTTCATTTCGAGAAGACTAGAATGCAAGAGCACAAATGTACTATTGAGGCTACACAAGGCTTGGGTCAGACTGCACTTGGGATATTGAATAATTTCAGGTCCTGTATCTAAGGAAAGAACAAGCTGGCATTGGAGAGGATCCAGACGAGGTTGGCAAGAATAATCCTGGGGCTGAGTCGTAGTTGAGGGCCTCTGAGTCTGTACTCGGTGTGTCTGGAGTTTAGAAGAACTAGTGGGCAATTTGATTGGAACTTCAAGGATGCTGAGAGGTCTGGATAGAGTAGACATGGAGAAGATGTTTCCACTAGTAGAAGAGACTGGGAGCTGAGGGCACAGCCTCAGAGTGAAGGGGACTACACTTGAGAACTGAGGCGAGGAGGAATTTCTTCAGCCAGAGGGTGGTGAATCTGTAGGACACATTGCTGCAGAAGACTGTAGATGTCAAGTCATTCAGTGTATTTAATTCAGAGATAAGTTCTTGGGCAGTAAGAAGTTTGAGGATTATTGGGAGAAGGCAGGAGAATGGGGTTGAGAAACTTATCGGCTGTGATTGAATGACAGAGCAGACTTGATAGGTTGATGGGCCTAACTCATTTCTTACATTGTATGGTTGTATGGAATGAATAAAAAGCAAAAGTATTTATGGACAGAAAATATGTAACAGTTGACCATTATGTACTTTATTAGGTTTGGATGGTTGAGTAAATTAGCTTTGAATTATGTCATCAATATTTGTGAAATTGTATTTATACATTTAGTATGGGAGAAAATGAAACAAACTGATGGGCAACATTCCCTTAAGTGTTTTGTTTTAAAGAAGCGGGTGAGTTGCTTCAGAAGTCTGTAGTTCAGAGATACTTGGGAGTTCTAGTTCAGGATTCTGTTAAGGTAAACTTGCAGGTTGAGTCAGTAGTTAGGAAGGCAAATGCAATGAGGGATTTATTTCTCGCTGACTTGAAAATAAAGGTAGCGATGTGCTTGCAAGCTTCCATAAGGATCTGGCCAGGCCACATTGGAAGTATTGTGTGCAGTTTTGGGCCCCATATCTCTGGAAGGAGGTACTGGTCCTGGAGTGTGTTCATAGGAGATTCACAAGAATAGTCCCAGGAATGAAAAGCTTAACATATGAGGAATGTTTGAGGACTCTGGGTCTGTACTCAGAGTTTAGAAGGATGAGCTAAGATCTTATTGAAACATAGAATACTGAACGGCCTGGAAAAAGTAGATGTTTAGGATAGATGTGTAGGAGAAACTCTGACTGACTGTAAGGCACAGACTTAAGAGTAGTGGGCGGACTCGATGGGCTGAATAGCCTAATTTCTGCTCCCATGTCTTACAGTCTTCATGTACTCTTAAAATAAATTCTTATGGTATACACTTGAGTAATAATCAAATTATTTTGACAACTTAAGGTTATATTTATGGGATCGACTATTACACGAATACTACTATTGAGGGGCTGAAATTCATGCCCGTCAAAATTCATGCTGTATCATTAGCAGAAGCCCAATTAATCTCTAAACGAAGAAAGAAAGAAAACGAATTATTGTAATTCTGAAACCCCAGAGCAGAACGCAACAGCCAGCAGATTGAAAGACTGGGAGCAGAAAGGAACAACCAACAGACTGGAAAGCTGAAGTGGAACAAGATGTCAACACGCTGGCTTGTAAATGTTGATGTTATCTGTGTGAACAACTAGGGTCAACTTTTACATGAAATATATGTAAATTTCCAGGTTATTTGGCCAAAAATAGGGAGTCGACTTGTATATGAGATCAACTATTACTCGAGTATATGCAGTCATTTCAATCTTAGTAGGTAAAACTTTTATTGGAAGTTTAAATTTTGTTTTTTGAATTTTGTCTTAAGTATTAAATCTTTACTGTATTTTGCAATACTTCAGCTATCAGTGAATTGATTGAGTCCGTTAAGGACCATATAGTTTGCACATAGCACTTAATTTGCTTTAGGATTTTTCAGTCTTTCCATCTTTGAATTATTTGATTGCTTGCATTGCATTCTGGTTTTGGTTTCAGTTTTGAGCCCTGCTAATTTGTTATATGGTTCACAGCAGCTTAATTATCAATGGCAGAAGAGTGGACAATTTGCATTGGAGTCAGTGGTGCATAACTTAGCATGGGATCCACAAGGTAAGAAAAAGTATTAATATTGGATTGCAAGTTTGTTTAATGAATGCCAAGTAGTCAGCAGATTAAATTTGATCTGAACTGGCTAATTTTTTTCCCCCCAATTTTCACTTGTCCAATATAACTTTTGCTGTCTGTGTTTGGACAGTAATGGTGAAAATACTTCACTGTCAACAAGACCTTTCTCCCTCTTGTAATTCTGACTAAGTTAATTGCAGTAATGAAAACGTGAATTGAAATTTTCAAAACAGTCTGATGTCTTGAGGTGGAGATTATCCAGTTTGTTTTTAGTGGTTCAAGCTGCTCACAACAATCACTCCTTGTTAATATGTTGTTGTTTGTTTAACATGGTGAAACATCCTCGGTCACTTGGCTGGAACATGATAAAGAAAACTTTACACAAATCCATACAAGGCGATGTTACGGCAAATCATATTAGAAGAGATCAAAATTTGATCATTGAAAACAATACATTTGGTGCAAACTATTCTAGAATATAAAGATGGATTGTGAGCCTGCAAACTTTGAAAAAGTTGATCGCATCATTCACCTCAGCTGTTATCCAGCTGTGTCAGACTTCATTCTTAGTTGTGGCCAGGGAACCAATTGCAATAGCTTTCTGCCGACCCCCTAAGTAATGCCTCTAAGAGGCCCTGAGAATCTCTTCTTGGTGTCCTCCCCTTTTCAAACGACATGCCATCCCACGGAAACATAATACAAAAATATGTGTTTCACAAACAAACTGACAATATCCAGATTTATCTCATCAGCTGCATCACCCCTCGATCTACTCCATTTGCCATGTCTGACTTTTTGAGATATATTCTTAAGCCATGAACATCACTATCTGGGCCAGCAATTATTACCCATCCCTAGTTATCGTTGAACATCACGAACAGCTGTTGTCTGTATGACTTCGGGAGGGAATTGCAGGTTGTTGAATCTCTGTCATGCTCTGCAGCCAATGTCCTTCTTACAGCCTATGTTTCCATCTAGCTATGTATCATTAGCAAATATCATTACATGACACTGTCGACAGCAAAGTCATCAAAATGGATATAAATATTTGAGCCACTCCACTTGGGTGAGACCCAAAAAGACGAAAATTTTCCATTTATCTCTACACTCTGCATACTGATATTAACCCAAAGCCTGTGTCCTCTAGTTCCGATTCCCCACCCTGGGGAAAAGCTTTTGTTTATTTCCCCTGTCCATGCTCCTCATGGTATTATAAATCTCTATAATGTCACCCCTCAGCCATTGACACTCCAGGGAAAACAGCCCTAGCCTGTTCAGCCTCTCCCTGTACTCAAACCCTCCAACCCTGACGACATCTTTGTAAATTGTTTTCTGAACTCTTTCAAGTTTACAACATCCTTCTTGTTGAAGGTAGACTAGAATTGTGCACACTGTTGCAAAAGTGGAAAAACCAGTGTCCTGGACAGTTGCAACATGACCTCCCAACTCCGAATCAATGATCTGACCAGGAGTGAGCATCCTGAAAAACTGAGCTCAGAAACGGTTTATGGAATGATAGTGAAACAAGCAGAAGTGCAACATCAGGATTGAGCACAGGGAATAACCAAAGGGGTACACAGACAGGGGAAAAGCAAGTTAACAAGTGATAGAATTGATGGCCTCAATTTTAGTAATTAATTCTATTAACTCCTTGCATTTGTTAAAATATTTATCAAAGGATGCAGTAAACAGTAAACCTTTGTCTGACATTGTTTCAGATTTGATATGTTGTCAAGATGTCACCCTCTTGAAAGACATCTTTCCAATGCGATATGAAAAATTGTTTAACTTGCATCACTATTTAAATTGCATTACCATTCTAAAATATAATGCTTTGGAGAAGTAGGGTTTTCTGAACAAAAAGACTTTGTTTTTATAATCTTGTTGTAGCTTTCAGCAAGGGCATCCTGCGATCAATTTTGAATGTTTAAACAGCCTTAAAATAACAAGCATTTTCCATTTTAGGAATTCGTCTCTTGACTGGTTCCAGTTCTTTGCAGCTTTGGTCCAATGGAAATCTTGAAGATACTATTAATGAGGAGGAAGCTGCAGATGAGATTGATCCAAGTAAAGTCAGTGATTGGTGGTGCATCTGGGAGTCTAAGTAAGGGAGCATTATGACTTTGGTTGTGAATTAGATACAAAATTGTTTACACAGTTTTGATTCGAAGTTACAGGCTGACAAGGACTGTTAGCTTGTAAAATGTAAAGTATTTTATAAAATAATATTATTTTAAAATTTTAATTCCTTACTGAACAGTTTGGTGTTTACGTAAAAACAGAGCATGGAAGCAGGCTTTTCAGCCGGTCATCCTTGTGCTCACATTTGGTATAACGATCCAATTTATCCTTTTTCTCTCTTCTTGCCCTGTGTTGTATTTTTCTTTAAAGTCATGTTTCCAATTCTTCTGTATGTTAATATTGAATCCTTTTTACAGTATATTCTGGATCACAATGACTATGCTCAGGAAAATTGTTTATTACTTCTAATTCTTCTGTCAGTCATCTTAAATTTGTGTTATCTGAGCCCTTCGGCCACTAAAAACAATTACCCTTTATTTAACTTGTTCAATCATTTGTGTCAAACCTCATATTAGCTTTCACTGCTGGAAGGAAACCTTTGCAAATTCTCAAATATAGTAAAATGCTGATGATCTAAATTAGAAGCAAAATGCTGGACCAAGTCATCGGGTCTGGCAGCATCTGCATTGTATAATGTGAATTAGAATATGAACTGTGTTTCTCTCTTGATAGGTGCAGCTAGATCTTCCAGGGTTTTCCAGTATTTTGTATTTTTGTTCCAAATTTTTCACGCTCTTGCTCCCTCTCTGCGTGTGCGCACATTCAGCCTCCATTCCAGAAATCAGTCTAATAAATGTTTTTTGCATCTGCTTCAGTGGCTCTGTTCTTCCTAAACAAATAGCTAGAGCTGTGCCAACATTTGTATATGTTTAGCATTTCTTTTTTTGTATCAATTTATAAAACTTGCACTTCCATAAGCTCTGACCTGTTATTATTTGAAAGATTTGTGCATGAAGATTTTCAAGTCTTGAAAATTGTATTATTTGAGGTTACATTTTGCTTGAGATTACAATATTCCCCTCCCTGTCTGAATTCTTCCCTTTGAATTTCATCTCCCATGTTTATTACTTTCACTAGCTTGTCTGTGTTCTCTTGAATCTATTATATTCCTTGCTGTTTACTACATTTTGAAGTTTCCAACTTTGCCATGACTGAGACAGGAAATCAGCCCCCACCATTCCTAGAGTTGTCACAAATGTGAACATTTGATTATACTACCAAAATGCACTATTTCAGCTAACTGTCTACTTCAGGTTACGAGAATGTTCACACTAGGCTCTTTTTAATTAATTACTAGAAAATCAATGCTTATTGTTAGCAGACAGCTTTAACTAACAAACCAAGTCTAGAGGAAGCTGAAGATACTCAGGTCTGACACATCTGTGGAGAGAGAAACAATTAACACTTAAAAGCCAGTGATTTGTAACTTCTTCAGGGTTCTCTGTTCATTTCAAATTTCCAATATCTGCAGTGCTTTGCCAATATTTGAGTTTTAACCAATAGCAAGTAAGGAGTATAATTTGTTAATTTGTGACTCTGTAACTTGAGCTCCCACTTTCTAAAAATGTATTCCCATGCACGCACAAATAGATCTTATAGGTGGGGAAGGTACAAGAAAATTGGTGAAGCACAGTTCAAGTTGCACCTGAGTTGTTTTCCTTCGGTTCCCTTCCAGCTCCGTTTAATTGTTGGAGAGCCTGAGGTTGTGGACTGTAGAATTCTTAATTTGTCAGCGTGGGCTTCCCCCAGTGTTCTGGTTTGCTCCCACAGTCGAAAGTTGTGCTGGTTAGGTGAATTGGCCATGATAAATTGCCCATAGTGTCAGGTGCATTAGTCTGGGGTAAATGTAGGGGAATGGGTCTGGATGGGTTGCTCTTCAGAGGATTGGTGTGTACTTGTTGGGCCGAAGAGCCTGTTGCCACACTAGGGAATCTAATCTAATCTAATTACTTAAGGCTTTGATCTTTCAGTGTTTCTGAAGATAGATTTTCCCCTTGCGCTTTCAAAAAGAACTTGTAGAGCGAGAGACAGTAAGTAGTTCTCTGAATTTTCGTTGTTTTCTTGATTCTCAGAAAGGAGGGGAAGGGAGAGAGATTTAGTTGTTTTCCCCACAGGCTGAGTTTTTACTGTATTCGAACAAAGCTGTAACACCTGCTCGGAAATTAGGCAAGATGTTCTGATGCTTAGCTGAATATACACAACCAATCCTGGTTGAAATATCAATGAGAAGTGTCACTGGGGATAGCTGCCATGAATACATCCACAAAACCAAGGTGTCCAGCATCCTCCCACTGCTTAAATATTTGTAGAAACAACTCTTGAGGAGTTTAGCTGACATTTTGTTTTTGTACCTGCAAGATCATCTTCCATAGCTTTGTTGTAAAGCAGTAGCTTTTCCCATTTTTTGTCCACATTCAAAAACATAATAGAATTACAGAATTATCTCATAATTCTGTCTTGTAGCCCCAAATCCAATTCCTTCAGGTGTGTCAAAAATAGCAATGGCCCTGGTGCTAAACAATGGACAACAATTTCAGACTGTAATCTGAAAAGCATTAACAATACCTTAACAATTTTTGTCTGCTAGCTTATTTTTGTGTCCAACAAGCTTCATCTTAACATGCTTAATATTATTGATTTTATTATGTGTAGTTTTGATCTTGTTACCTAAGGAAGGGTGTATTTGCTACAGAGGAATGTAACAAAAGTTGAATATTTACGCAAAGATTTATAGGGCTTACCAAGATGGGAAAGGAATGATTTTTCACTAATGTTATTTTCGATAGGATGGAAAGCTTTGGGTTGGAGGAGTCTAATCTATACGTGTAGGATACAGTCTCAAAATAAGGGATAGAACCCTTCGGACTGAAATGATAAATTTCTTCCCTAAAGGTTGTGAATCTTTGAAACTTTGTACTGTAGAGACCTGTGGAGCTTTAGTCATTGAGTATTCAAGAGGTAATCAGTCTTGGAATTGAAGATATCAAGAAGTCTGTTACTGTGAGAAGATGATATTGATGTAGAAGATCACTTTTATGACCTAGTTGAATGTAAAAACAAAATTGGCTGATGAATGGGAAACTGTAATGGCTAATAGGTGTCTTTTGGGCTGATAGAAGATTGATAGTGGTTTTCCTATATTTCTGTATTTAACTGCATGCTTTCCTAATGTATATAAATAGTGTACTGGATGTGTATGGGAGAATTTCAAATATTAGGGATGACAAAAAATTTGGGAGAAGTAAAAATTGAGGACTGTGTTGAACCTCAAGAGGGCATTGTGGAGTGGACAGATAATTGGCAGATGAAGTTCAATGTGGAGAAGTGAGATGATCTACTTTGGTGCAATGAATATGGAGGAACAGCAGAAAATCAAGGTCACTGTTCAAAAGGATGTGCAGGAGCAGTGACACTTTAACGTACATAGCATTTAAAGGTGGCAGGACAGTTAGGAAGCGCTTAAATAAAATATACAATATTGTAGACATATGAAATAGGAACATAAACTACAACAGTAAGGTGAAAGTGAGGACTGCAGATGCTGGAGAGCAGAGTCAAAAAGTGTGGTGATGGAAAAGCACAGCAGGTCAGACGGCATCCGAGAACAGGAGAGTTGACATTTCAGGTATGAACCCTTCATCAGGAATGTTGGGGGGCAGGGGTGGGGTGAGGAGGTTAAGGTGGCTGAGAGATAAATGGGGGTTGGGCCTTGGGGGGAGAGGGGGGAACCTAGCTGGGGGGCAAGGCGATAGGTAGATGAATGTTGGAGGATGATGGTGATAGGTCAGAGTGGAGGGAGAAGGGGAAAGGTGGGAAGGAAGATGAACGTTTCGAGAGGGCGATGCTGAGTTGGAGGGTTGGATCTGGTATAAGATGGTGGGTAGGGGAGATGAGGAAACTGGTGAAATCGACATTGAAGCCATGTGGTTGGGGGTCCCAAGGCAAAAGATGGTTTTCTTTCTCCAGGTGTCCGGATGGCTGGGTTTGGTGGTAATGGCGGCCCAGGGCTTGCTTTTGCGCACCAAACAAACCCACTGCCCTGTGGTTGACCACTTCAACTCCCCCTCTCACTCTGCAAAGAACATCCAAGTCGTGGGTCGCCTCCACTGCCAAATCCTAGCCATACAGACACCTGGAGAAAGAACACCTCATCTTCTGAATTGGGACCCTCCAACCACATGGCATCAATGTCTATTTCACCAGTTTCCTCATTCCCACCCCCCCGCCCCCATCTTATCCCAGATCCAACCCTCCGAATTGGCACAACCCTCTTAAATTGTCCTGTCTGTCTATCATCTTTGCCATCCATCCCCTCCAGTCTCCACTCTGAACTATCACCATCCCCACCCCCAGCCTTTATCTAACTATTGCCTTCCAGGCTACCTCCACCGCCCCAACCCCCCAACCCCTTTGGGTCCACCTCCACACTCCTAATAAAGGGCTTATGCCCGAAACATTGACTCTCCTTTGGAGATGTCTCTTCAAATGCTGTCTGACCTGTTGTGCTTGTCCAGCATCACACAACAACAAGGTGATTGTTATGTACTCAGACTTCAGCTGGAATATTGTCCCTGAAGGAGAGACTTCCTTTAGAATGTATAGAAAAATAATTGCTTTTGTGCACAGCATAATTTTAAATTTGCTAATAAGTAAGCCACCTGAATTCAATTTTTGAAGTTGAATTGAGGCTTGCATGTGTTCAAAGTATATTTGATTTAAATTTGAAACATTGCGTGATTTATTGGAATTTTGCATTTAATTGTACTGCATTTATAATGCAATATTTAAACAATTACTGAAACAATTAAACAATTTCAAATAAATGTCTTGGGAAGAATTCTTATATTTTATCAAGAATAAAATGCAACGTTGAAGCTGATCCCATATTCAAGCATCAGATGCCAACTAGGTTTTGATTTGTAAAGCTACATTCTAATTAGTACACAATGCTGTGTAACATAAATGCATTTTCCCACAAGCTAGCAAGGCTGTAATACTTCATCCATTTACCTAGTAGGATCTACTATAGTGCTGTTTACAGTGTCACATGGTCACAAAACCAATACCTGAGTCAGTCTTATGTTTTGTGCCTGTTTATCACAGCAATTCCAAGGTAGTTAAAGTTCCTAATTCTTTGGTTGACAGGAAGCATATACCAGTTTTCAGTATTTAATTATAACTGCAATTTTGCCTGTGGTTAGAGTCTATCAACTGTAAACATATAACTTTACTGTTTAAAACTCTTAACCTCTTTCTAACACTGAATTTTTATAAATGGATGGAAATACATACTGTGGAAACAGTTCCATAGCACCATTCTTCTGGAATCGATGCAGGGTTTCAAAGTGACAAGCTCAAAAGTTTATGAAGTCTGACTCATTAAAGAAAAGCAACAGCTTAGAGCAACTGGTGGGAGAAAAGAACTGTTTAACTTGTAGTATTTTACTGGAGAGAGAGAGAGAAAAACACAGACGTGTGCGCACACACCTTCGGTTCCAAGGGCTGCTTACACCCACAAGCTGTTCAGCTATCCAAGCACAGTTAAGAAGAGAGTTTCATCACGCTGATAACCCTTGGCATTCACAACTAGTTACAATCTCATGAACTAATCAGCTGCTTGCTGCCTGCTAACTCTCACTTGGTACTCATGCCTCATGTTCTACTGTCTATTCTTGCATGTCTCCTCACTGCTTGCAAAGTAATTGTGTAACATGCTTTAGAATGATTTTCATAAACTTGTTCTTTAGAAGTAGAACAATTTCTTCCTCATCTGTTTTGTCAAACAATCTTTTGCCCAATTCAAAATCCAAAATCAAAATTCAAGTAAAATAGAAAGATGCCATCTTTTCACCAGGCTTGGAGAGATTGAAATTGGCAGTGTTGTGTATTACAAAATGAGCAATCTGATTAGATAGAATTTGAAGACAACTTTGTACAATCTAATGCTTTATTCAGTTTTGCTATATAGGTTTTCGTAGTCCATAATTTCTAAATAATTCTGTAGCCTGCACACATTATACAAGTTAAATTACGCAAGAAACTCGTTATCCATACAAATGCTAACAACATGTAATTATCAAAACGTATTGAAACTTTCAAGTTACATTTGTTTCTTCTTTGCACTGTCCAATAACTTATTGAATGCCAAATACAATGTAAAATGCATCAGAATAAGCTGAGAATCCTATATTATAAAGCAAACTAAACCACAAAACCTAACGGTTTACATTAAAACTGCATATCTGCAAATATGTATCGGGAATTATTTACTATGAACACAGCCCCAGACTACTGAAAATATTCCAAATCAATCTTGATAAAATTGTTGTGACTGTATTTTAATAATTAGATCTTCTTTTAATGGAAGAAAATTACCTGAATTTTGATCACCATTCATCAGAAACCAAAATCCAACAGCTACATTGAACAGTTAACATTAGTCTTATTATGGCATTGAAGCAGATCATTATCCATTTGAGTCCATTCACATGCAGTCCAGACATTTAAATTCCTTGCTCCATCCCTTTTCTACTTGCTGCTTTAACTTAAGAAGACAAGTCTCTGTAGGATCAATCGTGTTTCTGAAACCATGGTGAATTGCTTGACTACTTGGTAAAATTCTGCAATTGGACTTCTTACTTGCATTGTTTTCTTTTAAGCTGTCTCTTGCTTTAATTATCCTCCTCATGGTCTGTCCTTCCTCACTGAATCCACCATCTGCTCTATTTTTGAGGCATGTTGATCAGGTAGGTGCAGTGTATGCTCCATTAGCTGATCACAGTCGGTCGAACAGTGGGAATGTAATACACTGCGTATCGGTATCCCTTCACAAACATGGGGAAATGTCAGTTAGCATAACTTAATTTCTCAGACAAGATAATTATTAACAGTCCACAATGTCTGGGAACAGAATCAGTTTCACGTGAAGTGCTTCATGATGCTAGTTTATGGGGAGGTGATGGCCTAATGGAATTATTGTTGGACTGTTTCACAAGTGATGTGCCTAATGTTCTAGGGATCCAGGTTTGAAACCTACTATGGCAGTGGGTGGAGTTTGAATTCAGTAATTTGTTTTAAAAATATGGAATGAAGAGCTTAATGATGATGAAGAATCCATTGCCAGTGGTACAATTAGGGATGGGCAATAAATGCTGGCTTCAGACATCCATATCCTGAGAATTAATATCAAAAAAGTTACTGTATAGGCTCAAATACAAACTGTTAGTTGGATAAGAAATTAGAAAGTCATCGCCTGAAAGATCTCATTCTACAGCACATCACTTTCAGGAGAAGTGGGAATGAAAGACAAAAAACTCATTTTGTTCAGTAGTGCAAATAATATTTAGATATTGTGATCATGAAGTTTCATGATGCCCAAGGTAGTTTTAAAATGTTATTTGATCACCCAAAGGATTGTACAATTATTACCATGCAAGAGGAGCTACTCATGCCATTGAGACTTCAATGACTTTCAAAATGAGCATTTGTCTCAAGGCTGTTCTCCAGCCTTCTCATCATGACTCTACATGTTTTCATTCACTGGTAACAGTCTAATTCTCTTTTGAATACAATGATTGAACTTGCTACCAATGCACTTGCAGGCAATGCATTCGAGACCTTAATCATGTGATGTTTGAATATTATCTCTTGTATGCTTTTATCACCTGCCAATTACTTTAAATGCACACCCTCTCCCTGATTCCTTCATGAGTGGGAACAGTTCCCCATCTACTCTGTCCACACAATATTTTGAATACCTCCATCCCCAACTGTGTCTTTTACAAGGAAACACTCTTAACTTCTCTTATCTATCTTCATAACTGAAGTTCCTAATCTCTTAACAGTTTTCATGAATCTTTTGTGTGTTTTTCCCAATGCCTTCATATTCTTCCAAAAGTGCACTGCTTTGAATTGCAGCGCTCCCAACAGAGGCCGAGTTAATGTCTTATCCAAATTCAACATAACTATTTAACTCTTGTGCTGTCGGCCCCATTAGAAAATTTCAGCTACTGTTTATTTCATTAGCTACTCTCAATCTGTCTTCTCAGCTTCCGTGACATTTATGTATCTGCCTTCTGATACCTCCTTTCCTGTATCCTTTATTTAATTTAGTCTTTCCATGACCTTCCTACCAAAGTGTATCATCTCCTGTTTCTCTGCATTGAATATATTTGCCACCTGTCCACTCATGCCACCAATTTTCTGTCCTTTTAAAATCGTACTATTCTTAGTGTACAGTGCTTCAAGTTTGATCTCATTTACATGTTTTAATATGGTTGTTGCATTGTTGTTCAGAATATGTAGGGACAACTGTGAAGGCACTGTTGGTCAAGTTGACTGCTGTTTTATTCGCCGTGAGAGGCAAATTTTTTTATATGGAGGGTGATTCATGTGTGGAATGAATTTCCTCAGGAAGTGATGGCTGCGGGTACAATCACAATGTTTAAAAGACATTTGGATAAGTACATGAATTGGAAGTATTTGGAGGGAAATGGGCCAGGAGTCGTCAGTTGGGACTAGTTTGGTTTGGTATTGTTTGGCATGGACTGGTTGGACTGAAGGGTCAGTTTCCATGCTGTATGACTCTACAGCTATGATGTAATTTTGCTTGACTTTGTATTTTGTGTTTTTGTTTACATGTATTCCAATTTTTTTTTATAATTTTCCCAACATTTCATACCCCTCTAACCTAGACACATGAAATGTTTTAACATTTTAGGTTTGGACTTGGCTGTTAGTTTTTGGATTGGTGTGAATGTTGACATTTATTTCCACAGAACTGCATCTCCCATCCATCTATTAAAGGTGTCTCCAGATGGTGAATTTTTTGCAACAGTTGGAAAGGTATTCATATTTTTTTTCTTAGCTATAGACCACTGACACAATATTTGCTATGTTCTGAGAATGGTTTGTTTGACTTTATCTTGAATAATGTAAAGTATCTGTAATAAGATTCCCACAAACTTGAAGTAGTTGAATTGAGAAATTGGGCATTACCTAATCATCATTACATGTAAATTACAGCCATTAAAAGCTTAATTCTTGCACAAACTGAGAATGAGTTCCTGGAATTATCACATAACGGAATATGCATTGATGATTCAATTCCATTTAATTCACCATATTAACTCGGCCCACCGGCATGTCCAACCCATTTTCCTCACTTTTCTGTCCTCACCTTTTCCCTCCCCCAACAATGATAGGATCCCCCTTGTCCTCACTTGCCATCCCACCAGCCTTTGAATCATATGCCACCATTTCCATTATCTCAAAGTGAAATACCATCACAAGATACAGATTTCTTGTCAGAATTCTACAGGGACCAAAATGAACAATAAAACTGGCTTAAGAGGCATGGTGATAGAAAAAAATGAAGTTGGTATTTAAACATGTGGAAGGAAGAAAAAATAATTTAAATGTGAATTTCAAGCCAAACTGTTACTTACAGCTATGTCTTAAAATTTGATCTGGTGGTACTGAAGAGCAACCTACACCACCGCCATGAAACGGTTGGTGGTTTGGTCAGTTAAGAACATCCTTGCCAGCCCTGCTTTCCACTAAATTTCCACCATGCCTCTTAATATTGCATGTTCGTATTTCACTGTATTTTAGTCAGTATTGGATACTGTTCTTTTACTTTTGAGTATTCATTTTCTCAAGTCTCAAGTATTTTACTGAAAATTTTCACTGTTGATCGTATCATGTTACTTGCAATCTGCTCCAGTTAAAACAATGAGAATGTTGAAACTTCTCTTCGGGCCTGTCTGTCTTACTGTAGCCTTGCCATTGATTCAATCCCTCCTGTTAGCTTTGGGTTGCATCAGATGGTTTCAAGCATCCACATTAATGCCAAGCTGAGCTCAAGACCATTATTTGGTCACAGAAATTATTTGATCTGTGACCTTAACTGATTGTACCTGAATCTACTAGTTGCTGAAACATTTATTAGTGCCTAAGTCCTCTCTAATCTATTTAATTGCTCATTTGACCAGTCTCTCTTTAATATCTAATCAGGCTAAACTTTCAAATTATCTTTTTCTTTTTCCTGTGATGTACTACCAGGCCTTGCTTACTTGTTACCCAAGTTAACATATAGACAGATCTGATTTAAACTTGAGACTTTTTTTCTTCAAAGTTTTCTACATCAAGTCTCTCCTTATCTCTAACTTTCATGTCTATAATGTCCCAGACCTCTCTCCCCTTGACTCTTTGTGCATGCTTTCGACTGTCCCATGTTGAATGTTTTTAGGACACCTACAGAATCGGTGTAGAGCTTTTACTTTGAACTTTTTCCTCATTACTTCTCTGCTTCTCATCCTTCCTTTTAAGTCCCTTTTAACCCAAGTTTGTGGTTGCTTTCTGTAGTCCCGCATACGTTTTTGTTCAGCTCCTGGATCTCGGTATATTTTACCTGATTTAAGGGCTGAATTTGTCCTGTGGATTCCAAGACCCTGGTATTGGGGCCAAGTGACCTTCTACTTGCCAGCAATAAGTAAAATCTTTCTTTAATTAAAGATGGTAGGCAATCTCTCAAAGCTGGAGGCTAAGAGGAATGGAGGCTCCACCAGGAAAGATAGATGTTACTGAAACACGCCTGTGATTTTGACTTGTTGACCAACGTGAAAAGATTGTACTGAAAATTGCTGAAGACTGCAGTGACATTGGGATAAAAGTGAAATCCTCCTTTTAAGTCTGTTTGTTAACAGTTTTAGCCTTTCATCACTGTCTCGCAGTTCTGGGCCATTCAACCTCTGACACTTGGTGGCCTGAGCACATTGCAGGATCGTCATCTGTGATGTCAGTAGATTACTGGCACAACATTGGCCATGAATTGGATCATGTTGTTCTCAATATCTCGAGACTTGGTGCTCAATCCATTTCCCTGATCATTCTGGGAATTTTTCCCAGTGTGTGAATGCATTGGGGAGCTGTTCCAACACAAGTTCCCACTATTTTCCTGTGAAAATCTCACTCTGAAAATGCTGTTTAAATGCCAATCATTATAGTTTCAATGATTTGTTACAAAAGAAGAGCCTTGACAATCTTGCTGATCACTGATTGATATAAACATAATCTGTACAACAAGGAGTCCATTAACTATTTGGTGCTCAAAAAATTTCCATATTGTCTCTTACGTGCTTTGCAAGTCACTAGCTGCATTCTCAATGGGAATAGAAGAGAATGACTATTACATTTGTGACAGTTTTTTTTCAGTAATTATACTAAGTGATTAAATCTAGAAATGTGGTGTAGAAGTTGCAAAATATCTTAACTCCATTTGGGTAATTATACTTTGTATTAATGTTGGATGAAAAACATGCTTTAGCTCAAATGTTCAAATTATGTCAAATTCTGTCTCCTATCCTATCCTATCCTCCCAGGATGACTGTCTTGTGAAAGTGTGGTATAATTCCAGCAGCTGGCAGTCAGCAGTGATGACACCAGTCATACCAGTGGATAAGAAAGAAGGAGATATTGATTTTTCTTTTGTATACTTAGCCCATCCTAGGGCTGTTACTGGATTTTCTTGGCGGAAAACCAGCAAGTACATGCCAAGGTTAGTACATGTTGATAATACTTGCAGTAGTTATGGTCTGATTAATGTTGATATTAACAGGTAAAAAATGTTTAGCAATCACAATGATCAAGTTTGAGACTGCAAAAAAAATTGCACTTCACTTGGCCTTTAATTTTATTTTCTCCACCGGTGCTTCACAAATTACGCAAAAAGGAAGTTCTGTCAAAATGTTTTTATTTGTCAGCTTATTTTGTTGTACCATTCTGTGTTTTTTTTTTAACATGAATGTAATATTGAGCTGAAAACAAAATGACTAATTGCTGGAAAAACTCAGCAGTTTGGCAGCATCTGTGGAAAGTTCAGAACTTCGAACAGTTTCTCTCCACAGATGATGCCAGACATGCTGAATGTTTTGTTAGCAATTTTTGATTTTGTTTGATTTCTAGCATCCACAGTTCTTTGGGGTTTGATTTTGTTTAATATTGAGTTTATCTTTTCTATATAATTGTTTATATTTAACACGCCATTGCCTTTTCCCATTTAACTCCCTTTTTCTAAACTCTGGAGTCTGACATGACATTGCAGTGTTTTTTTTTCTTGGTGTGGCTTTAAATTGTACCTCTTTCCTTTCCACACACTCCAGCAATGCAAAAGACATTTTACACAAATGTTTTGTTTGACTTGCATCAGGACAGATGAAAAAAATGCTAGATTTCCAAAACACACAAGAATTTAACTGAAGGAGAAAAACGCGCTGGCTGTAGAGCAATTTTAGGAGAATTATGGGATGTTTGCCTTTAGCATGGCATCCCTGCTTTTATAATCTGTACTTCAACTGATAGTTAGTTATGCACAAATTTAGTTAGGCCACAGCTGGATTAGTATGTGCGGCTGTAGCTACCGAAGGAAGGATGTGATTGCACTGAAGTGGGAGCAGAAAGATCGATCAGGATATCAGCTGAGAGAGGCTGGATAAGCTTGGGTCGTTTTCTTTGGACCAATGAAATTTGTGGGGCGACCTGATAAAGGTGTATGACGTTATGAAGGGTATGAATATGGCCGATAGAAAGCAGCTATTTCCCTTTTAGATGAAGGGTCAGGAACAAGAGATTATAACCAGATAGGCAGAGGTTCAGAGGAGATTTGAGCAAAGGGATTTTTTAAAACAGGGTAAAGGGGTTCTGAAATGTCCTGCCTGGAGGGTAGTTGAGGTGAGAAACCTCAAGCATTTAAAAGTACTTGGATGAGCACTTGAAATGTCCTAAAATTCAAGATTGTGGGATAATAGTGCATTTTTTTAGCAGTATAGATTTCATGGGCAAAGGCTTCTTCTGTACCGTGTGGTTGTAGGATTCTAATTGTGGCAGAGAAATTGCCATTGAGAAAACAAGAGATAGCATAGGCTCTCCATGCTTCCAGGTAATTCAAAAAAATGGAAGGCTAGAATGCATTCCTTTTGTTTGCAGTACATTGGTCCCTGCATATGAATGTATGTTGATTCTAGTGAGTATAAGTGGGCACTTGAGAAGCTTAACTGATTTTCTGAAATTTTCTTCATGCATCTTTTTTGCACTCCGCATTGAGTAAAACTTACTGAACAAAATCTAATAGATATTTTGTGGGTTTGCAAGGATGGACTGGTTATGTGTTTTGTACTCAGCATGCCTCTTCAGTTGATCATAATAAGTAATGATCAGCTAGTGGAGTGGATATGAATGGCATAGTATCAACACTGAAATTCATGTACAAGTTTTTGATAAACTGATAACCCAGCTGTTTCAAGCTACTATTACACAGTGATGAATGAAGTGGTAATTTCCATTCATCAGTTCAAAATAAAATGTCTGCAGCACAATTTATCGTCCATTTAATACCAGGTACTTAGGCCATCTACCCAACAACTGGCTGATCAAATCAGACACATTCCCAGGCAATTTGTAATAGAGTATGAACTGTACTGAACCCGTCAGTGCTTACAAAGCCCAAAACAAAATGTCTGCTGTTAGATCATGTTCTATGACTGGGTGGCCCTTGTGCCTTTATTAAATTGCTACGGAGTCTGCAGTTTCTGCTTTCGCCATGGTAATACCTGAGTAATTAATCAGATTCTACTTGTGTCGCAGACAGTCTTGTTTTTTCTTGTACAGGGTAGTGTGAAGTTCTTGTGAATGTTAGAAATTTGCATGTCTATATTTGTCCTGATGAATGAGAAGCTTAATAACATGCTGCTTTTCAGCAATATTCAAGTTCTCTACCAAGTGACTCCCTTGTTATTGATGTCTGCTGGGGATATTGAGACAGTTACAGAACATTGTATAGCATTGACACCCTGCCTAATGCTTAGTCAGGTAATCCAGGGAACTCTGCAACTGTATCAAGTATTGCTCCCTGGCATATTGTTTAACATATTTGAACTTTTATGTATTTTAGTTAAAGAGCCTGTACACCATTCAGTGAGAGAGTTCACCTACTTTACATTTAATACAACATTGATATTCAGGCATGAATTTATAACTTGCAGCACATTTTCATGCAGCTTTTCATCTGAGCATTGAGCTAAAAGCACAAAATTCCTTAAACATAGAAGCATATGTTGTGTAAATGAGATCTTACTATTGATGCTGAATGATAGCTATTTATTGTTTTCTACTCAAAACAAAATTGATTGCATCTGGATTGATATTAGCCACATAAACGTAATGTATTGTTAGTGGCCAGAACATTGGTAAACATTGATCTCAACGTCATAGAATTTGCAATGTTTTCATTCGTAGTTTATGACCTCTTTAAAAGTTTGTCAGATAATCTCAGTCATTGATCTAATTTGGGTTCATAACTTTTCCTTCAATGCAGGGGTCTCACATGTAATGTTCTGTTGACCTGCTGCAAGGACAATGTTTGTCGATTATGGGCAGAGACTTTACTTCCAAGTGATACTTTGATTTCTGGAGACGGCCACACTCAGTGGTCTGAATCTGTCTGGACAACCAACAATCTGAAGAGGAACATCTCCAATCGGGAAAAGGTATAGAATACCTGAGAGGTGTACGAAAGTTTACAATGAATTGTCATCATTTTTCTTTGAAGGGAGGGAAAATATTCTAATCACCTTCTTAATGCCAAACAAAAAATGCTTTTGTTCAAAACTTTTGCTCCAAACTTTTTTTTATTTCTTTTTCAGTTGAATTTCAGATCCTTTCGTATAGGGAGGAGGAGATCATCTGGTCTTGTTGCACACAGTGGATATTTACCCCACCAGCAGGACGCACATGAAGTCCATAGGAATTCACCTCTACATGCGAATTCACTCTGTCACTTTCACATCGCAGCTAGTATTAATCCTGCAACAGGTGAGAAAGCATCACTGATGCTACTCATGATGCTACCCTCTGGTCCTTCCCTGAACACTGTCATTGGTCTTGCCTTTGGGCACATCTGTTGAATTATCCCCCTCTTATTCCATCCCTTGTGTAGTCTTTTCTTTCTGAATCTGGACTCAAAACATTAGCTTGCTCTCTCCATGAATGCTCCCTGCTCCTGCTGTGATTTCCAGTAACTAGGCCAGTTAGCTTGACATCTACTGAAGGGTGTAGGTGTTCAATAAATCAATAAGATGTTATACCTGCACACTTTGAAAATCTGAAACTAATTTGTCAGAGTCAATATAGCTTCATGATGAGGAAATCCAATTTTACCAATTCATTGGTGTTCTTTGAAGATGAAATATGTTCTGTGCTAAAGGAGACCTGTTAGATGTACTTGGATTTCTAGAAGAGGTGATAAAATACCATGTCAAACGTAGATGTATTTCATGGTGTCGGGGTGACAGGTTAATCGACTTAGAGTATTGGCTGGTTGGCAAAAAACAAAAGATGATACATAAGTGGTCTTTGGCAATGAATGGTAATTGGAGTCTTGCAGAGGCCTGTGTTGGGTCTCCACTATTTTATAATTTGCATCACTGAGCTGAGGGGAATGAAGGCATGGTAGCTAAATTGAAATATGATGCACAGATTGGAAAACTTTGTTGTGAAGAAGGCAAGGATTTTGCAGAAAGATCAAGTGGGCAAAAATTTAACGGATAGAGTGTAATGTGGGAAAACATGCAGTTATTCACTTGCGCAGTAAGTATGTAGAGTATTAATAGAGAACCACTGCAGAAATTTTTTACTTCATTCATGGGATGTGGGTTTCACTTGGTGGCCAGTATTTATTGCCCTTGAGAAGGAGGTGGTGAGCAGTTGTCTTGAAACACCGCAGTCCTTTTGTTAAGTTGATCCGTAATGCCCTGAGGGAGGGAATTCCTGGATTTTCACCCAACAACAGTGAAGGAACAGAACTGTATTTCCAAGTTAGGATGGTGAGTGGCTTGGAGGAGAACTTGCAGGTGGTGATGTTCATTTGTATCTGTTGCCCTTGTCCTTCAAGATGGCAGTGATCATGGGCTTGGGAGGTGCTGTCTGAATATCTTTGGTGAATTTCTGCAGTGCATCTTGTACACGCTGCTGCTACTGCAGGTTGATTGCGGAGGGAGTTGATGTTTGTGGGTGTAGTGCCAGTCAAGCATACTGCTTTGTCCTGGATGGCATCAAGCTTCTTGAGTGTTGTTGGAGCTGCACTCATCCAGGCAAGTGGGGAGTAATGCATAACACTCCTGACTTGTGCCTTGTAGATGGCTTTGAGGGATAAGAAGTTAAAGTCACTTGCTGCAGTATTCCTAGCCCCTGACCTGCTCTTATCACCACTGTATTTATCTGGGTAAGCCCAGTTAAGTTTCTGGTCAATGGTAACTCCAGGATGCTGATAATAGGGATGGAATTTAGTGACAGCAACACCACTAAATGCCAAAAAGCATCAGTTAGATTCTCCTTGTAGTGATGGTCATAGCCTAGCATTTACATGGTGCAAATATTACTTGCCAGTCGTCAGCCCAAGCCTGGATATTGTCCAGATCTTGTTGTATTTGAATGGACTGTTTTAGTATCTGAGGAGACACGAATGATGTTGAACATTTTGTCTTTGTCTATTTATCCTATCCAAGCCCCTCATGATTTTATAAACCTCTATAAGGCCACCCCTCAGCCTCCAACGCTCCAGGGAAAACAGCCCCAGCCTATTCAACCGCTCCCTATAGCTCAAATCCTCCAACTCTGGCAACATCCTTGTAAATCTTTTCTGAACCCTTTCAAGTTTCACAACATCTTTCCGATAGGAAGGAGACAAGAATTGCATGCAATATTCCACCAGTGGCCTAACCGATGTCCTGTACAGCTTCAACATGATCTCTCAACTCCTGTACTCAATACTCTGACCAATAAAGGAAACCATACAAAATGCCGCATTCACTATTCACTACCTGTGACTCAACTTTCAAGGAGCTATGAACCTGCACTCCAAGGTCTGTTTGTTCAGCAACACTCCCTAGGACCTGAGCATTTTAAGTGCATGAGTCCTAATTTGCTTTCCCAAAATGTAGCACCTCGCATTATCTAAAATTAACTATATCTGCCATTTCTCAGCCCATTGGTCCATCTCATCAAGATGCTACTGTAATCTGAGGTAACCTTCTTCCCTGCCCAGTACACTTCCAATTTTGGTGTCATCTGTAAACTTACTAACTATACCTCTTATGCTCGCATTCAAATCATTTATGTAAATGACAAAAAGTAGTGGGACCCAGCACCAATCCTTGTGGAACTCCACTGATTACAAGCCTCCAGTCTGAAAAACAACCCTCCACCACCACCACCACCCTCTGTCTTCTACCTTTTGAGCCAGTTCTGTATCCAAATGGCTAGATCATAATTCTATTCATTTCAAAATAGTGGTGGAAAAGGATAGACCAGATCTAAAAGTTGAAGTTCTAATTTGGAAAAAGGAAAATTTTGACGGTATTAGGCAAGAACTTTCGAAAGCTGATTGGAGGCAGATCTTCGCAGGTAAAGGGAAGGCTGGAAAATGGGAAGCCTTCAGAAATGAGATAAGAATCCAGAGAGATTATATTCCTGTGAGTGTCAAAGGGAAGGCTAATAGGTATAGGGAATGCTCGATGACTAATGAAATTGAGGGTTTGGTTAAGAAAAAGGAGGAGGCATATGTCAGGTATAGACAGGATAGATCGAGTGAATCCTTAGAGTATAAAGAAAGTAGGAGTATAGTTCAGAGGGAAATCAGGAGGGCAAAACGGGGACATGAGTTAACTTTGGCAAATAGAATTAAGAAGAATCCAAAGGGTTTTTACAAGTACATTAAAGACAAAAGGGTAACTAGAGAGAGAATCGGGCCCCTCAAAGATCAACAAGTGGCCTTTGTGTGGAGAAAGTGAGGACTGCAGATGCTGGAGATCAGAGCTGAAAATGTGTTGCTGGAAAAGCGCAGCAGGTCAGGCAGCATCCAAGGAGCAGGAGAATCGACATTTTGGGCATGAGCCCTTCTTCAGGAAAATGAAGGGCTCATGCCTGAAACGTCGATTCTCCTGCTCCTTGGATGCTGTGCTTTTCTAGCAACACGTTTTCAGGCCTTTGTGTGGAGCCACAGAAAATGGGGGAGATACTAAATGAATATTTTACATCAGCATTTACTGTGGAAAAGGATATGGAAGAGATAGACCGTAGGGAAATAGATGGTGACATCTTGCAAAATGTCCAGATTACAGAGGAGCAAGTGCTGGATGTCTTGAAATGGTTAAAAGTGGATAAATCCCCAGGTCCTGATCAGGTGTACCTGCGAACTCTGTGGGAAGCTAGAGAAGTGATTGCTGGGCCTCTTGCTGAGATATTTGTATCATCGATAGTCTCAGGTGAGGTGCTGGAAGACTGGAGGTTAGCAAACGTGGTGCCACTGTTTAAGAAGGACAGTAAAGATAAGCCGGTGGGCAAGTTGTTGGAGGGAATCCTGAGGGACAGGATGTACGTGTATTTGGAAAGGCAAGGACTGATTCGGGATAGTCAGCATGGTTTTGTGCGTGGGAAATCTTGTCTCTCAAACTTGATTGAGTTTTTAGAAGAAGTAACAAAGAAAACTGATGAGAGCAGAGCAATAGTTGTGATCAATATGGACTTCAGTAAGGCGTTCAACAAGGTTCCCATGGGAGACTGATTAGCAAGGTTAGATCTCATGAAATACAGGGAGAACTAGCCATTTGGATACAGAACTGGCTCAAAGGTAGAAGACAGAGGATGGTGGTGGAGGGTTGTTTTTCAAACTGGAGGCCTGTGATCAGTGGAGTGCCACAAGGATTGGTGCTGGGCCCTGTACATTTTGTCATTTCCATAAATGATTTGGATGCGAGCATAAGAGGTACAGTTAGTAAGTTTGCAGATAGACACCAAAATTGGAGATGTAGTGGACAATGAAGAGGGTTACCTCAGATTACAACAGGATCCGGATCAGATGGGCTGAGAAGTGGAAGATGAAGTTTAATTCAGATCAATGTGAAGTGTTGCATTTTGGGACAGCAAATCTTAGCAGCACTTTTACACTTAATGGTAAGGTCCTAGGGAGTGTTGCTGAACAAAGAGACCTTGGAGTGCAGGTTCATCGCTCCTTGAAAGTGGAGTCGCAGGTAGATAGGATAGTGAAGAAGGTGTTTGGTATGCTTTCCTTTCTTGGTCAGAGTATTGAGTACAGGAGTTGGGAGGTCATGTTGTGTCTGTACAGGACATTGGTTAGGCCACTGTCGGAATATTGCGTGCAATTCTGGTCTCCTTCCTATCAGAAAGATGTTGTGAAACTTGAAAGGGTTCAGAAAAGATTTACAAAGATATTGCCAGAGTTAGATGATCTGAGCTACAGGGAGAGGCTGAACAGGCTGGGGCTGTTTTCCCTGGAGTGTCGGAGACTGAGGGGTGACCTTACAGAGGTTTACAAAATTGAGGGGCGTGGGTAGGATAAATAGACAAAGTGTTTTCTCTGGGGTCGGGGAGTTGAGAACTAGAGGGCATAGTTTTAGGGTGAGAGGGGAAAGATATAAAAGAGACCTAAGGGGCAACTTTTTCACGAAGAGGGTGGTAAGTGTGTGGAATGAGCTGCCAGAGGATGTGGTGGAGGCTGGTACAATTGCAACATTTAAGAGGCATTTGGATGGGTATATGAATAGGAAGTGTTTGGAGGGATATGGGCCAGGTGCTGGCAGGTGGGACTAGATTGATTTGGGATATCTGTTCGGCATGGACAGGTTGGACCGAAGGGTCTGTTTCCATGTTGTACATCTCTGTAACTGAAATCTTCCTATTCATATACCCAACCAAATGCCTTTGTTATAATTGCACCAGCCTCTACCACTTCCTCTGGCAGCTCATTCCATAAACACACCACCCTCTGCATGAAAATGTTGCCCCTTAAGTGTTTTCCAAAATGTTTTTCCCCCTCACCCTAAACCTATGCCCTCTAGTTTTGGAGTCTCCACCCCAGGGAAAAGACCTTGTTTATTTATTTTATCCACGCCCATCATAATTTTGTGAACCTCTGTAAGATCACCCCTCAGCTTCTGATGCTCCAGAGAAAACAGTCCCAGCCTATTCAGCCTCTCCTATAGCTTAGACCCGACAACATCCTCATAAATGTTTCTGAACCCTTTCAAGTTTCAGAACACCCTTTTGATAGGAAGGAGACCAAAGTTGCACACAATATTCCAAAAGTGGCCTCACCAATGTTGTGTACAACCCTACTTGACCTCCCAACTCCTATTCTGAATGCTGTGACCAATAAAGGATCTTCGTAACTGCTTGCTACACCAATGCAGTAGCTGATGTAAAAGGATACCCCAAGTTCCTTTGTACACTAACCTTTTCCTGTCTATTATCATTTAAATAATACTCTGCAATTCTGCTTTTCACACGAAGTGGCCAATTTCACACTTGTCCACATGATACTGCATCTACTGTGCATTTGCCCACTCAATTTGTCTAAGTCTCAATAGGTACTAGCATTCTCCTCACCACTCTGAATTCCAGCTAATTCTGTGTGGTCAGAAAATGTAGAAATAATTCATTTGCTTCCCTCCTCTAAACTGTAAATAACAACATCTAGAGAGATTAAATCATCTGGTTATTGCACATAATTGCCTTCTCCATTGTAGTGATGACGCTACCTTGGAGACTTCCATCAGTGGTAAAAGGTGGATGCAATTTCACATTAGAGGTTCTAGTCCATTGTGTCTCCTTCTCATTCCACTGTTTTTGCTGATTTGCAACCATTTCTGATGGCCACATTAAATTCCAGTCCTTGTGAAAGAAGTTCTATGAGTACTGCAAGTGTATCTTTCCTTCATTCATTTATGATGACATTAGGGCAAACATCTTTCGAATTAGACTTCACCAAATGTCAGCCTCTTCAAGAAAGTAAGGGGAAATAAGGAAGAGAAATATTGCAAACAGAATTGATTTTGCTACCTCAATTTGTCAGCAAAAACCTCCCTCCAAGACAATGAAACAGACGAATTGCAAACATAGTTGAGATAGCAAGCAGCAGACATCACTAGGACAGGATGCACAGGACTCTTACTATACACATGCCCTCGTTCTCAAACTGCTTGTTGAGAACTTCATTTAGTGATTGATGAAATGGAGTATGAATAAAATTTTCTATTAGACAATAGGTGTAGGAGAAGGCCATTCGACCTTTTGAGCCAGCACCACCATTCATTTTGATCACGGCTGATCATCCACAGTCAGTATCCTGTTCCGGCCTTATCCCCATAATCCTTGATTCCACTATCTTGATGAGCTCTATGCATCTCTTTCTTGAAAGTATCCAGAGACTTGGTCTCCATTGCCATCTGGGGCAGAGCATTTCATGTGTCCACCACACTCTAGGTGAGGAAGTTTCTCCTCAACTCTGTCCTAAATGGCCTACCCCTTATTTTTAAACTGTGTCCTCTGGTGCTGGAGTCACCCATCAGCAGAAACATGCTTCCTGCCTCCAGAATGTCCAAATCTTTAATAATCTTGTCCATCTCAAAATTTATAGCAAAAGTTTACACTGATGTAACTGAAATGATATAATTTCAGTTACATCACGCTGCAAACTTTGCTATAATTTGTGTCCTCCAATCTCATGCTCCACAACCACCTGATGAAGGAGCAGTGCTCCAAAAGCTAGTGCTTCCAAATAAACCTGTTGGACTATAACCTGGTGTGTGTTTGTTAACTTTATTCATTATTGTTTACATACAATAAGATTCTATTCGAGTAGCTCATAAGGGTTTTTGACTTGTATGCAGTGATCCTGTCAAACAAAATGTTGAGTACAGAAGTTGGGTGGTCATGTTGCGGCTAAGACATTAGTTAGGCCACTGTTGGGCTATTGCATGCTATTCTGATCTCCTTCCTATCGGAAAGATGTTGTGAAACTTGAAAGGGTTCAGAAAAGATTTACAAGGATGTTGCCAGGGTTAGAGGATCTGAGCTACAGGGAGAGGCTGAACAGGCTGGGGCCGTTTTCCCTGGAGCGTTGGACGCGGAGGGGTGAACTTATAGAGGTTTACAAAATTGAGGGGCATGGATAGGGTAAATAGACAAAGTCTTTTCCCTGGGGTTGGGGAGTTCAGAACTAGAGGGAAAGGTATAAAAGAGAACTACGGAGCAATGTCTTCACACAGAGGGTGGTACGTGTATGGAATGAACTGCCAGAGGAAGTGGTGGAGGCTGGTACAATTGCAACATTTGAAAAGCATTTGGTGGTATATTAATAGGAAGAGTTTGGAGGGATATGGACCAGGTGCTGGCAGAAGGGACTAGATTGGGTTGGGGATTCGGGTCGGCATGGACAGGTTGGACTGAAGGGTCTGTTTCCATGCTGTACATCTCTATGACTGTATTTTGTCCATACAATACTCATGTGGCTTTAACAATTTCAAAGAAAACCATGTAAATTCTCCAGAATCATCCAGCTTGTGATGGAGCCCATCAGGGAACAGGTAATTTTGGATTTCATGATGTGTAATGAGGCAAAAGGTCTCTTTCACTAGGATGGTAATAGTGATCTGTGGAAAGTTTGTTATTGGAGAAAGATTTAAAAGGGACCTAAGGGATAACCTTTTCATTTACAAGGTGGTGCATGTATGGAAAGGGCTGAGAGAGGAAGTAGCAGAAACTGATACTATTTCAACATTTAAAACGCATCGGGATGAGTATATGAATAGTAAGGGTTTAGAGATATATGGGCCAAATGCTGGCAAATGGGACTAGATTTATCGAAGATTTCTGGTCGACATGGACAAGTTGAACCAAAGGGTCTGTTTCCATGCTATACATCTGTATATGTGTATCTTGAAATAATCTGTTTTTGTTTTTTGCTCAGAAACATTTGTTTTTGCTCAAGTATTTGTGGAGGAAAACTATTGCTGTCAATTCTTACGAAACTTAGGAAACAATCCAAATTTATTTCCTCATTGTGATTTTCCTGTGTGGCATCTCTGAAAGAGAGCCTCTCTAACATACTCCCAAAGAAACAATGGAAAAAAGTGACTTCGTGTGAAAACCATGAGCCAGCAAGCAGTGGGAAGTACTTTCCCATGTGTGTTTCCCCATGAACAAGAATTTTAGATTTAAGTTCAGCCCTCTTACGTGTTTTACTGAGATACTTCCCTGCATTTTGATACAAGAAACAAATACCTAAATAAATGATAAGTTGAGTCTGCACTTAGTTTATGAAAAGTTTAATTTCACTAGTTTCTTATCTATAGAATAAACTTATAACTGCATAGAGGAGCTCTCCACCACCACCTCCAAGGGAAATAGGGAAGGGCAATAAACGCTAGCCAAGTTGGCACTCAACACATACCATGAACTAATGAAAAGTTTATTTAACCTATCAAAATCATGTCTGCCCTGTATTGAAAAATCAATCCTATGTGGGTAGAGTTGAACCACCGAGGGAAAAGAGACCCTGATAGGAGTTAGGTACAGACCCCTGAGCAATTGTCAGGATGTGGGACTGAAACTAAATTGGGAGATAGAAAAGGGATGTAAGCAAGGCACTATTACAATAATCATGGGTACTTCACTGTGCGTTTGGGAAAATCATAGTGGGAGCAGATCCAAAAAAAGGAATTTGTGGAATGTCAGCAAGGTACTTTTTTGTAGCAGCTTGTGATGGAGCCCATTAGGGAACAGGTAATTCTGGATTTCATCATGTGTAATGAGGCAGACTTGATTGGGGAGCTTATGATGAAGGAGTCCCCAGGGAGTAGTGATAACGATGGAGTTCTCCATGTAATTTGAGAGAGAGAAGCTGGAATCAGACATAACAGTATTAATGTTGACTACAGGGTACAAGGACATGATGGAGGAGCTGCCCAGAGTTATTTGATAAAAGGAGTTGAGCAAGGAAGTCAGTGAAGCAACTATGACAGTAATTTCTGGGGGTAATTTGGGAGGCACAGCAGAACATTATCCCAAGGAAGAGGAAAGCTACTAAGCAAGATTAAGTTGGGATATCTGGTCAGCATGGACGAGCTGGAATGAAGTATCTGTTTCCATGTTCTACATCTCTGACTGTTTGAGGACAAGGCTATCTAAGGAAAGTCAGGGAAGGTATAGAAGAAAAAGCAAAAAGCGTGCAATGTTCTGAAGGTTAGTGGGAAGCCTTTAAAAACCAGCAGAAGATAATTAAAACAGCAATAAGGAGGTGTAATAAATGAAATGTGAGGGTAAGCTAGCTAGTAATATAAAAGAAGATTGCAAGACTTGTTTTTGATATACCAGGTGAGGGGGAAGAGTGACCATTAAACCATTGGAAAATGAGGCTAAACAAGTAGAAATGGAGAAGACATAAATGGCAGAGGAGCAGTTGCATCAGTCTTCATGGTGGATAACATCAGTAGATGAGCAATCTTTAAAATTCAAGGTGCAATGTTGGGTGCAATGGCATCACTAAGGGCAAGGTGCTGGGGTATTTAAAAAGTCTGAAGATGATAAATCACTTGGACCAGATGGAATAAACACCAAGATTATCCAGAGAAGATAGTTGGGAGATTATGAAGGCATTGGTGATCTTTTCAGAATCACGAGAGCGAGGGAGGTCCAGAGGACTAGAAAATGGTGAATGTCATGCCCCTGTTTAAACAGGGAGGTGTTAGGTTCCCTTGAGATTCTTACATGCTTGATGCAACTGCAATACGCCAACTTCGGTGAAAAGCCACAATTGATTTAAGCAACTACCAGTTTTTGGAGGATCACTTAACACTCTTCCCAATGCTTCCAGAGCATGTCAAGTGCGACTCCATGAACAAGGAAACCGACCTCCCTTTGTATAGAGTTTTACATAACAGTCAGTCACGCACGCACGCAAGACACAACCCCCTACCATTCTCCCATCATCATATGCCCCCCAAAAACAATATGAAATAATTAGATTATTTCGAGTAACAGTGTGCGGCCAGATTATGCCTCGGACCAGCAAGCAGCTAGGTTACGCCTCAGACCAGTATTTAGAGAGTATAAGTAGATTGTCACATCCTGCCTGCAAGACGGAAAAACACAAGCCCTGGGCCATCCAATTTCTTACATGTCAGCAAAACAAATTAATCCTTTAACATCTCAGGAGGGAAGCAGTAAACAAGAAATTTCGAGTGGTTAGTCTGATCTTGGACATTGAGGCTTGAGTCCATCGTTAAGGATGAGATTAGCGTATCGGAAGTGCTTGGTAAAATAAGGTTGATTCAGCATGGCTTTGTCAAGGGGAGGTCATGCTTGACAAATCTGTTAGAATTTTTAGAGCCAGTGAACATGATCTACGTGCATTAAGAAGAACTTTGGCAAAGTGCTGCACAGAAGGCTGCTAAATAACATAAGAGCCTAATGTTATGAGGGGCAAGATGCTGGAATCGCTGGAGAATTGGTTAACTGAAAGAAAACCATGGGAATGAAGGGGTCTTTTTTTCAAGAAGGCAGTCAAAGACTAGTGAAGTTCTGCAGGAGTCAGTGGTGTGACCACAGCTATTCATGTTGTTCATTAATGATTTGGACAAAGGAACTGAGGGGATTGTTGCTATGCTTGCAGGTGGCACAAAAATGGTGTTCAAAAGGGAGTCTGCAGAAGGACTTGGATAGATTTAGGCCAGTGGGAAAATAAATCACAGATAGAATACAGTTTGGCAAAGTGTGAGGCTATATATGTTGGTGTGAAGAACAGAGTGTGGACTATTTTCTAAATAGTCATAGAGATGTACAACATGGAAACAGATCCTTCAGTTCAACCCATCCATGCCGACCAGATATCCCAACCCAAACTAGTCCCACCTGCCAGCACCCGGCCCATATCCCTCCAAGCCCTTCCTATTCATATACCCATTCAAATGCCTCTTAAATGTTGCAATTGAATCAGACTCCACCACTTCCTCTGGCAGCTCATTCCATACACGTACCACCCTCTGCGTGAAAAAGTTGCCCCTTGGGTCTCTTTTATATCTTTCCTCTCTCACCCTAAACCTATGCCCTCTAGTTCTGGACTCCCCCACCCCAGGGAAAACACTTTGTCTATTTATCCTATCCATGCCCCTCACAATTTTGTAAACCTCTGTAAGGTCACCCCTCCGCGTCCAACGCTCCAGGGAAAACGGCCCCAGCCTGTTCAGCCTCTCCCTGTAGCTCAGATCCTCTAACCCTGGCAACATCCTTGTAAATCTTTTCTGAACCCTTTCAAGTTTCACAACATCTTTCTGATAGGAAGGAGACCAGAATTGCACGCAATATTCCAACAGTGGCCTAACTAATGTCCTGTACAACTGCAAAATGACCTCCCAACTCGTGTACTCAATACTTTGATCAATAAAGGAAAGCATACCAAACGCCGCCTTCACTATCCTATCTACCTGTGACTCCACTTTCAAGGAGCTATGAATCTGCACTTCAAGGTCTCTTTGTTCAACAACACTCCCTAGGACCTTACCATTAAGCATATAAGTCCTGCTAAGATTTGCTTTCCCAAAATGCAGCATCTAGCATTGATCTGAATTAAACTCCATCTACCACTTCTCAGCCCATTGACCCATCTGGTCTCGATCCTGTTGTAATCTGAGGTAACCCTCTTCGCTGTTCACCTCCAATTTTGGTGTCTATCTGCAGACTTACTAACTGTACCTCTTATGCTCGCATCCAAATCATTTATGTAAATAACAAAAAGTAGGGACCCAGCACCAATCCTTTTGGCACTCCACTGGTCTAAGGCCTCCAGTCTGAAAAACAACCTCCACCACCACCCTCTGTCTTCTACCTTTTGAACCAGTTCTATATCCAAATGGCTAGTTCTCCCTGTATTCCATGAGATCTAACCTTGAAGGGATTTTGGAGTCCATGTTCATGATCATGTTAAGGTTAAGATGCAGATTGAATTGACAGTTAAGACAAATGTCATGTTTGAATATATTTCGAGAGAATAAAAGAGCAGGATGTACTTCTGAGGCTGTAGAAGGCTCTGATCAGACGGCTTTTGAAACATTTGGAGAAGGTGAGGGCTGCAGATTCTGGAGATCAGAGTTGAGTGTTATGCTGGAAAAGCACAGCAGGTCAGGCAGCATCTGGAATGAGGCAGCCCCCCTGGCCCCACAAGCCTCATTTCTGATGCTGTCTGACCTGCTGTGCTTTTCAAGCACCACACTCTTGACCCCAGCATTTGGAATATTGTGAGCCATTCTGGGCCATGTATTGATGAAAAGATGTGCTTGCATTGGAGGAGATTCACAGGATCCCTGGAGTGAAGGACTTATCTCAGGAGCAATTAAGTACTCGGAGTCTGTCATCAGTGGAGTTAGGAATGGTAGGAGGATCCCTTTGGAAGTGACAGAATACTGTGAGGCTTGGATAGAGTGCACAGGGTGAAGCTGGTTCCACTCAATGGGCAGAGACAAGCACCCAAGGACTCTGTTTGAGTGAAGGGACTACCCCTTAGAATTGAGATGAGGAAGAATTTCTTCAGCTTGATGATGGTGATTCTGTTGAACTGAGTGATTGACTCTCTTTAAGATAGATGGATAGGTTCTTTGTTAGTATAGTTACTGGGAGAAGACATGAGAATAGATCGAGAAACTTTATCAGCCATGATCAAATAAAAACAGAAAAAACTGCCGATGCTGTATATCATAAACAAAAACAGAAGTTGCTAGTACAGCTCAGCAGGTCTGGCAGCATCTGTGAAGAGAAATGAGAAAAAAATGTTTCTGGTCCAGTAACCCTTCGTCAGAACTCAGATTTTCCAGCAACTTGTGTTTTTGTAGCCATGATCAATGGTGGAGCAAATTCAATGGGCAAATTAGCCTACCTTTTTATTTTATGGTCTTATTTCTTATTCAATCCCTTTTACCCCATAAGTTTAGTTCCCCTCAAATACCCATTCAGTAAATCATTGATTATTTCTGCTAGCAGCACCCTTGTGCACAGCAACTTTTGGGTCATCAGATCCTGCCTAAGAGAAGCACTTCCTTGCACCTTCCCCTCTACGCCTTGCCTAAACCCCTGAGCCTTTCTTCAGATCTTGTACAAACAGCTGAGGGCAAAGATTTTTTTTATTACCTTATCCAAACCTGTCAATCTTGTATGCTGCTAACTACTCTCGTCAATTCCAACTTCTTCATCCTAACCTACTAACTCAAATTCCTCATTTGAACCATTATTATAAGTCTTTTCTGCATCTTTTCAAGTGCCCTCACATTCATTCTGTGTCGTACTCAAACTTTAATTCCATTTGTGACCTCAGCAGAGCTTTATACAAGTTCAGCTTTTCTACTTACATATTTCTGTTTAGGAAGCATAAGATCCTATTGTATTGTTGAATACCCTTCAATATGTCCTGTCCCCTTCAAGGATCTGTGCTAGTGAAACCTCATCTCCCCATGTCCATTACTTCCTTTTGGAACGATATCATTAAGCCTAACTGACTCTCCCTACCTGTTTTTTTTTGCTGAAATGCAACATCTTGCATTTCAATCTGTTAAATTCCATCCATCAGTTATCTGCCCATTCAGTTCGTTTATTCATGTTCTGTTGCAATTGAGTTATATCATCTTTTACTGTTTGCCACATGTCCAAGCTTGTTGTTAGCAAATTTGGGAGTTGGATATTGTGTATTTCAATATCAAAGTCTGCTGAATCATTCAAGACAAAATGTTGTGGATGCTATAAATCTGAAACAAACACAGAACAGTGGAGAAACTCAGCAGGTCTGGCAGCATCCATAAACTGAGAAACAGTTCATGATTGAGTCAATAAAAGCAAATTACTGCGGATGCTGGAATCTGAAATCAAAAGAGAAAATGCTAGAAAATCTCAGCAGGTTTGGCAGCATCTGTAAGGAGAGAAAAGAGCTGACGTCTCGAGTCTAACTGACCCTTTGTCAAAGCTAGGGTCAGTTAGACTCGAAACGTCAGCTCTTTTCTCTCCTTACAGATGCTGCCAGACCTGCTGAGATTTTCCAGCATGATTGAGTCAAGTTTGACTCTTCCAAGATTCTAAAGGGATTCCTGATGAAGGGCTCTGGCCCGAAACGTCGATTTTCCTGTTCCTTGGATGCTGCCTGACCTGCTGTGCTTTAACCAGCAACACATTTTCAGCTCTAAAGGGAAGTCACACCAGATTAGAAAGGATTAACTGTTTCCCTCTTTCACATATGCTACCAGACTGAGTTCCTCTAGCATTCTGTGTTTGTTTCATAATTGGATATTTTAATACAATGAGATGTAGGAAACAACGTTCTTTGCGTTTCTCACTGAGGAAAGTTATGCAAAGGACTGCTGTCTTAAATACTAATTGCATTAGAAACAGTAACTTGATCGATGTGATTTCATTGAAGATAAGAGTAGGTCATTTGGTCCCTTGAGCTTGTTCTGTCACTCAATAAGATCATGGCTGATCATGACTTTAATTCCCTAAATGTGCTTCTCCTCATAATCCTTGATCCCTTCTAGCGACAAAAAAAAAACTATATCTACCTGCTTCTTGAAAACACTCAATGTTTTGGCCTCAGTCACTTGCTGTGATAGCAAATCCACAAACTCACCACCGTCTGAGTGAAGAAATTTCTCCTCATCTCCGTTCTTAAACTCTTATTACCCCTTATCTGTATATTGTGACCACTGATTTTGGACTCTTTCCCACCCCCACAAACCTCCCTCGACCTCCCTCAGAAATCGTCCTTTCTCTCAGGTCCTGTTAGAATTCTATAGGTTTCTGAGAGATTCCACCCTTCCATGCCATTCTTCTAAACCTCATTGAATACAATCCTAACAGACTCAGTCTCTGCTCGTGCACCATCTCATTTAGGTATAGCTCAGGATTTGGCACATCGTAAGCCTCATGATCTTAGGCATGCCATTGTTATAAATTCGCCCTTTTCTCCATTAAAAAGGAACTGACAACTAAGCATCTGACTGCAGTTGCTTACCAAAGATATACAGTAGAATCCCGATTCTGCCGGTTCAGTTTCCACTGTTTCAGTTATCCGTGGCTTACCGTAGCCTGAAAATATTACATGGAACATTCCAAAAATAATTCTGGGGGCTGCTGGAGCGATAAGTTTCCCATTTAAATAATGGGTTTTGCTAATATCCGCGGTTTTGGGCATCCGTGGTAGTTCTTGGAACATGTCACCCGGATATGGGGTGGAACCTGTGCTAGTCTTTTTGTTTAGCAATAGAGAATTGAAAACACGTTGTTTAATCACCTTAAGGTAGAATGTGTGATAGAGTAAGACGTTGGGAGAAGAACTAAGATTGGAAATTAGTTAATCCCTATCACAAACATTGGAAATTTTATTTTACTGGACCTGTCTTGTTTTGCATGCTTACATTTCTAATTTTATTTTTTCCTGTATTCAGTCTTTGAAGTTTTCTTAATTCTGATTTGAATAGACATTCCACTGCTGCCCTCCATCACTTCATTGAGTTTAAGTGAACATGAAGAAACTAATGGACCTTTTGTTGTTCATTGGCTAAACAACAAGGAATTGCACTTTACCTTATCAATGGAGGTCTTTTTACAGCAGTTACGAAGGAACTTGGAGCAGCAATCTCCAGAATCTGTCTCAGATGATGTTGGACAAATGGCAAGCAAATCTGATGATGGTACAGTTCATTTTATATGGTTTAAACATGTATGTAATCTTTATATAAGCTAATTAGCCTGAATAACTAGGTTAATTGACTATTTAGATCATTGATTGTAGCAAATTGTCTACATTGCCATTATCATAAATCCCATTGTGCACAATTTGAAATCAACTCTTAGAATTGAAAACTATTGTAATTTGTAAATAGCCATGCTTCTGTATAAATGCTATAATTTAATCTTAGTTTCTCAGAATATTGGCCATGACTAATAATTTCCCAGTTGTTAAATGATGCAGCAGGATTTTCAATGTCTGCACTAGTTGTTGTGAATGTGAGTGATAATGTAAATCTCAGAACCTGATATATTGACACTTTAGAAAGCAAAAGACTTGAATATCATATGACAAGTAAGTTGTGTTTACACTCACATGACTGTTATATTTGGTATAAGGAACAAACAGACTCTATTGGGTTTATCCTCAGTTACACAAGTTGCCTTTAAGCTCTCAAAGCACTCCAGTGTTTATATATTACTATTGGTCAATGTAGTTGTGCTTTTGCTCACTGTCCCTAACAATGCACTGGCCCACAGAGTATAGTCTTGGTGGCTAGTAAGTCAGACCAATTTCCTTCTGTGTGAGCATAGTCCATGTACATAAGCAGACTATTTGATTCTGGACTAATTTCCAAATTTTCACACTCGTGTTCATGGGATAAGTATTTTTATATCACCTGAATGATAAATCTCTACTTTTCAGATTCCACTCAGCTGTTCTGGAATTTCTGAAGATAACCTTCTGTCTACCCTAATTAAACTCAGTTAAAAATCACACAACACCAGGTTATAGTCCAACAGGTTTAATTAGAAGCACACTAGCCTTCGGAGGGATGCTCCTTCACCAGGTGATAGTGGAGGGCTCGATTGTAACACAGAATTTATAGCAAAAATTTGCAGTGTGATGTAACTGAAATTATACATTGAAAAATTGATTGTCTGGTAAGCCTTTCATCTGTTAGAATACCATGATAGTTTCACTTCTTTCATGTGTAAATCGCAAAATCCTTCTTTTTAAAGTTGCATTCTCGGGTTATCTGCTAACAATAGTGATAGCTAGACAATATGTTGAAGGTGTTAGTCCCCTGTGTTCTCTGTCTATGACCTGATGTTTAGATTAACTCTAATCTAATAAGTGAGATAAGTGTTTTACATAAATTCCTGCAGTTTTTGAGCACACACTCTCACACTCACACACACACACACTCACGCTCTCTCGCGCGCGCTCTCACAACCCCCATCCCAGACAGACAGACACAGACAGACAAAGACCCACATGCACACATATATTTTGTGTGGTGAATTTGTATTGCAGAGTTACATTGCACTTTGCTCAAAAACTGAAGGAATTTATGTAAAGCACTGTTATCTCACTTATTAGATTAGAATCAATCTTAACATCAGGTCATAGACAGAGAACACAGGGGGCTAACACTTTCAACATATTGTCTAGCTATCGCCGTTGTTAGCCGCTAACCCGAGAATGCAACTTTAAAAAGAAGGGTTTTGTGATTTACACATGAAAGAAGTGAAACTATCACTGTATTCTAACAGATGAAAGGCTTAACAGACAATCAATCTTTCAATGTATAATTTCAGTTACATCACACTGCAAATTTTTGCTATAAATTCTGTTACGATCGAGCCCTCCACCTTCACCTGATGAAGGAGCGTTGCTCCGAAAGCTAATGTGCTTCCAATTAAACCTGTTGGACTATAACCTGGTGTTGTGTGATTTTTAACTTTGCGCACCCCAGTCCAACACCGGCATCTCCAAATCATGACTAATTAAACTCTTGTTTTAAACACCTCCAGTAGATAACCTGAATCCCAAGAATTCAAGCCAAGCTTCTGAAAGTTAATCATGCTTAAACAATGATATGATTCTGGAGAACCTGCTATACTAACTCCAAAATTAGCCAAATTGAAAAATGCTGCAAATTCATAAAAGTCCATGTAAAAAAAATTGGTAACCAATGCAATTTTGGCTGTGTCTCCTTATTCACAATATGATTAGTATAGCTGTGTCTGAATTTGTATTGAAATAAATCTTTTTTTAAAAAACATGACTCCAGAACATTCCACATATAGGCCTCTCCAAAAGCTCCATGAACACAACTCAGTTTAAATAAAACTCTCCTCCACAATTAAAAATCTCTTTAGTGATGCTAAAAAAAACTATTCTAGATATTTAATTGAGACGAAAGAAAAATGAGCAGACCAAATGTAAACCTCTCCAAATGGTCCGTTAAGAGAACTTGGTTTGAAAATAAAGACCATACTTTTTGGGGGGTGGGGGGGGGGGGGGGTTGTGTTTTTGACTATAAAGGATCCAAAAAAAAATCTTATACAATTGAAACGTAATAACTAAGACATCTTGAAATAAGAACTGTAGACCTTTCTGAAAATTGTCAACACAACTTGGTTCGAAAACAAAATGGCATGCTTCCTTTATGAATCAAAAAATTAATCAAAACAAAAAGCTTATTACTAAAATGTAATAACTATAAGAAATCTTAAAGTAAATCTAGAAGTAACCCTTGAAATCTCAGGAGTAGCAGCAAGATCCACACTACTCAGTCCCCTCTTTTAAGTTTAACATTGAGACTGGAGTCCATTAAATTTGTCTTGTTGTAAAATTATTCTTGGCTTGCTTGACTGCAATTCAGTTTGTTTCATAGCACTTTAAAACTTTGTTTGGTGCAACACCTCTCCAAAAAAACTTTTGCCTGATTTAACGAAGTTGCCAATCAGACGTCATTTAACTTCCTATCTGTTTCATTCAAGCCCCTGTGCTTCACCATATGGTTTAAGAATTGCCTTAAATGTATTATATTAGCTTATATGTTTTATGGAAGATTTCTATATATCTGTGTACAAACCACCCTAGGTTGAGCAGTGTTTGTCATGAACAGAAAATCTCCCTGTTTAACAGAAGTCAAAGCATGTCTTCTATTTGAATTGTGCATTTTCTCTTATTTAAATTGCTCAAAATAGTATTAAAAGGTATGTCTAATTCTGTAAATTTGAATTACAGATGTACAGTTCATAAGATTTGAAGTAATGTCTGCATTATAGCTATTAAATACTTAATCATACTAGGATGTAACTGCTTACCATTAGCTTTTCATAAATTGAAGCTCTGTTCCTCCCTTCATTCCTTTCTACAGACATTGATGAAGGCAATGAATATCATAAAGGATTTATGCAATCTGTACTTTCAGACAGAAGTAATGGAGAAAAGACCTCATCAGCTGTCATGATTGATCATAAAATTGAAGTGCTGTTAGCAGAATGGAACAAGAATGCAGACATGCTCTTCAGTATCCACCCCATAGATGGATCCTTACTGGTGTGGCATGTTGACTGGCTTGATGAGTATCAGCCCGGGATGTTTCGACAAGTGCAGGTTAAACACCATTCTGCTTCTGACTATTGTGTTCAGTGAACTTGGTTTCCAATTTCTGAAATTGAATTGTGTCGTGTAAAATGAATTTACCCTATATTTTCTTCCAAGAACAGTGAAATCCAAAAATTGAATGGTCAGAAGTAAGTTCTGATTTTAAAGTCATAAGTCATTCTGCCTGAATGAGAGAATCTAGTGTTGCTGTGGGAATCTAGGTGCACCAGAATGAATTATTTAGGAAGTATTGGAAAGGGTATCTTCAAGGAATTTGATTTTTTTTCCCAGTTTCTTGCAAGATGCTGAAAGCTTGAACAGCTGTGAGTTCTATGACAATCCTTTCATTTGTTTCTTATCAAGTAATTATTGTAATAATGTTGCAGATTTCAAAATAAACATTGTTGAATCTCTTTTAAATAAGCAAATAAGATGATTGTTATTTGTACTACTTGAAAATGTGTATTTTGTTTTCTAGGTTTCATTTGCCTCTAGAATTCCTGTGGCATTCCCCACTGGAGATGCAAACTCTCTCAGCAAGAGTATTGTTATGTATGCCTGTACAAAAAACGTAGATCTTGCTATTCAGCAAGGGAAACTGAAGCCACCAGGCATGACTCATTCCACATCTGGCATGTTAATCTCTGCTGGTCAAAATAAATCATCTGGTAGTTTAAAGCTCAGCATCTTCACACCTAATGTGCTCATGATTTCAAAACATGCAGATGGATCCCTGAATCAATGGGCTGTCAGTTTTGCAGAAGAGTCTGCATTTTCAACTGTCCTTGGTGTATCTCACAAGTCACGTTACTGTGGTCATCGCTTTCATCTCAATGATTTAGCTTGTCATTCGGTTTTGCCATTACTGCTGACTACTTCCTACCACAATGCAATACGGACACCAGATGATGGAAATCTGCACGATGAAAGCAGGAGTTTTCACTCCTTACAATGTTGTAGTTCAGTATCTAGAAACAAGAGAAACATTGGTACAGCAGCAGTGTTCCAGGATTCCAATGCAATATATAGTGAACTAATTCTTTGGCGAGTAGATCCAGTTGGGCCTTTATCGTATTCTGGAGGGGTATCGGAGTTGGCCAGAATCAATTCTCTCCATGTTTCAGCTTTTTCAAATGTGGCTTGGCTACCAACTTTAATCCCAAGTTACTGTCTAGGTAAGAATTATGTTTTTAATGTTGATTCAAAGGATGGTGACTTCGTGAGCTGGTATGGTATTTATTACCCATTCCTAATTTTCCTTGAGAAGGTAGTGATGAGTTGTCACCTTGAACTGCAAGTCAGTTCGGTGTAAGTATGCCCTTAATGCTGTGAGGCAGAGCATTCAAGGATTTGACCAGCAGCAGTGAAGGAACAACAATATATTTCTAAGTCTTGATGAAGAGGATAATGAAGGTGATGCATGTTTTGAGACCTCAAATGAAAGTTAGTTTTTCCAAATGTGGCTTCTTAGCTGTTAGAACCTAGATGGGATATGTGAACTAATTCTGTGGTACCTAGATTCTGTCGGGTCATTGTTGTACTCATTCTTGTGTCCCGTTGCAAGTTCTAACTTTATTTTGCCACAAATTCTAATAGCCGTGATTTGCATTTTGTAAATAGTTATGGTGAATGTTCAATCTTTATAAAGGTCTTAGCAGTTGCCAAAACTATTTTGTGTAATAATGCACACAAGAAACTTGGTGTCTTTACTTTTACTGTTCTCCTATTCACATTAATATCCCCCTACTTCCAATTTGACATTGCTTCAATTCTGCATCCTGGTGAAACTGTCGCTTTTGTTACAATTTGAGATGAGAGCACTGCACTGTCTGTCCGTAGCCCCATTCCTCTGCAGGTCACAACCAGAATTTAATAGTTTTACATGGTTCCTAATGTGACCAATTGTGCTTGTTCTGCATTAATCTTCGAATAAAAAGATCCATTGGCCAAATTTACTAATAAACACAAAATTATTGATTTATTATCAAAAAAGTGTGTTTGTCATTTGGAAGTTTTCCCCTCTAAATAACCCCAAGACACATGCAAACATGAATTTCACTCTACAAATTTGGAAGAAAACCTTTTTGACAAATAAACCATTGCTGTGAACAACAAATATGAACACAGAACAAGAGAAGCCAACTCAGCCTTTTGAGCCTGCTCCAACATTGAGCATGATCATGGCTGAAATGATTTTTAGTCTTAACTCTCCATTCCTGCATTCCTCAATAATTTTTCATCTTGATAATCAAGACTCTATCTATCTCTGCCTTAAGTATTTAAAGATTCAGTATCCATTGCTTTCAAACAACTCCAATAAATTAGTTTAAACATGACTTCCCTGTGACAAAGCCATGTTGGGACTGCCTGATTACCTTAAACCTATTCAAGTGCACTGCTACAACGCTTATTTCTTCTTACAATTCTTGAAGAGAGAAAATGTTTTGCTTCACCTGTCTTAAATGAACAGTCCCTTATTTTTAAACTGTGACACTTAATTTTAGATTCCCCCACCAGAGGAAACATCTGTCCCATATCAATCCAGTCAAGCCTCCTCACTATCTCGTATGTTTCTTAAGTCACCTCTGACTTCGAAGTTCCAGAGGATGCAGATCATTTTATTCAAGGTATTCATTTAATAAACCTTCTCTGAATTGCTTCCAAAGCATTAATATTCTTCCGTAGGTCAGTACTGTACACAGTACTCCAGATGCGATCCCACCAAATCCTAGATAACTGAAGTGTAACCTCCTCACAAAAAAATGTTACATTATTAACTTTCCTGATTAGTTGCTATACTTGCACGTAAATGTTCTGCAATTCATGCTCTAGGGCACCCAGATCTTGCTGCATTTGTGTTCTGCAGCCTCTCACCAATTAGATAATATGCCTTTTTAATCGCTTCCAAAATGGGCAATTTTACATTTTCCCAGGTTATACTCCATTTGCCAGATCTTTGCCCACCCCCACAATCTAACTCTATCCCTTTGTAAGTTTATATCCTCTTCATAACTTGTTTTCCTACCTATCTTTGCATCATCAGCAAATCTGCTTACCAAACTTTTGGTCCCTTTATTTGAATTATTTATGTAAAGTGTAAAGAGTTGAGGCCCTTGCATCAACAGCTGAAGCACATCATTTGACATCCTATCAGCTTGAAAAAGACCCATTTATTCCACTCTGTGTGCTTCCTGATAGGCAGCTAATTTTCCTGATGAAGGGCTTATGCCCGAAACGTCAAATTTCCTGTTCCTTGGATGATGCCTGACCTGCGCTTTTCCAGCAACACATTTTCAGCAACTTTCTGTGCATGCCAACATTAACCCCCACATGATAACTTGTTGATTTCAGCAATGTTCTTTGATGTGGCAACTTACATGTTTTCTGAAATTCCAATACAATACCTCCACTGGTTTCCCTTTATTCACAGTTGAAGTTACTTTTAAGAACAACTCCAATAAATTAGTTTAAACATGACTTCCCTACGACAAAGCTATGTTGGGTCTGCCTGATTACCTTGAACCTATTCAAGTGCGCTACTACAACGCTTTTTTCTTAAAGATTTTACTCTTTGGTGCAGTCATCTTTTCCACTCAGTAAATTTGTGGATGCTTCAGTAACCTGATTGAAATTTGTTATTATTTTCAGGTGCATATTGCAATTCTCCTAGTGCTTGCTTTGTGGCAAGTGATGGTCATTATTTGAGATTATATCAAGCTGTTATTGATGCCAAAAAGCTTTTAAGTGAGCTTTCCAATCCAGAAATCGCTGTAAGTAAAAGTTTCCTTGTGCTCAATGCTCTTTGAGTATTACAAATATTAATTTCTCCTGAAGTAACTTTTTTTTCAGTACATAAAGTTTCTGGGCATATTTTGCTACATTTTGTGTGTATTTTAGCATGTTCAATTTTCGTGGCGTGCCGTAGATGCTGTTGATATTTGCTATTCTACCTACCAACATACTTTGCACAAAGATGCTGAACTTGAACTCAACTTGCTCAGCAATCCTTGAAGGAATTGAATACACTTTTTTTATTTGATCTTAAGTGTATATTTTGTGAACATGTTCATCAACAAATCATTCTTTGAGGGAGGATGAACAAGAAAATTCTGATATTTTGATAGTAGCAGTTTCTTTTCCCTTCTACATGGTAGAGATTTGTACGTAATAGATTTGTGCCTACAGGGATTTTTGATAACTGGTGCAATGTTGTATGTAACCATATTTATGTACATTTTTCGCTTTAAACAGCTGTTTCATTTGAAATTGTGTCAAAAGGCAGCATTTTGAACAATAATTCTCCTGTTTTTCATATGTTGTCACAGAAGTTTGTTGGAGAGGTATTCAATATTGTAAGCCAGCAGTCAACAGCAAGACCAGGCTGCATAATAGAATTGGATGCAATCACTGAGCTTGTAAGTAGCTTTTTTTAACAAAATTCTTTCATTAGACGGTTGCTAACCGTGACAACATGCGTTACCTATACCAAATTACCTTTGATAAGTTTATGGGGTGCACAGTGGCACAGTAGTTAGCACTGCTGCCTCACAGCGTCAGAGACCCAGGTTCAATTCCCACCTCAGGCAACTGTCTGTGTGGAGTTTGCACATTCTCCCTGTGTCTGTGTGGGTTTCCTCCCACAGTCCAAAAATATACAGGTTTGGTGAATTGGCTATGCTAAATTGCCTGTAGTGTTGGGTGAAGGGGTAAATGTAGGGGAATGGGTCTGGGTGGGTTGCTCTTCAGAGGGTTGGTGTGGACTTGTTGGGCCGAAGGGCCTGCTTCCACACTAAAGTAATCTAATCTAATCTAATCTAAGTTGGTGGTGAGCCAGTGCCGAGAACTGCAGTCCATGTAACATAGAGTCACCTACAGTCCTGTTAAGTATGCAGTCCCATTAACTCCAAGATTTTGACACAGCAGCATATGCGAACAGTAACATGGCTCCAGTCCAGGAAGTTGTGTTGCTTGGAAGGGCCCTTGCAGGTTATAATGTTCTCGTCCATTTATCACCTTTGTTCTTCTGGGCAGCAGAGGTCACTGGTAAGGAAGGTGCCTTTAAAGGGGTCTAGATGATTTATCGGAGTGCATCTTGTAAATGGTACATGCTGCTGCTACTGTGCATTGGTGATGAAAGAAATGAGTGTTTTAAGGTGACTATTGCCAATCAAATGTATTCCTTTGCCCAGTTAAGCTTCTTGATTGTTATTGGAATTGATGGCTCCAGACTAGTGAACAGTATTCCGTCACATTCGTGACTTATGCATTGTAGATAGGAGAAAGTGAGGACTACAGATGTTGGAGATCGGGGTCAAAAGGTATGGTGCTGGAAAAGCACAGCTGGTCAGGCAGCATCCGGGGAGCAGGAGAGTTGACATTTCAAGCATAAGCTCTTCATCAGGAATGTCCTGATGAGCTTATGAAGAGAATTTATCAGGGCTGTACGGTTCTGGAACTGAAGTGGCAGTGTAAACAAGGTCTTTGAATATTTTTAAGGCAGAGATAGATTGTTTTTACAAAAAGGAGTCAGGAGTTATTGGTGGTGGATGGTAATATGGAATTTGAAATAAAATGATGTGAACCATATTGAATGGTGGAACAGGATCGTTGGGTTTAATGTCCTCCTTATTCTCCTGTTTCATCCATTCGTATGTTTGTGATTATGCTCGAAACATCGACTACTGTTCCTCGGATGCTGCCTGACTGGCAGAGCCTATCCAACACCACACTTTTTGACTGGCGCCTTGTAGGTGGTGGACAAGTATTGAGGAGACTCATCGCAGATTTTCTCAGCTCCCACCTGTTCTTGTATCTACAAAGGCTGACCCAGATGAGTTTCAGCTCAATGTTGAGTCATAGAATGTTGCAAGCAGGGAAGTTTAGCAGTGTAATGCCATTGAATGTCAAGAGGAGATGGTTCAATACTGTGTTGCTGGACATGGTTATTGCCCAGCATACATGTGGTATGATTGTCACTTGTCAGCCCAGACCTGAATATTGTTCACATCTTGTTGAATGTGAACCTGGACAGCTTTGGTCCATTTTTTCGCTACTTCTAGTGTTTTGCATTTGTATTGCTGTGATAATTATGCAAAGGCAGGTTTCTGTGTATGTAACATAATGGCACAACCACGTCCTATCCCAAAGTGTTTTGCAGCCAATGAACCTTTGAAATGTAGTCGCTGTTGTAATGCAGGAACTGCAACAAGCAATTGGGACATTGGTGTTTTTTTTGAGCAAAATCAGTATGAGAATTACCAGAGATTATGCTTCATAAGATAAGAGATAAATAGTGGTCAGATACTAAGGAAAAGTTCCTTGTTCTACGAAATGTTGCCATGTGATCTTTTGCATCCACCAGATAGAGCAGAGACATCGTTGAAGTAACACATTCAAAATAGAATATCTTCAGCAGTGTTGCATTCTGTTCATGCTACACAGGGATGTCAACTGAGGTATATACTTTTGATCCTGGAATTGGTTATATTCTAGTATTTCAGGCAAGAGTGCAAAAAGCTGAATGACAATTAGTGTTTTAACATCGTATCATACCCCATTCTGAATTTAATTGAGCACAGAAATGGATATGGTAATTTGGGCAGCTATCAATTTTTTTCTTAACTTCTCAAATACAAATAAAGGGGTTAATTTATCATATCATCCAGGTATCCAGAAACTGTTGTCTTTTCTAGGTCTTGTTCTCTCAATGCAGTGGACAGTGTCTGGGGAAGGATCAAGCAACTGTTCATGGTCAAGCTCCTCTTGGAAGTAGGAAGGCATTGTTATTGATAATTGGAACAAGTATAATTGCCAATAGTTGAGGCTAGCCATTAATTGTCTATCAAACATCGTTGCTCCTTTGAGTTCGAGTTTCAATTACAAGACAGACTGGCACAGAAAGTGACAAAGTAAACTCTGCAATCTGGGCCTAATGCTTCATGGGATATCCTGCCCTACTTGTCCATAAATTTGTCAGTTTTGGCTTGTTCAGTTCCATGGACTCATACTTTGAATCATTCTTGAATAAAGAGAAGTGCGACAATAACTGGTGCCAGTTTGATATTCCCATCTCCTTTTAGTTCAGTGAATGGATACCACCCGTGCTTCACTGTAATGCTGTTTGTTCTAGGATCAGATAAGCTCTACTGATCAGCTGCCACAGAAATGCTTGTCAACTTTACACCAAGACAGTCCATCATAATGACCTCATAGCTTTTGAAAAGTTATCTTAAAACTTCATTTGCATAGTGGATACTACATGCACATATTAGAGAAAAATACAAAAATAGCATACAGCTATCTTGAATTTTTTTTAGAGTTTGCCGTTTGAGAAACAAGAATAGTTTTGCTTGATGCTGGGGGAGTACATATTTGTGTAGTCAGAAGGCAGTGATGTCAAAACAGACAGAAGAGAGATTCTAAATAGTACTGCTCAGTAGAGTCAAGAACGTATTCCATCAGTTTTTAAGCTAAAATACTGGGTTTTGTTGAGTGTCAAAACAACAGATATAAATTTGAATATGATATGATAAACTTCCTAGGTTCAGCCTTGACCCTTTGGTAGCCATCACGCCCAAGTCAGAAGGTTCACTCTTTTCACCAGACATCCAAAATGTCGGCCAAACTTTAGATCCTTACTATTATTTTACGTTTCAGATGAGCTGTTAAACCAAGTTTCCTCTTGCCATATTGGAAAGCCCTGAGATGATTTGGTTGTACTCTCCACAGTAGAACAGGCAGTTCTCCTAGTATTCTACTCAATATTTATCAGTAAACTAATATCCCTGAATCCAGATAACCTGATCAATATCACATGCAAGTTGGAAGGCCCTTGTATGCACATTCACTAGACTTCGTAAGAAGAGACTGCACTTGAAACTGACTTCATTGCCTGTAAAATACTTTGACATCCCAAGGTTATGAAACTGTTACAAAATAAATCAATGTCATATTGTTATTTACTTACTTGGTCATTGGCTTTGTTTTAGTATGGGAAAGAGACTCAGTTACTTCACGTCTTTAAGGAGGATTTTATATCAGTTAATCAACCCAAGAAAATGCAGCAAAAGGAAGGACAGACTTCCAATGAAACCAGTCCACAACAGGAAGCAGGTATAAATTCTTCAATGCAAATGCGCTTTTCAAAATGATAACAATTTACATGGAATGCTTTATTAACTAAAATTATTTTTGACAGTGAAATAGTGATATTTCTTGTATTTTGTTATTTAATCGCACTAACAATTCCATGAAAATGTAATTTAACGTGCACTGTATCTGCACTACTTTTGACTGTTTATAGCATAATACTATCAATGTTGCGTTACTTCTATCATGTTAAGATACAAGTTTCCAAGGTTATTGTTTGATAGCAAACATTTCACCTATAGAAGTGTTAAATACAATAATTGCTAATATTTTGGTGCTTTGCTGTATTTTATTTTTTCTTCAGTGTTTTAATTTTCTTGTTTTTTTTTGTTACTTTTGCAAATTAGGTGTTCAAGTTTATTTTCGTTTCCAATTAACATTTATCAGTTTTGGCTCCAGCTGCATCTGTGGACAAAGCAGTTAACATTTTAAGTTGACAAGCAAGCTCAAGCCAGGGAGGAGATCAGACTAACATACTTCCCATGCTCACCCCTAGCCAAAAACCATGACCCTCATCATTCCCTCTTGGGCTTCCCCAACACAATGAAACCAATCATTTCTTCGTTTTTTTCCATCCTGTTCCCTTAGTCATGGACCCAGTCATTCCTCTCTTTACCTCCTCCAACACACCTGCATATTCTGTCGCTCTATTTGCCATGCCCCCACCACCACATCAACACAGCCTGTCCATTGTGACCCCTCAGGTCCAATTTGATTCCCATTTACAAGACTGTGTACGTTTTATGTGCGCATGCACAGTGTGGACTTTTGTACATGACATAACAATGTACACATTGCCATCTGAGCGTGTGTGTGCAGTCACCTCCAAATTCTGATGTGACCAAACACTGCTGAAAATTCTTCACTGTTGTTTGATCTGATCATTCTGTTATAAAACCTTCAAGGCATCTTGAAGCAAACCTGGAGAAAAGGCAAATGATACTTAAACAAGTCCGCAACCCAGGCACAATCTGTGTAGCAAAACAAATCACAAGTTTCAACATAGCCTTTCCTGTCTTTCTACTTGCTTGAAAGCAGATATATCCGTAATACTTTTCTGGTACTAGAGAAAGGTTATTGACCTGAAATGTTAACTCTTTTTTTTCTCTGTCTTTATGGCTGCTGACTCAGTGTGTTGAGTGTTTTCAGTATACAGTGTTTGGTTAAAATTACCAAATGCACAAAATTTGCTTTCGGTCAACAGAAACTAATGAAAACAACAAAAATGTATTATGTTTCCTATCTTCTTACAAAAGTCATATAATGGATGCGGTATGAACAGCCATTTACTTTGTCATGTCTCTGCAAGAAGAGTTCAACTAGTCCCACTCCCCAATGTAGTCCTCACAACCCTGCAATTTATTTTCTACCAAAGTAATTATCTTGTGAAATTTTCAAAGTAGCTCTTGAAATGACCTCCACCACTCAGCAGATCTTAACTACGCTCTGGATAGCAGAAGTTTCTCCTCGTGTCATTTCTTGTTTTACAAATGAACTTAAAGCAGTATTCCTCTGATTTTTGACTCATCACTGGGAACAGTTGCTCCCTAGCTGCTCCAACCAGGATTTCAAAAATCTGTGTTAAATCTCATCTCAACTATCACTTTCCCAAATTAAACAGCCCAGGCTTAACCAAATTATCCTTGATGTGGAGATGCCAGTGTTGGACTGGGACGGGCAAAGTTAAAAATCACACAACACAAGGTTATCCTCGTAACTGTGGTGTCTCAGCCCTCAAATCATTCTCATAACTATTTTCTGCACAGACTCAAATGTCTTCACATTCTCCCTCGTGTGTGCTGTCCTGACATAAACACAGTACTCTTCGAAGTTGATCTCTTGTTTCATGAAAGGATCACACAACTTTGCTTTTATACTTTTTGTCACTTTTACAAAGTCTATGATCCCATATTTGTAAACTGCTTTCTCATCTTTGCCTGCCACCTTTAATTTGTGTATCAGTAGCTCTTGTACCTCCTTCAGAATTGTCTTTTAGTTTTGTTGTCATTGCACATTCTTGAGTGCAGACTGCATCACTTCACACTTAATCTCATCTACTATTTTTCCATCCAGTCCACATAGTTGGAGCTACTCTTTTGAAATCTCTTTGGAGCTTTGTGACTTTAAAAGTTGTTTGATAAATAAATTAGCTGCTTTTTTGTTTGAATATTACTTAAGCTAGCTTTTTTCTTATCCCATATTCATTTGCTTAAATGTTAGTAATGAAATTGACCCTGACGTGCCTCAAGATGCCTTTGAAATTTACTAAGGTGTTTGTTTTTTTTTAATTTCCACAATGTAAACCTCTTTTTGAAATTATAATAGATTTTACAAGTCCAGTGTCCAGAATCTGCAATATTTGGAATAAAAACAAAATGCTGAAAATCCTGAACAGGCCAGGCAGCACTTATGGAGGGAGAAGAGTTAACATGTCAGCTCCATGATCTTTCAGTTCTTGGTTTGAAGCATTGACTTTATTTCTGTTTCTGTTACCTAATTTTACAATAAATCTAACTGGAAATTTCTGAGAAAAGGTAGTGATTCAAACAATAGTCACTTATCAACATAGTCCCATTTTAAAGTTCAATTTGGCATTTCAAGCACTCTAAGCAGCTCAGTGGATTGGAACTTGAACATTTGTTCCATCCATTAGTGATGCAGCGTTTCATGTAAATTATTTATTGCAATAATTCAGTTAATGATGCTTCAACAGCACCTTCCAAAATTGTAGCCTCCACCAACTAGGTGAACAAGGGCAGTAGATAAATGAGCATGTGAAACCTTGCAAGTTCTCCAAGTCACATAGCGTCCTAACTTGAAACCATATTACAATTTCTTCACTATTAAAATTTGTGAGCACACTTTCTAAGTGCAGTGTGTGTGTACCTTCACTGAATGCACTGAAACAGTTCATGGATGCTGCTCGCTACTGCCATCTTGGGGGCAATTTAAGAGTAAACCATAAATGTTGGCCTACCGATTAATTCCCACGTGTTAATGAATACAACTACAGTACTAAATATAAATACAAACAAAAACACATTGCTGGAAAATCTCAGTGGGTCTGACGTCATCTGTGGAGAGAAATCTGAGTTAAAGTTTCGGGTCAAGTGACCCTTCAGAACTAATAGTAGTTAGGAAAAGGATGGTAATTATAGGTTTCCATACAGAAGGTAAGGAGGAGGAACAGTAAACAACAGGAAAAAGAAATTGAGGAAAAGATTAGAGGCAGAGGGAGTTTAGAGATTAAAGGTTTCAAGAACAAAAGGCAAATGGAGTGGTAATAGTTCTGGAGAAGGGCATTGGTCCAAAGTATGTGTTAATGATGGAATACAGATCATCTTTGACTGAAAGCAAGAGTATGAAACAATATAGCACGGGTGGAGGGGAGAAGAACAAATATCAAAACAGCATATAGAGTTCATTCTGTGGAGCTGTTGAACACCATGTTGTCGGGAAGGCAGTAAAATGCCGAATCAGAAAATGAGACCCGAGCTTGCATGGACTTTGAATGCAAACCTGCAGCAGGCTGAGGACAGAACCATGAGAGTACAACAATGGCAAGCAGTGGGAAGGTTGAGGTTATGCTTGTAAACTGAACAAAGGTATTGTACCCAGTCTAATTTGGGAGACCAAAGGCAGAAGACTACAATGTGAGCAGCAGGTAGAGTTGATTGGATTGAAAGTAATACAAATAGTTCACTGCTTCAACTGACAGGACTGTTTGGAGCCTTAACCAGTGAGGGGGAAGACAATTTTTTTAAAAAATCAAGTGTTACACCACTGAACACACCACTTGACAGTTGGGGGTGATGAAGAAGCAGACCAGAGGTGTCATGGAATAAATGGTCCCTTTGGAATGCTAAAAGAGGAAGGAAATATGTGTTTGGTGATGCATCATGCTAGAAGTAGCGGGAAGAATGTATATTGGCAAAAATGGTCTTTCATGGATGTGGTTCCTATCGACCATAACGGTAGGAGTGGAGATCTTTGCTTAATGAAAGAGGAAGACCTTGCAAAAGGTAATATCAGAACAAACTTGATGGAGAGTGAGAATCTGGGAAAATAGAATGGAGTCCTTTTATAGGAGGAATGTGTGAGGAACTGTCATCAAGGTAACAGATTCGATGGCTTGTGATGAGTATAAGTAGGTAGTCTGCCCCAGAAAATGGGGACCAAGAAGTGTCTCAGAAGGAAAATGTCAGTTGCACTGGGAAGTTGAAAGTAAAATTGTTCAACCTATCCAGTTCTGAATGAACAGGATGTGGTGCACATTTAATCATGAGTACACTGGAGGGTGAGTTCTGGGAAGGGACTTGCGAACAGCTGAAACAAGGAAATTCCACATATCCCCAAGAGGTATGACTAAGGCCCATGCAGATACCCAAAGACACAGAAGTGCTAAGCTGACTGACAATCCTGGAAACACTGGTGTGATGGTTTGTGTCCAGGTGGGAAAAGAAGTGATGTTTAAAAATTGATGCTCTACCTCTGCAAAGTAGAGATCAGTATGCCATGCCATGGCATGTGGGTTGACGACAAAATCTCGTTCGATCTGAAAGAATAAAGTGCACCGAGTTTGAAAGGAGGTAAGTTAGAATGATTGAGAGGAACAGAAAATATTAAGGTGGTTGATGTCATGCAAACAGTGCTTCTTGAAAAGATTGAGAATGAGTAAAAATTTTGAAACAAAGCTCCAGGTTGGAGATGGATGAAAGGATCTGCTTAACAATGAATGGGAGTGGACTCCCGTCCAAAGATAATTCGTGTTTCTTTAACATTTGCTGACGAACTGTTCTCTAGATGAACAGATTATTTGAAGCACTGTTTATTGTTAATTTACAGAAGAACCACATGATGGCTTTTCAGAAAAATTCTTTTTGGTGGTCATTGAACATAAGCAGAACAACCGCTCAGTATTGCATATGTGGCACTTACACCTGAAATCTGATTCAATATCGGTTGGTAAGTTCAATGATAAGTTAAATTGCCATTAATATAGGCACTGAATGGAATTAACAAGTTCAACAAACCAAAGCAGATCTGAATTTCCATAGGAAGGTATTAGAATCATGTAACCTCTCAATACAGCAATTTTTGCGAGAGTGATAAAGTTTAGGTCATTCTTGAATGATTGAAGGATTTGTTCACTACTTCAAAAATTATGAATTTAGTAGCTTCTCTGAAACTTCAAAGGAAACCTCACCAACCTAAAGACATCATTTACCAATGTTGCAGTACCGATGTGCTCATTTTGTATCCACTTAATTTTTAATATCACTACTGTAATCTCTTTGTTTTCCGACTGTTTCAAATTACTTATCAAAGGACCTTTCATGGGAGATTTAGCAAGATTAGGTTATTTTCAAAACAAAAATGTAAAATTTAATTCCGTTAACCTGCAGGAATTGTCTGTCGGTGAAGCAGTTACAAGGAATCAAACTTGCATTTTGAATTTGTGTTTTGTGGGTCACTTAGAAAGGAAAATTTGTCATCTTATATTCACCAGTGAATTTGTTTTTCTGGATGAATACCATTACTATTATGTTGAGTGTCTTTTGTCTGTAATCACATTCTTCAAACTACAATCTCAGAACAGTCAAAACTAATAAACCCTTCTAGACTTTTGTTTCTTTAATGGTTCAGAATATATTATTTTCCAGAATATGATGGAATTACTGAGCACATGAAGCAGAAGAGACAGGTAGTTGGACATTTCAGGTGAATGAACCTTTGATTAGTAAAGAGTCCTCTTTCTTATAAAAAAGCTCAGGTGAAAATAGGGTTCACCCCCAATTATGTGCACTTGGAGACATATAAATGCCCAGACACACACTTTGAACGATTCAAGAAGCTGATTGACCACTTCTGTAGAGCATTTGGGGGAATAGGAGCAGGAAAATAGGAACACAAGTTTGCCTGTTCTCCATTAAGTATGATCATCCAACCCATTACCCAGTTTTCTCTCTCTCCCCCCATACCCTTTGATTTGTTTAGCCCTGAGAATGATATGTAACTGCTACTTGAAATCTTTCTTTGGCCTCAACTGCTTTCTCTGGCAAATATTTCTATAGGTTCAACGCTCTGAAGAAATATCTCCTCATCTCAGTCCTAATGGCCTATTCTATATCCTTCAACTGTGATCTCTGATTCTAGGCTTCTCGGTCATCAGGGACATTGTTCTTACGCTTACCCTATCTAGTCCTGTTAGAATCCTGTAAGCTTCTGAGATCCACCTGTGACCTCACTCTTCGAAACTTGTGTGAATATAGTCCTGATCCATTCTCTCTTCATGTGTTGGTTCTGCCATCCCAGAAATCAGTCTGATGAGAAATAAATGTTCACATCCCTTGAAAGAACTTTTAAAAATACTTAAAACTGGTAATTGGAGCAAGCACCAGAACTCTGGTCAAAGAAAAAAATGATTGGTACTACGGGTAGAGATCCACTTGCATCCTCATCACCACTTTGCTTTTTAAACTGGTGCAAACAAATGTGCAACTATTATGTAATTCAAAAATGCATTATTGGAATTTCCAGTTGATGCTGGGCCAGAATGTTGTTTTGAATGTTGAGGCGCTGTGGCAAAAACATAAACAGTACATTGACACAAATCTTGCTTGACAATTTTCACTTCTTCCTTGACCTTTGATCTGTTATGTACTGTACCCCATTTATCATATCCACTTCTGTTACACAGTATTTCCATGTTATGGTAGCAAATACAGTATAACTAGCACTTTGACAGTACTGTAAACTGCCAGCTGCCTAACTAATAAATAAAAATATTTTCTTTTAGATCATGCTACTGAAACTCCGTTGTTGCCTCCAGAGGAACAGAATGGCTTTGCCTCTGAGAAGTTACATTCTCCTTTCTTCAAAAAATACCAAGCTTGTAAAGCAAATTTGCAAAGCGCCAGTCGATTGGCACTGAGCTCAAAACGAGTTTATAGCCAAGAATTAGCTCTTCCAGAAGGAGTGGAAATCACTAGAGTTACTCCCTCTGCAGGTTAGTCTTTCATGATTTAAAATGCAGTCACTGTGAATTAGTTTAAATTTACTGTTTGAAATATTACTGCCAGAATTTGTACAGCTATATGCAAACAGTTCTATGCTTCAGTTGTGTCAATTTGCAAAGTTATTGCAACCAGAAATACATGTTGTATTATGCTTAATTCATTTGTTTGAGTTCAAGGTAAATTTGTATATCTTCATTTTACATGAAACAAAAACAAACATTGATGTTAAATCTGAACCAACAAGATGAGGATTTATAGCAGTACTATTAATGTCTGAAAAAGAATTTTAGACAAACATTTCTTGTCTAAAATGCCATTTGTTGTCATGTGTGTAAAAGATTCCTTGACAGCATTTCAAAGAGGAGGAGAGTTCTCATGCATGTGAAAGCAAATATTTATTTATCAACTGCATTAAAAAAACGAATGATCTGGACAGAATTGCATTCCTGTTTCTGGTCCATTATGTGTGCAAATTGGATTCCATATCTAACAACTTGTACTGTGATTACACTTGTAAAACATGCCTTGTTGACTGAAAAGCACTTAAATTGTTTCAAAAATTATAATAGCCACAATAAGGTTGGATTTATGGCCAGTACTTGTTAAAAATCTCCAGAAAACTGAGAGCTTACCTGTGAAAAGAAGAACATTTGTAGTAGAATCTCTGAAAAATGTTTTTTTCGAATTTTGTTGCATAATTTTTTATCAGGTAAAATGTTGTTTGCATTTTGGTATTAGCTTCTGTCTAGCTACAATGCAGATAAAGAACTCAAGATGTTAATCAAAATAAACTTGTTCACTGCACAAACTGCAAGACATGAGTATTATTCTCCCCAATATACATAACTTGGAAGTGGCAGAGGAGAGATGTAATAGAATTTTTTAATCTGTTTTCTTTTGATTTCCACCTATATTTTAAAAATCAAGGGCACTCTTTTGCCAGTCTAAGTCAGGAGTGCAACTTCTGCATGTGTGCAGATTGATCTCTGTAATACAATTACATATGCATGGTTGGATCACGGTAGCTATTTTTAATAGTGGTGCATTTCATCTGTATTTGAAGCACAACTCCTCTATAAAACCTCAAGACTGACTTCCATTTCTGAGAAGACTTTGTGCAATACCCAGGAGCTAGCAGAGGAGTTGAAGAAAGAATGAAATTAAATTTCGATGGAACAGATCATCATAATTTTGGGGCATTGCAAACATTTATCAGACAATTAAGTGTATATTCACTGGTCTAATTGAAATGTTTAGGTTATGTAAATTGATGTCATGAAATTTAATACAGATATAAAAACACAGTAAGTAGCTATTAGACTAGTAGGTAAAGAAGCAGAGTTGGGCCATTCAGCCAATCAAGTCAGCTCTGCTATTTGATGAGATCATGGCTGTTCTGATGATTCTAAACTCCACTTTGCTGCCTTTCCCTGTAACCCTTTATTCCATTACTGATAAAAATCTGTCTGTCTCAGCCTTGGATATACTTAATGATCCAGTTATGAATAACCCAGCTTCAATTGCCCTCTGCAGTAAAGAGGGCAGATCCACTATCCTCGGAAGAAATTACTCATCACCTCAGTCTTAAATGGGCAACACCAGATTATGGCTGTGCAGAAACAACTTCAGTGCATCTGTCTTGTCAGGTCTCTGAAGAATCTTGTATGTTCTAATAAATCTGCCTTTCATTCTTCTCAGCTCCACTGAGTATAGACACAACCTTCTCAACTTCTCCTCATAAGACAGTCCCTGCATACTAGAGACTTAGTTGTCAGCCAAACTGTCTATCCATGTGAATATACTAATTCCAACATCATGGGCTCCTATCGCCTGAAGTAGCTGGGCAGCTGATACCTTTTAAAACGCTACCTGGAAATCTAAATATGTTGTAATCCTTATTACCTCAATCCCCTCCAGGAAGCCATGCTGACTCTCACATTGGGATGTATTTGTAAATGCTCTGCGCTAACAATCTTTTATAATAGACTGTAATATTTTCCCACTAATAGATATTGACCGAATCAACTTGGGTAGCCTGTTTTTGCATTGACAGCACAAATGCTGGTGCACAAGTTGAGTGCATTTCAAAAGATTGAGGTATTAATAGACCACAAGCAAAAAGCATGTCGAAATGTATTGCCCAAGCAGTGGGACATTACCCTAAAATTGCAACCTTCGAGCATTGGTGTAAACGTGTTTTCCAGGCATAGCGACAACACTTGGTCTAATCTGGCATCTGAACCAGCATGATGGCCTCTCTTGAAGGGGTTTCCCAACATGCCAGAAATCCCAAGGAACTAATACTGAATAAAATTCTTAAAAATAAATCCCCAAAGTCTGATGATTTGAGCCAAATGATTTTCAAAGAAATGTGTGGAGATTCTAACTGAAATGTTTTGACGTTCTCATTTAGGAATCATTCTTTCATTTGGAAAAATTATGCATACCACCCGACTGTTTAGGAAAGGTGACAGAAAGAAACGAAGAGCCACATATGAGTTAGCCTAGCTTTGAGCAGTTGCAAGAGTCTGTAATTTAAGCAGAGGGTGACTAAGCATGTTGAAGATTTCCACTTTAACAGAGGACCAGTGTGGATTTGCCAAAGTAGGTTATGTCTGACAAGCCTGTTAGGCGTTTTGAAAGAGTTATCAAAAGACAGGGAGTGTTTATAGAACTTAGTGTTATGGATTTACAGAAGGCGTTTGAAGAACTCTATTATAAGAATCTGATGATGAAATTTGAAAGTGGATGATTAACTCAGTTAGAAAATTGATTGTGTGGCAGCGACCACAGAAGGGATAATGAGCAGGTACTCTCAATGCCATGATATGACTAATGGTGTCCCATGAGGAACTGTGGTGAGGCCTTGGTTACTCGCCATAAGTATTAAAAACTTTCTGATGGGATAGAATAGGGAGGAAGAAACTTTGACAAGTTCAAATGACTAACCAAGGAAGTGATGATGCTAACATTTTTTAACATGGAGCATGATTAGGATTTGAAATTTTCTCCCCTGAGAATGTTCAAGCAAGATCTTTGAAAGACATTTGGATTATTATCTAAAGAGAGATGATTTGTAGGACTGCATGAGAATGGCAAGAAGGTTCGAGGTTTATCCATATTATGACATGACAGTAACTCCCTCTGTTAATTAAACTAAACACCCAAAAAACCTCACCTCGTAATCTGTTAAAATATGTGAGAACTTCCAAATTCCACTATTTAAAGAATATTAAAATCAATTTACCATGAAACAGCAACTATTCACAACTCTGAGCCCCCCTTTCTTTTAACTGCTTATTATCTGCCTCCAACTCTATAACCATATACTATTCCAATAAATCACTTAGTAAAAATTACATCAACTTAATTTAAAAACCATACAGCGGCTGTCGTCTTTGGTGTCTGTTGTCTTCCGGCTGAAGATCTCCCTGGGTTGTCGTCTTTCTTTTTACTGTGAAGATGTTTCATATGAAAAGATACCTTTGACAGAGAGTGTTCCTAATTTCTTTGTTCTTGATGGCAGTTGCTCTGTCTGATTTTTTTTTTAAATGCCTCCCTTTTTTACATCCAACAATGGGTCATCTCATTGGTTCGATGTTGGCAAAAAAACTCAAACTCAATTGGGTTTAAGTATCCTGAGGCATAATTTCAACTGGTTAAATTAGAATTGTTTTCAAAACAGCACCAACTTGAATATCTATTTCACAGCCAAATGTTACATATTTTTAATTTTCCAGTATCCTCTGAGACTATTTTTAAGCTCTGCAGAATAGCATTCACTTTCTCTTAAAGGTACAGTGCACACTTTCAACTTCATAACAATATCAAAATACTAGAAGTTGGTGCACAAAGTATTAGGAGTGGCTTATAGAATGCTGGCCTTTATATCCAGAAGTCTGGAATGCAAGGGAGGTGGAAATCCTGCCTTGTTTAGATTGCATGTGATGTATTTCAGGCAGATTTCTGAACATAAATTAAGTAGGATGCATTAACCTTTGTTGGGAGTGTAGTGAAGTTTACCAGAATGAAACCTGAAATCCAAGGATTAAGTTGTGGGGAAAATCATGTAATTCCAGGATTTAGAATCCTAATTTTTGAATTATTAACATACTTGGAGAGTAGGTACGGTTCATTCAGAGAAGGTTTTATGTTGCCTAAAGAATTCAGGCCTAGTTAATAAGTCGAAAAATTAGAGCCTCGTAAGTGAAGTTCGGAAGTATTTGCATACTTGTTAGAAGTTTGGTATCCTTGTAAAAATGGTAATTGATGCTAGCTAAGTCAATAATTTTAAACCTGAGACTTTTTTAATATCCGGAGGTATAAGTGGGTGTTGAGGATTCTGGGTATGTTGAGTTAAGTTGATGATCAACCTAATCTCATTGAATGATGAAAGCGACTGGTGTTGCAAAGTGGTGAAATACTGCTGCTGGCTGTGCTCATTCTACTATGCATGCCAATCTTTATCAGCTACATTTAAAATCGGTTAAACAGATATTTGAGCGAAACTATTTTGTTGCAGACTTAGCATTATATTTGAGATTTGGCTGTCCAGTGTTCTCAACATTGCACCCATGGTGATTTAAGTGTAGTATTATAAAGTCTTCAGCATCCCTGCTCGCTTTTAACTTAGCTGATTGCCTTAAGGTGAAAAAAGTTAACTTACAGTTGTAAAGATTTTCATTGTGAAAGTAATTTTAACTGAAATATAAACATCTCACTCTATTGTAAAGTGGAGTTCTGATATGATTTTGAATATGGGAAGTTATTCACTTTTTTTCTCATTATCTTTATCTTTATTATTTTCATGAGTCTTTCTTTTTTATTGCAGGGCACCTGAGTTCTTCTTCAGTACATCCAGCTTGCCTTGCACCATATCTTCTGGCAACGTCTTGCTCAGATGGGAAAGTCCGATTCTGGCGATGTCAAGTATCAGCTCATTCAGCATCTTCTGCAGCTGGGGATAGTTTGGAGAGTAAATTTTCCTATTGTTGGGAAGAATGGCCTTTACTGATTGAAGGAGGACTTGTGAACAGCAGTGCAGTTAGTGTACCAGGAAGACCAGTGGATGTAAGCTGTTCTTATACAAGCCGGCTTGCTGTGGCTTACAAACAGTCAAAACAAATTAATGAACATTCCAGTAAACACTTCACCATGCATGTGTGTATATTTGAATGTGAATCAACAGGAGGCTCGCAATGGATTCTTGAACAGACAATACATCTGGATGACTTGAGTCTATCAGGTGCCATTTTGAATCCAAGAATCAGCATTGATAGTAACTTAGTGGTTTACAATAAGCAGGAATCTCATCTGACTGATCATCAAATGACTTTTGAAGCAAAACCTTTGGTTCACTTAGATTGGGTTTCAAAGGAAGATGGATCTCATATCTTAACGATAGGAATTGGATCTAAACTTCTAATGTACGGACAGGTTTCTGGAATGATACAAAATCAAGCCAAGAAAGAAGCACCAGCAGTTTTCTCTTTGTCTTTGTGGGATAATGCCAAAGAAGTGTCTCAGTCGAGGTGGGTGCTTCTGAGAAGTGTGGATTTGGTTTCCTCAGTGGATGGATCGTTGTCATTACCAGTTTCACTTTCTTGGGTGCGTGATGGTATCCTCGTGGTGGGAATGGATTGTGAAATGCATGTTTATTCACAGTGGCAACCACATGATAAATTAGATCCAGTGATAACTGAAGTTGAAAATGGTAGTACTCCTTCAGTAGTTAGCCTGGCAAAATATGGCAATGTGACTGGTTCCAATCCTTACCTATTCAAAAAAAACCTGACGAGATCAATGACTGGGCTTGCTCAGAAATTTGGTGGTAAAAAGATTCCGTTTCAATGGAATGTTGAAATGGAGGACTCGGGCCTTTTTGAAGCATCTCATGATTTGTCTCCAACTCTGCCTCAGTACCATCCTTTACAGCTCTTGGAGTTAATGGACTTGGGTAAAATCAGACGGTCCAAAGCTATCCTATCTCATTTAGTCAAATGTATAGCAGGAGAAGTAATCACAGTAAACGATGCTGAAACTAGCCACGAACGCCGACTCAGATCTCTGACAATTAGTGCAAGTGGCAGCACGGCAAGAGATCCCTTAATGACAAATAAAAGTGAAAATCCTGACTATACAGAAATAGACTCCATCCCCCCTCTTCCTTTGTGTGCACTTTTAGCTGCTGATGAAGATATTTCTCATACCACTTTTGAAAAACCAAGCAAACGACCTAATATCAACAAGAAAAATTGCAGACAACAATCAACAGTAAACAATTATGATGAATTATTTGCAATGTCCAACCTTGGTACAGATTTACCTGATGGCTTCAAAGTTGATGATGACATTGAGCAGAAGGTTATTGACCTTTCCCAGTACAGTCTTACCTACTTTGGCCCTGAGCATGCTCGGGTACTTTCTAGTCATTTGCTGCATTCCAGTCTGCCTGGCCTTACCAGTATGGAGCAAATGTTTTTAATGGCATTGGCAGATACAGTGGCAACTATCAGCACTGACATAGGAGAGAGCAGAGAGAGAACCCAAGGTAAATTGTTGCACTTTATTGAGAGTCTTTAATTTGTACGTTTTTATGAACAACAGTACCAATAACATGTGAATGTCAGTGTAAGTTATTTCAATACATTAATTTTGAGACCGTGGAAATGTGCATGTACTGGTAGACAATCCTTTATCTGAAATCTGAAAAGCTCAAAAGTCTAAGGTTGTTTTGTGAAGTTTTTTTCTCATTAACAAGGTTGTTTGGCATGCAGTTAACCCAAGGTGACACCCATTTGATGCGTGTCATTCAGATGTGACGATGGGTGGGTGGGGTTGGGGAGGAGGAGGAGGTAGGGTTGGGGAGGAGGAGGTGGGGGGGTCGGTTGGGTGGGTGGGCATGGCCCTGCCCCGGCAGGCCTTGATTCTCTCTCAGACTTAGTAAGTCTGCTCCTTCAAGTAAGATTTTTAAAAACTTAACCGTCAAACTGCCACTTATTCTGAAATTCAAACAATTCCAAAAAATCGCTTGTCCCGACGATTTTGGATTAAGGATCATCTACCTGTACTTTCTCCTATTGTGATATTATGTGCTTGAGGCAAGCAGATAGATGAATATGCTATGTTTTTGTGATATATTATCATTTGTAGTGCAGACTGAGCCACATTTTCCTGTTATGATGCGGAAAAAGTTGAGCATCTATCTATTAGTCATATAGATGTACAGCATGGAAACAGACCCTTTAGTCCAACTCGTTCATGACGACCCAATATCCTAAATTAATCCAGTCCCATTTGCCTGTACTTGGCCCACACCCCTCTAAACCCATCCATCCAGATGCCTTTTAAATGTTGTAATTGCCCACTTATTCTCCACCACTTACTCTGGCAGCTCATTCCATACAGGCATTGCCTTCTGCATGAAAATGTTGCCCCTTAGGTCCCTTTTATATCTTTCCTTTCACCCTAAACCTGTGCTGTCTAGTTCTGGACTCCCACATCCTAGGGAAAAGACTTTGTCTACTTAACCTATCAATCCCCCTCATGACTTTATAAACCCCTATAAGGTCACCCCTTAGCCTCTGACATTTCAAGGAAAACAGCTTCAGCCTATTTAGTGTCTTCTATAGCTGAAACCTGGCAATATCCTTGTAAAATCTTTTCTGAACCTTTTCAAGTTTCACAGCATCCTTCTAATAGGAAGGAGACCAGATTTGTGTGTAGTATTCCAAAATTCCAAAACAATGTTCTGTACAGCTGCAACATGACCTCCCAACTCCAGTACTCAATGTTCTGATCAAGAAAGAAAAGCATACCAAACCCCGCTTTCACTATCCTATCTACTGCAACTCCACTTACAAGGAACTACCAACCTGCACTTCAAGGTCTCTTTGTTTAGCAACCCCAGGACCTTGCAGCACCTCACATTTATCTTTTGGCCCATCTGATCAAGATCCCATTGTACTCTCATTGTACCTTCTTCGTTGTCCACTACACCTCCAATTTTGGTGTCATGTGCAAACTTACTAACTATACTTCCTATGCTCACATCAAAATCATTTATATAAATGACAAAAAATAGTGGATCCAGCACCGATCTTTGTGGCACACCACTCGTCACAGGCCTCCAGTCTGAAAAGCAACCCTCCACCACCGCCCATTGTCTTCTACCTTTTGAGCTAGTTCTGTATCCAAATGGCTAGTTCTCCCTGTATTCCTTAAGATCTAACCTTGCTAACCAGCCTCCCATGAAGAACTTTGTCGAACGCCTTACTGAAGTACATATAGGTGACATCTACCACTCCAACGTACAAACCCATGCTGACTATCCCGAATCAGACCTTGCCTTTCCAAACATATGTAAATTCCATCCCTCAAGATTCCTCTCAACAAGTTGCCCACCACCAGTGTCAGGATCACCGGTCTATAGTTCCCTGGCTTTTTGTTACCACCTGTCTTAAATAGTGGCAGCACATTAGCCAATCTCCAGTCTTCCGACACCTCACCTGTGACTATCGATGCTCCACATATTTCAGCAAGGGGCCTAGCACTCACTTGCCTCGCTTTCCACAGAATTATACGGTACACCTGATCAGGTCTTGGGGATTTATCCACTTTTATGTATTTCAAGGCATCCAGCACCACCACCTCTGTAATATGGACATTTTTCAAGATGGCCACCATCCATTTCCCCACATTGTACATATTCCAGTCCTCCTCCACAGTGAAGACTGATGCAAAATACTCATTCAGTATCTCCCCCCATCTCCTGTGGCTCCACACATTGGCAGCCTTACTGATCTTTGAGGGGCCCTATTCTCTCCCTAGTTACCCTTTTGTCCTTGATGTACTTATAAAATCCCTTTGGATTCTCCTTAACACTTTTATCATCAAAACTCACCTTCCTCCAATTTAGAAATTCACCTTTTAGATCGGGTCTATCCTTTTCTGTCATCATTTATAGCTAATAGAATTATGGTCGCTGGCCCCAAAGTGCTCCCCCCACTGACACCTCAGTCACCTGCCTTGCCTTATTTCCCAAGAGTCAGTCAAGTTTTGCACCTTCTGTAGTAGGTACATCCACATATTGAATCAGAAAATTTTCTTGTACGCACTTAACAAATTCCTATCCACCTAAACCTGTAATTAACATGATGGCAGTTCCAGTCTATGTTTGGAAAGTTAAAACCCCCTACTATAACCACCCTATTATTCTTACAGATAACTGAAATCTCCTTACAAATTTGTTTCTCAATTTCCCTCTGAGTATTAGGGGCTCTATAATACATTCCCAAAAAGTTGATCATCCCTTTCTTATTTCTCAGTTCCACCCAAATAACTTCCCCGGATGTGTTTCTGGGAATATCCTCCCTCAATACAGCTGTAATGCTATCCCTTATCAAAAACACCACTCCCCCTCCTCTCTTGCCCCCTCCCCCCCTTCAATCCTTCCTCCAGCAGTTATATCCTGGAAAATTAAGCTGTCAATCTTGTTTATCCCTAAGCTATATCTCTGTAATTACTATGATAGCATAGTCCCATATTCCTAACCATGCCTTGAGTTCACCTGCATTCCCTTTTAGGCTTCTTGCATTGAAGTAAATGTGGTTTAACTTATCACACCTACCTCGTTCTCTTATCTTTATCCCTTTTTCCAGCTGTCCCCGTCCCAGACTGATCTCCTTCCTCGCTATCTCCCTGGGTCCCAATCCCCCATCTTAGTATTTTAAATTCTCCTGAACAGCTCTAGCAAATCTCCCTGCCAGTATATTCGTCCCCTTCCAATTCAGGTACAATTCGTCCTTCTTGTCCAGGTCACTTCTACCCCAGTAGAGAGTCCAGTGATCCAAAAAGGTGAACTCTTCTCCCTGTACCAGCTCTTTAATCATGCATTCATCTTCTCTATCCCCCTATTTCTACCCTCACTAGCTCATAGTGTCATGGAGAAAATGTAGAGCATCACCAGGAGATGTAGGGAGTTCTTCAAGGAGTCTGTCTTTTATTTGCAAACAAAAAACCGTAACACTCAAAAAAACAAATTCTTGAATGTCCCCGAACCTCTGGGTCCGTGGCTCTTTATACCTTTTTTTATGTCTTTGTGAGCTTGCCAGCATGTCCAACTGTGTTAATCAGAATGACCTCACTCACTCTAGCTACAATAAACCAATTATGTTAGTTCTCATTATCTCTGTAGTTCTGCCACTATGGTTTTTCTTACATTCTACTCAATATTATTCTAATGTCAAGATTAGACATTTTACTGTCACTTCTGCACAATGGTTTTCCATCCCAGTCCCTAATTAATATTATTCTAATGTCATGATTAGATATTTTACTGTCAAGAGTCTCAAGCAGGCTGACTCTACTAACTATTAATTAAATATTTAATATCATTGTCACAGAAATTTGAGGGTGCATACATGAGGATCAATGGTCGGCACAACATCGTGGGCTGAAGGGCCTGTGCTGTGCTGGACTGTTCTATGTTCTATGTCTGAAATATTTATTGTCACGATGGCTGGGGCCATAGTGACCTTTTGACTAATGAGCACTCCACAGACCCCTTGCAACAGATCATCAGTGGTCTTCATGCTTTAACCCTTGCCATGCTTTCATGCTCTTATTTTCAATAGTAGCACCGGGGGTAATCCAGATATTAATACCTTCGAGGACCTCCTTTTTAAATTCCTGGTTAACTTTCTGTATTCTCCTTTCAGAATCTCATCATTTTCCTTTGCTGTGATATTAGTTCCCATGTGTACAATGACCTCCTGCTATCCCCCTCACTTTTGTGAATATTCACAGTCTCTAAGACATTCTTGATCCTATCTGTCTGTGGATCTGACTGGAGGGTTCCCTTTTGCAATCACTCGCTTCAAACTTGATGCACCTCTCATTACATTAGAGCCAGTCTCGGTACTAAAATCTTGCCTGTTTGTGCTAATCTCCAGAATCCATCACTCCCTACATTTTTTTTGAAAACAGCATATTTATTTGAGATGGGGATAGCCATAGGAGAGTCCTGCACTACCTGCCTCCCTCTCCTACCTTTTCCTGGCAGTGACCCATCCATCTGACTGTATCTGCAGTTTTTCTCCCTTCCAATAACTGTCATCCATAGCATGCCAGCTCCTGTAAGTGCCTCTAGCTACTGATCCATGTGATCTATTCAGATTCGCAACCAAACACACAGCAGACCTAATCATCAATAACATGGAAACTCTTCCCAATTTCCCACGACGAACAGGAGGAGCACATACTTCTACTAAAGGCCATCCTTGCACCGTAACAATCTACAGACCCCTAGAAGAAATCACTGTCTAACTGCTCTAAGAAACATTCCTCCAGACTAACTGAGTACCTATGTTTTATCTTTTTAAAATGTAATCAAGAGACCAATCTCAAAAAATCACATAACCAAAAAAGTACCCACTCTTCTCGCTTCTGCTAATGTACAAAAAAAAAGTTAAAGTTACATTTAAAAACTATGCACTCTGCTGTTTCCATGCTGTGAGCTCATCCTCACATGTTCCTCCAAGGTCAGTTGTTAATTTTTCTCTTGTCCAGACATGCTTGAACTCAAACAGCAAAGGCAGTACCTTTGCAGATTCACTGCTGGGTTAGACAACAGTGTAAGTTTCTTTCTTGTTTGATTCACTGACTAGCCCTTTGCCTCTCTTCCTCCTTTTCAAAGTGCTGTTGTTTTGTTCTTTTTGTTGAAGTTAATTGGAGCAACATGGGCCTATCGCAGGAACCACCATTTCTGCCAAGTGGCATTATCATAATTTATCAGCAATTAAATTCTTTTATGTCTACACCCTAATCAAGAGAAAAAAGAAATCTATGTAGCTTTCATATCTGTATAATAAAAATCTGAATGTGGCCTGCTGTTCTTATCGATAACCTGAATGGATGTTCACATAATTCAGTTCACAATTTTGTTAATGATTTACAGTATTTTTACTTGCATTCCTTTTCAATTTTAATATGTCAGTTGTCAGAAAAAGCTTATGTTGGCTCTGGTTGTGAAGTGCTGTAATTCTGTAAATTATATTTCTTATATTTCTGTTCCAATTCTGCTGTTACTTTTAATTATTTAAAAAGAAAACCTTCCATTCATCAAGTAAACACAGACAGTCCACTAATTAAAGTTTTTAGCAGTATTTGAACAGTGTTTCTTAATTGGCATTTTTAATAGCAGAGCGCCATCCTGATAAACGGTCAAAATAGCAAGAGAGAGAACTGAGCAATCAACCCTGCAAGCAGTGGAACAGATTGTAGGTCTGCTGCCCTAGCCTATCCAAGACATTGTTATACAAGTTGAAGAGGATAGTGCCCTAATGCTTCAGCAATGACCTTGACTCCTTCATAAGTTCAGAAGTGCAGATGTTGACTGCCACAATGTTGTGTGCTCATTGTGACTCGTCAGGTACTGTCTTGGTTTTCTGCAATACCTGCATCACATGTCGGTTTGGACTGATAAATGGAATGCTAGGCAATGACCATTTCCAATGAGAGAATTTAAATGGCACCAAATCCTCAACTAGCAATTTCTTCAGAGTTCATTAACTGGAAACTGAATTGGTCCAGGTGTATAAGTACTGTGACTACACAAATAGATCAGAGACTGAGAATTCTGCAGTGAGTTGTTGACCACTTATTTGCTCCCCGAAACCTATCCATGGTCTCCAAGACACAAGTCAGGAGTGTGGTGGAATATTCAGTATTTGTTTAGATGTGTGGTACCAACATCACTTAAATGACACGATACAATCCAATACAGAGTAGTCTATTTCTTGGCATTCCATCCACCACTTATAAACATTCACTTCCTTTCTCACAAATGCACAGTGACAGCAATGTATCCCATGTTCAAGGTGCATTGAAACAATTTATCAAGGTTTCTTCAATAGCACCTTCTAAACCTGTGACCTCTCCCACATTTTAAACCCAAACCCTCTGTCATCTTAAGAGATATCGTTGCATTTGAGGCAGTTCAGAAATGTTTAACCGGATAGATTTCAGAGATGAGTGGTTTGTCTTATGAAGAAAGATTAAGTTTTGGCCTGTACTCTCTGGAATTGAGAAGAATAACAGGAGATCTAATTGATGTATATAAGATGCAAAATGGGATTGACAAAGTAGAGATAGAGAGGATGTTTCCTCATCTACAGCAATGTAGAATGCAAAGTCATAGTTTTAAGCTAAGTGGTAGTAAATTTAAAATAGGTGAGAAATCCCTTCTCTCAAAGATTCCTGAATCTGGGAAATTCACAACCTCTGTGATGACTTTTGTAAATTTGAGGCAATAAACTGATGTTTAATTAGTGGATTGAAGGCTTATGGAGGATTGGCAAGCAAGTGAAGCTGAAGCTGAGGCTGAGATGAGATCAGCCATGATTGTATTAAATGGCAGTTTAGGCTCTGGCTGAATTGCCGTCTCCTAGTTACTCAACAGCAGCACTGTGGATCTGTTTTGCATTGCTGCTTCACAGCATCAGAGATCCGGGTTCGATTCCAACCTTGGGTGACTGTCTGTTTTGATTTTGCACATTCTTCCTGTCTCTACGTAGGTTTCCTCCAGATGTAGCTATTTCCTCCCACAGTCCAAAGATATGTCGGTTAGGTGGATTAGCCATGGGAAATGCAGGGTTACAGGGATAGAGTAGAGTAGGAGATGAATCTGGGTGGCATGCCGTTCAGCGGGATGGTGTAACTCAATAGGCAGAATGGCCAGCTTCCACACTCTAGGGATTATATGGTACTATGAATGCTTAATCAGTACATAGGTACAAGTGTTGAGCCTTTACTCATGGAGGAAGTGCAATCAGTCCTGAATTGAATGTGTACTCCTGTGTCAAGATATTGTGTGCATTCTGGAGTGTGGCAAATTGCTGCAACCCACTCACAGCCTTGCAAACATTGGATAGTTAAACTCATCATATCAGTGCAAAAGACTAGGCTGAAGTATTCACAAGTATTTTAGGCCAGAAGTGCCAAGAGGACAATCTGTCTTCGTCTCTTCTCAAAGTCACTGTCCCCTTGTTCCATCAACTTGAGTTTTGCTAGACAGTTGATGGGAGCAGGGAGACTGTTTCACTGCATTGAGAAAGTTGGTTGTAATTTTTTGTAGGTCAAGCATTTCAGTTAGAGGGCTAAGTTCTTCAGGGTCATTCTTAGCCACAGTTGGGTTGAACTGCTTTATCAAAGATCTTCCTTCAATCATAAGGTCAGAAGTGGGGAGATTCATTGATGATGGCTAATGTTGAGCATAATTTGCAATGACTTGAACACTGTAACAGACTGTGTCTATGCGCAGCAGCATTCATTCAGGCTTGGGCCTGATATTTGTGCCATAGGAGTGTGCAAGCATTTACTGTCTCCCCTTGACATTCAATGGCAATACGATCAATTATTTCACTGATCAACATCTTGGGAATTCCATTGACCAGAAACACTTAGTAACCCAGCCATATGAATAGTGTGACCACATGAGCTCTGGGGAGGTTCCTTGAGTTGGATTGGGGTTGGGGGGCAGGGGGTGCAGCAGTGTTGGGCAGTGGAGAGGAGAGAGGCACTTCCATGTGCTAGTCCCACAGGGTGCCTCCATTATGCTGGGGTTAGATGGTGATTGTATTAGCGTTGAGCCTCTTATGTAATTAATATATTTGTAATCCAGAAAAATTTAAGTTAAAGTTTGGCAGTATATGAACTTAAACAGTGTTCATCGCGCCATATTTGGACCCTTCAGATCTCATTGGAGAACCACACTGGAAATCTAGATTTGCTATTCCTGGAGTCGTCAAAGGAGTAAAGATTGAGTACCCAGAATTCCCAATTTACTTCCCTTTTTAGGCCCAAGTTGACAGAAAACATGGACCAAATTTCTGTGTTTAACAAGGTTTACGATAACAAGTCAACAGATGTAAGTTTGCTTGCTGAGCTGGAAGGTTTGTTTTCAGATGTTTCATCACCATACTAGGTAACATCAGTACGCCTCCAGTGAAGCACTGGTGTTATGGCCCCCTTTCTATTTATGTTTGTTTCCTTAGGTTGGTGATGTTGTTTCCTGTGTTGGTCATGTCACTTGCTGCTCTTGTTCTCAGAGGGTGATAGATGGGATCCGAATGGACATGCTTGTTGATAGAGTTCTAGTTGGAATGTCATGCTTCTCGGAATTCTCATGTGTCTCTGCTTGGATTGTCCTAGGATGGATGTGTTGTCCCAGTCAATGGTGTCCTTTCTCATCTGTCTGAAAACAAACCTTCCAGCTCAGCAAACAAACTTACATTCAGAACCTCCACCTGAGCTACAAATCTTCTCTAACTACAAAGAAACAATTATGTGCCATTGGTTTGTGAATCTGCTAATTAAAACTCTGTCCTTTTAAACTTCCATTTGCACCCATGCATATATACTGGCAGTCCGATTCTTAATAGCCGGTGAATTCTGGAAAGTGAAATGTACAAATTAAGTCAGATGTTTTCTTTTACTAGGTGGAGAGACCCTTGATGAATGTGGCTTGAGATTTCTTTTAGCCATGAGGCTCCATACATTCCTGTTAACATCACTACCTCCAGTCTATCGAGCACAACTTCTTCGTCAAGGTAAATCTGTGAAAATATAAAGTAATTCCTGTAATCAAAATGGAGCTATAACTTTGAAAGCTGTATACGGTATTAGTATATGCCATACTGGTAAGGCCGAACCTGGAGTATTGCGGACAGTTCTGGAGCTGAAAATGTGTTGCTGGAAAAGTGCAGCAGCTCAGGCAGCATCCAAGGAGCAGGAGAATTGACGGTTGGGCATGAGGCCAATTTCAGGAACAGTTCTGGACACCACATTATAGGAAGGATGTGTAAGCTTTGGAAAGGGTTCAAGCAAGATTTACTGGGGTGTTGCCTAGTATGGAAGGAAGGCCTTTCGAGGAAAGGATGAGGGAACAGAGACTGTTTTTGTTGGAGTGGCGATGTTGAGAGGGGACTTAATCGAGGCATATAAAATAATCCGAGGATTAGATAGGGTGGACAGTGAGAGCCTTTTTCCTCAGATGGTGAAGGCTATCACGAGGGGACATAACTTGAAATTGAGGGGTGATAGATTTAGGACAGCTATTGGGTAGTTTCTTTACTCAAAGTAGTCGGGGCGTGGAATGACCTGCCTGCAACAGTAATAGACTCGCCAGCGTTAAGGGCATTTAAACAGGCATTGGACGTACGTATGGATGATAATGAAACAGTGTAGGTAGATGGAAATCAGATTAATTTCGCAGGTCGGCGCAACGTTGAGTGCTGAAGGGCCTGTATATACACATTGTTTTTAACTTCCAATCTGGTATATTTTCTTAGTTCTGCATTTGACAATCCTATTTATTTGTAATTTCAGAAAAGCTGTCTTTATTTCAATATGGCTAAATATACTTTTTGACATGTCTGAAATTTTTTGACCAGTTTATTTATGGTATATGAACACACCTTACAAATTCAGCATTCTAGTGCTCCATCTTAATTGCATTTGAGATGGTGATGACCATTGTCTTGTTTCAATCAATGTCATAAAGATACACCACAATGCTGCAAAATAGGGACTTATACATTTTTGATCCAACATCAGTGAAAGCATTACAAGTGCTTGTGACTTGGAAAGATGCTTGGAGGTTGTTCAAATGTGCCTACCTGCCAATAAGTAATATTGATCACAGGGATGATAAAATACTACCAAAATACATCTTCACAAAAGGGTGCATTGTATTAAATATATTTTGCACACTGTAGCCTCAATAGGCTAGTGGTGAGGGAGTGAATTTTAAGATGGTGAATGAGTTATCAGTCAAGTGAATTGCCTTGTCTTGGATGGTATGCGGCTTCTTGAGTGCTACTGGAATGCTAGTTATCCAAGTGGTCTGCATTTGTTAAAACTATGAACTTTAATTATGACTTGAAGTTGGCAGGCAGGCTTTGGCGAGCCATTATGTGAGTTACTGACCCAGAATGCTGTGTTAGTAGGACTGTAAATGACATCTTCCATTCCTTTTTGATGACCTGATGGAACCATATTAAGGTGATATTTGGATAGATTTAATTTGTCCTCCTTCTGAAGACACAGCATGCTATTATCCATATTGTTAGGAGGAGTCATTGTTCTGGCTGTACTGCAACAACTTGGTTGGAGGGGCACTGGTTCCAAAACACAAGTCTTCAGCATTGTAGCCAATATAGTTTCAAGTTTTGTAACTGTTGCAGTAACTAGTTGCTTTAATGTTTTTGTAAGATCACATCAATGATTAAAATTGGTTGTGATGATGGAGATTTCTAGAGAAACCCATGATAGGTTAGGTCATGTAATGCTTGCAAACATTTCAGCCTTGCCTCTTGTGCTCTCCTGCTGAGCTCTGCCCCATTAACAATGGGGATATTTGTGATCTTTGTTTAATTTCAACCATTATAAGACCATAAGCCGTAGGAGCAGCGTAGACAGTTCTAGTCCTTTTGGGTTTGCTTTGTCGTTCATTAGGATCATCGCTGAACTGACATTCCTCATGTGCAGCTTCCTGTGATTTCCCTAATTAATTAAGAATCTACCTATTTCAACTTTCAGTATACACAGGGACTCTGCCCCATAGCTTTCTGTGGCAAGGAGTTCCAAAGGCCCTTAACTCTCCGAAGAAATTCTTTCTCATCTCAGTTTTCAATTGGTGTCCCTTTTATTCTGAGAGAATTTCTGGTCCTAGACTGTCCCAAGTGATGAAACATCCTCTCAACATTTAACGTATTGATTTCAAGGAACCCTACATATGTTTCTTATTTTTCTAAACTCCAGTGTGTAGATTCAATATCGATTTTCCTGCTACTCTGATACTGCCTGACCTGCTGTGCTTTTCCAGCACCACACTCTTGACTCTAAACCTACCTAATCTTTGCTCGTAAGACAATCTCTTCACACCAGGGATAATCTGAGTGAACCTTCTCTAAACTGCCTGCAATCAAACAATATCCTTGCTTAAGAAGACCAAAGTGCTGTCCATATTCCTGCTGTGGTTTTACAAGCATCTCCTCCAGTTGCAGTAAGACTTTACTATTCTTATACTCCAACCCCCTTGAAATAAGGGCCAACGTTCTATTAGTGCTCTAATTGCCTGCTGCACCTGTGAATAAGCTTTAATGCACAAGTACCCCCAAGTGCTTTGTGTTGCAGCTTGCTGCAAGTTTCTCCATTTAAATAATACTCAGTACTTTTGTCCTCCTTTCCAAAAATGAACAACTTCACATTTTCCACATTATTCTCAGTTTGCCAATTTTTTTGCCCACTTACTTAACCTATTAATGTTCCTTTGTAAACTGTTTGCATTCTTCTCAACCTGACTTTCCACTTATTTTAACGTCTGCAAATTTGGCTATAGTATATTCATTTCCTTCCTCCAGGTTATGAATATATGTTGTAAATAGTTGCAAGCCCAGCACTGATACCTATGCAATCAGTGCTTACAAGTTGTCAACCCAAAAAATACACATTATTCCCACATGCTATTTCTTGTCATTTAGCAAATTCTCTATCCACACCAATATACTACCTCCAGCACCATGTGATATTGTCTTTTGACTTAATCTTCTATGAGATCCCTTGCTAAATGCCTTCTGGAAGTCCAAATACAGAACATCTTCTAGTTCTGGTTGAGGCTTCTTCATAAAATTCTAATAAATTAGTCAGACAAATTAGTGCTGACTCTGTTTGGTTTGATTATGGTTTTCCAAATGTGCTGTTACTTCCTTAACGATGTATTCTAATAATTTACCAGCAATAGATGTGAAGCTCATTGGCATACAGTTACCTGTTTTTGTTTCCTCCCTTTTTTTTTGAATAGGGGTGTTTTCTAATCCTCCAGTCCTTCTCTAGAATTCAAGGATATTTGGCAACTTTGAACAAATGTATCCATGACCTCATTAGCTGCTGATTTTAGGATAGAGGCTACAAGCCATCAGGCTGGGAGATCTACCTTCCTTTAACCCAATTAGTTTGTTTAATAGCCATTTTGTGATGGTAATAGTCCTTAATTCCTCCCCTGTATGTCTGTCGTATTAATGGGATGTTCAAAATATCTTTTCCCAAAAGACTGATGCAAAACATCTGCGTAGCTCCTGCCACTTCTTTATTCCCGTTAATTATCACCCCAGATTTGTTTTCTAAGGGGCTTGTGTTCAGTTTGACTCCTTTTTTTTATATAGTTAAAGAAGCTCTTATTGTCAAGTTTATGTATTTCTCAATAGTTAGTCTTCAGTTTATTTTCTATTTTTATTATTTTTTAAGTCTGCCTTTACTGGGTTCTGAATTTATCCAAGTGTTCAGGTCTGTCATTGACTTTTCCTTCCTTGTATGCGTTCTCTTTCAGTTTTAAACTCCTTAACTTGGGTACCCCAGTTGGTTTATCCTTTTTTTTTGCATCTTTCCTCCTCACTGGGATGTAATTTTGATGAGGGTCATGAATTATTCTGAAATGTCAATTATTGCTTGCCGATTGTCTTCCCTACTAATCTATCTACCTAGCCCAATTCCATGGACTCCATCCTCATTTCATCATGCTTCATTTAAATAAAGAGAATTATGTTTGGTTGTTTCTGACCCAAGTTTCTCCCACTCAAACTGAATATTAAATTCTATCATGTTATGATCGCTACTTTCTAGAGAACCTTTTACTCTGGGGTCATTTACTAAGCTGGTCTGATTATCGGCCTGAGTTTCACCTTAAACCATGAAATCTCATGCAATGTGGCATCAGTGTTTACGATTCCTAGAGTCGAGCATCCAGACTGCAAGCCACCTCTTGTCACTCACTGTGCTTTGTAGAGCAAGAGACAACCACAGAGGGCGAGTTTGAGACTGAGTCAGACTTCGAACAAGCCAATCATCATCACTTGTTTGACTCATCGATACAACGGTGACTTCAACTTTGCCATGAGAGTCATAGAGATATACAGCACAGAAACAGACCTTCGGTCCAACTCGTCCATGCCAACCAGAAATCCCAACCCAATCTAGTCCCATCTGACAGCACCCAGCCCATATCCCTATAAACCCTTCCTATTCATATAACCATCCAGATGCCTTTTAAATATAGCAGTTATACCAGCCTCCAACACTTCCTCTGGCAGCTCATTTCATACACACACCACCCTTAAGTTGCCCCTTAGGTCTCTGTTATATCTTTCCCCTCTCATCCTAAACCTATGCCCTCTAATTCTGGAGTCCCCCACCCCAGGGAAAAGACTTTGTCTATTTATCCTATCCGTGCCCCTCATGATTTTATTAACCTCTATAAGGTCACCCCTCAGCCTCCGACACTCCAGGGAAAACAGCCCCAGCTTATTCAAACTCTCCCTACAGCTTAAATCCTCCAACGCTGGCAATATTCTTGTAAATCTTTTCTGAACCCTTTCAAGTTTCACACCATCTTTCCGATAGGAAGGAGACCAGAATTGCACACAATGTTCCAACAGTGGCCTAGCCAATGTCCTAGTTGCCAGATATTGTTTTGAGGAGGACCTTGTGAACCTGTTAAGTCTGAGTATGCCTTTATTACATCTGAATCTATAATTTAAGTCAAAGTCAAGTGCTCTGCCTTGTTTTACTGTTATTCTACTACTTTGTAATATGTTGATATAACCAATGAGCTAGTCAGTTGATGTTTTTTGACTGTTACTAATGTTAACCTATTAATGCTTGCTGCATTTATTTACTATTTATATTCAAATTCATAAACATGTTAGCACTACTGCCTCACAGCGCCAGGGGCCTGATTTGATTCCAGCTTCATGCGACTCTCTGTGTGGAGTTTGCACGTTCTCCCTGTATCTGCTTGGGTTTCCTTCCACAATCCAAAGATGTGCAGGTTAGGTAAATTGGCCATGCTAAATTGCCCATCGTGTTCAGGGATGTGTAGACTAGGTGCATTAGTCAGGGGATATGTAGAATAATAGAGTAGGGGAATTGGTCTGGATGGGATACACTTCGAGTCGGTGTGGATTTGTTGAGCCAAATGGCCTATTTCCACATTGGAGGGATTCTATGATAAACAACTCTGGTGTTTCAAGTCTCATTGCTATACTATGTAAATGAGTCACTGGGTTACTATCTTGGGACTGTAATCACTGCATAGCAATCCCCATTAAGATGCAGAACATGATTTGCAGAAAACTGTTTGTTTATTACAGGTCTATCTACTTGTCATTTTGCCTGGGCCTTTCATTCAGAGGCAGAGGAGGAGCTGCTAAATATGATCCCTGCAATGCAAAGAGGAGATCCCCACTGGTCAGAACTTAGAGCTATGGGGGTAGGCTGGTGGGTGCGCAGCACAAACATTCTTCGCAGATGTATAGAAAAGGTATTGTGAATTATTTTCTGAATATTTTAACTTTAAAAAGCAAGTGTCCTGTTACTTTTGCAGTGTCTTATGCCAGCTAGGCGCTCCAGTGTTTTATTTGTATCGGGAGACATCTAATATTAGGGTATGAGTGCTTAACAGATTTAAGAATAGAAATATGAAGTTGCTACTAAGGCTTCTTTTACTAAAATCATCCATATTTCTCAATCGCATCGCAGTTATCAATTGACAAATCCATCATCTGAGATTTATTTTAACCTAACTTGTTACATATTCTTGATTCAAATTTGGGAGTTTTCCTTCTATTGCAGAGAAGTAGACCCTTTTTTTCTCACCTTTTAATACCAAATACACATTGGAGGTGTCAACTACAGCTCAGTCGGTACCAGTTTCAGCTTATGAGGTCGAAAGGTTAGACCCCAAGTTGGCTTGGGCTAGTGTCAGGAAACAGGATGGTGGTAGAATGCTGCTTGTGTAACTGGAGGCCAGAATCCAGTGATATTCTATTCGTGCTGGGTCACTTAATGTTTGTCATAGTCATAAATGATGCAGATGGGAATCTGGAGGGGATAAGTAAGTTTGCAGTTAACACAGATTGGCTGAGTGCTTGATTGTGAGGAGGTAGGTGTTAGATTCTAGGAGGATATAAGTGAATTGGTCAGATGGGTAGATCAGTGGCAGCTGGAATGTAATCCTGGTAAATGTAAAGTTAAGCAGTTTGGAAGAAGTAACAAGGTAATACTCAAAGACAGGACACAGGGAAGCTTGGAGGAACGGAGGCATCTTGGGGTGCTTATCCACAGATCTCTGAAGGTGGTTGGACAGGTTAACATAGTTAAGGTGTACGGGATGTGTGCCTTTATCAGTTGTGGCATACGGCATAAGAGCAAGGAGGGTATGATGGAGCTGTGCAGAACTTTGACTAGGCCATAGCTGGAATACCATTTGTCGTTCTGGTTCCCTCACCATAGGAGGGATGGGATTGCACTGGAGGGCATGTTGAAGATATTCGCCATGATGTTGCCTGGAATGGAGCATTTCAGATATGGAGAGGGGCTGGTTTTCTTTAGAGCAGATAATGTTGAAAGGCAATCTGATAGAAGCATTAAGACAATGGATAAAGAGCAGCTGTTTGTTTTTGTTGAAGGGTCAAGAAAAGGGGGACAGTGTGAAAGGCAGGAGATTTACAAGGGATTTGGAGAAATTTTTTTCACTCAGTGTTAGGGTCTAGAATACACTATTTTGAAGGATAATTGAAGTGGGTAACCTCAACTTTTTAAAGAACTCTGATGAGCAATTGAAGTGCTATGATATTTAAGGCAGTGGGAGATGGTAGAACATGGGTTTTCTGCATTTGTTAATGGACATACTAACCTATTTAGGTGGGCTATGAATGATGCTTGCACTAGCTTGTGTTCTGTGCTGCTGTAAATTAGTGTATTGTAAGCTATTAGTAAAGCCAGCTATCTTTACAAATGTGATTTGAGCGATTGCTGGTGTAACTAGGAAAATTTTAAATGACCTAACAAACTAAAAATGCTGTTTTCTTTTACATAACTGTTCTAAACCAATAGACAGAGGTTAGCACTATGCATTTATACTGAACACATTTATACTGTAAGTTCCAAGTGACATCAGCAAGTTGGTGCAAGTTTGTTCATGTGCCTTGTGTTTTGTTGTTTCCTGTACGGGATGCATGTGGAAAAGAAGAGGATCCTTCCCCTCCTCTTTACAGGTGCTCTGCTCTTGAGACATTCCCCATGCTGTTTACCTGTTGGTATTTTACTCTTCTCGTGTAAGCTGTTGCCTTGATTACTTAGTATCTTGTGCTCTTATGATCCAAGAATAATCAAGGACAATAATCAGGGAACTAGATCAACCATTGTACTTTTCCTCATAGCTATGTTTTTGTTTTTGACAACAGCAGCTGTCTTAATCTGTCAACAAGATTTAGTTACAACTTGTACAAGACATTTTGGGCAGGTACATGAATATGAAAAGTTTACAGGCATATGGGCCAAGCATGCGTGAATAGAGCTGGTTTAGTTTGGGAAACCTGGTTGGCATGGACGATTTGGACCGAAGGTTTTGTTTCCACGCTCATATGACTGATTCAGAAAAAGTGAGGACTGCAGATGGTGGAGACCAGAGTCAAAGTATGTGGCGCTGGAAAAGCACAGCCGGTCAGTCAGACGTTTCCTAGACTCTCCTCCTCGGATGCTGCCTGACCGGCTGTGCTTTTCCAGCACTACACTCTTCAACTATCTGATTCTAAACGTAAATATTTTGCATCAGTGTTTACTGTGGAGAAGGGTAGAATGTGAGGAAATAGATGGTGACATCTTGCAAAATGTCCATCTTACAGAGGAGGTGTGGTACTAGATGTCAAGAAACTCATAAAAGTGGGTACATCCCCAGGACCTGACAAGGTGTACCCTAGAACTCTGTGGGAAGCTAGGGGGGTGATTGTTGGGCCCCTTGCTGAGATATTTGGATCATCGAAAGTCACAGGCGAAGTGCTGAAAGACTGGAGATTGGCCAACGTGGTACCGCTATTTAAGAAAGGTAGTGAGCCTGACATCAGTGGTGGGCAAGTTTTTGGAGGGAATCCTGTGGGACAGTATTTACACGTATTTGGAAAGGCAAGAACTGGTTAGGGATAGTTGACATGGCTTTGTACATGGGAAATCATTTCTCACAAACTTGATTTATTTTTTTGAAGAGGTAACAAAGATGATTGAAGGCAGAGTGGTGGACATGATCTATTTGGACTTTAGTAAGGCATTTGACAAGACTCCCCAAGGGACACTGGTTAGCAAGGTTAGATTTCATGAAGTACATGGAAAACTAGCTATTTGGATACAGAACTGGCTTCAAGATAAAAGACTGTGTGGTGGTGGTGGTGAAGAGTTGCTTTTCAGACTGGAGGCCTATGACCACTGGAGAGCCACAGGATCGGTGCTGTGTCCATTATTTTTCATCGTTTATGTAAATGATTTGAATGTGAACATAGGAGGTACAGTTAGTATGTTTGCATATGACACCAAAGTTGAAGGTGTGGTGGACAGCAAAGAAGGTTACCTTGGATTACAACAGGATCTTGATCAGCTGGGCCAATGGGCTGAGTAGTGGCAGATGGAGTTTAATTCAGATAAATGAGAGGTGCTGCATTTTGGGAAAGCAAATCTTAGCAGGACTTATACATTTAATGATAAGGTCCTAGGGAGTGTTGCTGAACAAAGTAACCTTGGAGTGCAGGTTCATAGCTCCTTGAATGTGGAGTCGCAGGTAGATAGGATAGTGGAGAAGGTGCTTGGTATGCTTTCCTTTCTTGGCCAGAGTATTGTGTACAGGAGTTGGGAGGTCATGTTGTGTCTGTCCAGGACATTGGTTAGGCCACTTTTGGAATATCACGTGCAATTCTGGTGTCCTTTCTATCAGAAAGATGTTGTGAAACTTGAACGGATTTAGAAAAGATTTACAAGGATGTTGCCAGGGTTGGAGGATTTGAGCTATTGGGAGAGACTGAACAGGCTGGAGCTGTTTTCCCCAGAGCATCAGAGGCTGAGGGGTGACCTTCTAAAAGTTGATAAGATCATGAGGGGCATGGATAGGATAAATAGTGTCTTTTCCCTGGGGTGGGGGAGTCTTGAAGTAGAGGGCATAGGTTTAGGGTGAGAAAGATATAAAAAGGACCTAAGGGGCAACTTTTTTGCACAAAGGGTGGTGTGTGTATGAAATGAACTGCCAGAGAAAGTGGAGGCTGGTACAATTGCAACATTTAAGAGGCACTTGGATGGGTATATGAATAGGAAGGGTTTGGAGGGATATGGGCAGGGTGCTGGCATGTGGGATTAGATTGGGTTGGGATATCTGGTCGGCATGGACGGGTTGGACCAAAGGACTGTTTCCATGCTATACATCTCTGACTCTATTGTCAGCTCCAATGTAGGAAACATGGCAGCCAATTTGTGTTATTACCCACAACCAGCAATGAGACAGTAACCAGATAATTACTTTATTCTGCTGACCTAGAATTCTTGGCCAGGGTAACCCCCTAGCTCTTTGAAGATTGTTCCCTGAAAGGACAGTTTGGGCCTTGGTGCAATATCGCACTCATGAGACAGCAACTCCATTAGTACAGCATTACTTTATGATTGCACAGGAACATGAACTTCAATTTTTGAACTCAAGTCTAGGAATGGGCTTGAACCCAAGATCCCCAGAATCATACAGCACAGTAAAAGCACAGAGAAGGTGCCATGACCCATCGAGAATGTACCAACAATTCACTGTTACTTGCAGTCATACAGTCATAGAGAAGTACAGCACTGAAACAAACTCTTTGGTCCAACTTGTCCACGGCAGCCAGATATCTCAATCTAATCTAGTCCCATTTGCCATCACTTGGCCCATATCCCTTTAAACACTTCCTATTCATGTACCTATCCAAATGCTTCTTAGATGTTGCAATTGTACCAGCCTCCACCACATCCTCTGGCAGCTCATTCCATACACATATCACCCTCTGCGTGAAAAAGTTGCCACTTAGGTCTCTTTTATATCTTTCCCCCCTCACCCTAAACCTATGCCCTCTAGTTCTGGACTTCCCGACCCCAGGGAAAAGACTTTGTCTATTTATTCTATCCATGCCCCTCATAATTTTGTAAACCTCTATAAGGTCACCCCTCAGCCTCTGATGCTCCAGGAAAAACAGCCCCAGCCTGTTCAGCCCCTCCCTGTAGGTCAGATCCTCCAACCCTGGCAACATCCTTGTTAATCTTTTCTGAACCCTTTCAAGTTTCACAACATCCTTCTGAAAAGAAGGAGACCAGAATAGCACGCAATATTCCAAGTGGCCTAACCAATGTCCTGTACAGACACTTGACCTCCCAACTCGTGTACTCAATACTCTGACCAATAAAGGGAAGCATACCAAACGCCACCTTCACTATCCTATCTACCTGCGACTCTAATTTCAAGAAGCTCTGAACCTGCACTCCAAGGTCTCTTTGTTCAGCAACACTCCCTAGGACCTTACCATTAAGTGTATAAGTCTTGCTAAGATTTGCTTTCCCAAAATGCTGCACCTCGCATTTATCTGAATTAAACTCCATCTGCCACTTCTCGGCCCATCTGGCCAAGATCCTGTTGTAATCTGAGGTAACCCTCCTCGCTGTCCACTACATTTCCCAATTTTGGTGTCATATGCAAACTTACTAACTGTACCTCTTATGCTCGCATCCAAATCATTTATGTAAATGACAAAAAATTAGAGGACCCAGCACTGATCCTTCTAGCACTCCACTGATCACAGGCCTCCAGTCTGAAAAACAACCCTCCACCACCACCCTCTGTCTCCTATCTTTTGAGCCAGTTCTGTATTCAAATGGCTAGTTCACCCTGTATTCAATGAGATCCAACCTTGCTAATCAGTCTCCCATGGGGAACCTTGTCGAACGCCTTACTGAAGTCCATATAGATCACATCTACTGCTCTGCCCTCATCAATCTTTTTTGTTACTTCTTCAAAAAACTCAAATCAAGTTTGTGAGACATGATTTCCCTTGCACAAAGCCATGTTGACTATCCCAAATCAGTCTTTGCCTTTCCTAATACATGTACATCCTGTCCCTCAGGATTCCGTCCAACAACTTGCCCACCACTGAGGTCAGGCTCACTGGCCTATAGTTCCCTGGCTTGTCTTTACCACCCTTAAACAGTGGCACCACATTTGCCAACCTCCAATCTTCTGGCACCTCACCTGTGACTATCGATGATACAAATATCTCAGCAAAAGGCCCAGCAATCACTTCTCTCGCTTCCCACAGAGTTCTCAGGTACACCTGATCAGGTCCTGGGTTTCGAGACATCCAGCACTTCCTCCTCTGTAATCTAGACATTTTGCAAGATGTCACCATCTATTTCCCTACAGTCTATATCTTTCATATCCTTTTCCACAGTAAATAGTGATGCAAAATATTCATTTAGTTTCTCCCCCATTTTCTGTGGCTCCACACAAAGGCTGCCTTGCTGATCTGTGAGGGGTCCTATTCTCTTCCTAGTTACCCTTTTGTCCTTAATATATTTGTAAAAACACTTTGGATACTCCTTAATGCTATTTGCCAAACTATCTCGTGTCCCCTTTTTGCCCTCCTGATATCCCTCTCAATTATACTCCTACTTCCTTTGTACTCTTCGAAGGATTCACTCGATCTATCCTGTCTATACCTGACCTATGCCTCCTTCTTTTTCTTAACCAAACCCTCAATTTCTTTTGTCTTCCAGCATTCCCTATACCTACCAGCCTTCCCTTTTATCCTGACAGGAATATCCTTTCTCTGGATTCTTGTTATCTCATTTCAGAAGGCTTCCCATTTTCCAGCCGTCCCTTTACCTGCGAACATCTGCCTCCAATCAGCTTTCGAAAGTTCTTGCCTAATACTGTCAAAATTGGCCTTTCTCCAATTTAGCACTTCAACTTTTAGATCTGGTCTATCCACTTCCATCACTATTTTAAAACTAGTAGAATTATGGTCGCTGGCCCCAAAGTGCTCCCCCACTGACACCTCAGCCACCTGCCCTGCCTTATTTCCCAATAGTAGATTTGAAAAAAGTACTTCATTGGTTATGAAGCATTTTGGAATGTCAGGTGATTCTGAAAATCACTCTAGAACTGTTTGTCTTCATCATCTTTCGATTATGAAGCAAGAATACTTTCTCAGTACCTCCCATGTTCCTATTGAAAGAGGGCTAAATCGCCTTTAGTTAGACTTTACAAATTGTAAAACAAATATATAAATTAAAATTATTTTGTCGTCTTCAGTCGCTCTAGGCATATTTAGGGTGTATCTTTATGTTCTATGCCAAAAGTAGAAGTGATCCCATTAAGAAAGTATTTAATTTACTAAATGGCTGCCTGGCTGAATTCTATTGAAAAACTGGGTTGAGCTGTCAAGTTACCGTCAATGATCTGAAGTACAAGCAAGGCAAACATCAAGAAGGCCACACATTTCTCTTTATTGTGTTATGCAGGAGTTCAAGTTGTTATTGTTGATCCTCCTGTATGGCTATTTGATAACTAAATCATGTCTATGACCAAAAGACATTCCCTATGACTTTTAGGGAAAAATGTAGATTGATCCTGTTGGGAATTTTCAACTTTTACAAGACCGAATAGTAAATTCCAAGCAAAAAAGGAACAAGAGTTTTAAAAATTTGATTCAAAAAGTCAATTGTCATTGTTTTTCTCATGGTAAAAGTGATAACAAGAATTCCCAAACACTGACGACTTTGATTGTAATGAAGGAGTTAGATGCATCATTTTGTATATTTATATATGAGCTTACAAGTGTCCTGTAAGTGAAGACTTTTTTCTCTAAAACACAGGTAGCTAAAGCTGCATTCCAGAGAAATAATGATCCTTTAGAAGCAGCTATATTTTATCTCGCTATGAAGAAAAAGGCTGTGTTATGGGGTCTGTTCAGGTAAGACTTACCAATGTTTCATTCATGGCATTCAGATCATTTTCCGCATTGAGAGCACAAGCCATCAATTTTATTCTTGTGACTATGATTGCAAGTTTCCGCAAAAATACAATAATGTTTTTGCTTGAAAATGCATGTGAGTTTTCAGATGGTTATTTAACAGAAGAATGTAAGAGTTGACCTTAGTTACGTGTTTAGGAAATAAGAATTTCTTATTCAAAAGCATAGACTGAGCATTTAACTCTAGATCAAGAAGATTGGTGAATCATCCATACTTGGATTTAGGAACACTGTCTGCTTTGCCTTATTAATCACTGACAAGAGGGAAGAAAGCACTTGAAGCATTATTCAATTAATCAAGTCAGAACATTAGCTATAAGAAATATAACAAATGAACTGTATTTGCTTTTCATTACCTCCTGAAGCCAGTTTAAAGTGATATGGCTGGGGAGCTGTTACGCGCAGATGAAGTGGGATTGGGGAAACAATTAGGAAATAAAGGATTTAAACTATATTAGGGTCATTTGATAAACCAATGCAATGTCATTTTGCCAATTCTGCTGGGTGCTTATTTTTCCTGACTAAATGAAATATCTAAGGTCATGCTTAATATGTATGCTGGCTTGTGTATAATCTGTTTTTCTCAATATATTTGGTTGCTCCAACTTGTGTTTTAAGTGTTTTGAATGCACAATGAATAAGCAACAGGAACAAAATTTAGATTAACAGTTTTGTTTTAATATGCAGATCTCTCCAGGATAAAAAAATGACAGAGTTTTTTGGAAAAAATTTCAGTGACGATAGGTGGAGGAAGGCTGCGTTGAAGAATGCCTTTGCATTGTTAGGTAAACAACGGTTTGAGCAGTCAGCAGCTTTCTTCCTTTTGGGTGGTTCCCTTAAGGATGCAGTTGAGGTACAGTAAACATCAATTAAAATAATTGCTCACAAAACAAATTCACATGCTTATGTTCTCAAATAATTAGAGGGCCAGAAATTGTTCACTTGTGTTGCTAAGCAAAGAGACATGCAAAAAAGCTTTCTCTGTTGTCCTCACTGGGATAGAATGCCAAGAAAACCACCTCTTAAAAGAACAAGAATTTATGCTGCATGAGAAGTATATGTAGCTCTGATTGAGATGTTACGATGGAGAATGTACTAGTGAACATTTTTTGTTTGAATCCAAGTTAAAGGCAAGTCTACTTTGTAAGCATATTTAGTCAGAGAAGTCTGTACTCCAGTGATCTCAAATTGCTAAAATGAAATTCTGCTTGATATGATATGATTTGTTACTTGATGGAACAGATGACCTATAGGACAAGCATCACATTGACAGTATTATTCATATACTACATGACTTGTCTGCAATATGGAAATCATATCTATTTGGCTTGCCAGCAGCATGCTTTTAATGTAGAATACCACTTGAGCCGTTGTTACAAAATGTTCTTCCCTCATTTCAATTTGTTCCTTTGTACTTGAGCTGATAATTTGTTGAGGTACTTGGTTGCTGGTAGCTTGTACAAGTGACAGCTTTTCTTCTAAATCTATACTCCGGCTGCCTATTCAAGTAAAAATGTTTTAGCCCAATTCATTTCTAAATATTCACAACAAATGACTTTGGAGTTCACAAGTAACAAATCAAAGTAGAAAACTTTTGGAGCACTTCTGACTTTTATGCTTTGATCTAGTAAAGTGAATCGTAATCTGCACATGTAGAACTTAATTTGAGTGGATAATGTTGACAGAGAAGTATAAAGCGTCGTGAGAATTTATAAAGCATTGTCAAAACATTTCAGCAATTCAGAAATTGCTCATGGATTTCCTCAGTTTTAATTGCTGCACCATAATCAATTATGGTAGCCAATTTTAACAGCAAAATTCTACAAGCACCAAATGTATAATCAGGGCGACTTCTCAAAATTTTAGATTCTTTGTTTCAAAGTATGGATAATTGTCATTCTCCATATAAAGATACTTTAGTCTAAGTCTATAATGTTGACATTTCAGATTAGGTTTATTTGATGTAACTTAACTTACAGATTAGTTCAGTTGTTTTACAGTAATACATTATAGCAGTCTAGTGCACAAACAACTGTGTATGAGTAAATCGCTGCTTCTCTATTCAGTTCCTATAAATGAAATTCACCACATGATTTCTCAAATCTTGATCATTTCTGCACCACATTCTGGGTTGGAAGTGGTCATTTCTTAGAAAATCATTAATGTAATTCTATTTAGGTCCATGTATATAACCCAATTTGAAGACTCATGCCCCATTTATAAGATATGAACATTTGTGTGTTAAGCATCTTGATGGTATTGAAAACCATCCTGCTATACAGATATTTAAGCTTTCATTCTGTTGCCATGTCACAATTAATTTGAAAATTTTACACTATTATTTCTATAATACCAGTTATGGATCATAATTAGAAGTTTTCAAGTGAGTAAACACTGTCCAAATTATTTGCCCTGTAATACAAAGTTGTATCTTGTTGTAGGATATAGCTTCCATATTGTACACTACTTTAAAAAGAAAAGACAATATGGTATTTGTGGGTAGAAGGATACTGCCACCATTGTTCATCATTGGCTGAGTCTAAGGGCCTATTTGGTTTACAGTGATAGACGAACAACAACAAGTGAATCTTAATGAGCCGATGCTCTTATCTTTATCTAATGTAATGTTATTTATTTCACGTCCCAATTGGGTGCAAGCTATATTAGTTTGTAAGACTTTATTACTAAGATGGTGAGGAGAGCTGTGGATATAAATCTGCACTTCAAGATCCCAAGATGTTCTACCTTTTATCCATCCAGACCATTATATCATGAGATTGGGCAGATGCTAATGCAGTCTTCAACATAAACCCTTTTAGAACCATTGAATTTTACAACTAGCATCTGATCTGGACTTGACAAAAGTAAATGCTTGCAATTCAATAATGTACTCTTTTGTTTTTTATATAGGTTTGTCTCGAAAGACTCCATGATGTTCAGTTAGCTCTTGTGATAGCACGCTTATATGAATCAGAATTTGAAGTGTCATCCACCTATAAGTCTATACTTGTCAGAAGGATCCTAGGCTATGACCCAAAGAGCAAATGTTTTAACTTTTCTCTAAGAAATTCGGATCCGGTGTTGCGGAGTATGGCATATTGGATATTGGAAGATTACACCAACTCACTGAACACACTGTTGGAACAGGGGATGAAAGAAAATGATAATTGCAGTGTGACAGGTAATGTTCTTGATGAATAAAGTATATAAAAGTATTTAATTTTGTATTGTGACATTTATTTCTTTTTGAACTGCTTGAAAAGAAGTGGGAAGATCCTTCAACAAAGCACTTTGTGTCAGCTAAGTTCCCTAAAGGCATGTCATCAGTTGTCTGGAAACCGGATTGGAGACAGTTGGGATTATAGTTTGCCACAGTTTGCACTGAAACTGCTAGTTAAGGACTACTGATGTTGCAAATTTAGCGCTGCTTTGCATTGACAGTCTTTTCTATATAAAGACGTTCTGAAACAAAGTGGTTCTTGTGTTGCTGGGGCGAGGAGAAGGGCGGTAATATTAGACCATAGCCTATCATGAAAATAACCAAAGGGTAGTGAGACTAATTGATATTCTTGGTAGCACCCTCATGCAAAAGTACATGCCCAATCAAGGGCATAAATCCAAAAGTTGTCAGTCAATGTGCTGCAAAACACACTCCAATTGAGTTGTTATTCAAGTGTATCAAAATGGCTGCATGTTTCTGTACTGAACATCTTAGATGCATACAGATGTTGAGACTACTCAGTTGATTCCTCTATCATACAACCTTGGCGATGTTCTTTGTCCTATGATTGCCAAACAATCTCCAGCAGTGAGAACTAAATTCTAACACATGGATTCTCTTCAGATTTCTATGAATGTTGCAGAATTTTATGAAGTGTTCCTTTTACATTAACTTGTATCTCTATTCCTTTTTACTGCTGTATTGGTCTCTGTAACTCATTTGACGTTGAATTCACTGGTCCAACTTATATCACCAAGCTCAGACTCTACTGTCCATGAATCAATCTCATTAAGAAGATATGCAGTTGCATATCCTGTTAACATGGGTCTCTGATGCTTTCACTTTTGAGATGTTATCGCGTAGGTAATAGTAATGAAATAATTTAATGTCTGACAATGCCTTAAATTTTACTTATTTATCCTCAGGATACAACAAATCTACTTCATGCAGTCCTGGGGTATTTAATTTCTACAACTATTTGCGAACCCATCCACTTTTGTTGCGACGACACTTTGCTTCTTCAGAGAAGACAATGTCACAGATGGGTTTAACTGTGGAAAGTGGTCTGGCAGATAAGATCAGCTTAGCTGAAAGGCGATTGTTCTTTTCAACTGCAAATGCACACTTTAAAGCTGGTTGTCCAATGTTAGCTCTTGAAGTCTTGTCTAAAATGCCTGCAGTCACCATGAAACCAAAGAATTTACAGAATGAAACAAGCTCTTATTTGACAGTTAATTTTTCGTCTGAAGAATCTAAACATAAAGTTTTGGATTGTGATTGCTCGTCATCAATAATCAATGGTTTGGGATCGAAAGTTCCATCTGATTGGCTATCAAACGGACAATCCACTTCATCTCTTAGTTTTGATTGGAGTCAGTCATCTCTAACGATTGAAGACCAGCCATTAGAATTAAAATGGGATAGTGATAAGGAAGATGAAGAGGAGGAGATTGGCCTGTCAATGAAGGAAATAAATCCACAGTGTCCCACTGCTGCAAAGATCGAAGGAGAAAGTTGCTGTAATTTCTCAAGTTCAGCTGATGATTTTTTAAGTACATCAGAAGATGTCATTGCAGCACAGTTAAAATTTGGAGCTTGTTTGAAGATACTTACCACAGAGCTTCGTACATTGTCTACTGGATATGAAGTTGATGGTGGAAAACTCCGCTTCCAATTATACAACTGGCTTGAAAGAGAAATTACAGCCCTACAGAAAACATGTAATTACAATGTTGATCTTGAAGCTATCAAAGATAGTTTTGACCTTCCTGAAAGTGAACAGGCAGGAAATGGTATTGTTAACCAACAAAAGTCATTACATCAGCAAAGGTATTTGCAACGGAGGAGACTGTGGCTTCTGGAAAACCAACCACTTCTAAGGATGTTTCTTAGTTATTGTAGTCTCCATGGGTCTCATGGTGGAGGCCTGGCATCAGTCAGGATGGAGTTGATTCTTCTTTTACAGGAATCGCAACAGGTAATTTTTTTGCTGTAAAGTAAGGTCTTTTTACCTCAGGATTGGGTCTTCTTCTGAAACTGGGTCTTGATTAAGTTCAGTTAGTGAAAATATCCATGTGAGGCATTTTATCTGGTTATCTAGCACTGTATATATCAAACCAAAACGAGAAATATATAGAGTTACAGGTATGTTCTCTACCTCCATTTGCAGAGATCTATGCATTTAATTTCTAAGCAGGCTGTAAATCCTCAAATTACTTCACCGTTTTCATTGTTATTGAACTTGTCATTGCAATAATTCAATAGCCAAATTTGAAGAGGATTTGAAATAATGCAAAACAAGTCTGATTTATTTTAAAATTGACGTTAACCATTTCATAATTCAGTGGCACTGTGACTTAGCAGGTTAACCTGCCTGTCTAAAAATCTGGAGATCATGATTTTGAATGTTGGCAATGCATTTCTTCCAAATGGTTTTTAAATTGAAAGTGGTATTGTGAGTTTTCTCCATATGAGCCCTGAGGACCAGATTCAAGTCTCACCTGCTCAGGAAACACATTTGAACAGGCTAATTAAAAATAACCATCAAACAGTATTCAGTTTTGTTGGGTTGATATTTATTTTGTATCAACACTAAAAAGTATTGTTACAATTTTGTAAAAGCCTTAAAATTCCAAAGCCTTGCACTAGTTTGAAATCTTGGACACTTTAAACACATTAAGAATAGGCATTTCAAGTTAAAAAATCTGTATTTTCCATAGAAATGTTTGTATGTACTATTAAAAGCAAATGATCATAGGATGGGCACATGCAGTAGAAAGAACTGGGAATTTAATGTGATTTAAATGTCTATTTAACAAGCTTCAATGCAAGGAAACAAATCAGTTTAGTATTATGTTGCATTGGGCATAGTGACTCTACATTATTATTTAATAAACAGCTTTCATTGTGGTGCCAACTGTTTGACTGTCACTAAGATAATTGTATAATAAAAGTTATCGTAGATTATGCTTGGCAAAGCAGCTACAAAATTTCTTTCAGTAAGTATAAGCTCAGATCGTCTGGCCTGGGTGTAGTTGAAGGCTAAACATCCACTGAAGTTGCCATGTGGAAACTACTTGGAGGTCCTTTGAGGTAATTTGTGGAATATTTAAAATGCCGGATGGCAGTTAGCAAGTAAATCATCTAATTCTGATAATGTGGAATCAGGTCATTTGGCCCATCAAGTCACACTGACCCTCCAAAGAGCATTCCACCTGGACACATCCCCTTACCCTATTCCTGTAACCCCACATTTCTCATGGCTAACTTACCTAGCCTGCTCATCCCTGGAACCTATGGGCAATTTAGCATGGCCAATCCAGCAAACCTACACAAATTTGGACTGTGGGTGAACCCCCATGCAGACAATGTGCAAACTCCATCAAACAATCGCCCTGGACTGGAATTGAAGCTGGGTCCCTGGCTCTCAGACAGCAGTGCTAACCACTGAGCTACTCTGCTGCCCAACTACTTTAATAGTCAACGAGGAAAAATTAGAGAGTGAAATGTGCCCTGAGTCTTTGCCAACTATAAAACCGGCCATCAATTCCCAGCACCCTCACCAAATCCTCTTAGCTTCCGTCTGCCTGAAACACCTAACCCGAGCATCCTACCCTACTTCTGGTATTTATGTCTCATCCACCATCCTGCACTCCAAACCCCACTCACCAACGCAACCGCCCACCCCCAACTCCCCAAGCCAGGAAGGTTTGCTGATGCAATGTGCTTTTGAAGAGGCTCGACTGAAATGTTTGCACCAGAAACACTGAATTCTGGGCCAGGCAAGTATAAAGGAACAGAGTAGCAATCTGATTTCAGCTCTTTGGAAATTTGTGCCCAATGTGCCCTAAGCCAGCCTATGATAAGCCCAGTGTCCAATGGGTTATTTTTGTGATAATTTTCAGTGTTTTGCTATAGTTGCTCCATTCAAGACTAGCCATGCAGAAATGATGTTTGACTATAAAACATTTTATCTCATCATTGTAGCTAGAAAACTTCAACATCACAAGAAGGCTATTTCAGCCTTTTGAATCTGCTCTGCCATTTGATATGGCTGTGCCTGATCTAAGGTCTCAGATCCAAAATAAAAATTATTTGCTGTAAGTTAAGTTCAGAGATGCACATGCATTTCATCTATGGGCTAATACAACTGATGTTAGTCAGCATAGATGTGCTCTGTATAAATCTCCAAGTTTGTATTTGTACAAAATAAATGAGGATTTTCAGGACTCGAGCAGATCTTAAATTACCTTTTCTGTCATGATTCAACCATGTTTTTTAGGCCCTCACCATTTAATTATCTATTTATGTTGACATTACAAAAGTGAAAATAAATTTTAAACTATGCAGAATTTCAAATCATGTTAACATTTTGTATTTAGGAGCATTCAGTGAAACAGGTTACGAGTCCTTTTGTGCAACTTGCATCAATACCCCTGCTATTTGCCTGCACTGCAAGTGCCAAAACTGTGGTGGCTAATCCTAGACTCCATCTAAGCAACCTTACCCAGGACATTGTGAATACTATTGTAGAATTTGATTCTCCTCCACATCCAGACATGCAAAACAACAAGGTAGGTGTTATTTGATTCAATGCAATATGAGCGTAGCAAATAAAATATCTGCAGCAACCAATTGGATCTGGTGTTTTGACTACCACTGAGTTGCTTTGCCTTTATCACACTTTTTGAATTCATTTTGTTGCCCATTGTGTGTTGCGTTTTGAATCCAGTTCAAAGACATTTTTAAAAAAAAAATTAAAATGACATCGCAAAATGTTCTCACAACTCTGAACAGTTTTGTCACCTTACCTAAGGAAAGTTATATTGGCATGGGAGGCAGTGTAGAGAAGGTTCACTAGCTTGATCTCTGGTATAGGGGGACTGCTTTTAAAAAAAAGAAGTTGCGTAGGTTGGGCCTGCACTCACTGGAGTTTAGAAGACTGAGAGGTAACCTTCTTGAAACCTAAAAGATTCTTCAGGGTGTGTTACATCAATGGGCTTGACAGGATGGACATGTCTCCTTGTGAGAGTGTCTACGACCAGAAGGCATAATCTCAGAGTAAGAATTGCCCATTTAAAGTGGAGAGGGAGAGGTATTTCTTCTCGAAGGATAGTAAGTCTCTGGAATTCATTACTGTAGGTGACCATAGAGGCTGGGTTGTTAACTTCCAAGGCTGAGAGATTTTTCATCAGTAAAGGAATCAAGGATTACGGGGAAAAGAAGGAAAGTTAGGTTGAGGATTATAGATCAGATATGATCAATTTAAATGTCTGAGTCAAGTCGGGCTGGCCTACTTCTGTTAGGTCTTATGATCTAAGTTAGAGATTAGCGCAAGATTCAAGCCTCTGATGCAACCTTTGTCTCGTTGAAGCTTGCTTTGTGAGCCAGTTGCCACCTCAAAGTTAATATTGCATCAACTGAGCTGATTTTTCTTTTATATTAATGTGTATGCATTTTGTCAAGCTTTTACGTTTGCAAATGTGGCAGTAGGAATTTATAATAGTACTAAGAGTGTGAAACTTAAGATCAATTGGAAAAATAAAATAAATTGATTCAGTAAATTTAAAAGATGGTATTAGAGTCAGGAACCGGAGAGTACTGGTTAAATTAATTGGCAAAAAGTCCAGAGGTTAACATGCTTGTCGATCCAGCAAAGACTTGATGTCAGACTAGTGATGAACAAGGATTGAAATAACAATGCATCAATGGTGCTGTGTGCAACGAGCTCCAAATTATATATGACAGAATTTTATACCGGTCTTTAATATTTTGAGATGTGCACCTCCATGATTAGTTGTTTCTGCAGCTCTAAAATGAGAGTTGCGTTTGGTTCCTGCCAAAGGTATAACAGTAGTTTTGTGTTTTCGGAACATAAGAACAGAATTAGTGCACTCAGCCCCTTGAGTCTCTTCTGTCACTCAATGAGATCATGGCTGATCTGTGACCTAATTCTATATACCAACCTTTAGCCCATATTCCTTACACTTTTGTTAGCAAAGCTGTTACCTATCTCAGATTTAGAATTAACAACTGATCCAGCATCAACTGCCATTTGTGGAATGTCTACCAACCTTTGTATACAGAGTGCTTCCTAACATCTTTCCTCAATAGTTGGGCCCTAATTTTTTAGACTCTGCCCCTGATTATAGAATCTCCAACCAGTGGAAATAGTTTTTTTACCCTGCTTTTTCCTGTTAAAATTTTGAAAACTTCAATGATATCACCCTTTAACTTTCTAAATTCTACCAAATAAAATTGTATAATCTCTCCTCAACCTTAACTCCTGAAGTCCAGGTACAGTTTTTCAAATGTACGTTGCACTCCCTCCAAGGTCAAAATATACTTCTTAAGATGTGATGCTCCGATCCGCTGAAGCGTTTCAAGTGGGATCTAACCAGGGTTTTCTGTATGAAATTTGATGAATACAATAGAAATTGAAGTATGTAGGGTTTGAGATCATTGAAAATTTGGAATATATTCTAAAAGACATGGAGTATGGTACAAATTGATAACACCTCATTTCAAATGTACTGTGATGTTATTAAATCCCAGCTCTCGGAAGAGAGAAGTTAGAGATTACTGTCTTCCCCACAAGATGGGTTACTGCTTTTGAAATGTTTTTGATTCTCCATATTTGCTTTCTCTATTAACTTGTTTTCCCTTGATTCGTGTAATAACGCATTTGTAGTGAAAGTATTTAAATTGGAAAGCCAAGAGCAAAAATACCTTGGAGATGATACACATCATCTCTAGAGGAAAAATATCTGTCCTTTGATTTGACCATTGTAATGAGGGGTAGCCAATTCATCATTCATTTTTAGCTAAGAGGATATGGAAAACAAAGTTCGCTTGTGTCATTGTATATAATGTATTGTTATAAAGGCTGTTTACTTGCGCACACATTTATCTTTATTATATTTATTAATTTATTGAGCACTTATGCTTGGGCCTGATCTATTTTTTTAATGTGGCTTCGGATCTATCGGTTCATCCACAGCAGAGTTAATACTTAGAGCTTATCTAAACCTACTTAGTTCCACAATTTCTGTCCCTCATTCTAAGCAACACCAGTATCACATCTTCCAGTGGCATTCATACTAACCTCACCAGCATAGCTAACCATTTACGTTTCCCCATATCTCTTTATCACTCTTCTTCAATTTGATGCTGACATCAACTCTAGTTGAGTAGTTTCCACTGTGGGTTGGATGGTGACTGAAACAGATCAGTTTAGATTTGGTGCTGAGGTTAAAGAGTTTTTGATCTAGATGGTATTCAATATTTGCCCTGATGAAGTGGATAAGTATTGTCAGGTGGTCATTTGTATCATGCAGTCTTTCACAATATTCTGCTTTACCTTGCTTTGAATTTTGAAGTTGTTACTTTCAGATCTCGTGCTCAGGTAGTTATAGTTATCAGGGAAGCAGTGCAGAATTGTGAGTTTCTTAGAAACCCGAATCTCTGAAGTACAGTCCATGGAACCTTGCAATTTTTTTTATCATTCACAGGGCATGGGCATTGCTGGCTGGGTCAACATTTATTGCCTAGCCTTAGTTGCCCTCCATATGCTGGGAAACTGCTGCAGTCCATGTAATGTAGGTAGATCCATAGTACCTTTTAGAGAAGAATTTCTGGGATTTTGACCTCTCATCGCTAAAAGAATGGCAGTATATTTCCAAGTCAGGATGGTGAGAGACTTGAGGGGAGGGGAACTTGCAGATAGTGACACTCCCATGTTTTTGATGACCTTGTCCTTATGGATGGTATTGGTCATGGAATTGGAGGTTGCTGACCAAGGAACTCCTGAATTTCTGCAATGAATATTTTATATGGTTTACAATACAGTTTGTAAGCATCAGTGACAGAGGAAATGAATTTTTGTAGTTGTTTCATATTTGCTGTATTCAAATAGCTGTCACTTTTATCTACAAAGGAAGCAACTTGTACTTCAGAAGTAATTAATTGAGATGTATTTTATAGTACTTAAGGACCTCTTGTTATAGAAAAGGCTCTACAGAAATGCAGATAGTTGTTGAAATGACCTGAAAGTATAATGATCTAGTTGGTACTCATTAATTGAAATTTCATGAAGAAATAACAGAATTAATGTACACTTGTCCTATTTCACAGCTATTCGATCGACATGCTTACAGTTACTACTGGCTAAAAGGCCAACAGCTTCCTTGGGATAATCCACACACTCAAAACATTTTAAGCAGTTTATCTTTTTACATGTCTGAATTTGTCCATTTCTTTGCTTCCTAACATGTCATAACCTCTGGGCAATAGCTTCAACATATAATTGAACTGAAGTGTCATGTTTTTGTGATTTTGCTACTTGTAGGGTAACATTTAAACTGATACAAGAAAGTCCAGACAATTAAATTCGAATAGTACTTAACAAAATGAAGTCAATCTTGATTAGAACTTATACTGGAGTACAGTTGCTTAACATTTAGTAGAGGATGGCACAGAATTGAATAAATGATCCCAAACAAAAAATCATACGTTTTGGAATGGTGCAATACAAACAAAGCTTAGTGTTGCCCTTTATGTTATGAGACAGACTGTTTTGTTGCCTTCAGTGCCATTGATGTGTAGTACATTGTTGAAATTGTATTTTTTTTTAAAAAGTAAAGGCAAGTTGCTGTTGGCCAGTTCCAAAAGATCAGCTAGTCATTCTGGAACAGTGGCCTTAAACCAGCATTATTCAGATAACATCACTTCAGACCTGTGTAGTGTTAATGACAGGAGTGTCCGCACATTAAGGCCAACAATTCTGTTTTTAATTCAATTCAGAAGAACTGAGGAATCAGTACAGAAGCATTTTTTTGAGTTGAATTCAGGGACTCTCACAGGTGAACTCAGAAGCAGTTGTGAATTTCTCTACTGGTAGAGGATTTTTAGTTCCATTCAATGCAAGCCAGTCACCCTAGTAAAAGTATCTTGTCAGTGCAGCTTTAAGGCATTGAATACTGAGTGCAGATTACCCCAAGGCAGATAGCAGCCTTTTAGCCAATGTTGGATGTAAGCATGTCGATCCAATACCTGTGAAATGGGACAACTGTATATTAATTGTTGTTTCTTCTTTGTTGAAATTTAAGTTGATGAGTACCGAGTACTTCATTATGCTTTCAGGTCACTGTTCATGAGTAAACAAAAACGAAACATAAATTTGGAGCCCCTGAATGACAATGAGCAAACAGAGGCTGAAGGTACCACTGTTCTGTCTGTGACTCACCTTGTTGATTTAGAAGTTTTTGACATCATTTTTGATAAAACAGAAGATTAAGGGATAATCTTACTGAAAGATACTAATGGGGCTTGACAGGGTAGATGTTCAGAAGACTTATCCATGAGTGGGGGAGTCCTGAACAAGGGAACATAGCTACAGAATTAGGAGGTGCTCAGTTAAAACTGAGAAGTAAAGGAATTTCTTAAGGTCACGAGAGTCTGGAGTTGTCTACTTCAAAGAGTTGTGGAGGCTTGGTTATTTAAAGGAGAGGTATATAGATTTTTGAAATTTTAGGGAGTTGACAGCTCTTCTATGTTGGCACGAGAAAGGAGTTGCAGCTGGATAATCAACCATGATTTTGATGAATGGAAGGACAGGGGTTTGAAGGGTCGAATGACTTACTTTTATTTTGATTTCTTTTGTTGTGTCATCATTTTGGTCATGATTAAGCACCTGCATCCCATGTGTTGGTTTTAGCAGTTTTGAACCAAGTCTTCGAAAAACATATCCTATCCATCTCCACTGATGTGAAACTGTTATTGCTTATATCCTGCATGATTGCCTCATGGAGGTCACTTGTGTTTATTCTTTTCTCCTACTATTTTACTTGCATGAACATTCTAAAACAGCATTAATGTTAATCTAATCATAATATAATTAATGCAAGTAGTTCAAATTCTCCCAGACTTCAATGATGCTAAAAAACTGATCACTGGAGGCCACCGAAGTCTCACATTTAATTCTGTTGTTCCCTCTCTACAAGTACTTCCAATCCGAGTGTTGACAGCATTTTCTGTTCTTATCTTTCATTCTTGTTCTTCAATTATCTTTTTCTGAATTATGAGCTGTTATATTTTGGAGCATGATTGACTTTTAAAGACTAAAGATATGAACATTTCCTATGGTTGCACACGGTGGTTGCACATAGTTGCTTCATACTGTCCTGAATTGTATTCCAACTTCGAAACTGATTCCAGAACAGAATCCTTTTGCAACCTGGGGATTGTCTGTATCAGTAAACAGTTAGTGTGACATAGTCTGACTAATTTTATAACTACACTTCAATATTCAAGAATGGTTAGTGCAGCTTTAAAACCTTAGGGCTCAGATGCCTACAATCTTTCATTAGCTTACCACGAGTGTTTTGAATTGGCTCTTTGGAATTAAATGATACGGAAAACAAAATGTCCTTTTTAATTTTATTGGCACATTAATATGCATTTAACATATGAATAAAGAATATATTTCATTTCACCATTATTTAATCTTGTGCTTTCAAACCAAATATTTGTATACTTAAAATAGAAGGTTGAATTTCTAGAATTATTAGTAGCAGTTAGAATCATAGTATAGCTTCAACTGGAGACTTGACGCTTATTTTTTTCTTTCAGATCTATGTAATGCACACTGTGGCAGCTTCTCTGTCTGCATGCCTGTACCAATGCCTTTGTAATGGCCATAGTTATGGGTAAGTAGAAATGGCGTATATTGAGGCAGAACCTTTTTTGATTATTTTGTCCCTTTTCCCTACTCATGTCAACATTCACCCTTAAAGCATGCTAATTTCATGAGTGCCAGGCAATGAGCAATATCTGGTACCAAACTTGGTTGAAGTTTATAAACAAGTAACAAAGAGGATTGAGGGCAGAACAGTGGACATGATCTATATGGTGTTGACAAGGTTCCTTATGGTAGACTGGCTAGTAAGGTTAGATCAGAATAGAGGGAGAGCTAACTATTTGGATACAGAACTGGCTTGAAGGCAGAAGACAGAGGTGATGAAGGGTTGCTTTTCAGACTGGAGGGCTGTGAGCAGTGGTGTGCAGCAATTAATCCATATTGGTGCTGGCCTTGCTACTTTTTGTCATTTAAATAAATGATTTGGATGTGAAATAGTGATATGGTTACTAAGTTTACAGATGGCACCATAATTAGAGGTGTAGTGAACAGTGAAGAAGATTACCTCTGAGTACAAGGGGATCTTGATCAGATGGGCCAATGGTCTGAGGAGTGGCAGATGGAGTTTAATTTAGATAAATGTGAGCAGTGAGGTGCTAAGTTTTGGAAAGACAAATCAGGGCAGAACTTATACACGTAAGGTCCAAGGGAATGTTCCTGAACAGAGATCTTGGAGTGCAAGTTCGTTACTCCTTGAAAGTGGAATCACTGGTAGATAGGATAATGTAGAAGGCATTTGGTATGATTTTCTTTATTAGTTCGTGCATTGAATATAGGAATTGGGAGATCATGTTACATTGGTTAGGCCACTGTGTGCAATTCTGGTCTCCCGGCTATAGGAAGGATGTTATGAAAGTTGAAAGGATTCAGAAAAAAAAAGACTGTCAAGGATATGACCAGGGTTGGAGGGTTTGAGCTACAGGGAGAGGCTGAATAGACTAGAGCTATTTTCCAGCGTGCAAGAGAGGCTGAGGGATAACCTTGTAGAGGTTTATAAGATCATGAGGGTCATGGATAGGATAAATAGACAAAGTATTTTCCTGGGTTGGGGAGCCAGACTAGAGGGCATCGGTTTAGGATGAAAGGGGAAAGATATAAAAGGGACCTAAGGGACAACTGTTTCCACACACAGTGATGAGCGTTTGGAATGAGCTGTCAGAGGAAGTGATTATATTACACCATTTAAAAGGCATGTATGTAATTAAAAATATTTTAGGTAGATGTGGGCCAAATGCTGGCAAATGGGACTTGATTAATTTAGAATATCTGGTCGGTATGGAAGAGTTGGCCCAAAAGGTCTGTTTCTGTGCTGTATATCTCTGAATCTAAGGTTATTTTGCAAGCAGTGATTCTTCAAGGAAGATGTGATTGTTGCGTAGAATCAGTGTAGATGCACACACATGCCCCCACTTTTTGATATAGTTTCTTAGTGAATCCTGGGTGATTTTTTTTCCTTTGCTTATCTGAAAGAAGGCTGAGGCTAAAGCATCCTGCAGTGACCTTGGCATGAAACTCTGGATATGTTTGACTTGTTTAAGTGCTGACTTGATTATAAACTAATTCTGATTAAGATAATCCACAATGAATATGATTTCTTTCAAACTTTGCACAAGAGTTCCCTTGAGCTCAGAGCACTCGGATGGTGCTAAGAAATCATTAAAATCTTTTCTTCATTTCATTTTTTAATTCTCTGACCTATTAATCCATATTGAAATTTGCTAGATATTCATTGCATACTGTCTGTTGCTGTTGGATATACATTCTCTGGTGTACTCATTGATTCTATTTGTACTTTGAGTGGTCCATTTGCTTAACCTATGCTCTCATCAATTTATTTTTCTTCATTTGGTGATCATATTCTTCCTGCTCACTCCCCTCCCCGTTTGCTCTCCCATTTGATTGTGCGCAATTGGTCTGCTCTTAGTGCTATATTTTTTCCTTCACTTTCAACCAAGTGCTTTCCCTTCCTCTTCTTTTTAACAACTGAACATTGCCTGCCACATCATGACTCGCCTATGTTAATTCACCAGTATTCTCAGCACCAATCATCTAGTTACTGCAACTTGTGTTTTAATGCTCTGTCAGATGGCTTTCTTTTCTTGCTCATCACTGTAATTAAAATCAATGCTCACTCAACTGTGCACTAAATGAATTATTTGAATATTGTCTGGGAACCAGAACTGCACATTAAAAGAAGGATATTGCCTGTATTGGAGTGTACTAGCTATAAGGAGATGTTGGACAAACCTTTGCTAGAGTGTCAGAGGCCTGAGGGGTGACCAGAAATATTGAAAATTGAGAGACATAGGTAGGGTGTATAGTTGGCGTCTTTTTCCCAGGGTGGAAATGTCAAATATTGGAGCCATAGGTTTATGGTGAGAGGGGAAATGTTTACAGGAGATGTGTGAGGCAAGTTTGTTTTTTCAACCGAGGTTGATGGGTGTCTGGACCACACTCTGAGGGGAGATGGCAGAAACCGTTACGTTAGCAAAGTTTAAGGTGCATTTAGACAGACACATGAACAGATAGGAAATTGTGGGATACAGTTCATGTGTTGGCAGATGGGATTGTTCTGGAATGGCACAATGATCAGCGCTGATAGGGTAGCCTGAGAGGCCATTCCTGTGCTGTTCTGTTTTGTGTTCTAATTAAAAATTGAAGTACCTAATTATGTATCTTCCACAACCCAGTTACTATGTTCTCCGTCTCTGTTTCACTGTCCCCTTTAAGTAATCATTTCCTTCACTGGACCTGTTACTTTTTGCCCCATAGTTTCTTGAACACACTTCTCACCAATTCTGTGTCTTTTCCTCCTCCTCTCCATTTCCCCCTCAAAAAAAAACTACAGTCATCTCCATCCCTGGCCGTGTTTCATTCTTTCCCTCCACCTTTTGCCCCTCTATTTCATGTGTGTACTTATCTGTTCAATTTACCATTCTCTCCTATTTTTCTTCACTATACTGTCACAACTTTTGCCCACCCTTCCCTAACCCTCACCCAAACTAAATTATATGCCTCTTGCTCTACGGCACTGTTTTGCACTCATGCTGCAATCATGGAGCTTCTGGACTTGTTTACAAGTCCACCAACCATTGTTCTTAATGTTTTTATCAACAAATTTAAGACAGCTTTGTGTAAATCTCGTTAATGCTTACCTACTTGTCAAATAAAATTGATATTAGAAATTAGAAATACCTCTCATCCTCTCTTCCATCCACCCCATTCCTACTCTCATGATTTCACTAGTCATTTTAATCTCTAAATACCTTTGTATCCCTCACTGCTTGACATGCTGTTTGTTTTCTTTTTTTCCTTCTTGACCTGAGGCTCTGTGGGTTGGTAGTCATTCTGAGGATCAGCTAATGCTTCAGTGAAAGAAAAGCAAAGCATGTATTAATGCAAACATTTCAGAACTAGTGGCCACTTCTAAACCTTGCAGTCAATTAAGTTCTTTTGAGGTATGGTCACTTTTGTAAATTTAGAAAACAGCTGTGAATTTGCACACCATAAGCTCCCATGAATTGAATTGTAGTAATGGTCAGATAACTGTTCTTATGTTAACTAAAGTATAAATATTGAGCAGATACCAGAGATAATTCCTACACACTTGTTAGAAATTTTGTCATATGGACTTGTATGTCTATTTAAGAGGACTTCCCTTCTGACAGCGCAACATATTGTCAGCACTACTCTGCAATGTCACCTTGGATTTTTGTAGTCTGATCCTTGGAGTGAACATTGAACCTAGAAATGTATGGCTTAGAAGCAACAGTGGTACCAGCTTAGCAATGGCTGAAACATGAAAGTAAACTCATATTAATTTTTTTTTCCAGTTCTTCATATGCAAACCAGTTCACTGGGATGGTATACCAGAGTTTTCTGTTTGCGCAGCAACGTTCAAACAGAGCAGCAAGTTTAGATGGTACAATAACTCCCAACACTTCCCCAGACCACTGGCCAGGTAATAGCTATATATACTTCTGTTCAGCAGATGTATTGTTGAATTTAAAATTGCTTGTTGTGTTTGACTTACTTTACCACAGAATAGACTGTTGCAAATTTGAAGTGGGTGGAAGAGTCCACACAGTTGACTTGCTACCATATGTATCCTACCCTTTCAAGCCAGTTGATCTTTGTTCTGGAAAAGTTTTTATTCTTCATGATTCATAGGCTACTGATCTCTTCAAATGAATAATTGTCATCTTATCTGCATGCTTTTTCTACATTTATTACTGTCTCTAGCATTAGTCATTCATGTTCCCTTTTAGGATGAGAGATAAGGAAAAAATACAAAGGAACACAGTATTTCCACAATATATTCCTTTTTAAAAGCTAAGTTTAGATACATCTTTGTCAAAGAAATTTGAAATACAGTAGTCCCCCCAGATCTGTGGGGAATACGTTCCAAGACCACAGATAGTAACAACCCCATTAATTTAAATGGGAAATCTATCTCCCTGGCAACCTGCTAGTTCCTAGTTCTGGAATGTTCCATGTCGTATTTTCAGGCTGCAGCAAACTGGGGATAACTGATACTGCGGAAAATGATTCCGCGGATCCGGCATTCGCCCTGTGCATTAATTTCTGAATATTTCAATTCACAGGTATAAAGGAACTAAATCATCTCTTGAATTCTGCTGGAGACGAGGATAAACCCAAACTGACAATCCTACTCTGTGAGGTATTGACAGCGGTTTACCTTAGTCTTTTTGTTCATGGCTTGGGAACGCACTCCAGCAATGAGCTATTCCGCCTTGTAGCTCATCCTCTCGATAGCAAAATGTGGGCTGCAGTTTTTGGGGGAGGTGCCCAGCAACCTCTGAAGGGTCAAATCCAACCTAAATCTGTAACAGGTTTGTTAATTTATTTTTCTCATCTGCGTTCTATGTGAATGTTCTTCATGTAAATTTCTAATCTCGTGTTTCAACAGCATATATGCCGATCAGTGTGGTTGCAATCTGGAAATAAATTGACAATATTTTGTAGATCAGTCAATATTTAAGAATATTTCTTCATTTCTTTCCAGCTGTAATGAGCAATTTCAGGCTGTTAACCTACCGTTTACCACCAGTGTTCCTGCAATTTATTTTTTCTGCTTGGACCTCCAAGGTCCAGACACAGCAGTAGCTTCCATACTTGGAAGTCAATGCTGTGAATAGCGTCAGTGTGCTGATTGCTGTATACAGAGCCTCAGGTGCTCTGCAGCTTTGAGAAAATGTCGGCCACCTCCACTGAAAATTAAAGAAGCAGTTCTATATTTTTAGCGTTTCTTGTGCTAATTTGTTTCTCAACATTTAGTTTGACTTCTTTGATTCTCACAAACCACATTTTCATCTCTGTAGTTAAGCTATGAAATAACGCTATATTCTAGTAAAAACTTGGAAGGTAAATAGTATTTTTCTTCCTGACATGTTCTTTACTGCTTTGTCTTTGTCATATTTGTGCTTAGAATTTCCTTAAATATAACTTTGTCCTTAACTGAGTCATCAAAAATGTGTGATTTTTCTCAGTTTGATAAGTGCATAAATGAAGAAATTATTTAGTGAAATTTTACTATGTAGTTTGCTTTTGCTATGTAAAGTAACAGCTGAGTGTTGCTTATATTCTCAAATGGTTTTACCTTAAGATTTTTTTTACATTCATACTTCTGTAATACAGCTTAATGAGAGATTTCTTAAATAATCTGATGAATTTTCTTCTATTAATTTGAGTGGCAATTCCGTCTTCAGCTTATTACTCCTAGATCAATTTAAAATCAACTTTTTGACAGCTTTTTTTTTGTTCTGTACTTCTCATACTGCTAAAGTTAATTGACGGAAGAGCTGAACAGATTTAATACTTTTTAAAAAAATAATGGTTCTGATCAGTCCACAATTGCTTGTGTAAGTTACATATTTTGTGCAGATGAATTAAAATTGCCATTAAATGTCTAACCAGAAATGTTAAATAAGGCCCATTATCCGATCAAAACGGGTGGAGGGAGTATTTTGTTTGTATAATCGAATGCTCGGATAATTGAAGTTTCTCTGTCTTGAGGAATAAATTAATAATTTCTCTCAATTTCTTGTGGTAATGGTATAGTTGAATATGAAGGAATGACAGTGAGGGGAGCATGTTTTAGCACTTCTGTGCATGTTAGGGTGCAGATTCATAGTCAATGCAGAGATTCGTTGCATTTTTGTGAACAGAAATCTGGCAGCAGATTCAAAGTGAGATTGGGAAAATAGGTGATAAAATTGTTTACTTATATTGTGTGATTACTTAGAAGTGGCGTCAAGAGTAAAATAAGATAAGCAGCAGTTTGTCCAGCATTTCGTGTCTCCTCCAGAGAATAGGAGCACAGGGGGAAGAAAAATCAAGGTAATACGTGTAAATAACGAAGCTTAGCAATCCAAGTTGCCATTCCTTAATCCTCAGGAAAGCAAAGTGGGACACTTCCAATTTGATCAAAGATGATGTGTGTAACTGGGCTGGAATCAACGAGGGATTTTTTTTTTAAAACATGGTCACGGTTATACTGTGAACCTTTAAGAATTCATTTGTAAGCTATTGGTAATTTTCCATAACCCAATTTTCGGAATCTATCTTATTGTATTCTTCTTTCCAGCATGTCCCACAGCATTCAATTTACTGGCTCAATCTTACAGCTTTATGCGTTTTATTTTTCCACAAATTCATTTGCAAAGGCATTACTGTGGTATCAAGGAGATAATTTTGAAATAAAAATGAAATGGAGAAACTCAGCAGGTAGTGCAGCATTCTTTGGTTCTGGAGAAGTCATATTACACTCAATACTAACTTTTTTTCTCCCTCCACGGATGCTCCCATACCTGCTGAGTTTCTCCACCACTTTGTTTTTATGTTTGATCACCAGCATCACAGTACTTGGCTTTTGAGGTAATTTTGCATGTCACTATATGTGTTCAGAGTCCCAAGAAACCCAGCCATTTTCCGCATGACCTGCTGTATCACTTTTTACTGGTTATAAACTGAAAATTATTTGCAATTTGAGGCCACCTACTTATAACTGCAAAATTCAAATCAATGAGTTTTTCCAAGTATTATTTTAAACTTCAGACATATCACTTTTTAAATTTAAAAGTGATCTTATTGCTAACCATGATGACTAAACTATTTAGATTTGACTTGATCTTTCAGGCATTGAATGAGGAAGTACAGTAACTTAAATTTTTTGAATGGTCGGTAGCAAGTGATATGAATATAATGCAAAATTGAAAAACTAATGTAACAGATGCCAATTTGAACCGTACTAACTTAGTGTTATGCTGTATATATTAGGTACAAAATTTCCTGATTGAGCTGTAAATTGTTTCTCAATATTTTACCATTTTTATGTTGTAGTAGTTAATCTTTTCAATGTAAATGTTATCACTCACCCAAGAACAGAGAGCATGCCCATAGTTAGTGACTATATTCATGGTGAAGCAATCCTTTTATGAAAAATAAGTTATGTTAAAATGCATACTTTAGGAATTTCAAGAAAGTCTATGGCTATTGTTATGGAAGTTTTGCATATAATGTTCCATAAAACCTGTAAACTATTGCCACACTTGGCCAAAAATTAATTTATTTCAGCAAAGCAAAGCATTGATATTTTCAAGCATTTCTACAGCATGTTATGCATTTCTTAAAGAAATAATTAAAATCAGGGTTATGTTCACAGATGTATACATGAATTTGATCATCAATTACTTAGTTAAAGGTAGTCTGGGTGAAAATCTGATATTTTATCCTGTATATGCTACTTCAAGGTCTAAAAACTAGCTTAAAACAAAATGTTTTTAGTATTCATGTAGTAAGGAAACCAAAGACTTCAAACGATTTACTCTAAGTTTCCAACCTTATCAAAACATGAATACTACTTAAAAAAATTTTAAATTTGCATGTTTGTATCCATATTCTCATTTTTTTTATTCGGCACTAACTCAGTACTTAGAAATGGTGATGTTCACAAATAAAAGCAATGAATGAGAGTGAGTTGCTCAGTATCCACTGTTCACAATCACATATATATGTTACTTTCATGTTTTTCCAACAGCAGATTGATACTTGTCTATTTTGACAGGAAGGTGGTTACCTGAGCATAGTCAACAGCAGATAGTAATGTACTCCGTGGATTGTGTGGGGTTTTCAAAAGCTCTTGCAGTCTTCAATCCTGCGCGTTCTGCAAGTGCAGCAGGCAAGACTACTAGGACTAGAATATTTGCTTTAGCCTTTACATATGAAGCCATTACAAAGTAATGATTGTTATCAAATTTTTGATTTATTACTGCTTTCGCAATGCATTGCTTTAAACAGTACGTGCGCATGATGGTTGAATTTCTAATGCTTTTTTATGTTTTATTTATTGTACGCTTCAACGAAGATGAGTTTTTAATTATCAACACTAAGTCTTTAGTTTGGAGCTTTAATAGAGCAGCCAGATTTTTTTCTTGTAAACTAAATTTGCTCCAAACGTTTGGGCAGAATTTTACCTAGGTGAACCGTTGAATGGTTTTCAACATCCGTTGGAATAGAATATTTCAAAATTTTTAACACAAAATAAGTTTTACAAAACAATCATATTTACGTTAGTGCAATGATTACTCTTGCTTTCAATTATAAAATCAACATGAAATGCGATGTTTCATTATGTAATAAAAAGACGATTACATTATTTAATTCTGTTGAGGGTTACAAATTTTTTTCAAATTTTCAATCCAACTGGAATATACCAAATGGATCTGTGGGAGGTTGTCTTGTAATAGTTATTTTTCTTCTATTTCTCCACACTATGTTGATGGCCAGCATTTATTGCCTAGCCTTTATGTTGCACTGAGCACAGATTAGATTCCTCCACAGGTATGGCAAGTTCCTTTCTCTGAAGATCATGAGCGAACCAATTAAGTCCTCAACAAAAGTGAACAGTTTTTGTGGATGTAATTGAATTTACTTCATACCTTACTAAAATTGACCTTGCGTTTACTAGTCCTATGCCATAACCATTATTTTATAATTCATAGAGCAGACTGAAATCAGTTTCACATCAGTTATGATTGCACCTAATCACAAGGCATATTTTTAAACTGTAAGTTCCTCAGTGCTTCACATTTTAAATGCTAGTATTTCATATTGCCCAATATTTTTCTCATAGCTTTTGCTGTTTTAAATATAAGCTTTCTGGCCTTTCTTGAAAACTGAATTGAAAATTAATGGCATAAATATTATAGAACATTTGCAACGTAGTCAGGAAAGTGAAAAAAGATTGATTGAAAGGAGAGACTTACTACCCCATTGAGTTAACTGTACCTATATATGCGCTATTAATAACTGAAGGAATTAAGCATGCTATACATAATAAAGCTTAATTGTACAAATACTTTGCTGCACCCAAAGAAATTATTTGATTTTTATTTCAGATAAATTGTGTGTAAGAGACTAAAGCAATATAAACTGCTATCAGAAAAGCCAATACATCTTGATTTGCAATTCTAATAGTTTAAAATAGTGTTAATTTGAGAAACAGCATATTTTATATAAATTTTACAAACATCAAAACATATTCCGTGATGCTCAGCTTACTAATGTAATTGGATTGTTCTATTGTGTTTTATTTGCACTTCAGTGATAAAGAAATAGGAGCATGCTGCAAATCATGAGGGACAGTGAGGAGGTGCCATTGTCTCATTCCAGTGGTTCCCAATACTTTCTTAATTTTGAGACAAAACTGTTGAAGTACACTGGTCATTTGGCTTCAGTATATTTAACTCCTAAATTCAAAACATTTTATCATGCAAATAATTGAATAATTCTTGATTTTATAATCTCAAATGTTGACGTCAAGGTTAAGAAGTGACCAGTTTTAATTGTATAGGATGAGTAATAGCAAACTTAAATGAAAGGTTTATGCCCTTTTTTCTTATTTCTGATTGACTCTTTAGCTAACATTATTAAATTCTGTGAATGTATATTTTATGATTTGGGTTTGTTACCTTGGCCTTGCACGGTATTCTGAAAGCTCAGATGGTAAACTTAATTTTCAATAGTCAGTCAGAAACCTTTTTAATTTCATTTGATGCGCTTAATTTGAAGTCCATGCATAAGTGTTCTTTATTTTGTTTTTTATGGAGGAGTTGGTGCATGCAATCTTCAATTTTTTTTGCAGTAAATCAGCTGAATCATTGCAGCATTTAAATTTAGATTGCTGTACAGATATTGAAACTGTATTTTAGCAGCATTTAAATTCCGGAATATGGCAGTCCATTGTCCTAATGAAATTTCAGTCAGAATTAAAAAATTGTTGTCTGGTATCTTATTTAGAAAGAATAGCTAGTTGTTCAATATTCTGAAAAGTTAGATGCTTCCATGAATATTTACAATGATGTTTTTGTAATATTATGTTTCTTATTCAATTGTGGGGTGTTGGTGCTGCTAGCTAAGCCAACATCTATTGTGCACTCCTGATTGTCCTGCAGTTGTTGAGTGGCTTCCTTGGCCATCTCAGAGGACAACTTAGAGACATCTGCATTGCTCAGGTCACATGGAGGTCAGACCAGATAAGAATTCCTTCTGTAGATGGTATCAGTGAAGACTTGGATTTTCAAAATAATCAACTCTGGTCATATTTGGCTTTAATTCTGCATTTTGATTGAACTCCAATTTTGCCATGTATGTTGTGGAACTTAAACATACATCCTCAGAACCTGGCCTATTGACATTACCTCTTTGCCACCACTAATAGAACTACCCTTGAACAGAGATGCTGGTTGAAATCTGAAATCTAGCCACAAACTGGTACAATCATTTAATGTTAGAATAAAAGCGGAATATTTTGGTGCTAGAATTCTGAAACAAACAATGCCTGAGAAACTCAGCAATTCTGGCAGCATCTGTGGAGAGAAACAGTTAATGTTGCGAATCCAATATGACTATTCAGAAAAGTTCGGAAGAAGACTCCTACCAGACTCAAAGTAACTCTCTCTATCCACAAATGCTGCCAGAACTGCTGAGTTTCTCCAATATTCTGTGTTAACCGTTTAATGTTGATATTTCAAGATGCTTGTTATCAATTTGCAGCTTAAGAATTGGGTTTTGGAGTGGGTCAATCACAATTGTACTGTATTCTTTCATAAACAGCACTCCTTTCTAATTTTTATGAAACATTTTATGCTTAATTTTCAGTCTGTATATAGTCAAAGATTTTTTAAAAATTCCTATATAGAATATTTCTTAGGAAATTATATAAATGGAAGACTAATGTCACTGTTTTTAAATATTGTGCTTTGATCTTGTACTGGACTCAAATCCAACTTGGAATAATGGGATCACAGTTTAGTTGTCAATGGAGTGTCAGAAGTATGGTGGGTTTGAAATTAGTTCAAAGTGAATGTCGTTATGATCCCAGTTCTTCGTAATCTTCGGCTACTGAGATTCCAGAGTGAAACCAGCTTGATAAATCATAGTCATGGAATTAGAATCCCTACAGTGTGAAAATGAGCCATTTGATCCATTGAGTCTGCACTGACCCTTAAAACAGTATCCTTCCCAGACCCAGCTCTCTCTTTCCCCCCCCCAAACACCCTATCCCTCTAACTCCACATTTTACAACGCCAACCCCATCTAGCCTGCCCTAACCTGCACATCTTTGGACTGAGGGAGGAAAACAGAGCACCAAGGAGCAACCCATAGAGACAGGGGAGAATGTGCAAACTCCACACAGTTACCCAAGTTGGAATTGAACGTAGGTCCCTGGCTCTGTGGCAGCAGTGCTAACCAGTGATGTTTGGAATTAGTTATTGTCAGGGCCAGTACTTGAGGGGCTAGTTAGTTCAATTGACGATGACTGATCTGCAATGCCAAGAATTACCAATAGTATGGGTTCAATTCCCACACCACCTGAGACTACCATGAAGGATTCTCCTTCTCAACTCTGCAATTGCCAGAGGTATGATGACCCTCAGGTTAAACTACTCCGCAAGTCATTTCTCTCTAATCAAAGAGCACCTCTATGGTCTGATAGGAGATGGCAACTACTTTACTGACTGAAACATTCACTAAAAGTTACTGATATTCTTTGACAAAGGAACACAAGTTTATTGCACAGAAAGAAAAACTGTCAAAAGGTGTGTGTGTGTGGCAGCTTGAAAAGAGCTTAACCCAAAATAAAGTTTTGACATTTTTCCCTACTAGGATCCTTTTGAAGGTACCCAATACCAGTCTCGTGTTGGTAATAATTTAACTTTTTTCTTAACTGACTCTCTTCAGTTTTTGACCTAGAGACTTATTTCCAGTTCTGATAATCTGCTGTCCTTTCCCCTTCTGACAGCCTGAAAGTTTCTATATGTTGGGAACTTCACAAACTAACTGAAGTTTGGGGAATTTCATACAACTATTAGATTGTCCTTCTGCCAGGATTCTTCTGAACTGAGCACAAACTAAGTGGCATTGGCCAATTTTTCTGTATTTCATAAAGTTTGACATTTTTAACACATCATTTAACTTTTCAGTTATCTGATCAAGGCATTTAACTTGACTTACGTGCTTTCTTGGAAGTCATATAGTTCACCATTCTAAATTACTTTCTGATCTCTGTTTTAAAAAAAAATTACTTTCACAAATCTGAAACCAGAAACCTATTTTACCTCTACCTGAAAATCCAATCTCCTAAAAGGTAATGATGCACATCATATACAATCTGTTGTTAAAACTCACACTGGAAATCAAACCTTGCTGTTCCCAGAGTCATCACAGAAGTTAAAACTGTTATCAAGTATGGGCAGTTCCCCATTTTGTGATTTTCAAAGGCAGATTGGCAAACAGCATTAGTTAGGTTCCTGTTCTGAATGAGAATCACTATATATTGCAAGTGATTTGACTCTAGCTACAGGCAAACAGTTATAAGTCATCAGCATATAATCCTGTTAATTAAACTGCAATTCCCTTATGAACTCCCCTTATATACACACACAAATACCCAAAGTAAAATAGGTTAGAGACAAGGGAAAACTAGAAATACAGATCAATGGTCTTTCTCCCAGTACAGTTGTTGTGATGACAATTCCTCTGCTGGCCAGCACATTACCTCAGTCATCTTTCTCTCTTTGCTTCCCCTGCCTGGGAAGAGACACAGTTTACAACAATTGTTGCCAGAAAGATTAACAGGTTTACAGCAAGGCTTCACTACCAGGTCAGAGAGACGACTACTAACTGGGAAAAATCTGACCCTCTCTCTAACTTGTTCTTGGGTAACTGAACAACCATCTCTCAGTTTGTAGGCAAAAATGTATGTGATTGATAACTGATCGCTAGTCCATAGATCAATCAATTTTTATTGCCAGCGCAAGCTGCATCAGTGTACAGCCTTGTTCCAAATCATCTGCAACTCTGCAATTACTACTTGTCTAAATAGTTCTTTTCTTATGTCAGGTTACTTGCATTTGCATTTCCAAACACTAGTTTATAAAACAACTCTGAAGTCCGTGTAGACCACATCCACAGCTTTGCCTTCATCAATTCTTTTCATTAACTAAATGGAGTTCTTGAAATAATAAAACATAATTTCCCATGCACACAACCATATCAACAATCTCTAATCAGTCCTTGCCTTTCCAAGTAGATATAAACCCTGTACCTCAGAATCCTTTCCAACAGCTTGCCCATCATGAATGTCAGCTCACTGGAATATAGTTTCCTGGCTTTTCCTGATCACCTTTCTTAAATAATGGCACTACTTTAGCCAACCTCCAGTCTATCAGCACTTTGTCTGTGGCTGTTAATGATATAAAGATCTCCAAAAGGGGCCTCTCAATCACTTTGCTAGCTTCCCAAAAAGTTCTAGGGTGCACCTGATCAGGTCTCGGGGATTTATCTTTATTCTTTCATCATTCATGGGATGAGAGCATCACTGGCCATGCACAGCATTTGTTTCCCATCCCTAATTACCCAGAGGACAGTTGAGAATCAACCACATTGCTGTGGGTCTGGAATCGCATATAGGCCAGACCAGGTAAGAATGGCAGCTTCCTTCCCTAAAAGACATAAGTGAACCAGATGGGGTTTTTCAGCAATCGACAATGGATTTATGATCATTGTTAGACTCTTAATTCCTGATTTTGTTTTATTGAATCAAGATTCCACCATCTGTCTTGACAAGGTTTGAACCCAGATCCCCAAAACATTATCAGGGTCTCTGGATTAATAGTCCAGTGATAATACCAGTTTCTACGGTGAATACTGACCGTAGATACTAAATTACTAATTTAGTATCTCTCCTGCGGTTCCACACATAGTTATGAGTTGCATTCACCATTTTTCTTAAATAATACCTGCCTTCAAAGAAATTTTGATTTTTAAGGAAGGAAATTTCAAGTTTCTCTTGATGTATATTTTTTGCCACATCCTTCACGTTTTTCTTTACTTAAGAGATAGAAGCAATAGCAAAGTTGCCTGATCCAGAGCTGAAGCTTGAACCTTCTTATTTCCACATATCTGAGACTGAAATAGTTGAGGTTAGTGAGTAAATACTTGAACTGCCTAGTATTTCTACATTATAGCTAATAAAATTAACTATCCAAAAACAATTACTATAAACACCTGCAACTAATATTGTGAATGCAAACAAATAGTCTGCATCAATATGCTGGGATGGAAATGGTCAAGAGCATCAAGTTCCTGGGAGTAATGATCACCAACAGTCTGTCCTGGTCCACTCATTGCGACAGTCAAAAAGTACAACAATGTCCCTCCTTCCTCAAGAGGTCATGGAAGTCAGCATGTCCACAAGGACTGTTTCCAAGTTTTATGGTTATACGATGGAAGGCATCCTATTTGATTGCATGACAGCATGGTATGGTAACTGCTGTTCCCAAGACTCCTTTACAGTGAGTTATGAACTCAGCCCAGTCCATCATGCAAATCAGCTTTCCATCCATTGACTCCACCTGTACTTCGTGCTGACTCAGGAAAACAACCAACATAATGGAAGACCCTTTCCACCTCGTCCACCTCGGTTATACACTCTTTCACCCAGTTCCGTTGGGAAGAATATGTAAACGTTTGAATGCATGTATGGACAAATGCAAGAACAGCTTCTTCCCTGCTGTTATCAGACTTGTGAACAGGTAACGCAAATGTTAATGTTGATCTCTCTCTGTGCTGTCTTTGTGGCTGCATTCTGCATTTTATTTTGTTATCCTGATGCACTTTGTATGGTATGATCTGTCTATACAGCATGCAAAACAACACTTTTCACTATCTCAGTACATGTGACAACAATGAATCATGCTCCAACCATACATACAATGTAAAACCTAACCTATTTGTAATTTCTGTACGTTTTAAGTGCATTACTCTTGCTCTTGTCAATAGTGTTTGAGGTACCAAATGGACATGTGGAAATGGAAATGTGTTCTCAGTTAAAGGCATAGGTTGGCTATTTATACACAGACGATTTCTTTATGCATTGCTGTTATGCTAACGTTTAGACAGAGTACAATTTACTGTGGGATACTTGTATGTCATTTTTATATTTGATTACAGCATGTCAGCATTGCCAGCTAGGGTAGCCATTATTACCTGCTGCTAAATCATCTTGAGAAAATGGTGGTGAAACACCTTGAATGGCTGCTCTCCACTGTCGATACACACTCAATGCTGTAAGGAAAGGAGCTCTCAGACTTTGACCCAAAGGTGATGTCATTCCAAGTCAAGATGGTGTGTTTCATTGAGGGGAGCTTGCAGCTGGTTCCCATCATTGACTTTCCTTATCTTTCAAAATAATAGAGGTTGAGAGTTTGGGATGTACCAGTTTAAAAAAAAATCAGCTTTTACTTTTTAAAAAGACTTGAACTAAGTTTCCTATTTCCTGACTAACCTGTTACAAGAAATGAAATATTCTTGGCAAAGCAGTTGTCACACCGATTTTTAAGTTCCATTTTATCTTTCTTTACGTATCCATACTACAGAATGATTGTACTCTGTTCCAAATATATGTACGGAAATAATTAACTGAAGTTACAGGATTGCATTGCCTTGTATATTTTCATTTAAAACAGGCTTATTTATTCAAAATGCCAAAGCAGCTATGCTAACATTCACTGCTAATATTAGAATTGAAGTGCTGTTTGTTCTTTCATTTTTTAAGTAGAAGAAAAAGTAAAATTGTATTACTATGATTTTTAAGATTCATTAAGCATATACCCACAACAAATCAGTGAACAAATGGCTAATTACTCCCTCTCTATTTCTTTTACAGAAGGTGGTACTCCTGATGAGCATCACAACTCTTACAAGGGCACAGGCTCAAAAGCAACAAACAGAGAAGCACCTTCATACAGTACGTCTCTTCCAGTTGTCAGTCAGGTCACTCCAGTCTATAAAGAGAAGTTCATCCCTCCTGAACTCAGCATCTGGGATTACTTTATAGCAAAGGTACTTTTTCCACATGTTGGAACAAAATTAATTCCAATTGTTAATAGGAAACCATGGAAGAGCACATGGAAAGTTAATACTTGTTTGTGTTGCGTGATGTATTTGCAAACTTGCCTTCCAAATCCGATAGGTTAACATCAAGAAACTGACAGTATCAACAGTGGAAAAATTCAATTTTTGATGAATGTACATTATTGATATTGGGAATCTATCTATTTTATGTAGTCATTGAATTTTTTAATTTACTTATGGGATGTGGATGTTGCTGGTTGGGCCAGCATTTATTGCCCATCCTAATTCATCATGAACTGAATGGCTTGATAGGTTGTTTCAGAAAGCAGCTAATGAACAAATACATGGCTATGGTGCTGAAGTTGCATGTAAATCAAGACCTGGTAAGGATAACCTGTTTTCTTCCTTGAAGGGCATTAGTGAACCAGATGAGATTTTACAATGAAAAATCACCATTAAACTAGCTGTCTGTTCTACATTTTTATATTGATTTCAAATTTTGCTATTTACCATTGCGAAATTCAGGCCCACGTTCCCTGAATATTAACCTGGGAATCTGAATTGTCAATCCAGCGACTATATCACTGTGAAACTATTTTCCCCACATTAGGTATTGCTGAAGTAATTTAAAACTATTTTTCACATTGCTCTTTGTACTAGTCACTTTGTTTTTGTAAGCTTGCTGGCTGACATGGGTCTCTTTATTCTATCTAATACTCAAATAATAAAGCTTCAAAGACATCTATAGGAGTCTTTCACCTAATTGTTTCTGCTAACTTTGCATCCAAACTAATCTAATTATCGTTAGACCGACCTGATACATGCTCAGGATTTAGTGGATATTTGGAAATGGAATGATGAACAAAGGAATAATAGATTTAGACTGGAAAGCAGCATCTAATTTCCATAACACAGGATCTCCGCTTGCCCTCTTTGACCTTAAATAAGGTCAAGACGGGTAGTGAGCAGTCAATCCATTCTCAGAAGGCAGGTTGATTATTTAAATATTTTAGAGATGGAAAACCCTCATTTTAACAGTGATTCATTTTTCAAACCATAGTCGGATGTTCCTATCCTCCCAAACCCTGCATTTGAAGGTGCTGAATTTTTGACCTGTGCCACTGCTTTTGAGCTTAAAAGAGGTGGTTTTGTTTCTAGGCCAAATAAACTCTGTAGTAAACTCTACTGCCAACTAAAAAAAGTTACTTTATAGGATATGGGGCTGCTAGATAGGCCTACATTTATGTCTCATCCCTTATTGCCCTGACACCAAAAAGCCATGTGCTGCAGGTTGTAAAACCTGACGGCCATAGGTAACTTAAAGAATAAAGACCGATGTTGAATTAGAAATCCATGTTCTAATGTTTCCTTTTATAACTTAATGCCACCCCTACTCCTGGCACAAAAAAGGACTGCAGTAATTACATCAAGGCACAGTGTGTGTACTTTCGATATTTATTTCAGATCTCCAGCAACTGTGATATTATGCCTTTTGTTCCTCCTAATCATCTGCTGTTTATAAATAAAAAGCATAATAAATTGACTTCACAGTTCATCAAGAAGAAATGCTTGCTGAAAATTGAGACTTGTTGACGAGAAATCATATTAATAGTTTAATAGTATGTAGAGTTAAAATTCTTATCAATAGTTGATGGATGTCATAAACACATGTTCCTTTCTCCAGCCCTTCATTCCTGTCGTACAGAGCAAATTTGAGTATGATTCAGAAGAAAGTCAGGACAGTGATGATGAGGAAGATGTTTTTGCTTCAGGCACACAGCTTCAGGAGCATTCAAATCCTAACTCATTCAGGTAAGAGTTTGGTTTGTATTAACTACTTAAAGTGACATTTATGCTTTAATTTTCACCCACCATTCTCTCCTTATCTGGATGAAAGCAGCTTCACAGCAGTTCAACTGTATCTAAGGCATTCTGGATCAGTGGTGCTGGAAGAGCACAGCAGTTCAGGCAGCATCCATTTCGCTGCTCGTTGGATGCTGCCTGAACTGCTGTGCTCTTCTAGCACCACTGATCCAGAATCTGGTTTCCAGCATCTGCAGTCATTGTTTTTACCTTGTATCTAAGGCATAGCATTCCACTTGATTGGCACCCTATTGATCACTTTAACCTTTCATTCTCATGAGTATACAACATATACCATCCACAATGTGCCTTCCATAAACTTGCCAAGGCTCCCCAAGAAATCCCTGCTTCTTTGTCTTCTGAATGGACCTCTTAACATTTTTAAATTTAATATTGATCTCTGTGCGCCTTCTCTGCAGCCATATCAATGTAAAACTCATTCTGATCTATTACTCTTGCGCACTTTCTATGGAATGACCTGCTTGTAATGCATGCAAAACAAAATTTTTCACTGTACTTAGGTGCATGTGACAATAATAAATCAAATCCTTTTAATAGCTCCTTCTAGAACCTTATCTCTTGAAGAGCAGGTACGTTGCCATTTCCAAATGAGGCACCAACCTGACTTGGAACTATATTGCCATTCCTTCACTGTCACAAGCTCAAAATCAGTACTGTCAATGTGGTTGCATCAAGTGGAGTGCAGATTAAAAATGGTGATTCAGCATCACATTCTCATTTTCTGTTAAGGATAGACAGCCAATGCTGCCCTATCCAGCAAACATGCACATCACACAAACAAATGCACAATTCCCAGCTATGTTCTATTTTCTACCTCACCCAATTTTGTCTCCTTCCTATCACTGGCCCTTGGATTATGTGACCTCAACTTGTTCTAATAAGCCACCAACAAGACATTAACCAGGAGCTGGAATGCTGGTGGTGGTGGGGGGAATGTAATAAATATGGACAGCAAAGATCCAAGTGTGGAACTCAATATTGAGACCTAGAAGTTGTTTATTGTCTAAGTCAAAAATGAGGTGTACCCCTCCTTGATTTGAACTTCTTTGGAACACTGTAACTCTAGCATAGCAAACAGCTGGAAGGTCAGGACCATTTTTCTTGCATCATTTATCTCTCTCTCACTCACTCACACACACTCACACTCTCTCTCTCTCTCTCCCTCTCTCTCTCTCTCCCCTCTCTCTCTCTCTCTCTCTCTCTCTCCTCTCTCTCTCTCTCTCTCTCTCTCTCTCTCTCTCTCTCTCTCTCTCTCTCTCTCTCCTCTCCTCTCTCTCTCTCTCTCTCCCCTCACTCTCTCTCTCTCTCTCCCCTCACTCTCTCTCTCTCTCTCTCTCTCTCTCTCTCTCTCTCTCTCTCTCTCTCTCTCTCTCTCTCTCTCTCTCTCTCTCTCTCTCTCTCTCCTCTCCCCTCACTCTCTCTCTCTCCTCCCTCGCACGCGCACACACACAACGTTTTACACTTTTATCTCAATTAACTGCTTCACCACCAATCTTTCTTCCTTTGTCATTTACTCCAGCCACTCTCGCAGTCTGTTCCACTTGTTTCTCCTACTTCCTGTCGACAGCACAGAAACCACCATTTCCGAGGTCGTTTCAGCTCTGAAGAACAGTCAGATTAGAATTGCAAAATAAACTGTCTCACTCCATAGCTGCTGGTAAACCTACTGTGTTTCTCTCGCACTGTTTGTTTCTGTTATGAGGAAAGAGTGAATAGGTTGGGTTTATACTTAATGGAGCTTAGAAGAATGAGAAGATACCTTATTGAAATATAGAAGATTCTGAAGGGGCTTGACAGGATAGCCTCAAAGATTATTTTCTCCAGATCAGCCATGATATTGAATGGTGGAGCAGCTCGATATGCTGAATGGCCTACTTCCCCTCCCGTACCTTGAGTAAGGTCTTCAGGGTTTTGAACCAACATTTCTGGTTTGGGACTATCACTAACTGTTTACTCTTGAGAATCTGCTTTGTCTAAATTCTCCCTTCTCAGATGCAATGCAGTAATTTTCATCAATCGTTTACATAGAGTTACCCATAATGAAGAAAGCTGGGGAGTAGGGGGGTGTGGAAGAGAGGAGGGAGGAGGTCTTAGTGATATCCAAGCACTTGCGAAAACTAAGTCTCAATGTCTGCAGACCTTAAATGCATATTGTTCTAGCTTGCTAAGTCGTAAACATTCCCACTGTAGACAAAATCTATTTGTGCTTCCAAAATCTCTCTCTCCAACTATTTTACAAAAACAAATCATGGTTGGAGAAATATTTGATCTAATAATTAACTTGAGACATGCAGAACTTGTATGTCACTAACTCAAACGATACTGACTGATATTAAAAATGTACAAATTGAACAGCTTATGTCAGGCATTATTGAGGAGGTGTGATCGTAAGATAGCACTATTATTCATGATGCATAGAAAACTGCTGAATTGGTTGAAAATGGTTTTGACATAGGAAGCTTCCCTGAGGAACTACAGGACTTTGATAACTACTTTCTGATGACTGCAACTTCTCACGTTAGATTTTCTTTAGTTTGACACAATCTGGTGATAAATACATACTCAGCGCCATCGGTTTGGGTCAGCTTATTATGCTTATTGTATTATTGTGAAATTGGGTCCACAGTGTAGGAATGCCAATTATATGTTGTCAGCCCTGGTGACAAGCTGCCACAATAGCTGTACGAACAGACTGGTTTAAGATAAAGCTTTGTGTTTCCGATTTTATTGAAGTGATAAAATAAAGGGGTCATACTCCCTACTTTTTTTTCACAATATGTGACTTAAAAGTGTTTGTTGCTGTACTGAGGAGCAAAAGTGTGTTTTTTTTTCACATAAATATTAGCATTGCTCACAGAATATGCAAAATTACTTCAATGGATGTAATGTAATTGTGTGTGAAAAATTAAAGCTACGTGACAATGTTACAAATAAAATTAGTTCAGATTGTTGCCAGATTTGCTTCAAGGTTGCGTTTGCAACTGGAAGAGTAAAATCTAAAGATAAATTCCTCCAAGCTTATTAACTGGTGTGTCATATCACGCATTGTCATATCGCAGTTAGCAAAAGAAAATTTGTGGTGAATCGAGTGCAGTGGCTTTGTAACAATCTTGTTTCCTGTTGTTTAGCTGGTCCTTGATGCGATATGCTATGGTACAGTTGGTGCTTCATAATTTGAAGAAGTTTTATCCAATGGCAGGGCTGGATCTATCAGGTAATTAATTACATTCCTTATGTAATTTTCTTTCCACATTTTGTTTACTCAGATTATGACACTCAAAATTCTTATTTAAGGGAGAATTGAGTAAACAGAGATGAGAAATTTCAGCCTTTATAATTTTTTTCAAACTACCATGTGCTACCATCACTGTTTTCATTGTGGCTGAAGCCAGGAGGAGTGACTTTTAAAGTTTGCAAAAACCTTGTCGTTAAAGGGGCTGAGAATAGGCTTTGCTGCTGTCACATCCTGTAAGACCATAAGACATAGACCAAATGGCCCACTTCTACTTCGATCATATCTGTTTTCCCTCGCATTCGTTAAGATCATGGCCACTTTTCAGCCTTATCCCCTTATCTTAATGATTAAAACTTATCCAATCTCAACAGGCATCTGTGGTCAAGAATTCCATGAATTTGCTGCCTTCATAGTAGGGAAGTCCTCTTCATAATGGTCTTAAATGGGGATGTCCTTACTCTGAGATTATGCCCTCTGGGCTTAGACACAAGTAGATGCAGAGAAGCTTTTCTCCACTTGTAGAGTGTCTAAACCCAGAGGGCATAATCTCAGACTAAGGACATCCCCATTTAAGACCAATATGAAGAGGACTTCTCCCCTCTGAGGGCAGTAAGTTCATGGAATTCTTGACCACAGATGCCTGTTGAGATTGGCATCTGTGGTCTGACCAGTGCTTTGTAGACCTTTGGGACGCCCTCCCTTTTTATAATCCATTCGATTGAGAAAACGTATACTGATATTGATCATTTGGTGGAGTGGCTCTGCAGGTTTCTCAGAAGGAGGAGCAGCAAAGCCCAGTTCTAAATGTGGTTCGGTAGGTTATGGTAGTACAGTTGTGGGCAAAGGGATCTCTGAGTGGAGATTTTCTTGGCAGGAGGAACTGCCTGTGTGTGGTGTAGAAGGGATTTAGGACGAAATATTGAATGAGTTGGGTGCAGAAAGGGTTAGGATTTGAATGGGGTGGGTTGGGAAGAGATGCTTCTCTTTCATGGGATCAGAAGGGTTGATTACAATTGAAGTACAAGGAAAGGCTTCAATGATTCTTCTATCACCAGAGAATATTTGGAGAGTTTGGCTGAAACTTTGAATATGTGAAATAATGATACTTTTGTGAAGTACTTTAAAACCACAGATTTTTATGCTATGTAAACCATATTTATATGTTGATAATACACAAACTCTAATTGTATATCAAAAATTATCTTACTGCTGTATTGCCACTGAGGTGGTAATTTCACACCTGCTGTTTTGTCTGTTGACAATATCTCAAAAACTGAAACACATTTTAATGAAATTTTGTATAGGGATAGCTCTTCCTTGAACGCATTCTAATTAGTTTTCATTAAAGATGTATATTCAGGGATGGGTTAAAAGGAAGATAATAATAATGTCACAGTTTGTGTTATTGCAGGACAGAAGGAGGCCACTAGTTTGATCGAGTCTGTGTCAACTGTTTCCAGAACAATTCAATCAGTCCCATTGTCTCATTCTATTCTCATAGCCCTGCACATTTATTTTTCTGCAAATAAATTTTACGAAAGGTTGTGAATTCATAGAATCCCTACAGTGTGGAAACAAGCCCTTCAGCCCAGTAAGTCCACAGCCACCTAGATCCATTCCCCTACCCTATTACTCTACATTTATTCCTGACTAATACATTAACCTGTACATCCATGACCACTGTGGGCAATTTAGCATGGCCAAATCACCAAACCTGCACATTTTGGATTGAGAGGAAACTGGAGTACCTGCAGGAAACCCATGCAGACATGGGGAGAATGTGCAAACTCCATACAGTCGCTTGAGACTGGAATCAAACCCGTGTCCCTGGTGTTGTGAGACAGCAGTAATAACTTCTGAGCCACAGTGCGACCCAATTGTTTAAACTGTATGGAGGAAGTTGTCACAGTTGTGAAAATGTGAGCAGACTTTTTGGAAGAGCTGGTAATGTACAGATTGGTCTGAAGCTGTGCCAATGAGATGGAAGGTCTGAATAAAGTAATCTTGTTCAGCTTTGTAATTAGACAGCATCAGACAATTAAGGGCAGCCTTAAGGAAGAACTATGCAAACACAGACAAAAAAAATGCAATCACTACTGAGTGCTGCCTTCACTTATTTTGTTTTTTGCTGAACTCTCTGGTCATTTTTCAGAAGTATTTTTTGTTTATATTCTTTTACAGGATGCAGGCATTGCTAATACAGCCTATTTATTGGAAAGTAGTTTGCAAAGCACTGCTGTCATCCTGTGCTTTACATGTCCATAATCCAGCAAAGCCATGTTCAGTTATTGAGTTGATTTTCATCTTATATTGAATACTGAAATATTGAGGTCACTGTCATTGTAAGTAAATGTATTGGTTTACAATCTTGATTGTGATGGAAGGTAAAGAGAGAACTCGCTTCAAATCTAGTAATTCCACTTACTTGAAGTGGCCTGGAAGCATTTGCATTCGGTGCACATCATGAAGTGTCAGCGTTGTGTGATTCCTTGTCACAGTATTTGACCACTAATTTTCAAATGTTTTTGGCTTGGACCATTTTCATCCTTAAACCTAGTGGGAAAGAAGTGGAAGATTTCCATGAGATAAAACATTCAGGCAGTGACTTTCCAACCAATTCAATTTTAGCTACTTTTTTCTTCCACTTTGCTAAGTTCTAATAAAGCAAATTTATTATTTCACCAGTGTTTTTGCATTTTTTCTTCGCTTACAGAGCTCCCAGTTTGTTCTCCTTCCTGCCATGCAATTTTAAAAACTCTTCAGCGCTGGGAACAAGTGTTACTTCGGCGTCTTGAGTTATTTGGTGGCCCTCCTAAAGATTTCATCTCAATGCATGCCAGTGAAGGCACAATGTCTTCAGGTCCTGCTCTCCTCATTCATAAAGCATTGCTGGAGCCTACCAATACACCATTCAAGTAAGAGCATTAAGCCAAAAGTATTAGATCATTTAAATTATCCTAGGGTAGACTAGAATAAATGTAATGTACAAAGTCAAAGAGGGAAAAAACTTTATTCAGGAACATTTTGTAGATCTGGGTAATTATGTTTGTTAAGGAAAGATATGCTGGTTGACTGTCGGTGAAAGGGTATACTGAACAAATGAATAATTAGGCATCAGCAATTAGAACATGGGTAGGATCTGTATAAAACTCAAAAGGTATTGAAGAATCAATGATGCACTGTCAGAAGGCTTTCTGATTAATTGGTTCTGACAAATAAAAGATGAAATCAGTAAGCTGTGATGGGAAAGACCTTGATGTTGAAAAGAGGGAATATTAGAAATACTGACCATGACATTGGAGTTCTCTTGAGGCCTTCAAGTTGTGCCAGGGAGTGGAAAGTTAATTATTTAATGCAATTGTCTAATAATCTTTGCTGTAGAATATTCAACTTAATGTGTGTTGTGGCTAAACTTATAGAATCTCTAATTCAAGATGAAATGTTTACATGTAATTAAGGATAGTCAATGCAGCTTTGTCAAAGACAAGTTACATTTGGCAACTTTAGTGATAAAGTAACTGGTTGAGACAGACATTGTCATTTATAGTTTTGTTTGGGAATTTTGAGTGAAAAAGGTTAAGTGCAATTTTTGTTTTATTACGTAATTGTGTGAAAACATCTATTAAAATTCAAAGTCTTACACCATTGAAATTGCTTTTTCTTGACAGGTCAAAACATCACACCGCTCTTCCTGTTAAAAGACTTTGGCAATATCTTGTGAAACAGGAAGAAATACAAGAGATTTTCATTCGAAATATTTTCACAAAACAGAGATGTCACAATGAGGTATGTAGGATTGAAACTACAGTTTTTGAATTTAATTCATCATGTTCAACTATATGCTGTTACTATTAACGTTTTCTTTCCATGTAACCTCTGCAAATTGTGAATGGTTGAATAGTATGTTAAAATAAAGTTGCATCTTTTCTGCAGAAACATGCAGTTTGGTAAGTTTTATATGTAGTTGTAAAAAAAAATCTGAACTTCATATGTAAAGTGAATGTGACTGTTTGATTGTGACATTAAGGTACTTTAGCAAAACTGGAGTCTTTAGGAGACAGTAAACATCCCCACTGGCCTGAGCCATACCTAACCCGATGGAAGATGGTTTGGTTGTTGGTCTATCATCTCTGCCACAGAGTGTATTTGTTCAGAGACGTGTGATACCTATCCTAGAGCAGGTGGCTCGTGAGCCCATGCCTCTTGACCCAAAGGCAGGAACAGTACTGCACCACAAGAGCCCACTCTGGCTCTGAGGTAGTGCACCACCCCCAGTCATTTGTAGCTGCTTTATCAGTGACCTCACCATAAGATGAGAAATCAAGGTGTTTGCTCATGGTTAAGCAGTCATGTGTCAGTGTTATCCTTTCAAAGATATTGAAGGAGTATTGTCAGGAATTAACCAACTCTATAATGATTTAAATTAGATGAATTCTACTAATTAAGCATTGCCAGTATTGTGAAATGCTTGCAATTAATTGAAATTAATGATGCATCAAAACAAGTCTAAAGAAAATAGTTTACATGCAAATGTTTCAGGGAACATGTGAAGTTCTCATTACCTATGTTGAAGTTAAGCTGTTGCAAAGCAAGTTGGTGTCTTTATTCGTGTTTATGTATCTGTGCCTCTGTATTGGTTTTGTTTTTATTTGCTTGTATAATTCTAATACTAGAGGAGAAAGTGAGGTCTGCAGATGCTGGAGATCAGAGCTGAAAATGTGTTGCTGGAAAAGTGCAGCAGGTCAGGCAGCATCCAAGGAACAGGAAAGCTTGAAGGGCTTATGCCCGAAAAGTCGAATTTCCTGTTCCTTGGATGCTGCCTGCCCTGCTGCGCTTTTCCAGCAACACATTTTCAGCTCTAATTCTAATACTAACCAACCACTAAACCTTTGGAGTTAAGAAATCAGGTTCAGTAGTTTTGAGGCTTTGTTACTTAATTGGTAAACCAGAAGCCTGGAATAATAATCCAGGGACAATAATATAAATCTGACCATTGCAGCTGAGGTATTTAATTCAGCTATTGTAAAATTTTCCCCATTGGCAGGGCCTGAACATCACCGGAAAAACCACCATTAATTTCCATTCACTGCTTTGTGAAATGCTGCATTGTGGCATGAGCACTCTCTGCGCTGTAGGTAGAGTGATAAAAGAGCAGTGTATTTACAAGTCAGGATGCTATGTGACTTGGAGGGGAGTGTGATGGTGCCTACTGTGTCTTTGTTCTTCTAGGTGATAGAGGTCACTGGTTTGGAAATTGCTGCCAAACAAGATTTGGCAAGTTAGTACAGTGCCTATTGTCGGTGGTACATAATGCACCAGCACACCAGTCTATAAGTACTGAGGGTAGTGGATCATGTGCTAATAAATTAGAAGGTTTTGTCTGGATAATGCTGAACATCTGAGTTCTTTTAGAACTGAACTCACCCAAGAAGTATTTCATCACACTTCTGATTTATGCCTTGTCATATATAAAGAAAGTCAGAAGCTAAACTATTACTCATAGTAGTGAAATGAAGGGCTTTTGCCCAAAACGTGGATTTCGCTGCTCGTTGGATGCTGCCTGAACTGCTGTGCTCTTCCAGCACCACTGATCCAGAATCGGGTTTCCAGCATCTGCAGTCATTGTTTTTACTTAATTACTCATAGTATACCTATCTTTAGGGCTACTTTGTAGCCACTGTGTCTATATAGCTGGTTAATCTACATTTGTCAAGGTGACTACCAGTGTGCTGACAGATGATTCAGCAATAGCAATCCCATCAAAATTCAAGTAATATTTGTTCGACTGTGTAATCATTGACATCTGGACTCCTGACCTTTTGATGTGGAAAAGTTATTAACAAAGTAATTGGTTGGGTTAATAATGCTGTGAGGAAGAGCAGTATTGTCCTGACTGAGGTAATTGACTTCCAATAAACACAACTGTTGCCCACAAGAAAAAGAGAAATTTCTGGAGAAACTCAGATCAAGCAGCTTCTGTGGAAAGGAAAGAGAGTTAGAGTTTTGCTCCAGTGACCCTTCAGAACAACTATCATCCTTTGGGCTAGGTATGAATCCAACCATTGTAACATTTTTCCTGATTATTATTGAGTTCAGTTGTACTAAGTTTCCTTGATGTCACAATCAGTCATGCTGCCTCGAAGCCAAGGATAATCACACTTCGACTTATCTCTGAATTCTATTTTGTGTCCATATTTGGACCAACGCTGTAATGAAGCTCAGGAGTAGGGTGATGCTGGTGGAATCCAAATTAAGCATCAGTGAACAGGTTATTGGTAAGTCAAAGCCATTTGATGCGATTGCAGTTCGTTTTATCATTTTGCTGATGGAGAAGGGTAGGTCAATAAAACTATCGTGGAGACAGTTTCAGATGCAGTCATGGATCAGTTTCCATTTGTGTTCTGCCAGCACTGAAACTTATCTCATAATCCTTCTGCATGTAAATTGGATGAGACACAAGATCTTACAACTGTGCATTGGTAAGAATCAAGCCATTTTGGTTGACCTCGCCACAGACCTTGTAGCTTTTTTTTCCTGATTGCTTTCCCATTTCTCAAATTGTTCTCAACCCTCACTTCCACATGAGCTGAATTTCTGCTCCCTTAGTCTTTCCAGCAGTATACTTGCTTTTTTCTCAACATTGCCTTGCCTTCATCCTCTTTCAACCCATGTTAACAAAATTTTCATCCCTATCTTTTATCAGCCATTCATGAATCTTCTCCTTGCGGCCTTCCTCTGCGAAGCTAAAGGTAGTCAATCCCCTTCAGCCCAAACCCCCTACACAACAGGTGCCATTTGCAATTAATCTTTCATCCTCTGCAACATTTTAGTAAATTATTGTTGCAGTTCCAGTATCATCCATCGTTTAGTCTGTGAGACTGCAATGAGCATTCCGACTATATTGTAACTAATATTTGATTATCGCTTTTTGTATTCAGTACCACTAAATATAAAGCCAATAATAATTTTCCATTAAAAAAAATCAAAGAACTGTGGATGCTGTAACTCAGAAACAAAAGCAGAAGTTGGATCAGCAGGTTTGGCAGCATCTGTGAGGAGAAATCAAATTTTGGGTCAGGTGACCCTTTTCTGTGCTTCCATTTTCATACCGTTTTTTGAAAGATTCAAATTGACCTAAACCTTCTATTCTTCAATTCCATTGAAAATCTTACAAATTATGGCACTTATTTTCTATTCTTTTCCCAAAGTATTCTGCTCACATTTATCTAATTTGAACCTTAATTACCATATACCTGTCAACTCCACTAGATGGTATATCACCTACATTCTTTCTCATAGTTTGCTATACCCTTTTAAATTTAAAGGAACAACTTCTTCAGTTCTAGTTCTCGAATTGCTGACTAAGTTGTTACTGAGTATTTTCTAGAGAAGAATGAGAAATGATCTCATTGAAATATTCCATTGATGAGGAGACTTTGCAGATTTATTGCTGAGAACTTTTTTTCCACTGACTGGGAAATCTGTAACAAGAGAGCAGTACTTTTGGGATAAGGGACCAATCACTCGATGAGGATAAATTACTTGATTTAAAGGATTATGACACTTTGGAATTTCCCATTGCAGAGGGTTGTGGATGTGCCACCACTGAATACAGAGGAATCTTGATTATCTGAAAGACATGGGCAGGAAGTGTTCATTTGGTTAATTGAATGCTGGATAATCGAAAGCTGGATAACACAGTTTTGTCAGGTATCGGGACCTTGCGATCTTGCCAGATAATCAAATGCCGGATAATCGAGGTTCCTCTGTATATTTAAAACTGTGTTAGACAGGGATTTAGTGTCTCCGGGAATTGAGGAATATAGGGAAAAGGCAGCAAGCGGAGTCGATGTCCAAGATCTGCTGTGGTCACATAAAATGGTGGAGACAACTTGACAGACTAAAGAGGAACCTCGATTATCCAAACGAGATGGTGGGCAGTATTTTTTTTGGATCATTGATTATTTGGTTAATTGATTCAATGCCTCCCCTCTGGACCTCAGTTTTCTGACATTGCCTTTTTCCTCGCTCTACCTGTCTTGATCCTTTCTCTGTCTCAGAGTTTGTTTCTGAGCAGAGACATATACATGTATGTAAGGTACCTGCAGCATTGCTGAAGCCACCCACATCCCACCTGCCGCCCCCATCAGTTAAATGGGATTGACACAGCTGTTGCTACTTTGCTCCCAGCTCAAGAGACTAGGCAGCTGCACACTGCGCGTGAGCCCCCACTCCCTGTCTGCCCCCCAACCCTGCCCAGCACCCCCGCCCCTTACCTGTCCAACCCTGCCCCCCCCCCGCCCAATCTGCCCCCACCTCGTCCTTCATTCCCCCACCCAGTCCCCCAATCTTGTCCAACTCCACACCTCATTTCATCCCCCAAGCCATGTAGCTGAACTGGACATCAACAGCAGGACTGCTGCTGCTGTTGGGGTGGGGGGGTGAGTCTCAAAATACAGCACGCACATGATGTACATGCATGCAGCCTCGTACACACACTTTTTTACTGCAACATTTTAACAAGTTCCACCTTTGCCCTCCGAACAATTTTGGAGAGATTATCTGAGGAAGAGGGGATTTAGGGTACACTGTATAGAACTCCAGGCAAGGTGTAGGGAGAGAGAGATGGCGAGTGGTCTGCCATTTAGAGACAGCGCCTGGGCACCCATCGATGTTCAGGGCAGCATTTCAGTAAGCTGAGTTCACTTTGAATCATTGTAAACAAAAGGCGCAATCAGTGTTAGAAACATCTCTTTGATGTAATGTTTCTATCAGGACCTTGAGATCATCTTCAGTTAATCCAAAATTCAGATAATTGATATTCAGATAATCGAGGTTCCTTTGTATATAGTCTTCCCCTGCTATTTTATAATTTGCATTGTCTTATAACTCCTAAATGTTCTAATGCTCACTTGATGCTTAAATTGATTTTAAATGTTTCTTGGATTTTAAAATAATTAGGCTGATTTTAAAAGATTGAAACACTTGCCCCAAATGTCTAACATCATCCTTTTGGAAAAAAAGGTAGAAATGGCCAGTCAAGTTTTATCAGTAAGATTGTGGTATGTTTTAATCAAATAGTCTAATAGGGGTTTATAAGCCTGATAACAACAGGGAAATGGCTGTTCTTGAAGCTGTTATACATGCTTTCAAACTTCTGTATCTTCTGACTAATGGAAGAGGGTATGACAGGTGTGAGGAGTATTTAATTATGTTCGCTACTTTCCTGAGGGAGCACGAAGTGTAGACTTCGTGGTAGGAAAGCTAATTTGTGTGATGGACTGGGTTGTGTTCACAACTTTCTGTAAATTCTTGTGATCTTGGGCAGAGCAGTTGCCACACCAATCTGTGATGCAACTGGATAGGATGCTATCAATGATCCATCTATAAAAACTGGTAAGTGTCATTGTGGACATGCTGTATTTCCCTCGCCTTCTGAGCAAGTAGAGGTGCTCATGCACTTTACTATTATCATGGAAGGACCAGGTAGAAGAATATTGGCCAAATACTGGCAAATGGGATTAGGTCAGATTGAGATGTCTGGTCAGTATAGTTGAGTTGGACCAAAGGGTTTGTTTTCGTGCACTGACTTTAAGACTTTCATGTAGTAACAGTAAATGGTGCAATATCTATACAAAATGCTTATTGTTAAATATCTGCGATCATTTACGGGCCTAAATCAGAAAGTTTCATCTTGAGTAATATTTTCTAATCCGTGCTTAATTCATTTTTTTTTAAACAATTTGTCTTGTGACTGTTCTTGATGTAGTCAGTAGATACCTCCAAAGAAACAAACAGAAATTCTATGATGGAGGAACCTAGCATCAACAAGGTACAGCTCAATTGTTAATAACCATCTCTGGCTGTAGTGTTCTCCCCAGGCTACACAGTTCTACTGCAATACAAGGTCAGCATTAAGTTCAACATAATTTGACTAATCACTCGTTGAGTCTGTATTTAAAAAAAAAATGATTTCAAATAAAGTTACAGGTTCAGTACCTGGGGAGACCACACATGAAATTAGTGGTCAAGGGCATAGTACCCACCATATCATGTATTTTGAAATATATACATTTTCTTATACATGATGTGCCAGTGAGTTGCATTAAACAGGTATGGGTTTTTCTTTTATCCTAAAAAATGCAGATTTTTACACTTGCATTTCTGTGATTTTTTAGTATCTGGTAAGGTTGTTATTTTTCATTGCAGTTTAAAATATGCTTCTCTGACATATTGAAAAAGCTAAAAATTATTTTGGCAACTGATGAAGAGCACGTTCCCTCATAGAGAACAGCCATACCAACTGACAGACAAAACAAGTTGAAGACTTATGCTCAAGATTGTCTTTAGTCAAAAAAAACTTCAATTTTTTTTAAGTAATGGTTCTTCGCCTTGCAACTGGTCAATTTTACATTTCACTGTTTATATCGGATATGGTTGATTTACATTCACTATGTTTAAATCTTGATTTAAAATCCCCACATAATGGAGACATTATCTTGAATCCATGCAAGTTAGGCTGTCCAAAATTATTCTGCCCTACTTTGCATGAAGTGAAGGATCTCCACATTAACTGCTGTAGCTTTCAACCCTCAAACTTGATCGCTATTGAACACTATTTGCATTACATTGATCTGTAGCTTGTGATACCCATATCTAATGAAATTCCATCAATTTCCAGTTTCAGTTGATCTAACTTCCATAATCCCTTTGGGAAAACAGTTCCACTCTTTTCACTCACTACTCTTGCTACAAAAAAAAGGAGTTTCTTTGATTTCAATCTTAAACAGCCTTGCTCTAATTTTGTTTGCATCCACCAGGTCTTTTTTTTTGGGGGGAGAGTAATCTACTCCATATCCATGCTTTTGTAATTTTAAAGATTTCAATTAAGCTAACACAAGTACAAATGATTCTCTTAACCTGAGGTACAGGATTAATCCCAGACGATGGAGAGTTTCACATTTTAGACTGTTTGAAAATGGATAAAAGATAAGACAGAAAAGTATAGGCCTGGGAAGCTTTGAGAAAAAAATTCAGTCATGTGCACAAATTTGGATTAGTCAAAAAATTTTCAGATTTTTTTCGTGGTAAATCATAGTTCAGAGTGTTGATTTTATTTTTGAATGGTATTATGGTTGATATTACATGAACTTCCACAAAACCTTCCAAGTGGAACAAAACAGGTTTGAGAACTACATTGAAACCTGGGTATAAAACCCAGTGGTTTAATAAATAGGAAATTGGTTGCAGTACTGGAAGAAGACATGCAGTGGGGCCTTCGTGGGCCATGATTATGGCCACTCATTTCCTTTTATTGATGTTTATTGATCTGGGCTTGAGCATGTAGGGCTCCATTTCAAACTTTGCAGGTTTAACCAAAATGGGTACTATTATGAACTCTGAGGAGGTTAGTTACAGATTTAAAGAGAGCTTAAATGATTTGGTAGATTTGCTGGACACATGGCAGTTAAGTTTAATACTGAGAAAAATGAAGTATTATATTTTGAAAGAATGAAGAAAGGAAATATAAAGTAAAAGATGCAATTCTAAAAGGGATATGAAGCAAAGGCATGCGGGTGTACATGTGCATAAGTTATTGGAGGTGGCAGGAACAGTTGTGAAAGTGGTTAATGTGACATGTAGATCTTGGGCTTTCAAAATAGAAACATAAGAGTATCAAAGCATTGAAGGATGTGATTAAAATGCATCAAATACTTCTTTGACCTCAACTTGAGCGTTGAGTCTGGACAGAGAATACAGGGAGAAACTGTTTGGTACTATGGCCCTTTTCAATGCATAAAGGTCTATCGCATGCAAACAGATGCTTCTGTCCAACTTGTCTATATCAGAAATAAATCTAGTCCCAATTGCCATTGGCTCCTATTCCCCGAAACCCTTTCTATTCATATACCCATCCCTTTAAATGATGTAATTGTATGAGCCTCCACCACTTCCTCAATCAACTTTTTTCATACAAGTACCATCTTCTGTGAAAAAGTTATCCCTGAGGTCCATTTTAAGCTCTCTCCCCTCACGTTAAACCTATGCCTTCTAGTTTTGGACTTCTTCATCCCAAGGAAAAAGATCTTGTCTATTTACCCAATCCATGCCTGTCATGATTTTATAAACCTCTAAGTTCATTCCCCACAGCTTCGGACACCTGTATGGAAAATAACCCCAGCCTGTTCAACCTCTTCCAATAGCGCAAATCGTCCAACTCTGGCAACATACTTGTAAATCTTTTTTGAACCCTTTCAAGTTTCACAACATACCCCTATGACAGGGAGACTAGCACTGCACGCATTATTCCAAAAGTGGCTTAACCAATGTCCTGTACAGCTGTAATATGACCTCCCAACTCTTGTGCTCAATGCTCTGACCAAAAAAAGGCAAGCATACCAAATGTCACCTTCACTATTCTATCTAACGGCAACTCCACTTTCATGGAATATGAACTTGCACTCCAGGATCTTTGTTCAGCAACACTTCCCAGGACCTGACCATTAAGTGGACAAATCCTGTCCTGATTTGCCTTTCAGAAATGCAGCACCTCACACTTATTTAATCCATCTGCTCCTCCTTGGTTTATTGGCTCATCTGATCAAGATCCTGCTGTACTCTGGATAACTTTTGCTGTCCACTACACCACCAAGGAAATAGATTAAAGATGATTGGCAAAAGAAAAAGCAATAATGGCATTAGGAAAAAGTTTGTTTTATGGACTGGTGTTTAACTTTAGGTGAGGGCATCTTTGACTAGGCCAGCATTTACTGCCCATCCCTAATTACCCAGAAGGCAGTTAAAATTAAGTCACATTGATGTGACTCCAGTCACACATCAAAGCCAGACCAGTAAGGTTGGCAGTTTCTTTCCCTGAAGGGTGTTAGTGAGAGAGATGAGTTTTTCTGACAATTGACAATGGATTCATGGTCATCTTTAGACTCGTGCTTCCAGAATTTTAATGAAATCAAATTACACGGTCTGGTTGGGTTGAACCCAGAATGTCACCTAAATCTCTGGGTTAACAGCCCAGTGATAATACCACTCAACAGTCTCCTCCCCTAAAGATTTAGAATGCTGTAATTGAGAGTGTGGTAGCAATTAATTCAATTATGACTCTCAAACTGAACTGGCCAACTTTGAGGGCTACAGGAAAAAGAGCAGAGAGTGAGACTAGCTAAATAACTTTTACAGAAAGGAGGTGGGCATTTTATAGTAAACATATTCTTTTGGCTGCAGCAGCAGTCAGAACTAGCTGTCACTGCATGTTTTTCAAGGGTAGTTTGAAGGAATAATAAATTCTTGTCTTGCTTGCAAGTCCTACATTTCATGGAAAAGCAGCATTTATTTGCACTGAGACTCTCTGCCACATTGTAGTAAATGCTGCCTTCACCTTACTCCAGTCTAACATTACAGTTTCCTCCAGTCGTCCTTTCTTCCCTAAACCATTCGACCCTTCTATAAATGCTTCCACTTATTCCAAAGGCAAAGCCTTCAGTCACCTGACCCTTGACCATCTCAAACTCTAACCCACGCTTCCCATTTTGTCTGTACCTTCTTTTTAAAAAAATCTCAGCACCTCATAATTATCTGTTCCCTCTGCTCAATGTCCATAAATTTCATCTACTTATCCATTTTTTCACCCTTCTCTGAAAAGCTTTGCAATATTAATTACAAGTGCTTTATAAAAGTTGAGGTCAAACTTACTTCATAACACAATATGCAGAGTTAGTCTCATTTGTTCTTCAGGTGAGAAATATGACTCAATTTGCAATTTATCAAGTTACCAACAAAATTTATTTTGCCCCAGAAAATAGGCAGCCTTTGATGTAGCAGTCACTTCCAGCTCAGGAGTCAACAGTAGTACTACCATCATGGTTGAAATGCAAACTAAAAGGATAAAATTGGTATTGCAAAAACCTGAAATCCAAAGTGGGGGTAAAATAACACTTATCCAGAATGCAAAATCGAATCCAGTGCGTCATTTTGGTTATACAGTATGCCTATCAATGTTACGACTGCACAACATAATTTTACTTCCAAAGTGGTTATCTCTCAGTAAAAATCTTCTCTTGTTGGTCTTGTCTAGCCATGCACCAGTTGATGAAGGTGAATGTCTGGGGAAAAATGTGTTGGAAAGCTTTTGCTATCCAGTTCTAATGTTGGATTATACTTTAGTACCATAAGGCAATAGGTGGAGCTATTACAGTACAGAATGTGGTTTTTTTCCAAAGGTGGAAGCTGATTCTGGTTACCCTGGTGGAAGGGCAAGGATTGTGCATAAAGAATCTGACATCATTACAGCATTTGCAATTAATAAAGTAAGTGAATACATAATTTCATCAAAAAGTGCCAGTTTAATCACTGTAAAAGTAAGTTCATGTGCTTTTTCAAATGAAAGCTAATAAATACTTTCTTTTTTAAAAAAAGGGATATTAATCCACTTTCAATTTAATAAAATTGGTACAGAGTCTACTTGTTTGTTTTTTTCTAATATTGGTGTCAAAATATGACTGGTCTGCTTTGCTACCTTTTTAGGCTAATCGGAACTGTGTTGCCATAGCCACAAGTCATGATATCCAGGAACTAGATGTGTCCGCAATCCTGGCTACCCAGATCTACACTTGGGTTGAAGATGAGTTTGAACTGGAATCAAAAGGGTGTGCTTTGGGAGCTATTTTGATTTTCTGCTGTGTAATTGAGAAGACCGTGCAATGTGAAATGCTCCTCAGATGATTATCCTAATTCATAAGCTCGCAGTAGAGTCCATTAGCCTTCAGTAGTTGTTTTATTCAAATTTGTAATTTTGTGTTATGTGTTCCCCTGTTAGACAGTTCTCAAGTAGTAATGCAAAATGTTGGTACTTTGGCATTCACAGCTTTTAAAATGAGAATCTAAATCATTATAAAATCTCAAAGGCTAATAAGTCTATACTAATGCTTAATCTCCATGATCAATTAAAATATTTTGTGGTTGGGGCAAAGTTATGCTTAGTTTGTGTACAGCCTTCCTCAAACCACATCTGGACATCAGTTTTCAGGTATTTCATCTGAAGGAGGGTGTGTTGAAATATTGGCATTGTGGATGGAAAATTACAATTTAGTTTAACTAGGATTGATTAGGGCTTCAGATGATCAGATTGCAAAACTTTTACTTCTATTCCCTTAACAGCTTTTCCAAATGATTATATAAAATGTTAAAAGGATTTGATATGGTAAATCACACTGTATGATACTATGTGCCAGTAAAGGAATACTGAACTATACCAGGTGCCATCTTTTGGATGAAAGGGTAGAACATCTGGTCACATTTGTAATATCCCATGGCATTACATAAAGAAAAACAGAAATTCTTGCTGAAGAAATTGCTGAAACTGTTTTGAGCACAAAAAAATTCATTTTATTTATGGATAAAAATTATGTTTGGAGCTCAGTCAGATGTGCTATACTAAGAAATGGAGAAACCTCAGTTTAAAACCATCTCCAACTTGCCAGAAAATAATTTGGTGTTTATGGTATCACTTGTTACCTCTTTTAAAATGAGGTGTTGAGCCAAGATAATGGAGTATGTGTTTGAACTGGAGTAGTTATTTTATCTTATTAATAAGCACCACATTGGTAAAATGAGCTAATTGGTTTATCTGGTAGGTTGCTGGCATGATTGAAAATGATTTGCAAACTCGTTGGTGTCGAGTTTGTCTTATGCATTAGTCCTACATACTTTGCTAGGATCATTAGCTATTTGTTGAATAAATGTGAATTTCTGGTTAATGAATAGTTTCTGTCTGGTAAAGTTGACTCTTTTTCTAATTCCTCATAGATCTGATGAGTTTCTGGTTGTTCATGCTCGAGATGATTTTGGTGATTTGCAGTGCAGCACACCTTATACTCCCACAGTTCCTGGCACACCAATAAATATGCCATGGCTGGGCAGCATGCAGACTGGCAGAGGGGCGTCTGTGGTGAGAACGAAGATTTTGTCTTTATTCCGTTCACCTTCTATTTATTAAGTCAACCATACATTTTAAACAAATACTGAGTTAACAAAGGGTATTGCTAATTGGTAAGAATGACTGCTGTTGACACCAAGGCAGAATTTCAACAAGAGATAAGCAGGAATTTCTTCAGCCAATGGGGGATTAATCTGTGGAACTCATTGCCACATAAGGCTGTGGAGCCAAGTCATTGAGTGTGTTTAAGACAGACAGGTGCTTGAATAGTTAAGAGAGCAAGAATTAGAGAAAAGGCAAAAGAATGGCGTTGAGAAAAATGTCAGCCATGATTGAATGGAGGAGCAGACTCAATAGCCTGAATGGCCTAATTCTGCTCCTGTACCTTACGGTTTTAAGTGTGGCATCAAGAAACCTGAGCAAAATTGCAGTTAGTGGGTATTGGGTGGAAAATAAAATGTCCAGAGTTATGCAAACATGCCAATGAAGAAATGAGGATGCAAAGATTAAGTAATTTGACTCTTTAAGCCTACTCTGCTATTTAACGAGGTCATGGCTGATCAAGATTGTTCCCTCAACTGCACTTTCCAGTGTACCTCGAATAACCTTTAACTCCCTTGTTTATCTAGAATCTATCCAACAATGTTTTCTCACACAGAGGGTGGTGCGTATCTGAAATGAGCTGCCAGAAGAAGTGGTGAAGGCCTGTACAATTGCAGCATTTTAAAAGGCATCTGGTTGGGCAAATGAATCAGAAAGGTTTATGAGCAAAATGTTGGCAAATGGGTCTAGATTAATTTAGGATATCTGGTCATCTCGAGTTGGATTGAACGGTCTGTTTCTATACAATGCAACTCTATTACTTCTAACTCCTCTTTAAAATTGTTCAATAACTGTGCCTTTTGTTATGTCTGGGGAGGAGAATTCCACGGACTAATAAACCTCCAAGAAAGAAAAACTCCTCTATCTTAAATAGGAGGCCTCTAATCCTCAAACAAGTTCCCAGATTCTGGTTTCTCCAAAGAAAACGGACTGTTCTTGTGGATATAGTCTGGAATTAGGACTACCCTCTGCTTATCTTGAAGAAATTGCTAGAGACTTTTATGAAATTGTGAGCATTTGCAAAAGCTATCAGAACCCTCCAGGGAAGCCATTATCAAGATACAATTAGTTCTTGGTAGCTCACCACAACCTGGCAACACATGCCATTTAACCTAATGGCTGAGGCAGTTGAAGGTAATTGAACAACTAAAAGACAATGAATGAATTGGACCTCATAAAGCATGATCAGACAGATTGGGGGAGCAACGATTTTAAGCATTGCACAGAGCTTATGAGAAACCATTTTGTGCAGAACTCTCAAGGGAGAATACTGAGTGATACCATCAAAGAGAGGGCTCTTAGTCAAATGGAGTAAAAGGAAATAGACTATAGTTCTGTTGAAAGTGTCCAGTCAATCTGCAAGTGCCTTAACCATAGAACTAGTGTGGAACCTTCCTTGTCTCTCTCAGCCTACTAAATCTATGTACAGGCAAATACTAACTATTCAATGATGGAAGCAGTTGCAGCTGCTGAATCTGATATTAACCCCTTCACTTTGGAAGCAGAAATCTTTCAGTAAGCCAGGCCTGAAGCAATTTTAGACACTGAACTTTCTTTCATCATGCTTACAAAGACTAACAGAGGACAATTAAAAAAAAAAGTGAGGAGATTAAATATGAGGGTAGTTTTTCAAATAATATAAAAAAAGACTAAGAGTTTCTTACACATAAAGGGCACAAGTGGACATTGGGCTGTTGGAAACTGATGCTGGAGAGATAGTAATGGGGGACAAGTAAATGGCTGAGAAACTACATTACTTCACATCAGTCTTCACAGCAGAAGACACGAGTAATATCCCAAAAATTCGACAGTGAGGGGGCAGAGCTGAGTATGGTAGCCATTGCCAAGTAGAAGGTGCTAGAAAAACTGAATGACCTGAAGGTGAAAAATCACCTGGATCAGATGGACTACACCCCAGAATTCTAAGTGAGATAACTAAAGAGATAGTGAAGGCATTAGTGGTGATCTTTCAGGAATTGCTAGAATCAGGGAGGGTCCCAGAGGACTAGAAAATCACGAACATGACACCCCTGTTTATAAAGGAAGTATGGCAAAAAATGGAAAATTTATAGACCAACTCGTCTAACCACTGTCATGGGTAAGATCCTTGAATTTGTTGTGAAGTGAATGGTAAATTAGGACAAAGTCAGCATGGTTTCATCAAGAGGAGGTCATGCCTGACAAATCTGCTAGAAGTCTTTTGAGGAAGTAATGAGCAGGTTAGACTAAGGAGAGTCAATGGATGTTATCTACCTGGACTTCAAGAAGATCTTTGACAAGATGCTGTGTTGGAGGGTACTGAGTAAGATAAAGGCCCATGGTGTTAGAGGCAAGGTGCTAGCTTAGATAGAAGCTTGACAGTCTGGCAGAAAACAGAGTGGGGATAAAAGGGACCTTGTTAGTATGGTAGTCAGCGACAAGTTGTGTTCAGCAAGGCTCAGTGTTGGGAATGTAACTTCTCACTTTATACACTAATGATCTTGATGAAGGAACTGAGGGTTGGCTAAGTTTGCCAGATAGGTCAAGGGACAGGTAGCATTGAGGATGCATGGAGACTGCAGGAAGATTTGGACGGGTTAGGAGAGTGGGCAGAGAAGTAGCAGATGGAAGCACAATGGGGGAAGTGAGGCCATGCACTTTCTTAGGAAGAATAGAGGTGTGGACAGTTTTCTAAAGGGGGAGAAAATTCAGAAGTCTGAAATGCAAAGAGACTTGGGAGTTCTAGTCTAGTATTCTCTCAAGGTAAACTTGTAGGTTGAGTCAGTAGTTATAAAGGCAAATGCAATAGTGGCATTTATTTTGAGAGGATTTGAAAACAAAAGCAGTGATGTACTTCTGAGGTTCTATAAGCCTCTGGTCAGATCACATTTGGAGTATTGTGTGCAATTTTGGGCCCCATATCTCAGGAAGGATGTACTGTCCCTGGAGTGTGTTCAGAGGAGGTTCATGAGAATGGCCCCAGGAATGAAAAGCTTAACATATGAGTAATGTTTGAGGACTCTGGGTCTATACTGGATAGATCCCCTCTCATCCTTATATACTCTAATTGTAACATACAGAATACTGAACAGCCTGGACAGTGCAGACGTTGGAAAGATATTTCCATTGGTAGAAGAGACTAGGATTCGATGGCACAACCTAAAGAGTAAAGGGAAGACCTTTTTGAACGGAGATAAGGAGAAATTTCCTCAGCCAGAGAGTGGTAAATCTATGGAATTCATTGCCACAGAAGACTGTGGAGGCCAGGTCATTGAGTATATTTAAGACTGAGACAGGTTCATGAGTATCATGAGGATCAAGGGTTGTGGGGAAAATGCAGGAGAATGGGGATGAGGAACTTAGCAGCTGTGATTGAATAGCAGACCAGACTCAATGGACTGAATACCCTAATTTCTGCTCCTATGTCTTATGATCTTTTTATTGATACCTGTTTCTTATATATTTTTAGCCATAACTTTGTCATTTTACTTGAATTATGAAGTTGCTTTTACAATAATCTGACCTTAAAGATTCGCTGCTCAATTTTTATAAGATTGAAACACCAGAAATTGAAAAGGTAGTTTATAACAAAATAAATAATTTGAATTTTTGGACCGCCTGCGATAATAAAATCATTATTCTAAACTCCAGTGGATCCAACCCAACCTATCTAACCTTTTAATAGAACATAACCCCTTTATGCCCAGAATCAGTTGCGTGAACCTTCTCGGACCTGTTTCAAATGTTTCCTTAAGTAAGGAGACCAAAACTGTACACAGTACTCCAAATGCGGTCCTACCAGAGTCCCGTACACTGTCAAAAAGCTTCTCTGTATTAACATTACTTAATTTAATTGGCGCCCTCCAGTCTCAATTTAAACATATTTGGTAATACCCAGGAGTATGCATAGAAGCTGTGAAACCTCAGAACCAAATTGAAATAGTGATGTTTTTCTCTTCTGTTTTCATGTTTTGGAGTTTGTCAAGCTTTTGGCAAACCAAGTAATTTGTTTTAAAATGTTGAAGATCAGATTTATATTTTATGTGCATGCAGATTTTTAAATAATTGGAGATGTGCATCTGCAGTGAGAATTTGTCAGATGATTGTCAGCAGACACTTTTAAATGCATTTGACAGAAGAATGCTTTGTTTACCACAGCAGTCAGTTATGTCAACTTTGTGCATGTAAAATAAGTTGGTGCTAAGATAGGTGGATCCTGCTGGCTTCCCACATGTTCAGGATGTTACTGACTGTATGTGTCAACTGAAGTATGTTTATCAACTAAACAGTGCCTCCATAGCATCGTGAAGCTGTGTATAACCCCAAAGATGTTTATACAACTGTACTTAAGATTTCTGGGCAGCTGCCATGCTGTATTCATCCTGCAGCAATCCACCCTTCCCAATGTCTCTGCATCCTGAAACAGACTTTTCAGCTAGCTTCTCAGAAACTAGGCTTACCTGTTTCAAGATGCGAAACTCCAACAAAGTTGTTGACAATGTGTCTAATTTAAAAAGTATTAAACTGCTCTGACCATAGCAAGCAATTCAAGCAAACCTGCCACCAATTTCTGGCAAGTAATAGTATTTACCAGTTGTATCAGCAACATCCCACATCCTGAAAAATCATTAAAAGTTTAATTACCTGCTATGAAAAACTGTTCTAGTTAAATCCTTTTGGGTGTAGGTACTCTGCAGTTAGGGTGGACAAGAGTTGAACAACTCATTGCTGAGTTGGAGGTTGTGATATGAGAATAGATGCTGAGATGTTTCAGAACAAGCTCAGTGAGTGGCCAAATGCATGGTAGATGCATTACATTGTGAAAAAAAATGAGGGGAACCAATTCAGGAGCGAAAAACAGGAAGGTGAATTATTATCTCAATGGATGGAAAGAAATTAAGGGAGTGAAATGTGTAGTGAGCTCTAGGTGTCCTGGTACACCAGTCACAGAAGAAATGCATGCAGATGCAGTAGGTGGTTAAGAAGGCAACTGATATGTTGACTTTCATAAAGAGATGATTTAAGTATAGGAATAAGGATGTCTTGCTGCAAATATACTTGATGAGATCATATCCGAAGTATTGTGTTCCGTTTTGGTCAGTTATCTGAGGAAAGTGCTCTTGCAGTGGAGGGAGTACAGCGAGGTTTGCCAGACTGGTTCCTGGGGTGGTAAGATCCTCATATGAGGAGGCGTTGAGTTGGTTAGGATTATATTCACTGGAATTTGGAAGAATGAGAAGGGATCTCCCTGAAACCTATGATATTCTAGATTTGGAGATGCCAGTGTTGGACTGGGGTGTACAAAGTTAAAAATCACACAACACCAGGTTAGAGTCCAACAGGTTTAATTGAAAGCACACGAGCTTTAGGAGCAACGCTCCTTCATCAGGTGATAGTGGAGGGCTCAATCTTAACACAGAATTTATACCAAAAATTTGCAGTGTGATGTAACTGAAATTATACATTGAAAAATCGATTGTCTGTTAAGTCTTTCATTTATTAGAATACTGATGGTTTCACTTCTTTCATGTGTAAATCACAAAACCTTCTTTTTAAAAAGTTGCATTCTCGGGTTAGTTGTTAACGATGCTGATAGCTAGGCAGTATGTTGAAGGGCTTTTGCCCAAAACATCGATTTCACTGCTCCTTGGATGCTGCCTGAACTGCTGTGCTCTTCCAGCACCACTAATCCAGAATCTGGTTTCCAGCATCTGCAGTTATTGTTTTTACCTAATATGTTAAAGGTGTTGGCCCCCTGTGTTCGCTGTCTATGCCATGATGTTTAGATTCAATCTAAACATCATGGCATAGTCAGCGAACACCGGGGGCCAACACATTATCTAACTATCACCGTTGTTAACAGCTAACCCGAGAATGCAACCTTTTTTTTTAAAAAGGTTTTGTGATTTACACATGGAAGAAGTGAAACTATCACTGTATTCTAACAGATGAAAGGCTTAACAGACAATCAATTTTTCAATGTATGATTTCAGTTACATCACACTGTAAATTTTTGCTTTAAATTGTGTGTTAGGATTGAGCCCTCCACTATCACCTGATGAATGAGCGCCGCTCCGAAAGCTAGTGTGCTTCCAATTAAACCTGTTGGACTATAACCTGGTGTTGTGTGATTTTTAACTATGATATTCTAGATGGGCTAGATAGCAGGAAGGATGTTTCCAATGACGGGAGAGTCCAAAACTGGGGATCACAGTCTAAGGATATGGGATATACTAAGTTGAACAGAACAGCAACATTTCACTGAAGTTGCATTGATGCTGTTACCCAGCACAGTCATGAAATCTATGCATGATAACCCAGCAGCTTGGCAAACTAGCAAACTAACCAACTACCTCATCCACAACATGAACTGCAAATCTTTGCAAAAACCTTAAATATGGGTTAAACCACTTGGGCCTGAGATGAGAAGATTTTTCACCTGGAGAGTGGTGGGCCTGTGGTATTTGCTTCCTCAGAAAGCTTTCAAGGCTAAAATATTATGATTTCAAGGAGGAATTGAGCATAGCACTTGGGGCTAAACAGATCAAGAGATATCCGGGAAACATAGGAACAGGCAATGAAATTGGATGTTCAGACATAATCATAACGAATGGCGAAAAAGGCTGAGGGAGTGAAATGTCCAGCAAATTTTCCATGTTCTATGCAGTACAACAATGAAATACTATTTTACTCACTCTTGATAAACGTGATTCATTTATTTTAGGTTGTTTTGTTCCAAAACTCTATAAGCCAGCCAATTTTACTTTAAAATGGCCTGTATAGTGCCAAAAGAATACTAAGATACAATTCTGAGAATGAAAATGTTGTGTTGCATCAAATGCATAACTGAGCACAACTTTTTCTGTGAATTGGCTCTGCAACGTTCATGCACTTACCCAGATTAGAGTCATAGAGATGTACACATGGAAACTGACCCTTTGGTCCAACCTGTCCATGCCGACCAGATATCCCAACCCAATCTAGTCCCACCTGCCAGCACCTGGCCCATATCCCTCCAAACCCTTCCTATTTAAATACCCATCCAAATGCCTCTTAAATATTGCAATTGTATCGGCCTCCACCACTTCCTCTGGCAGCTTATTCCATACATGTACCACCCCCTGTATGAAAAAGTTGCCTCTTAGGTCTCTTTTATATCTTTTCCCTCTCACCCTAAACCTATGCCCTCTAGTTCTGGCCTCCCCTCATAATTTTGTAAACTTCTATAAGGTCATCACTCAGCCTCCGACGCACCAGGGAAAACAGCCCCAGTCTGTTCAGCCTCTCCCTGTAGCTCAACCAGAAATAATGATCTCATGTTGTGTAACTTATTCTTAACATAATAAAATGTTAAGGGGGGCTGCCTATAGTATAGAAAATTTTGCTTAAACTGAAAAATAAAGAGAAATAGAATCTAATGTAGGGACTGTTGGTACAAGTCATATTGTTTTCCCGATTTGCAGACATTTTGAGTTGTGTGTCAAAGTTTAGTATCTTTAATGTGCTTGTATTTGGTGTGCATCAAAAGGTTTAGAAATGTCACTACATTTGTTTTCCATTTAATAATGTAAACTGTTCACTTTGGCAGATGATCAAGAGGAATATGAACAATGCCAGAAGAATGGCTTCACATCCAACCCTACCTTATTGTATGTATACTTGAATATTTGTTAGAAACTATGTTTGCTATGACCTGAAATTAGAGAGGTGCACTGCTTGCTTTTCTAGAACAACTCCACTGGTCACAATAAATTTTAAATTTAACCAGGTTGGTGATCTAGCCACTTACTTCAGTCTCCAGCTGAGAGAGGTTCAACATAAATAACTAGTCGAATTCAGTAAATTACTCATTAGGTTAACAACAAATAGCTGTTTTATGAAAACAAACTTCCTCAAAGTTTATTAACCAATAGTTGGAATATGGAAATAGCCATTTTATCTTGCCACTGTTAATTTCATAATTTTTCTGTGGATTGCAATGTCGTAACAGAGAGAACCTTGTAGATTCCTAATGAATTCATTGTTAGGATATGTCCTGTTTGTCAAATAACCCAAATAATAACTCGAAGAAACAATATCAAATGAAAGATGTCCTAAAATTTATCAGTTCCTGTGACTCCACAGAAAATTGTATGGATCCAGTAATCATTCTGGTTAGAAAAATGTTTGCCACTGAGAAGTTGGGATTAAGGTCTATAAGAGTAGTAATCTTATGAAAGCAATGCTTCTGTGCCACATTTAGTCATCTTGGGTTTAAACATAAATACATACTACCATCTTCCTTCTAAGCACAAGTAATGGAGCTGCTGCAAACAGCTGAACTTTTCAGATTATATTCTGCCTGATGAATCCAATCTAATTTGAGCATTTCTTAAATATGAATGCATTTAAAATTCTGTAACACTGCGCAGCTGCTGATATTATCAAACCTACCTGCATAAATGTTAGTCAGGTAATTGTTAGATGCACTGGTGTGGTCTGGATATTTTGGTGCTGCAACTGACGGCTTTGTTAGCTTTGTAGTCGCATTCCATACCTTTTGCATCAACGCCTGTCTATGAATTTATTGATTGTTTCACTAATCTGTTGTTGCTGCAACATGAACTTCAGCCTGTGTAACCTGGACTTGACTCTTTCTTAATTTTCTACATCTGAGAAGATATTGTCAGAGTCGTTGTGGTCATGAATGGAAATTCTTGAGGGTTTAGGTTCTTAAACTTTTATTTTCCAAAGCAGGAGGAGTTTCTACCCATCTTTCATTACTTCCCAAATCAATAACTGATAAGGATTTTTGTTTCTTTCTAAAACTGAAATTCTGATAGAACATTAATGGTGAGCCAATCCATGGTCAGATGCTTGTTTTGTATCTCTGTGCTCTTTAAAATGCCAATATAAAATTCTGTTCGACAAACAAAGCTGCAGATGCTGGAATCTGAAGTAGACAAGCAAGAAGCTGGATAAGCAGTGAGGCAAGCAGCATCACTTTCTTCAGAAATGGGGGTAGGGAGTGCTGCGGGGAGAAGGGTTATGGGTGGAGTCGTGAGATATTGATAGATAAATACAGGTACGATCTGCTTGATCAATAGGAAGAATGAATCAATTTGGTAGCTGGAGGGAAGGGTAGGTTTCAGTTCCCCTTTTCAATCCCTTTCTGACATGTCCATCCTCGGTCTCTCCATTGCCACAATGAATCAGACCTCAACTTGGAGGAACAGCACTTCATCTTCTGCATGGGCAGCCTACAACCCAAAGACTCAACATTGACTTCTCTAATTTCAAATAAACTTCCCACCCATCTCCCGACTCCCTTTCCAGGCCTGCCACCTGATCTTTCCCTCCAGTTTATAACAGGATTCAATCCTCCTCTGAACCAACCAGGTCATACCTACCACCTGTATTCGCCTAAAATTATTCCACCACTCTGCTGCCCACCCCTTCCCTCCCTCCCTCCCTCCCCCCCCCCCCCCCCCCCCCCCCCCCCCACACACACACACACACACACACACACACACACACACACACACACACACACACACACACTTTATCTGTAGTACACCTACAAGGAATGACTTGTTCAATAAAAGAAAACTCATTACTGCTGCAATCACCTTTTCGTACCAACTCCTCACCATTAGCTTTTCATGTCTGGTTTCTTGGATAAAACATTGCTAACAGTATGATATTGTCTGAGACTTGCTCCATAATGCTCACATGGCACGTGCACAACAGTATGGTTTTTGTTGAGACAGATATTTTTAAGTTTATAAGCAACATTAAATATTTGCATTGTTATAGTATCACAGACTTAACATTATTAGACTCTGTGCTTACTGATGTTATTGCACTTTACGTTAATGACTGAACATGCAACACTGACTCTGTAGCACTGAGAGCCTGACTGTAGGTAAGGCAGGAACCTTTATCAGAAATTCTCATGGTGATGTCATGTAACTTCTGTAAGGGTGTGCTGACTAGCCTGGAATCTGTGCAGTGAAAAGATCAACAAGAAGGGTCACTGGATCAGAAACATTAACTCTGCTATCTATCTGTCAATGCTGCTAGGCCCACTGAGTTTCTCCAACAATTTCAGGTTTTTGGTTAAGATCCTGAGGAGTCTTAACAAGGTGTATGCAGAAAGGATGCTTCCACTTGTGGAGAGTGTAGAACTAAGGATCACTTTTTAAAAGAAAAGGTTGACAATTTGAGATAGAGATATGGAAAAGTTTTTTCTTCCTCTTTAGAAGTTTTTTCCTCAATGTGATAGAGATGGAGTTTTAAATTTTTTTAAGGCAGAAATAGATATGTCCTTTGTAAGCAAGAGGTTTAGAAGTTAGTGGGCTATTTGGAATGTGGAGTAATCAGGTGAGTTGCGATGTTAGTGAATAGTGGAGTAGGCTTGAGGGGTCTAATGATCAATCTTCCTCTTTGTTGTGTTCATTTACAGAACAACTTCAGTTATCCGAATGTCAATTATCTGAATTTCATATTATCCGATTGAAGATCTCAAGGTCCCATAAAAATGTCAGTTATCCAAACCATCTGTTATCCAAACAACATATTCCCCGTCTATCTCATTCAAATAAATTAGGTTGTTCTGTATGAAGTAATTTGGGACTATGGTGTTGAAAATGAGTTAATTCTAGTGGCCCAAGGCTGTGAATACCTGTCACAAAATGTTAGTTTAAGAGATCTACTTTGAAAGACCTGTAAAGGTGACAGAACAGGTTGAGAATATTGTTACAAGATGCAGTATTGTTGGATTTATAACCAGAGGCATAGAGTACAAAGGCAAAAGGAAAGCTTTCTAAATTACTGGTTTGGCCTTAACTAGACACAACACTTGAGGAAGAATGGCGCATCCTTGGATGAAGTTGCAAAGGAAGTGAGCTGTTCTTTGTGTGTCTTTGGTATTGCTGTGTTATGATAGGGGCGGCACGGTGGCACAGTGGTTAGCACTGCTGCCTCACAGCGCCAGGGACCTGGGTTCAATTCCCGCCTCAGGCGACTGACTGTGTGGAGTTTGCACGTTCTCCCCGTGTCTGCGTGGGTTTCCTCCGGGTGCTCCGGTTTCCTCCCACAGTCCAAAGATGTGCGGGTCAGGTGAATTGGCCATGCTAAATTGCCCGTAGTGTTAGGTAAGGGGTATATGTAGGGGTATGGGTGGGTTGTCGCTTCGGCGGGTCGGTGTGGACTTGTTGGGCCGAAGGGCCTGTTTCCACACTGTAAGTAATCTAATCTAATCTAATACTGCCCTCGGGGCTTTGGGGCAGCTGTGTCGACCGGGTATTGTTAATGTTTTTGGGAAGTGTATTCCCTTGTCTGCGAGTGCTGTCTGGTTTCACTAGTCAGCTTGCTTAGTCCCTGCTGAGGTATTCTGGGTGTGTCTGGTATCGTTTGGCCAAGTTTACTTTCCTATGTTCTGTGTGGGCCTAGGCAGGATGGCAGATCTTTTCCCATAATTCTTCCTTTTTTTTTGCTTAGGAGAGAGATGAGAAGGGGACAATGTAGCTGGAGCTGGGGTCAGGAATGTAAGTGCAGCAGTCAGCAACAATGAGGGCGCATGTGCTCCCTTTCACAGTGAGCCAGTAGTCTAAGGCCATCCTGTTCTGCAGGGTCACAGTGCTAATGGTAACCGCCTCCACATTCAGCTGGGTGAGCGCTTCAGCTGTGGAGTTTGCCACCACCTCTAGTGTGGCAGTGAGTTTGTGGGCTTCCTTGTGCAACCACAGGGTTGCAAAGGGGGGTGCCATCAGATAGAGAGGCTGCCTCAATGGTGGCAGCGAGGCCTGCGGGTCATATGCTTTGGGAAGGGAGGTGTCTGGGAGTGATAGATGAATGGTACTGCGCACCTGAAATAGCAGCTCCCAGTCCAGGGCAACGGCAGCCATGGATAGGCTTTGCGGCCATAGGTGAAACAGGTGCTGTTGTAGGTCCGGAGATGGCAGGTCTGGGTCCCTGTCCAACAGTGAGGAAGGTGGTGTTCTGGCTGGTCCTGTTGAGGACCGGTATGTTTAAAATGCTGCCTTCTGCAGCAAATCGATGTGCTGCAGAAATTAGGAACAGGGAGTCTGCGCACCGGCTCCAGCCAGCTTCCTGTCCGGATGGCTGTGTGCTTTTCAAACAGATGGAATTCTCAGGTGGACCGTGTGTGTTAGTGTCAGCAATGGTCAGGGCTGTGGGCTCATGGGAGAGGTTGTAGGCTGGGTAATAACCACATTTGTCCAGGTGGTACCCTGCAGACCTCCAGCGCGCTGGGCCATTGTCCCTGTATTTGGTCATGGCTGGTGGTATTGTTAGTGTGGTAACCTCAGGGGACCTGTCTGGTTCCAGCCACCACTCAGCCATGTCAGATGTTTAAGGGGATTAAGGCTAAGGGAATTCCCCCATGATAGTGTACAAGGTCTGGTTATAAAGGGCAAGTAGCAAGGCACCTGGCCAGGTCAGTCCTGTTTCCTAGGTGATCTTGGTCAGTGTAGTCTTAAGGGTACCATTCATCTGTTCGACCATGCCTGATGACTGGGGTTGCTAGAGGATGTGGTGTCGCTATGGTATCCCCAGTGCCTCGCTAATGCCATTCGTGAGCAGAACAGTCATGTGAGACCCCCTGTCCATCTCTATCTTGCCAGGGACCCCAGGTCTGAGGACGACATCCCTTAGGAGGTATTTTACTAACCGTGCACCATCCTTTCTTGTGGGAAATGCTTCCAACCATTTGGAGAACATGTCTATGATGACCAGGATGTACTTATAACCCTGTTTTTGGGGCATGTGTGCAAAGTCGATCTGTAAGTGGCTGACAGGCCCCTTCAGGAACTGGCAGGCGGTCATATTTGGCAACAGGCTTTCCTGCATTGTTCTGCAGGCAGATGAGGCACTGTGACTGCAGGGCTTGGGCAGCGGAGTGAATCTCACTGCATACCAGGACTGCATCCTTGTATATCATGCCCCCGTGTGGCCAATGCAATGGGCTGCTGGGGCCAGTGTGTGTAGGTGGGCTCTTGGGCAAATGATGCAGCCATTGGGGTGTACCTGCAGCTGTAGAAAAGCTGATTGCATGGCCCCAATGTGGGCCCAACTGTCCTTTTCCTGCTGTGGAGTGGCCAGGGGTTAGGGAATACTGGAGCCTTCGCTATTCCAGGCGCCTGCAGGACATAGGTGGTGGGGTACAGTGCGGCTTCCCGGGCTGCTGTATCAGCTGAGGTTTTCCTGAGGGTGACACGGCAGTGACAGAGGCATGGGCAATGCATTTGATAATTGTTAGGGCTGAGGGTAACAGGACTGCTTTCAGGAGGTTAGAGATCAGCACAGCATGTTGTAGTGGCCTCCCTGCTGATGCGATGAAGCGCCTCTCTTTCTAGAATGTGCCAAAATCATGGACGACTCCGAAGGCATATGTGGAGTCAGTATAAATGTTTGCAGTGTGACCTTGAGCAATGATACAAACCTGAGTGAGTGCAAACAGCTCCGCAGCCTGTGTGGAGGTGCCATTTGGCAGCGCAGCTGATTCTAGCACTGCAAAAGGGGTGCAGATGGAATACTCTGCCGGTGTGCAGTGGTCCAAGGGCCTGAAGGAGGACTAGTCTGTATAGCGTATCAGGTCAGGGTTGTCTTGGTGTTTCAGAGAGGTCAGGGTGCGGTGACAACCTGTTGAACAAGGTATAAATGGTCATGGTTGGCTGCAATGATGTTCTGAGTGAGTGGGAGCAGGGTGGTGGGGGGTCAGGGCAGGGGCACATTGTAGGGACAGGTTGGCTTTGGACAATACAGCAAACCCATAGCCAGTTCTCCAGGTGGCAATGAAATGTTGGGTTGCTGCAGAATTTAGCAGCAGGGAGACCAAATGGGGAACCAAAACAGTGCATGGGTGATCCAGGACAACAGGGGTGGCCTTCTCTACTGTTACCACTCTCAAACATGTCAGCATTTCCCTTACAACAGGTGGTGTGTACAGAGTAAAAAGCAACAGGGCGCCAGAGGTCCCCATGGAGCTGAGTTAAAATGCTGGATGCAAACCCCTCTGATTCGTTGACATGTAGGTAGAACGGCTAAGGGTAGTCTGGGACCGACGGGTCAGGAGCAGAGAGCAGTCGCTGTTTCAATTAAGTGAATGCCTGTTCCATCTTTGGTGGCCAAAGCCTGCAGCTGAGTTCCTGTGGCTGGCAGGGGAAGCTGAGTGATGGCTACAACTCTATCTACCTACCTATCAATCTATCGCCCTGAGGCCATGTGAGTGTTCATACCCCAAGTACTGGCAGAGTGGCATTTTCTCCATGGAGACCCTTTGCCTGCATACATTTTTAGTGAAGGCCAACAACCACTATCCGAATATTGCAGGAGGGTGCTGTTGCATGGCAGGTGTAAAGTAGAGAGGGTATGGTGTATTGCAGCGGCATATACTGTGGGGCTCTCTGTGTAACCCTGGGCAGCAGCCTTGCTGCGTGTGACCCTGAGATGGTTATCTGGGTTGAGCAGTGGTAGTGATTCAGGCTGCTCGGCAGCTGCTGTGTCCTGCTGCGAGCTTCTCATGGACTGTGTGGTAACTAAGGCAGCCACTTCGTTTAGCAGCGGGTCTGGCTCTGGGGCCAGTAGGGGAGGTTTTGGGGATTGAGGGGCGTTAGGGTGTTAGAGGTCTCCACCATTGGCGTTTTGTTACAGCGGCCTTTTACCTTAGAGGACTGATGGTGTTTGGCAATGTCCTGAAACTTTGCAAGACACTGCTACATGTAGACAGTGTCCCATGAGGGATCCCCATGCCCCCCTGTAATGGCTGTAGTTCCAGTGATCAATTTTGAAGGACCCCCCCTCCCCCAATATGGCCAATTTCCTTGGGACCAGTGGAAAGGTCCCCTGTGAAAGGGATAACGTAATGGCTGTCCTCTTTTAGAACTGTGTCTGCTGGTGACCCAGGTGTAACAAGAGCATCTCCTACCTTACTCTTGAAGTTCATGTATTTACCATGCCTTTCCTGTGTATTCTTGTTCAGTTTTGGCTCTGAGCTATTCTCTCCACGTGGTTGGGATTGCCCAGCTCTCATAGATGGCATCTCTGTCAGAGACTGGATGTCTGTGCCCACATGGCGTCTTGGACCTCCTGGATTGATTTTTAAGTTCTGTGCTTTGGCTTTTGAGGAAAAAACAGAGAGCGATCACAGAACACACAGGCAGTGAGTGATTGACAGGTGAAGCAATAAAGGGTAATCAAGTGTGTAATCGCTGACCACAAAGTAAACAAACACTTAAGTGCTGAACAAATACAACCAGGTGGGACACCTGAAATTGACAAGACAAGCACTCAGTAACTGCAGAACAAGCAGACACACCCAAAACAAACACTTCGAAACCACCAGACAGAACAACAACAATGGGTCAGTTTCCTTTGCACTGAGGATCTATCAATGTTGAAGCGAAAAATTGATTAGCGGTCTTACCTTCTATCTTGCCATTCTTTCTCTGCCCATCCGTCTTTCCCTTGCTGGATTAGGATCGTGACACAATTTGGATCACGCGTGTGGCAAATTGTTTTAAAATTTAGTTAATCACTTTAGGTGCTTACCCGACTACCACCTCAGGCCAAGTCTGTGGTTCCTCAACTCCTGAATTACCACAGTATCTGGCTGCCAACTTAGTTAAAATGTTATTGATTAATTTAGGAACTTACCAGACTACTTCCCCAGGCCAAGTCTGTGGTAGCTGAAGCAATTCACCGCAGTTGCTAGATCAGAATTGTGGCCATCCTCTGCAGTCGTCCAGCCATTCTCTGGTCTGACCCGCTGGGGCAGGGCTGGCCACCAGGTCCGAATTAGGCTAAATTTAAAATATCAGGTTCGCTTACCCTGTTGAGAGAAAAAGAAGCTGTCAACTAATGCCAAACTGTTGGAGAAATTAGCCCAATAAATTAGGGATCACAAAGCACAGTTCGAAGTGAAATTAACAAACGGTTTATTAGTACTGCGATATCACAGAAGAGAAATTGACTAAGCTGAAACAGAGCAGACAGTCTGTCCAGGGAGCTGAGAATTCTCTTCCTCGTGTTGCGGGTGGAGCCAGATTTTATAGGAATCTTGTACAATAAGGTTAATTTAAATAGGGAAACATACAAAGTATTTGGAAATTAAGTAATCTAGTTACAATGATGATAATTGATAAACAGTTATGAGAAGAATGTCCTGATTGTCAGTACAGAGTAACATCCTGACAGTATCAGTGAGTTCTTGATGGGATCAGGAGATTTCAATTCTCTTTGCAGGTAGGCGAGAATGTCTCTTTTGAAACCGTCAGGTGCTTCCATTGTTCCCGTCTTGAGAGCAAGATCCTTGGTGGTGCCACTCTCACTCTCACTCTCTCTCTCTGACCTGTTCTTTGTCTGGCTTTGGTATTGCTTTGTTATGAGACTGCCTCGGGACTTTGGGACAGCTGTGTTGACAGGGTATTGTTAATGTGTTTTGGGAAGTGTATTCCCTTGTCTGCAAATGCTGTCTGGTTTCACTTGTCAGCCTGTTTGGTCACTGCTAAGGCATTCTGGGTGTTGCTGGTATAGTTTGGTGAAATTTGCTTTCCTATGTTCTGTGTGGCCTACTATGGGTAGGCGGGGTAACAGATCTTTCCCCACATTAAGTGATATTGAATAGAGGTGTTGAAATTTATGAATGATTTTGATCGGCAAAGTAAGGGCAACTTACATTGACAGAAGGTTACTAACCAGAGGAGATGGGTCCATGATATCTGACCAACAAAAGTGAGATGAATTTTTTTATGCAGCAATTTGACTGTCTGAATGATTAGTTTTTGCATATTGTGTGTAGTTGCTAACTGCAGGCAATTTATTCTGCTGCAATTAACAAAAAATGAGAACTTGTGGATAGTTGGGATGTGTTCCGAGATGTTGACGCAGATAACTGTCAAGCAAGTGGAAGTTGTTAATGTGATTATTAAGGAGTAAAAAATATTCTTTATCAATAAAGCTAAATACAATCTGGAATGTTTTCAGTTTAACCAGTCTTGTGAAAGCCCATTTTCTTTAAATCATTTTTACTCACCTGATATCCAGAAACCAGGAATAAACATGAAAAAATAAAAGAAATGTGATTCTGATAACCAATATTTGGTGTGTCTTTGCTTCATAGTTCTTTTAACCTCATTAGTTTTTAGTGTGCTCCTAAGTGTTGTGCAAATTTTAAAGGGATTTTCAATTTAATTTGAACAAAATAAATTTCTCAACTTTTCCTCTATTTCTACTTTTCCTTCATAATGCAGGGCAGTTAATAGTGTACAGAAAACCTGTTTCTCGGGCATGTCAATTGATATCATCAAAAAGGGTAATAAGGATCAAAAATTGCAGATGCTGGAAATTTGAAGCATATTCCAAGTACTGGAGAAACTCAACAGGTCTGACAACGTCTGTAGAGAGTCGTACAAGGAAACTGACTCTTTAATCCAATTTGTCCGTACTGACCAGACATCCCAGTGTGACCTAGTCCCACTTGCCAGCGTGTGTCTCTAAACCAGTTAATACTTCACATCTGACAAAAGGTCACTGAACTCAAAGCATAAACTTTTTTTTCTCTCTATGGATGCTAAGAGACCTGAGTTTCTTGAGGAATTTCTGTATTTAAAACAAAATCCTGTCTGGGAATTTGTTTGAACCAGTTATAAAGTTCTATAATAAACATCCCTGATCCACTGGGCATTCAGCACTGAGCAGAAGGAGCTGCCTAATTGCAGCCATGCCGTTCGGGGGAGGTTGTAGATTTTAAGAAATTGATGTATGTTAAATAATTTAAGCATTATTTCTGCAATGATTTAGATCTAACTGGTGCTCAAGATGGTAGTGTTCGAATGTTTGAGTGGGGTCACTCTCATCAACTAGCATGTTTTCGACCTTCTGGCAACTCCAGGATAACTAGAATACGATTTAATCATCAGGGTAATAAGGTATGATATCTGAGAAAGACAGTATAAACATAGTGGAAGAGTTGAACAATTTGTACTTGGTATGTAGCAATGTCATGCACTCCTAGTATATGCGTAATGCTCTGGAGAATGTTGAGCTTCTATTGTGCTGTTGCAAATGATGTACTAGTTCCCTGAATAACACAATGAATGTTGAAGTGTAATTTTTGTACTTGTCAAATGAAGCATCATGAATTGTAAATTAATCAAAATTTTGAAGTGCAGAGAGAAGTAACCATGAAAGCCATTGGATTGTTGCAAACTCCACTAGTTTGCAATGCATTATGTCTCTGTTACTTTCCCCATAAATTTCAAATGCTCGTACTTTTTTTTTCCATTGTCCCCTTGAACTTGTCACCAAACCAAACATTAAGTTCAATCCCCTCCTTTTGCCTATTTTATCAAAGCTAGAACATCCCAAGCAAGGACCTTTCTAATTGCTTTGCTGTCAAGAATCTCAAGGATTTATCCTTAAACTCTTCCTCATTTGCATGTTGCCTTTGGCAGCATTATCCACTACTGTGGGAACAAGTTCCGCTTGGGATAGTGGCTTCTTCTATCTCCAAATAATCATCCACCACTGACTCCATTATGTCCCATCTTCAAATGAAATCCTGTTTTATGCAGTTGCCGTTTAACTGGACCACACTACTCTTGTGCCCAATTCCCCATCCTCGGCCGTTGTAAATGTCAGCTGACCTAATACAGATGCAGTTAACTATCTTGTGTTTATTCTCATTCATTTCCCACTCCTGTTTTTGGTGATCTGTGCAGACTCCTGATTTTCCAATGCAATAAATTTTTAGCCTTATGTTTAAATCCAATCTTCTGTAACCTTCTCTGATCTTACGATTCACTCTCTTAGCACTTACCATCTCTTTCCTGTTGTAGATCATGCCCCTCTTTTGAAAGTCATGTTTTCAGCAGCATAGGTCTTAACCTCAAGATACTCTCCCTTACCTTGCACCCTCTCCCATCTTGTTAAAAGCTCAAATTTGCAGCCAGGTTTTAATCATCCTTCCTAAATGTTCCTCCTCTATTTGGACTTTGGGCTTTCCCTTTTGCTGCAATGTCTTTATACGTTAACTTGCTTTTACGTAGTGGTTTTATAACCTGACACACATTCACCTGAGTAGCATGTGAATCCAGTCTCTCACTTTATAGTTGAATTTTCAAGTCTTCTCAAGTAGTGTAGCAAGCAAGATATTTGACCTGCTTGATGTTTCAGTATACTATTTTCAAAAACTTTAAACGTTCATGCCAAAAACTAGCATTAATGGCCTGCATAAAAATGCAAACAAATGTAGTCCTTTTAGACTAATAAGATATGTAATCATGTCTTTTTATCAGTTTGGAATTGTTGATGGTGATGGATTCTTGAGCTTCTGGCAAACAAGCCCAGTTGCTTTAGGAGCTACACCCAAACCTTATCTGGTGAGCTGATAATTAACTTCATTTTTCTGTTTAAATTCAATATGTTAATAGCATGATGGAACTTATTAACATATTGTATATTCATAGGTTCTTAAAATTTTATCTTTCAGACCTGGCAGTGCCATAACAAGACTGCAAATGATTTTGTTTTTGTTAGTTCATCTACTTTAATAGCAACAGCTGGACAATCTAGTGACAACAGGTAAGATTAACTAAAGCATATTTCTTGGTACGACTCAGAGATATTTCAGCCTTTGCTTTTACTTTCACTTTCTAATGTCACACTGTACTTGTTGTGGTAATTTCCATCCCTGCACATTTTTACTGACTATGTCAGTCCAGTAACTTTCATAAGAAACTTGTCAGATCTTGAGAACACTTATTTTACACCAGAAGACACATTCTGTTAATGATCGTTCAGATCAATCGTCGTCTTATTAAGTAGTATCATCTCCTAAGTATTTTTTTAGCCTTGCACTAAACTTTGTAAGCAAATTTCTCCTCGCTGTCTGGCTTCTTTTCTAAACCATTTACCTTTTTTAATTGTATTTCTTTCCTGTTCCATTGGTGATCTCCAGTATTTACTCAGAATGATCTGATTGTTCATCAAGTGCTACGGAACCAGAAAGATAAAAGTATGTTAATTCGATCTAATCTACATTTGGTTGGCCATTTATGGTCTGATTAAGGTAGGGGGAAATCATTGCCAACAGGGATTCCTGCTCCTAATCAGTATTAACTGACAGTGCATATGAAGGATCATTGGTTTTGAATAGAATTAGTTGTCTTATGGTGGTCTTAATAAACAACTTACCAACATTTAAATATCCCAGCAGGAGCTGAAGTAGGCACCAAAGCGATTGAGATACTGTGATGGAGAGTATGTAGATTTGAAAATTAAACTTGGTCTGATGGGTCACAGATTTTGTGATGATTCTCGATCATCCCATTTAGAGAAAGTCTGTGGAATTGCAGGTGAGGGTGCAGAGTTTGAGGCAGAGGCCCAAGTCCTTGAGTTCAGTATTACTACCAGTGTGGAATGAAAGCAGTGCTGTATAGAAAGCCATGGCTGCTGCCAGATACAAAGCCCAAGAGACCAAGAATCCAGGCCAAAAGTAAATGATTTATTTGGTGAAGGGATGAGGTCCCCAAGAGAACGAGCAAGGCAGTTTTCTGCGCCATTCCTTTGTCCTACATAGTTGCCCTTGATCAGGCTCTGAGTATGTTGGATCAAGTCCCCTACGCAGTCTATTATGTTTCCTTGCTGGGAAGGCAACCTATTGGCAGACTCACTTACTGTTGGGTTAATCCCAGCAGCGGTGGGCTCAGATACTGAGGTGATCATTCTTTGGTCACTTAAAGGCCTCGGTTAGTGGTCAAGTAAGAAGGTCAGCCCAGAACTTAACTCTGTTGGAGGCAGGAAAACATGTGAAAGCAGTACACCACTTCCTTGTCTCAATAAATGTCATCCTGCCCCCCCATTTACTTTCTGAGACCAGAAGATCCTGTCCAAAACCTTGACTACACATTGAGGATTGTGTTGTGTGTCTCTTCCACCATGGTATTTAAGATGGATTCAAAACCAGGCATCCACAAAGCACTGTGTCATCAAAAGCAACAGAACTTTACTTCACTGTTATTAGAAATCTAGTAGCCTGGCATTTCTCTGCTTCTACAGGTAGCTTCAACTCAAGAGACTAGCTGGGTTCAAAAAGAAGTGTATAAGAACATTCTTGAAAAAGAAATGCAACTTCATGAAGCAATCAGATAGTGTATACTCTGAAATGAAAGCAGCATACAGGGAAGATGGTGTTCGTAACTCTGGATTAGTTAATCCAGAGGTCCAGGTTAATGCTCTGGGGGTATGGGTTTGAATTGCATCATGACAGCTGGTTTAATAAATTCTTTCAAAAATGATCAAATTAAAAGTTAGAATATGTCACCATTAAACTATTGTTAACTGTCATCCAGTCCATTCAACCATGTCACCTGACTTGATCTGTGCACAACTCCTGGTCTACTGCTAGAATAATTGTAGTTCATAAGATCTTGATTTCACCTCTGAAATATCCTAGCCACTCAAATTAATGGCAGTTGGAGGTGGGCAATATTTTGCCAATGCTGTACACGTTGTCTTCAGAGTTTTTTTTTATATAAAAGACAAAATGAAAGCAATTTCACCTCCGCCGTATCCTGAGGTCCCAATACCTCATGTCCATTTTCAGCCAACTCCGTTCACTCCATGAAACTCATGACAACATCCTGGTTCTAGTGCTGCAGACCTTTATGCCAAACAAGCCAATTTATTCAGTATAGCTACAGTACCAGTATCAACTGACAATGTGGAAAAGTGTACAGGGATGTCCTGTCTATATATAAAAAGAGAAATCTGCTCAATACCAGAATATCAAACTAAAATAGTTGCTGGCAATTAGAAATAAAAGCAGCAAGTGCTGGAAATGCTGAAGATTTCAGGTCAATGACTCTTCAATAGTGAAGAAAGTGAGGAAGGTTTTGAGCAGGAGGTACAAACTATGATAGGATCGAATACAGAAAAAGGGTTACATTTTAAAAAAGGGGGGTTATGGTGTACGTGTGCAAAGAGACTTTTAATGGTTGAAATATGGACACAAAGCATTTGTCTAGATGAGGTGTGAATGGCTTCCTAGCAATCAAACAAATGCAAAATCAGGGAAAAAGAAAAACATGGAAAAAGGCAGAAACAAAATGCAAAGTAAGCATCTTTATTTTTGACCTTTTGGTTAGATGAGTCATTGAAGCAGCTGAACATGGTTGGATTGAGATATTGCAGTGAACTCCTGCAGCCATGGCTCAAGGCTATGTTAATTGGTTTCCAACAGCCAAAACTGTATCTTTATTTGAGCTAGGGATAACTTCAGCAAGTGGAATGCTATCATCTAGCTTCCTATTGATTCCAAAGTTGCAAAGGCTCCTTTGATGCAACACTCAAATGCTGCCCTGATATTAAGGACCATCACATTTCGTTATCATTGGAATTAAAATAGTTTCAGAATACTTGTATAATGATGGAGGTGGGATGAGCTGAAAAATGTTGCTGGAAAAGCGCAGCAGGTCAGGCAGCATCCAAGGAGCAAAGGAATCAATGTTTCGGGCATAAGCCCTTCTTCAGGAATGAGGAGGGTGTGCCAAGCAGGCTAAGATGGAGGTGGGATGAGTCATTTGGAGTCAAGCAGAATAGTGCAGAGCTTTAACAAGTGGGTTATTGCAAAGTGAATGTTGTTTGAAAATGCTATCAGTGATGCCTTATTATTTTGCTGAAGGGGTGATATTTAATCAATGTAAGCTTTGAAAGCAGTACTTCGTCTTTCATCTAGATTCTCTCCAGGCTTCGTGACTTAACAAGAGTTCAGAAATGTGGGTGTCTGGATTTCCAAATTTGGAGAAGTTTCACTGATGCAACAAATAAGTTGGATTTAGCATGTAGTAGTGGAATGTGTTTCATTAATACTTCTTGACACTTAAAAAAAACTCGTGAAGGAAGTGTCACCAAGTGCACAAGCATGAGTTTCTGGTTTTGGAATCCACATAGCAGCCATAATTGCTGAGGTGCATGCTTGAGGGAGAGAATTGCATGGATAACATGTCCAAGGAAAGAGACAATGGCCACTGAGACTGGCGCTATGGAGTGATGGTACCAGTACAAGCCAAACAAGTTTGAATCTGAAGGTTTAAACTAACTCAGCAAGATGCGGGCAAGTGGGAGAGCTCATTAGAAAGTAATACAGGGTGGGAAATGCACAGAGCATTAAAATAGAGAATAGCAAATGAAAAAAGTGGATTCCGTGTTTTAAAAAAAAAGAAAGTCATTAAGTCTAAATCAAGTTTACATTGCTTGCACAGTAAATCTAGCTAATAAGATTAGAGATTTACAGACCTGTTGCTGTGTGAGATGATAAATTGATAACAAAGACCTGCTTTATGAAAGGGCAGTGTTCAGAAAAGGTAGGGAAGGGCGGAGCGGAAAAGGAGGCAATGGCATTTTTGGTTAAGGAGAGCATTGCAGTCCTGGATAAAGGGGATGTTTCCACAATTTCAGGCACAGATTGATTTGGCTAGAGATAAAGAATAAGTTCTATTCTCATCAGCTGAGCAAGAAGGATGGAAGAAAGAATTTCAAGGAAATTATTAGAGAGGTGTAAACATCAGTTATAAAGTGGCTTTTAATTGCCCATATATGACTAGGATAATGGTACTATAGGGAATAGTGAGGGGAAGTATTTGTTGACCTATCTCTGACCCCCCCCGACCTATCACCTTCTCCCTTACATTTATCCACCTATATCTTTCCCAGCTGCCTTCTCCCCAACCCCACCTCCCCTCTCATTTATCTCTCAGCCCTGACCCACAAACCTTATTCTGATGAAGGGCTTATGCCCGAAACGTCAATTCTCCTGCTCATCCACAATCTCCAACCTCCCTGTCTGTGAACCCCACACTACCTGATTCTGCCTTCTTCAGAAGATTCAAAACCTGACTGCCCCAGTCCACCCATGTCTCAGCCTGCGCCGGTCCCACTGAACTCCTCTCTTCCTGCCTTGACACTGTCCTGTCCCCCTTAGCTCAGGAACTCCCCACCTACATTCGTGACAGCCCCATGCCCTTCTCCTCCTCCAAGATTTTCGTTTCCCCTGTTCACATGGGCATCCAGTCCCTGTACACATCAATCTCCAAGCCCTCCGTTTCTAACACTCATGCTGTCCAACTAGTACCCTCCCCCCGATGTTAAAAATCTCACAAAACCAGGTTATAGTCCAACAGGTTTAATTGGAAGCACACTAGCTTTCGGAGCGACGCTCCTTCATCAGGTGATAGTGGAGGGCTCAATCGTAACACAGAATTTATAGCAAAATTTGCAGTGTGATGTAACTGAAATTATACTTTGAAAAATTGATTGTCTGTTAAGCCTTTCATTTGTTAGAATACAGTGATAGTTTCACTTCTTTCATGTGTAAATCACACCGATGCCCTCATCCACCTGGCTGAACTGGTCCTCACCTTCAACAACTTCTCCTTCCAATCCTTCCACTTCCTCCAAATCAAAGGGGTAGCCATGAGCTCCAGCAGAGGACCCAGCTATGTCTGCCTGTTTGTTGGATATGTGGAACAGTCCAGTTACACTGGCACCACCCCCAGCTGTTCCTCTGCTATATTGATGACTGTATCAGTGCTGCCTTGTACTCCCACAAGGAGGTTGAACAGTGCATCAACTTTACCAACACCTTCCACCCAGACCTCAAGTTCACCTGGACCATCTTGGAAACCTCCCTCCCCTTCCTGGTCCTCTCCATCACTGTCTTTGGTGACTGATTAACCACAGTTGTATACTACAAGCCCACTGACTCCCACAACTACCTCATGTGAAAACGCCATCCCGTATTCCCAAGTCCTGCAACTTAGCAGCACCTTTTCCCAGATGACCAATTCCGCCTCAAAGTCCCGGATGGCCACTTCCCTCCATGATTGCGACTTCCCTTCCCACATAGTTGACGATGCCCTCCTGTGCATCTCCCTCATTTCATGCACCAATGTCCTTGAACCCTTCCCCTCCCAATGCAACAAGGACAGAACCACCTTCCACCCCACCTCCCTCCACATACATAGCACCATCCTCCACCACTTCCGCCACCTTCAAACTGATCCCACTACTAGTGATATATTTCCCTTCCTACCCCTATCAGCATTCCAAAAAGACCATTCCCTCCATGATTCCCTTGTCAGGTCCACACCCACACACCCTCTCCTGGCAACTTTCCCTGCCTCTGCAGGAAGTGCAAAACCTGTGCCCACATCACTCCCCTCACCTCTGTCCAAGGCCCCAAGGGATTCTTCCACATACATCAGAAATTTACCTGTACCTCTACCAATATCGTCTAGTGCATCCATTGCGCCAGATGTGGTCACCTCTACATTGGGGAGTTAGGACGCCTTCTTGCAGATTGTTTCCGAGAACATCTCTGGGAACCCGCACCCACCAACCCCACTGGCCCGTGGCTGAACATTTCAACTCCCCCGCCTACTCCAACCAGGACATGCAGGTCCTGGGCCGTCTCCATTGCCAAACCATTACCACCCAACGTCTGGAGGAAGAAAACCACCTCATATTCTGCCTTGGAACCCTGCAACCCCATGGGATAAATGTGGATTTCAACAGCTTCCCCATTTCCCCTCCCCACACATTATCCCAGTCTTGAACCTCCAGCTCTGCACCGCCCTCCAGACCAGTCCTTCCTCTGACTTATCACCTTCTCTCCCTCCTTCATATACCTATCGATTTCCCAGCTACCTTTCCCCTCCAAACCCAGCCTTGACCCACAAGCCTCATTCCTGATGAAGGGCTTATGCCTGAAATGTCGATTCCCCTGCTGCTCGGATGCTGCCTGACCTGCCGTGCTTTTCCAACACTACACTCTTGACTCTGAGCTCCATCTGCACTCCTCACTTTCTCCTAATTTCTTACAACTGTGTCCATTACAATACAAGGCGCAGGTAGATCCAGTTATGGAACGAAGTAAGCCACTTGGATCAAGTGAGTGATCATTGTATTGTCAGGTTTAGGAAGACGGTAGAAAATGACTATGATCAATCCAGAATGAGAATGAACAACTGGTAGAGAACAGACTTCAGTGGGGTAAGAGCTAGGTCAGATCAACTGGAACCCAAGATGGGCAGGAAGAACAATGCTTTATTCCTGATGAAGGGTTTTTGCCCGAAACGTCGATTTCGCTGCTCCTTGGATGCTGCCTGAACTGCCGTGCTCTTCCAGCACCACTCATCCAGAATCTGGTTTCCAGCATCTGCAGTCATTGTTTTTACCAAGAAGAACAATGGCTGGACAACCAGTTACCCTCAAAGAGGAGTTGATTTGGATACAGTCAAGGTGTATTCCCTCAAAGAAAATGTAGGACAAGCAAATCCTGACCTCCCTAGAAAATAATAAAAGAAATACAAATTGAATTGTTGCATGGTAAATACATTTGAAAACCAAACTGAATTCACATGGTTTGGAAGGAAGTTGGAAAAACAAATATAAGCCAAGGAGGCACAATGAATAAAGGCTGGCAACTAACATTTTAAAAACCCCAGAATCGTCTTAAAGTATATCAGTAAGAAAAGGATTGTACAAGTAGGAATAGAGTCAGGAAAGGGATTGACACCTTTGAGGGAAGAGAAATGCTGAGGTAGTAAATGAACATTTTGCATCTGTCTTTACCTAAATGGCAAATAGTGCCCAGGTGACAATGACTAGGGAGGAATAACTAAAGTGTTTAAAATTGATGAGAAGAATTTGTTACAAAAATTGTCAAAACCAAAACCAATGAGATGCATTAAAGGATATTGAAGGAAGCAAGACTGGAAATTGAAGAGGCAGTGACAGTTATCTTTGGAATCTGTCTGGATTCTGGTGGTTGTGCATGAGGAATAGGGAGAATTGAAAACATTGACACAACATTTATGACCAGTCAATTTAACTTTCAAAGTGGGAGAACCTCTAGCAACCATTATTTGGGATCAAGTTAGTAGTCCCATGAAAAAAACTTGGATTGATTTGGAATCTCTGGTGCTGCTGCCACTGCTACCTTGCACATGTCCAGGAGTCCCTGCTCTGGGCCTACCATGACTGCAATCAGATTTCCCTGGCTCTACAGCTGTCTTGATGACACCAGGAATCCCCAGTCTCTGCCTACCATGCGGCAGCCACTATCTGGCCAACACTAGGAGTCCCTGCTCTGGGCCTTCTGAAACCAGGAATCACTGGCTCTGCTGCCAAGTCAGGCTGAAAATGTGTTGCTGGAAAAGGAATGAAGAAGGGCTCATGCCCGAAATATCGATTCTTCTGCTCCTTGGATGCTGCCTGACCTGCTGCGCTTTTGCAGCAACACATTTTCAGCTCTGATCTCCAGTATTTGCAGTCCTCACTTTCTCCTGCCAAGTCAGGCTGCCATCCTACCAAGCGTCTGCTACCTCTGCTATCTCTGATTGTCGAGAGGCTGCCACCACTCAATGCATGGCACACTCACTGCCATACTGATGCTGCCAACTAACACACCAAAGAAAATTAAAATTTATAAAAAAGAAAAACAAAAGAAAAAGAGCAGAAGTAAAAAGAATAAATAAGAAAGCAAGCAGATGGAAGCAGATGAGCCCTGGGCAAGAACCTGCAAGCAGCGCTGCTACTTCACTGCCGTCCTGGAAAGGGTAACTTTCTAAAAGGTGTGCACAAACAGAGCAACCTCTGTGTATAAGTACAGAAGACCTTGAAAGTAAGAAGCACATGTAGAGAGAAAGTTGTTCATAAAGCATAGAACATTCTCTACTTCATAAATAGGGACAGAGTTTCAGAGCAGGGTGTTTTATGTTGAAATTTGGTGAATCGTTAGTTAGATGTCCGCTGCAATATTGTGTGGTGTTCTGGGCACCACACTACAGGAAGAATGTGAATACATTGGCTGAAGTGCAGAAGAGGTTTATGAGAATGATTCCAAGGATGAAACATTTCAGTTCTAAGGAATGATTGAAGAGGTTGGCACTGTTTTTACCTTGGAGAGACAGCTAAGAGGGGTTTGCAAAATCATGAAGAGTCTGGACAGAATGAATAGGCATAAACCGCTCCCCCTCCTAAATGGATCAAGAGCCAGAGGGCACATTTTAAGTGTTTTTCAAAACCAGTAAATGCAAGGTGAGAAAACATTTTCACAGTAGCTAAGGTGTGGAATACAGTGGTCGAAAGTATGATGGAGGCAGGTTCTATTGAAGCATCGAAGAGAATATTGGACAATTGTTTCTGATTGAATATGTGCATGGCTGTGGGAAAAGCACTTAGTTAAAATGCACAGATAACTGGTGCAGGTAAGATGGGCTGAATGTCACCTGCATTGTGACAACTCTATGAATCTCTGTATATTTTTGATGTTTGTATCTACACAGTACTTTTCAGTTGGTTATTCTCCAATCTATCTGTGCATTTCTTTCTCGACACTAATTTTTTTTCTCTACACTAATTTTCTTTCATGTCTTGTCTGGATTTTTTTTCCCCCTTGTATTGGTGAAATCTATTTAGAAGCTAACGAAACACTGTGACAATTATCTTTTAATTAAAAGAAACATTGAGTTCACAGCACAGGACCTGGCTACAAATGTTAGCCACACAAGTTTGATTGACCTTTTTGCAAAACAGAAAGATGAGCTTATGGAAGTTGATGGTACAAAATATTTTTATCACAATTATTTTTTCTTCCCATCTAGGAATATCTGCCTCTGGGATACACTTGTGCCACAAGCCAATAGTCTAGTTCATGGTGAGTTTAGTAGAAAATGCATGGTGTCAAATTCCCAATAGTATTTACAATGAAACTGTATAGGCTATTGTTGAATAAGTAATTCAGAACAATTGAAAAAATGAGTTGAGTGTAATATTTTGTGATCTTCAGCAAATGATGCATGTTATTACTTGCACAGTTTATTTAAAAGATCACGTTATACTACATGGTTCATCTGCTGACACCCAGACTCTGGAACTCTGTATACCTCTTGTGCATTCACCTTTTGCTTTCTCCTTGAAAACACCATAAACTTTTACCTATGGCCAAACTTTTTATCTCTAGTCTAATATTCCTTTGTGGCTCAGTATTAAACTGTCTGATAATATCCTTTTAGTCACCTTGTAATGTTTTGCTACTTTAAATGGACTTTATCAATGCAAATTTTTTAATAAGACAGTGTCAGATATATTCTGTGGTATATTTAATTCAGTTTAGACTCTGCAGAGTGTGACTGTCTTGTAGAATTTTAGTTTTGTTGGGGTAATTGTAAATAGTTTAATGTTTTATAGTGTAAGGTACACACGCAAATATAATTTAAATATCTACTTAATGCAGGATATTACTGAATACAGTATTATGACATGGGTGGTGAACCCTTTTGTTAATTAAATCAAGCACCCAGAAAAGCTCACCTTGCCTCGTAATCTGTAAAAACGAGTGACGGAGAACTCCCAAGTTGCACTGTTTAAAGAAAATAAAATCAATTTATTCTTTAACTCTGAAAGTGAACATTAAACAACAACTCTAAGCCCCCACTTTCTTTTTAACTGTTTACTATCTCCCTTCAACTATATAACAATATACTGTTCCAATAAAATGCTTATTAAAATTATATCAACCTAATTTCAAAATTGCACAACAGCTGTCATCTTCGGTGTCTATGTTTGGGCTGATGCTCTCCCTGGATAGTCATCTTTCTTTTAACTGCGAGTATGTTTCATATGAAGAGGTACCTTTTGATAGAGAGTGATTCCTAATTTCTTGGATCAGTGTTGAAGGCAGTTGCTCTGTCTGATTTTCAAGTGCCTGCCTTTTTTATATCCCCAACGTCAAATTGTCTAGATTGGTTCGATGTTGGCAAAACAATAAATTCAAACTTGACTTACAGCATACAAGCTTAATGCAGAATTCATGAAATCCAGCAGCCAGAATCCTTTTTTTTTTGCTTTTAAATTAGGTCTCCCTGACATAGATTTTAATGAGTAGAGTGCATATATTTTGGGCTGGGCCTCAGCAATGTGAGACTTGTGCATCAGATACCTGTGACACTGACATGGGTTTTGCATAGCATTAAAGCAGTTTTAAGAAAATGTTATCAGCCTGATAAGATCCATCTTCCTGTCGCGTTCAGACTGAGGTAAGGAACTCTCCCTTCAGTCCATTACCATAACACCATGCACAAATGCACAACTATCACGTTATAAGTACAGTATACCAGTTTTGCAGTTGCTAATAGTTCTTGTCAAACTACACATTAAATTGAGTTATATTACAATAAATGTACAATTCTGAGACTATGCAGTGCTCTGAGTTTGTGTATAAGCATGAGCTCTGCTCAGTGTCATTCAGAAGTGTGTTCTTCTATTCACTGGCTCATTCGATATTACACAGAACACAGTCTTTTAAATTGCCAAAATGATTTATCTTTTGTTATCTAGTGTATCAATTGATCTGTAAAATAAAATATAAAATTCAACAAGTTCAAAAGTTTTAATCCAATTTGTTTTGAGTTTTTATTACAGGCTCCAAACCAATGCGAATTGTCATTTAACTAGTTTGTATTCTCAGCAGGGTTTGTAGCAATGTGTATAGGTCTGCCAGCCAATCCATAAAACAAGGCACCTGATTCACTATAGTTTTTGTATTCCAGCTTTCACCTGTCATGACAGTGGAGCCACCGTTTTGGCATATGTATCAAAGCAGCAACTTTTGATATCTGGTGGAAGAAAGGGTTACGTTTGTATATTTGATCTACATCAGCGACTGCTGCGTCAAACCTTTCAGGCACACGATTCACCTATAAAAGCGATTGCTGTAGATACAGCAGAGGACTACTTCATTACTGGGTCTGCTGAGGGTAATATGAAGGTAAAAATATTGAAAGTATCATTTGTGTATTTAAAATAATACTGACACACATTATAATCCTAAAAATACCTTATGTTCAATCCAGGATCAATTTACTTAAGTGGCTTAAGATACTTTTTCTCAGTGCAAACTAGGAATCTTGAAGTATCACAAATATTTTCTGGAGAGAATAGCTAAAAAATATGTTAGCACCTGTACCTCTGTTTGAGGCAGGAGCAAACAAAATGTTGTATTTTAGAGAGGATTGGTTAGTGCATGAAGTACATGAACTAATTAAGCTCGCTCCATGTTGTGAATCAGTATCTGTTCATAATTTTAATATTCACAATTTCAAAGATCACAGGCTATTTCCTGTCGTCCTCCTGTGGATTTCAATTTTTTTTCAGTCTCCAGCAAAGTTCTACTTCTCGCCTGCTAATGCCCTATTGCTCCTGCATTCACTTTAACGTACAGGCAGTATTTACTTATCCCATTGACTTCATTCATGTGGTACCTTTTGCCTTCTCATATAGTCATTTTGGTAAATTACTATTTATGCTGAAATATGTAATTGCAGTAAGTTTGATTTTATTGGGTAAGATATGTACTTTTCATGGGGCTTCAACAAATAGAATGGGCTATGGTTGACATCTCCAGCCCCATGATCTTAACATTTTGATTTAGGCGGGAGTCTTTCTTTCCCTGGAGCCTAGGAGGTTAAGGGGTGACCTTGTAGAAGTTTATAAAATCATGCGGGGTATAGATAAGGTGAATGGTAAGTGTCTTTTCCCTAGAGTAAGGAATTTCAAGAATAGGGGACATATTTTTAAGGTGAGAGGAGAAAGATTTTTAAAAAGAAATGGGGCAATTTTTTTTACACAATGCCAGAAAGAAGTTTAACTACAATGTTCATGTGTGGAATGAAGTTCCAGAGAAAGTGGTGGATACAGGTACAATTACAATGTTCAAGAGACATTGGGATAAATACTTGGAGGGATATGGGCCAAATGTAGGTAAGTGGGACTAGTTTAGTTTGGGAGGATGGTCAGCATAGATTATGGTTGGACCAAAGGGTCTTTTTTCATGCTGCATGGCTCTGACTGGGAGGATTAGAAAAGTTTGTAAACTTGCCTTGCAATAAACTTTTTAAATTTTGTTTATTCAAAATTCTCATGAGATTGCTGTCATTTTTAGGTTTGGAGTTTGTCTACTTACAACCTGATTCACACATTCTCAAATGAACATGCTCGACAGTCACTCTTCAGAAACATAGGAACGGGAGTCATGCAGATAGAGACTGGTCCAGCAAATCACATGTTCTCGTGTGGAGCTGACGGCACAATGAAGATGCGTGTCCTGCCAGATCGTTTTAGCACAGGAAGTGGCAAGTTAGATATCTGGCAAGATGATGTTAGATTTATATTATGATAATAGTCTTGTCACAGAGCCCTTTGACTCAGTACACTGAGATCTATTTTTGTAGGTCTGATTTTGTGTTAAGAGAACACTGGTGTCATATGGAGATGTATGTTGAGCTCAAGTCGAATTTCTTCTTTCTTAATGCACTGATGCCTTAAGAAGATTGTAAGCTTAAAATTTTGTGAATTAAATCTAGGAATTATTGAATCTAAATGTGTCAAAATGGATGAATAAAGTAATTCTATTGTACAATAAGATAAATATGTTGCTGCTGAAAAAAAAGCTTTTCTCTATTGATACAGGTGCCGTATTTTTTTTTGAAGTGTCAAAATGTACAGTGCTTTCAAGAGAATAAAATAGAAGGTACAATAATTATCTTTTTTATGCTTGTATTAAGAGTTTTGTACACAATGAAGTTATCATTTGAACTGTGAGCATTCCTTATTTTTTTGCCTTAGCCTCTGAAATACAAGCAATTAATACTTAGTTTTGCGTAAACTCTTCAAGCAAGAGAAAGTAGCTAGTGTTCCAGGAGTTTGTGGCAAGGGAGAATTAAAACCAACCTTGCACAGCATTTTACAACAAAATGGAAAATAACATTTTTTTACAAAGCTTCGTCTTGAAATAGATCTGTAAATATAACCCACGAAAGCTTAAATGGTTCTTCCACTAAGACACTAATATCAAAATTATCTTTTTTTGTGTGCAAGTGTACACAGCCATGGGGAACAACAAATAGTCCTTACTTCCAATCCCACTATGTGTCAGTCTAATAATGGATGTATTGCAGTCGAGTCAAGATTACTCAGTATTCAAATTTAATAATCAATAACCCATCATGATCACAAAGATCTATCCTATATTGTGCTGATGTAACAGTAAATGGTTTTAAAACATTATTTGACCTAAACAATGTAGTTAAAACTTCATTCTGGCAATGTTAGAAAATATTTGAATGCTGCAGTGAGGCAGTCAGTTCAATGTTGAACAATTACCTTTAACATTCTCAGATGAAAAAAATTAATGATATGCAGAGTTTTGTTTCTTTTAAAAGATTTGTTTTATATGGTTATATGTTTAAATGCAATACTTGTTGGAAAAAATCCAAAATCAGACTAATGACTTTTCTTTTTGTCACCAAGACATGTCAAAGTAAAAGTTGCGCATATATATGCATTACAATTGGTTATCCATTGATAGGGTGACTAAATGTGGAATGTGTTTAAGGAGTAATCATTTAAGATAACTTTTGAACCCACGTCAGCATTTAATGTTTATCTGAACATATGTTATAAATAATTATAATTGGCATTCCTGTTTAGAAACACAATATTTCCACATTTTTGATTTTTAAATTAAATCTTTTATTTTTGGATGTTTCCCACCAATTAGCAATGAGAGTAGCATAACAGTTTTCTTGTAGACTGACTTCATCATCCTGGTGTCAGCTAAAGAGATATACACAAATGAACACAGGGTTACTTGGCCATCTTATTGTTTTCATTCCTTTTCCACACAAGAAATTCTTGCCCACTTTCACTGATCAAAACTGATTGAAGACAGGTTGAAAAACATAAAGCTACACCTTTAGCTTACTGATCTATTTATCAAAGTCAAATGTCATTTTAACATGTGTTTCATCTAACTCTTTTTGTGCAAATCAATTCACTTATATTAAAAAGGTAAATACCTTTCATTCAGACGAGCTAAAGGTTCAGTTAAGATTAGGGAATAGCAATGATAGTTTAGTCATAAAGCAATTACTTCATTACAAGATCCAGATATCAAGTATACTGCAAAACAGATCAAACCTTGTACAGTTCAAAAACTTTCTCTCATTGCATCAAATACTAGAATAATTATCACTGCTTTGTGGGGGAAAAATTTATTTGCGACTATTACATGTGCACTCAATATTGGGAATAACCATTTTATGTTTAAAGATTGTAATAGTTCATTTATTGTGAATGGCTTTTCTATGGGTATTATAACCTGGGTGTAAAACAAATAAAATATTTTATGGATTGCTTAGAGGAGAATAAAATCATTAGATTTTGCAATGGGTTTACTTTTTAATACTTAGCATATTCTAGAGTGTATGGAATATTAGACTAAGTGCTATCAAATGCACATTCATTTTAACTGATCACAGTTTAATGTACCTGTTAATTTCATCAATTATATGAATTCTTGCTTTGCAAATATCTTAGTAAATAGACACTGCATGTAAGCATTTCCATTAATCCTGATATGTATAAAGAGCTTATTTAGTAGGTATTTTTGTTTGTTATATACTCAGGATATTTCGTCTTTCCTTTAAAACATTTATTTGTACAACTAATTTTAATGGGTTTGTTTATTTAAAAGGTAAGAGTACAACAATAGAAAGGAAAATATGGAAGGAAAACATTTTCATTTTCATTGTGCAATAAATGTACTAATTTTATTAAAGTTATTTATGAAATGCTATTAGTAAATCTGAGAATTTTCCTCTTTACAATTTATATGGAATATTCTGTAATTAATTTCAAAGAAAACTGCACTTGGTAATCATCATCAATTACTTTACATTGTCCAAAGTTTTTAGATTCAGCACCTTCTACAAGTAAAAATTAGCCTTTTGCTTTGAATCATAATGGAAGGAATATGTAATCCCACCTTTGAAATCACTGGTGCTCAGCTTCTGTTAGATGCTGACTGTACTGACTTTTCTTCAAACAAAATTGTCAATCGTGTTGTACGTAACATAAATAATTGTTTCAATAAAACAACTACAGAAACAAAGAAAACATTTTGATGTAGTTCTTATTGAATGTGTAATATGGACCATTTCATTGTTGACCTTGTAATTTATGATAGTGTTTCTTTAGTCAACCCATGTCATATTTCTAAATACATGCAGCAGCACCAGCTTTATTTATCAGTGGCAACCCTTCCTAAATACTCTACTTAAATTCACAGTTTCTTGATTCAAATTACTAAACAATGCATTTGCATTAATTCAGGAAGTCAGACTAGAAAGGGATATTACTTATTGTTGAACACCAAAATAGAATGATTATTCATGGCGTATATAAACTAGTCCCAGTCCAGGACAGGTAGTTGGATGAGTGTGTTTATTTTGTTTTTCAAATTGGCCAGTTCAGAGTTGCTATCCAACAGCTCTGGAGCAATTGGGACGTGATCCCAGGCCTCCTGCCTTAGAGATAGGCACACCGCCTCTTCATTCACAAGAGCCCCCTTGAGGTCTTCTTTTTAAACCAACCTGCTCAGAAATTTTGGTATGCTCCTCAGGAATGTTTGGAACTTGAACCCAGGTCTCTACTGTTAGAGACGGTACCACTGCACCATAGGATGTGATGACTCAACCTATTCAAATGTGTTATGACACACCTCTCGAGCAAGTGGGACTTGAAGCCAGGCTGCAGCTTCATTTGGAATGATATACAAGGTAAATCTGAACAGAAACATTTTATTGATGCTCACACTTCCACAGCCAGTTTTATACTGGACCCAAAATCTGCTGCCTCCAGCTCTTAAAGGGGCTGCACCCACAATTATGTATTAGATTAGATTACTTAGTGTGGAAACAGCCCACACTGACCTGCCAAAGCGCAACCCATCCAGAACTATTCCCCTACATTTACCCCTGCCCCTAACACTACGAGCAATTTAGCATGGCCAATTCACCTAACCTGCACATTTTTGGATTATGGGAGGAAACCGGACCACCCGGAGGAAACCCACGCAGACACTGGGAGAACGTGCAAACTCCACACAGTCGCCTGAGGCAAGAATTGAACCCGGGTCTCTGGCGCTGTGAGGTAGCATTGCTAACCACTGTGCCACCGTGCTGTCCACATGAAACATATGTAACACCCCACTCCTTAGGGATTGTAGCGAATATGTACATAGTCCTGAATATTTACAAAAGCATCGTGACCGTGGAAGAAAACCACTCCTCCTGACACAAGACTTTCTATCCATAGACTACGTTAGCATGATTAGTCTCAGTGAGCTGCAGCGACCAGCAGGTCCAGACCAGCTCATCCCTAGTCTGCGCTGTATGTGACAATGGTCCTGTTTAAGTCGCCATTACTGTATTTTCTCTCTTCCCTCCCGCCCCCCAACATATATAATTCTGGCTACCATAGTCTCTCCAGTCTGGAATACCCTTGACCTTGAGGTTCCTGCCCTTCGGTCCTCTGATTTTGCTCTACACTCTCTGGCCAAAGTCAGTCAAACATGATTCTCAGCTGGCGGTTGAACATTAAGAACAGTGGAGAAAACTGTGTTGTTGCATGTGCCGTGTTCTTGCATATGTTGAGTTATTGTCCTCATGACCCCTCCCCTTATGGGGCCTTAAAGGCTTGTTCCATGGTTGGAACAAACCTTTTCAACCAGCTGGTCATTACAGGGTGATACAAAGCCAATTTCACATATCTAGTCCTGTGGTATCCCAAGTACTCCTCGAACACTGAATCACAGCTTGTGGCGCTTGTCACTCAACTTGTTTTGGGTTCTCGAAACTGGAAAATATTTCTTTCTGTCTTGTTGTTTCCACCAATACCGACATGACTGCCATCTCAGGCCACTTGGAGTGGGCAGCCATGACCACTAGTAACATCTGTCCCTCTACTGGTCCCATGAAATTAATATGAATATGCAAATGTGATTGAAGCCATTTCCTTGGTGATGGGACAACAGTGGCAACGCCTTCCTCACTAACGCACAGGATTCATGCGATCCTTCCTCAATCTGGGATTCTGCATTTGGCTACCAAAAATAGTTCCTGGTTATTCCTTTTATGGGGTGCACTATTTCCAGCACCTATCCTCTTAATGGGGGAGGGGTAACAATTCTCATTTCCTATGTTAAACACCTGTCCAATATAGACTACTCTCACCTGGACAAGTAAGGGTGTAATTCTGGGCAGTTTCCATGAGTCATCCTCCCTCTTAGGACCATGTTCACCACTAGGCTCAAGACCGAGTTGATCCGAGTAGTGTTCTGCCCATGACTTGCTGACACCGGTGTTTTGTCTTCCTGGGAAGTGTACATAATTTTCAGGTTCCAGTCAGGAAAATAATTACCGGGCTAGTGGCAGTCTTGATAAGGCACTTGCATTGTCGTGATCTCATATGAGTTGGCTGACAGACCCAGTACTCCTCTATGCTGCCATGCTACTGTCATTGCTGGTATTGGTTGGGATATGTGGTCAGCATGGACAAGGTGGACCGAAGGGTCTGTTTCCATGCTGTACATCTCTATGACTATGACTATTCACTGTATACAAGCCAAAATAGATTAGATTAGACTTAGTGTGGAAATAGGCCCTTCAGCCCAACAAGTCCACACTGACCCACCGAAGCACAACCCACCGATACCCCTACATTTACCCCTTACCTCACTACAGGCAATTTAGCATAGCCAATTCACCTGATCTGCATATCTTTGGACTGTGGGAGGAAACCGGAGCACCCGAAGGAAACCCACACAGACACGGGGAGAACGTGCAAACTCCACACAGTCAGTCGCCTGAGTCGGGAATTGAACCCGGGTCTCAGGCGCTGTGAGGCAGCAGTGCTAACCACTGTGCCACCCACAGAGGTTAGAGGCTCAGTGGTAGGTCAGTAGTATGAAGGGCTTATGCTCGAAACGTCGAATTCTCTATTCCTGGGAGATGCTGCCTAACCTGCTGTGCTTTGACCAGCAACACATTTGCAGCTGTGATCTCCAGCATCTGCAGACCTCATTTTTTACTCAGTAGTATGAAGTGGTTGCCATAAAAGAAATGGATGAACTTCTCAGTGCCAAACATAATGCTCAATCCTTTTTCAACTTGAGCATAGTTCTCCATCTTTGTAACTTCAACGATGGGTCTTCCCTTCTGTTTTGAGAAGTTGTACAACAGTACAGTGCCAACTTCATAAGGCAAGGTGCCACAATGCTAACTGCAGTAGTAACTTTGCGTCAAAATACGTTAATGCTTTCAACTTTAATGTTTACTTCACCTTAGTAAGCCGCTTCACATTCCCTTTTTCTAGCAACCAATGCAGGGGTTTAGTACAGTTGGCAGATCAGACGCAAACTTGAAATTGTGATTTACAAGTCCAAAGAATGATCTCAGTTCGTACACACTCTCTGGTCTAGGGGCCTTCATGATAACCTCTATCTTGGTTGGCTTGGGTAGTCCCTTGCCATTGATTACATAGCCCAGATATTCTCTAGAATCTTTACAAGACTCATGTTTCTCACTTTTTACTTGTAGGTCATGCTCCTTCAATGTTTTTAGAGTTCCATCTAAATCTTTCAAATGCTCCTCTTTGAAGGATCCAATAATCAAAATATCATCCAGACAACACCAGAATCCCAGGGACTCGCTGAATATTTGGTCCATGGGGGGTTATCTGGAACAGAGCTGGTGCTGATGAGATGCAAAAAGGTAGTCGCGTTTAGTGAAAAATTCCCCTGTCAGCAGCAGCTGAAACTCCTTCACCACCCCCATCTGTAAGTAGGCCTGCGAACAGATCCAGTTTTGAACATTTCTCTCCCTGCCAGTCCACTGACTAGGTCTGAGTGGAAGAGAGTATTGATCCACACTTGAGGCTGGGTTAACTGTGACCTTAAAGTCCCCACAAATCAGTACCATGCCATCCGTTTTTAAGACTGGAACGATGGGAGTGGCCCACTCACTGGTGATTACTGGTTCCAATGCTTCCAAATTCACCAGTTATTCCAGTTCCACCTCTACTGTAGGCCGGATGGCATACGGAACCAAACCTACCCTCACGTTCATAGGACAAGACTGTGGCTTGAGCTGTAATTTAATTCCAACTCTTTTCAATTCCCCCAGAGATCATTTGAAGACATATTTGTATTTGTCTAGAATCTCTCGCAAACCCGTGATTGAGTCCGCTGTCCTATTAAACGCACAGAGTTCGATCTTAATTTCTGTAACCAGGAGCATCTGAGTAATGCAGGCTATTTGCCTTTTACAACAAAGTGGCAATTATGCGCACTGGTCCCTTAACGATACTTTCACCAATGCATAGCCCTTCAGTGGCACCACTTGTTTCATGTATGTCCGTAGTGTAATCTAGGAAGGCTTCAATAGTAGTGCCCTCAACATTTTCTTAGAGTGATTCAGGAATCAGGGACACCACTGTGCCTGTATCCACTTACACATTTACTATCTTCCGCTTGACTTTGAGAAGAACCCAGAAATGATCAGTTTCACCCCCTCGCTCCCCCCAATCCCGAAAAAGACCGACAGCTGACTCTGGGCCTTTGGGTTGGTTTGCAGATGCGGCGGATTTCCTGTCGAGACCCTGGCTGGCAGCATGAACCTTATGCCTTGTCCTCAGGGTTGTTTCTTGCTGACTCCTATTCTCTTGTTTAGGTTATACCTGGCAATTTCAGGTAATATGACCTACTCTCTTACAGCTGCAGCACTGGGCTTCTTGACCCTAGTGAATACAGTCCTAACTCACTCAAATTTCTCCTCATACGTCAGTCCTACCATTCAAGGCATTAATTTGGTAAACCTTCACAGCACTCACCCGAAATCAAAAACATCCTTCCTCGGGTAAGGAGACCAAAACTGCACACAACATTCTCGGTATGAACTGACCAATGCCCTGCATAACTGCAGCAAGACCTCCTTGTTCCTGTACTCAAATCCTCTCTCAATGAAGTTTGCCTTCATTATTGCCTGATGCACTTGCATGTTTGCTTTCACTGCATGGTAAACGAGGGCACCCAGATCTCATTGAACATTCGTCTTTGAATTTACAGCCATTCAAATAATAATCTGCCTGCCTTTCTGCTACCAAATTGAATAACCTCACATTAATCCACATTATACTGCATCTGCCATGCATTTGGCCACTCACTCTGCCTGTCCAAATCACGCTGCAATATCACTGCAACCTCCTCACACCTCACCCTTCCACTCAATTTTGTGTCATCTGTAAGTTTTGAGATATGACATTTAGTTCTCTCATTGAAATCATTAACATTTATTGTGAATACAACCTAGTACTAATCCCGGTGGTATCTCTCTAGTCACTGCCTGTCATTCAAATTAAAAATTTATTTCTGCTGCTTCCTTGTCTGCCAACCAAATTCCTATTCATCTCAATACACTACCCCAAATCATATGCACTTTAATTTTCCACAATAATATTTTATGTGGGACTTTGTCAAAAGCCTTCTCAAAGTACAAACAAACCATGTCCACTAGCTTCCACAATCTATTCTTCTGGTTACCTCTTCAAAGAGTTCCAGTAGGTTTGTCAATCATGATTCCCTTTCTGTACATCCATGCTGACTGTGTTTGATTTTACCACTGTTTTCTAAGTATTCAGCTATAACATCCTTAATAACGGATGCCAGTATCTACCCCATTGCTGACATCAGACTCACTGATCTATTATCCCCTATATTCTCTTTACCTCCTGTAGGGACTGTTCCAGAGTCTAAAGGATCTTGGAAGATGACACCACAAATGCATCGGTTATTTCTAGAACCACTTCCTTAATTACTCTGCAATTTAGATTACCATGTCCTGGGGATTTATTAGCATTCAATCCTATTAATTTTCACTGTTCCACTGTTCTGTTTGCACTCTTGTACCAGACAGGAATAAACAATTTTTGTTGTTCATCCATTAGCTCTTTGAATGTTTACCATTGCCTATCCACTGTCATTCCTTTCAGTGACATTTCCCATCCATCATAGCCAACTTACTCCTCATTCCATTGTTGTTTCCCTTATTTAGAATCAGGACCATCAATTTTTCAGAATCAATTCATCCACTCTCCATTCTTAACGAAAGATTCTCTCATATGGTTGCTCATTCCCAAGGCTCTGACAATTACATTACAAATCTTTTATTTCTCATTACAGAATAATGATCTAAGATGGCAAGTTCTCTAGTTGGTCCTCAACATGTTGGTCCAGAAACCATCTTACATATACTCCAGGAATTCCTCCTCTCAGGTCTTGTAACTAATTGGATTTTTACAATCTGAATCCACATCAAAGTCTCCCATAATTACAACGCTATCTTTACCACATGCATCTCTGACTTCCTGTTTAATGCTATTTCCAGGATAACCACTATAATTTGGTAGTCCATATTATCATCCCCATTGGTATTTCTCAATTCTACCCACACAGATTATATATCATCTGATCTAATATCTTTCCTCAAAATAGTATTTATACCCTCTTTATCCAGTAATACAACTTCACTGCCTTTTCTGGTTTAGGTTCCTAAATACTGAATGCCCATGAGTGTCCAATACCTATCCCTCTTGACCCTGCAGCCATGCCTACAAAATTCCAACTATGTACTACCCTTTGACATCTATAGGCATGATTAATTCATCCACTTTATTTCAATTGGTCCATGTGTTCAGGCACAAAGTCTTTAGGCTTGCCCTTTTAGCACTCCTTGTTCTATTCCCACTATTTTTTTACTGAGGCCTTGTTTGATTCTAGCCTTTGATGTCTCTGCCTAGTAATTTTATTCCCCTTTGTTTTTTGTTCCTGTCTTTGATTCCCCTTACTGTGACTCCTTGCAGGCGTTCCCATGTCCCTACCAATTTCTATATCCAAGCATTGATCTCATTTATATACCAAACTGGCACCTGTGATTGACACATGCTTTGATCTTCTAACTGTCTGTTTGTCATTCGGGAACATTTGGCTATGTTTGGTTTACTTTTGCCCTTCAAAAGAATGTACCTTGACCATAAACGCAATATTTTCTCTTTAAAGACAGCTCATGATACAAATTTGCTTGCTAATCTTTGATTCTAGTCTATGTTGGCCAGGTCCAATCTTTTTCCATTGAAATTGACACTTCTCCAAATAGTTATTTTTGCACTAGATTACTGTATATTCTTTTCCATAGCTAACCTAACTCAAATAATAGTATGAGTACTGTTCCCCTATTGACACTTGATCTACTTGTCTCTCACCTCTCATCAAATCCTTGCGTGATTGGAAACATACTGATCTAGAAAATTCTCCTTATCACCAGAAACCATTCCACTTTTTGACCCTTTGCATGATAAATGAAGGTAAAGTCACTATAGTCTTACCAGACAGTAGATCATTAAAGAGAGAGAAACACACATACACACAATTAATGGTGCTTTAACCTGAGGATCCCACCCTTCAAACAACGGTAAGAGATTAAGTAGAAGAGTCCTTCATCATAACCTCAGCTGGTACAGGCATTAAACTCTCACTATTGGTGTCTCCTCTACATTGCAAACAAGCCATCCAGCTAACTAAGCTAACAAACCCCCTTATTGTGTTATAATTACCTGAGTTTATATGAGGATAACTGAAGTTCTCAGCAACAATAAAACAAATTGCTGGAAAAACTCAGCAGGTCTGGCAGCATCTTTCGAGAGAAAGTAGAGTTAACGTTTCGGGTCCAGTGTCCCTGCTGAGTGGTGACTGGACCTGAAACATTCACTCTGCTTTCTCTCTACAGATGCTGCCAGGCCTGCTGAGTTTTTTAAGGCAGTTTCTGTTTTTGGTTATGGTTTTTCAGCATTTGCAGTTGTTTTGTTTTTTTAATTAAAATCCTCCATAATAACTATTCTATAGTTTTCATACTTCTCTGAAATGTGTTCCTCTAAATCTTTCTCAGTAACTGATGACTTATAGAGTGTGGTCAATCATGTGCTGGTAAATCTGTTGTTCCTGAACTCTAACCAAATAGATTCTGTAATTTACCCTTCTAGGAAATCATCTCTGCTCCGTGTTGGCCTGAAAGGGTTAACTCTGAAGTATTTATATGCTTTTGCCCTCTGAGATAATTTAACTGTTTCTGGGAGGAGTTAGTCAATTCGAGTTGCTTTTTGTGGTTGTTTTACTTCTACTTTTAACACTCACGTAGCTTAGATTTGCCTGGTACCACTCAGCTGATACCAATTTCTCTTACCATATAGAGTCATAGAGATGTACAGCACAGAAACAGACCCTTCAGTCCAACTTGTCCATGTCAATCAGATATCCCAACCCAATATAGTCCCATCTGCCCATATCCCTCTAAACCTTTCCTATTCATATACCCATCCAGATGCTTTTTAAATGTTGCAATTGTACCAGTCTCCACCACTTCCTCTGGCAGCTCATTCCACACACGCACCACCCTCTGCATGAAAACGTTGCCCCTTATGCCTCTTTTATATCTTTCCCCCTCACTCTAAACTTCTGCCCTCTAATTCTGGAGTCCCCCACCCCAGGGAAAATACTTTGCCTATTTACCCCACTCATGCCCCTCATGATTTTGTAAACCTCAAAAAGGTCACCCTTCAGCCTCTGACACTCCAGGGAAAACACCGACAGCCTGTTCAGCCTCTCCCTATTACTCAAATCCTCCAACCCTGGCAACATTCTTGTAAATCTTTTCTGAACCCTTTCAGGTTTCACAACATCCTTCCAATATGCAATATAGTTAATTAAACTTCAGCTTGTGTAACTCTTTCTTTATCTTACTGTTATGTAAGAAATAAGCAGGTGCTACTGAAGACTCATCATTAGGTGGTTAACCCTTCACTTAATACCAGCAAGCCCTCTAGACTAGTATTATAAAAAGGATCAGTGGTAGCATATCGACACAAAGGACCTGATGCTAGATGGGGATATCTCTTACAAAAAGTGATCTTATCCTAATCAATTCTGCCACCCCTCCAGCTTTTTTGTTTTCCTTAACTTTCGTAAACATCATCTATCCAGGAATACCTAGTCCCCAGTCTGTTAATTTTAAGTGGAATCACCAGTATATCTAGGACAGCATGTGCAATAGACCCAGTTGTGCACTTACTGAAATCTCACCTACTCTGCCCCCATTTAATATATGGATTAATTATAGTTATTTGGTAGTCCAGAGCTTGAGTATTAGTGAAAATGATGTATTTTAGCCTTCCGCTGATCAAGATAATTCACAAGAAACACCAATGTAAAGGGATAAAAACATTTACCTTGTCTGAGAGGAGAATACTGATTGGTTGGCTCTTTGATGGCAGAATTGCTATGGAGAATGCATTACGCAATGATGACTGACAGTTAACTGTTGATTTAAAATTGTTTAAATTTTAAGCCAGATAACGTAACTCTGATTGGTCAAGGTATTGCCCTGAAATGGACCAGAGAATGAATGTCACTTATTTGTTCAGTTGAAACAGGTGTAATGTGTGCACGTTTTATTTTTTACTGTGTAAAAAACAATGGGGGTCTATGTGTTAATGTAGGTTCCAATATCCCAGGAATCTAAAGCCCTCCTCCTGCCATATATTCATCTACTCTATCCTCCCACTTCTGTACTCTATTACAGAACTATTAGGTTACTACCTTTGGAGTCCTGATTGCTCCTTTTGTTCATGGTTCTCTAACTTCTGCCTTCAGGACATCATTCCTCTTTCTACTGACTTCAATTGTACTGATGTGGACCACATCCTTGTGCTGTACATCATCTTTCTCAGAATGCTCCACACCAATTCAGTCACATCCTTGTTCCTGGAACCATGGAGACAACATGAAGTTCTGGATTCACTTGTCTAGTTCCTGAACCATCAAAACCCCTACCCCATTTGCTTTTCCAATCCTTTTCCTGACCCTAATTCAGCAAAGTCAGTTATAATTCCATAAACTCTGCTCTGTCTGCATTCCTCAGAAAGCAAATGATGCAACTCCCTGCACAGAATCATAGTAATTGACAATAGAAAGGGGGTTATGTAGAAAGATTGAATAGGGTTACTTGCATGGAAAAGAAGAAGCCTAGGGGATATCTAATTGAGAAGGATACAGAAGATGCAAAACATGGGGAAATAAATAGCGATATCTTGGAAAATGTCCATATTACAGAGGAGGAGGTGCTGGATGTCTTAAAACACATGAATGTGGATAATTCCCCAGGACCAGATCAGGTGTATCCTAGAATTCTGTGGAAAACTAGGGAAGTGAAGAAGTTGCTGGGCCCCTTGCTAAGCTATTCGTATCATTGATAGCCATGAGTGAGGTGCCAAAGACTGGAGGCTGGCTAATGTGGTATCACTATTTAAGAAAGGTGGTTCGGAAAAGCCAGGAAACTATAGACCAGTGAGCCTGACATTGCTGTTGGGCAAGTTGTTGAAGAGAATCTTGAGAGACAGGATTTACATGTATTTGGAAAGACAAGGACTGATAAGGGATAGTCAGCATGGTTTTGTGCATGGAAAATCCTGTGTCACTAATTTGATTGAGTTCTTTGAAGATGTAACAAAGAGGACTGATGAGAGCAGAGTGATGGATGTGATCTATGTGGACTGCAGTAAGATGTTCGATAAGGTTCCCCATGGGAGATTGGTTAGTAAGGTTAGATCACACAGATTACAGGGAGAACTAGCTATTTGGATATAGAACTAGCTTGAAGGTAGAAGACAAATGGTGGTGGTGGAGGGTTGTTTTTCAGACTGGAGTCCTGTGACCAGTGGAGTGCCACAAGGATCAGTGCTGGGTCCACTGCTTTTTGTCATTTATGCAAATGGGTTGGATATAAACATAGGAGTTAGTTTGCAGATGATACTCCAAAGTGGTATTTCTTCGACCAAGACAAACCAAAGACAAAAGAGGGTTAGTGGCAGTGAACTGCCTGGAATGACCCTTACCCAGTATTGGAGGATGTCCATGGTCTCCCTCAATACTTGAAGTAACTCTTTAGAACTCCAAATAGTTCTATCACCTACCTATAGGAATAATGTAGCTGAGTGAACCTATCCTATGCCTTTATCTGATGTGAGAAAAAGGCATTATGAGGCATAGCAGCCTTAGTCGTCATATATTCAGTCACTGACTAAGCATCAATCCTAGTATAGGTGGTTCTCCTATAACATGGTAGATGTGTTCCTGTGCAATTTCGTGTTTTAGAAATTCATGTAACATAAATAATGGGGCCTATGGGAAAAACAGAGGTGGGGGAGAACCACCAAAATTATCAGTAAAAATCAAAACAAAAGTAGTAATTAGTCTAACACAGACAATAGCACTGTCCAAGTAAATCTTTAAATCACATACTTTAATAAAATAATACAGTAAATTTAACATTTTAATACTAAAATCACAGAAGACAGCACTGTACCTTTCTTCACCAGAAAGCACTTGGGCCAACTGATCACGTGATGCTGATGTGCGGAAGTCCAGTCCCGAAGATTCTTCCTCCTGTTTGAAATAAAATTCCTTCTAAACGTAGACCACAATTCCCAATTTCAAGGCTTGCAGAGCTGATTGCATTCCTGGTTTAGCTGAACACACTGACGTTGCATTTTGTTGACAGAGGATCCTGAGGCCGGGGTTTGCTGTAGAGTTCGGGATGGAATTGTGTAAAAGCAAACAGGAGTTTGCTTTAGAAAAGAAAAGGTCCACAATTCACAAATTGCATTGCAACCAAATTGCGTTTAATAAATGCGCTTCATAGGAGAGCTATCTGTACATGTCAAATTATTGACAATAAAGATATTTGCAGCATTGTGATAGGCATCCTACGTGTTGTGTGCTGACCTTTTAAAAATTCATTCATAGGATGTGAGTGTCACTGGTGAGACCAGCATTTACTGCCTCTCTCAAATTAGTGATTTCTTGAATAATTGAAATCCTTAAGGGTATGGACACCCACAGTGTTATTATGAAAAGAGTTTCAGGAATTTGACCCAGTTACAGTAAAAGAAAGCAATATAGTTTCATATCAGGATAGTATGTAACTTGGAGGGGCACATACAGATGGTGGTGTGCTCATGTATCTGCTGCCCTTATCCTTCGAGGTGCTGGAGGATACAGGTTTGGAAAGTGCTGACAGATAAAACTTAAGAGTGTACACACACTGCTGCTATGGTGTATCGATGGTGAAAAGTGAACATTGAAAGTATTGGATGTGGTGCCAATCAAACATGCTGTTTTGTCCTAGATGGTGTCAAGCTTCTTGAATGTTGATGGAGCTGCACTCACCCAGGAAACTGGAGAATACTCCAGCACACACCTGACTTGTGCCTTGTATTTATTAGACAGGAATTGAGGAAACAAGAGGTGAGTAACTCATTGCAAAGTTCCTAACCTCTGACCTGCTCTTGTAACCACAGTATCTAAATAGACAGGTAGTGAGTACAGTACAGACCAATGAATATTGAGTGATAGTTATTTCCAATCTAGTAACTATTTGATTTCTAAAAGTCAACCTTTATTGCTACATGTGTTTTCTCAATCGTATCCAGCATTTCATAAAAATCTCAGGGAGGGTTAACTCTCCACTAGTTGAAATGATGTCTAACATCATGGAAGATGGCTATGGTTTTTCGAGGTCAAACATTTTATTGCCTGGATATTTCAGCAAAAATTTCCGAGAGTATATTTTCTAATCAAAAACAGAAATCAGAGTCAAAGTCAGAGAGTTATACCGCTTAGAAACAGGCACTTCAGCTCACCATGTCAATGTTGACCAACAAACCCCAAAATAGGCAAAAGTGAGGACTGCAGATGCTGGAAACCAGAGTTTAGATTAGAGTGGTGCTGGAAAAGCACAGCAGGTCAGGCAGCATCTGAGGAGCAGAAAAATCAACACTTCAGGCAAAAGCCCTTCATCAGGAATGGAGGCAGGGAGCCTCCAGGGGGGAGAGATAAATGGGTGGGGAGTGGGGCTGGGGAGAAGGTAGCAAAGAGGACAAAGGTGAATGGGGGTGGGGATGGAGGTCATAGGTCAGAGAGGAGGGTGGGGGAAGGTAGCAAAGAGTACAGTGGGTGAATTGGGGTGGAGATAGAAATGATAGGTCAGAGAGGAGGGTGGAGTGGATAGGTGAAAAGGAACATAGGCAGGTAGGACAAGGTCATGAGGACAGTGCTGAGCTGGAAGGTTGGAACTGGGGTAAGGTGGGGGGAGGGGAAATGAGGAAACTGGTGAAGTCCACATTGATGCCCTGGGGTTGAAGTTTTCCAAGGGGGAAGATGAGGCGTTCTTCCTCCAGGCGTTGGGTGGTGAGGGAGCGGCGGTGGAGGACTATGCTAATCCCATTTTCCTGTACTTGTTCTATACACTGCTCTGTTCTGGTGTTTTAAGTGCTCATGCAGATGCTTGTGAAATGTTGTATGAGCATCTGCCTCCACGCCCTCTTAAGCAGCATGTTCCACATTTCTACCGCACTGTGTGACGTTTCTTTCTCAGATCTTCTCTAAAACATTTATTCCTCACGTTAAACCATTTGCACTGTCCATGGACTTGCCATCCTATTACCAAACAGTCCACAGATGCTTGTGGCCTCCAATAGGTTCCTGTTTCCCTATTTTTCAGTGTAGTAACTTCAAATACAGAAACAGAAACTGCTGACAAAACTCAGCAGGTCTGGCAGCATCTGTGGAAGAAATCAGAGTTAACATTTCGAGTACAGAGCAGAACAGAGCAATTCCTGTTTTTGTCTCAGGTCTTCAATATTGGCTGTGCTTTGTTTTATTTTAGTAGTAACTTCAATTGAATGCATCCCCGATGCTTCCCTCAGTTTTTTCAGAGTTTTTAAAAAATCCATTACCAGCAATGAAGTCTGTTCTGATGATTCTTCTTACCCCAGCCACTCCAGATTATATCTCCTGGAATCTGTAGTAGACTGCAGCTCTGACTAGGGACTAAAAACCTAAAGAACTGCGGATGCTATAAATCAAAAACAAAAACAGAAGTTTTTGTAAAGGTCTGGCAACACACTATGAAGTGAAATCAGACTTAACGAATCGAGTCCGGTTATCCTTCTACAGAGCACAGTATGCTGCCAGACCTGCTGAGCTTTTCCAGCAATATCTGTTTTTGTTTCTGACTAGACATTGTCTCTTTCCCACATGCTACTGTTCTAGGTCAACATGTCAAGCAAACATTTCTCTCTGTTGAACAGCAGGAGGTGCTGCTGAACCAGTCTGTAATATTCCTTGATCTGGAAGGAAACCTGCAATCTGATTTGAAAGATGGCTTACACTGCCTCTTCCCCATGATAGATAAGCGGGAGGCTGGAAGAACGTAGCAAACCAGACAGCATCCTGAGGTGGAGAAGTCAATGTTTCAGGAGTAACCCTTCTTCAGAACTGGAGGTGGGTGTAAGGGGAGCTGCAGATAAAAGTGGGGGAAGGGGTTTGCGGAGTGGTGAGGTAGGGATAGGTGGACACAGTCAGAGGGTAAGACCTGTCTGGCCGATGGGAGGATTGAATCCGGTTGGTAACTGGAAGGAAGGAAGGGTTCATGAGAGAAATGAAAGGGAAGGTTAGGGGCTGGGAAGGAAGACAGGGGATGGGAAGGGAGGTTATTTGAAATTGGAGAACTCGATGTTGAGTCCTCCAGGCGTAGGCTGCCCAGGTAGAAGATGAGGTCTTGTTCCTCCAATTTGTGGTCTGATTCGATGTGGCAATGGAGGAGGCCAACGATGGTCATGTTGAAAAGGGAATGGGAAGGGGAATTAAAATGGGCGATGACTGGGAGATCTGGTTGGCCTCTGCAGGCTTGGCTGAGATGCTCAGCGAAACATGCCCTGAGTTTACATTTGATCTTCCCGATGTAGAGAAGACCACATTGAGAGCGCCTGTTGGAGTAATCTAGGTTGGATCAGAGGCAGGTGAACCTCTGTCTCACCTGGAAGGACAGTTTGGGGCCCTGGGTAAAAACAATGACTGCAGATGCTGGAAACCAGAGTCTAGGTTAGAGTGGTGGTGGAAAAGCACAGCAGGTCAGGCAGCATCCAAGGAGCAGGAAAATTGACATTTCGACAAAAGTCCTTCATCAGGAATAGAAGCAGGGTGCCTGCAGAGTGAGAGAGGGGTGGGGATGGGGAGAAAGTAGCACAGAATACAATAGGTGAGTTGGGGAAGGGATGGAGGCAATAGGTCAGAGAGGAGGGTGGAGGAAGGTAGCAAAGTGTACAATGGGTGAATTGGGATGGGGGATGAAGGTGAGAGGTCAGAGAGGAGGGTGGAGTGAATAGGTGGAAAGAAAGATAGGCAGGTTGGACAGGTCATGAGGGCAGTGCTGAGCTGGAAGGTTGGAGCTGGGGTGAGGTGGGGGGAGGGGAAATGAGGAAACTGGTGAAGTCCACATTGATGCCCTGGGGTTGAAGTGTTCCCGAGACGGAAGATGAGGCATTCTTCTTCCAGGTTTCAGGTGGTGAGGGAGCGACAGTAGAGGAGGGCCAGGACCTCCATGTCCTCAGCAGAGTGGGAGGGGGAGTTGAAATGTTGGGCCACAGGGCGGTGTGGTTGATTGGTGCGGGTGTCCCAGAGATGTTCCCTAAAGTGCTCTGCTCGGAGGCGTCCAGTCTCCCCAATGTAGAGGAGACCGCATCGGGAGCAACGGATACAATAAATAATATTGGTTGGTGTGCAGGTAAAACCTTGATGGATGTGGAAGGCTCCTTTGGGGCCTTGGATAGAGGTGAGGGAGGAGATGTGGGCACAGGTTTTGCAATTCCTGCGGTGGCAGGGGAAGGTACCAGGGAGGGTGGGTTGAAGGGGGGCATGGACCTGACCAGGTAGTCACGGAGGGAACAGTCTTTGCGGAAGGTGGAAATGGGTGGGGAGGGAAATATATCCCTGGTGGTAGGGTCCGTTTGGAGGTGACAGAAATGTCTTTGGATTATTTGGTTTATGCGAAGGTTGGTAGGGTGGAAGGTGAGCACCAGGGGGTTCTGTCTTTGTTACGGTTGGAGAGGTGGGGTCTGAGGGCGGTGGGGCGGGATATGGATGAGATGCGTTGGAGGGCATCTTTAACCATGTTGGAAGGGAAATTGTAGTCTGTAACGAAGGAGGCCATCTGGTGTGCTCTACTCCTGATGAAGGGCTTTTGCCCGAAACGTCAATTTTCCTGCTCCTTGGATGCTGCTTGACTTGCTATGCTTTTCCAGCGCCATTCTAGTCTAGACTCTGTTTGGGGCCCTGGTTGGGGGTAAGGGAGGTGGTGTACTGGTTTTGCATCATTTCTGGTTGCAGGGGAAGGTGCCTGGTGGTTCGGGGGTGTTGGTGAAGAGAGTGGCGAATGGTAAGGACTGTTGAAGGGAATGGTCCTTGCTGAGAGGGGTGGGGAGGGGAAGATGTTCTTGGTAATGGGGTCTAATTGGCGGTTGGTGGAAGTGTTTAAGGATGATACTTTGGATGCGCAGACTGGTGCGGTGGTAGGTGAGGACAAGGAGGACTTTGTCTTTATTGCATCGGGGGGTGGGGTAGTTAGACCAGTGGAGTGGGTAATGGAGGTGATGCAGTGGAGGGCTGTGTGGATGACGGGGTGGGGGGGGGGGGGCAGAGATGAAAAGCATGTTGTTCAAAATATGTGAACATCTGGGGTGCTTGGGAGCGGAATGTCTCCTTGTCTGAGCAGATGTGGCGGAGGCAGAGGAATTGGGAGAATGGGATGGAGTTCTTATAGGGCCTCAAACAGTCCTTTCAGGTGAATTAGAGGTTCACCTACCTCTCCTTCATCCTAGTTTACTGCATCAGGTGCTCCCGACATGGTCTTCTCTACATCAGGAAGATTAAATATAAACTCAGGGCTCATTTCACTGAGCATCTCAGCCAGGCCTGCAGGGTCAACCTGGCCTCCCAGTCACCGCTCATTTTAATTCATCTTCCCACTCCCTTTCCAACATGACTATCCTTGGCCACAGCGAATCAGACCGTAAATTGGAGGAACAATACCTCATCTTCCACCTGGGCAGCCTACTCCCTGGAGGATTCAACACTGAGTTCTCCGATTTCAAATAGCCTCCCTTCCCATCCCCTGATGCCCTTTCCAGCCCCTCCCCTTATGGAAGTTATTATGGCAGTAATGTTAGCTTAGTGTTGCAATGTATGCCCGGGATCATGTTACAGGGCTCCAGTAACAGATAATGGCAGTGCATTGTGATCGGTTAGTTAAATCACTGGGAGATGAGATAATGCTGAAGATGACAGTGTTGTAACGTGATGGGTTAAGTGTGATGGAGGGAACCAGTGTGGCAGACGACGATTAGTTTAGAAAGACAAAGCGAGCCAGCATGATTGGCCACGGTAATGTTATCCAATAAGCGCGGGACCAACAAATTGTACAAGTTGCAGAAGAGCAAAGAGTTTTGTGGGGAGCCAGGGAAAACAATTTGCTGACTTCCACAGCTTTGATTTTGCAAGATTAAAGTTTAATTTTGTGAGGAATTTTTTGTGTTTCCTGGTAATTTTTCCTCTGATTGACCCTTCCTTCCAATTACCAACTGGATTCATTCCTCCCATACACCAACCAGGTCATACCCTTTACCTATCTTCACCTATCCCCACCTCACTACCCCACAAACTCCAACCACCCCTTGCTCACTTTACACCCAGCCCCCGGCCCTGAAGAAGGATTACACCCAAAATGTTGACTTCTCCACCTCCTGATGCTGCCTGGCATGCTGTGTTCTTCCAGCCTCCCACTTGTCTACCTTGGATTCCAACATCTGGAGGTTTTCTTATCTCCTACCTCTTCTGCATGGCAATGTAAAACATATTAACTTATTAATTACAGGAAGTCACCCTTGAAGGTTGATTTATTTAACATTTTGCTTTAATTTTATTAATTAGTACATCTATTTAACTTTGCCAGTTTTACTTTAATGTCGTTTGCTACAGACTCCCCTTTGTGTGGCGCACATGAATATTTCACTAGGGCTTCTATTCTCACCCTTAGTCTCACTTTCTCCTGGTGCCACTCCTGTCTCCTAGCACTGCCTCCTGCTGCTTCCCTCAAACTTTATCTCTCTTACCTCTCCACCCCCATTCATTGTCTCCTGTCCATGCTCTCTGGCCTTTCCTCTTCTCCTATTCTTCAACCTCCAACCTTGCCTCTTTCCAGCGATGATCCCAACTCTTGTTCTCATTTTGCAATTGAAGTCTTGCCTCTCACTCTTTGTTCTTATTCCAAATGACCCACATCCCCTCTGGGATGTATACTGCATACATTCATGTAGAACTCTGAGCTCAAAAACTGCAGGAATTTATGTAAAACACGGTTATCTCACTTATTAGATTAGAATCAATCTAAACATCAGGTCATAGACAGACACCACAGGGGGCTAACACCTTCAACATATTGTCTAGCTATCACCATTGTTAGCAGCTAACCGAGAATGCAACATTAAAAAGAAGGGTTTTGTGATTTACACATGAAAGAAGTGAAACTATCACTGTATTCTAACAGATGAAAGGCTTAACAGACAATCAATTTTTCAATGTATAATTTCAATTACATCACACTGCAAATTTTTGCTATAAATTCTGTGTTACGATCGAGCCCTCCACTATCACCTGATGAAGGAGCGTCGCTCCGAAAGCTAGTGTGCTTCCAATTAAACCTGTTGGACTATAACCTGGTGTTGTGTGATTTTTAACTTTGTACACCCCAGTCCAACACCGGCATCTCCAAATCACATCCCCTCAGATACTTTCTCCAAACTTTTGATCTGAACTTGACGGATGGTCTGGGATCCATCTAGTGGCAGACGTTGGTCAGTGCAAGCAGTTGTGAGACTTCAGTTCATTCCCGCACTGACCGACATCTGCCATTAGATGGAGCCTGATCATTAAAAAAATGTGTGGTGAGAGCTGTATTATTTATTTCAGATTGGACTTATTTTACATTTAGCGATGCATTTAGTCCAAAATAACTTAACCATGTCCTGAATATTGGTTCCTATGGGAACCTATGATTCAGCTGTAGTCATGATTTTCAGGACACACAAGTTTACGTAAGAACATACTTGAGATCCTAGATCCTAACTCCTTTTAATATTACCAGTAGATCGACCATTTACAGCAGAGCTGCCGACGGCCTTTTAATACCTTTCTGGAATGTTTGGAAACTCAGACACTGCTTCTTGCAAAGGCAGAGACTGCAGTCATTGATTCCAAACAATCTTACATCTCCTTCAAAGTAAAATCGTCAAAATCAACTTTTGATCTTGAATGATGAAAGAACCCAAACCCACTGTTAGGCAGATTTCAAAACACCTAACATGACCCACACACTTATCAATAATATTATAAATATCATAATTCTAAGAATGTCCCTGAAGAGGACTGATGAGGACAGAATGGTGGAAGTGATCTATATGGACTTCAGTAGGCATTCAATAAGGTAGACTGGTGAGCAAGGTCACATCACATGAATACAGGGAGAACTAGCTATTTAGATACAAAACTAGCTTGAAGGTAGAAGACAAAGTGGTGGTGGAGGGTTGCTTTTCAGACTGGAGGACTGTGACCAGTGAGGTGCCACAAGGATCAGTGCTGGGTCCACTACTTTTCATCATTTATATAAATGATTTGGATGTGAACATAGGAGGTATGGTTAGTAGTTCGCAGATGACACTAAAATTGAGGGTGTCGTGGACAGCGAAGGAGGTTACTTCAGAGTACAATGAGATCTTGATCAAATGAGCCAATGGGCCAAGAGGTGGCAGATGGAGGTTAATTTAGATAAATGTGAGGTGCTGCACTTTGGAAAGGCAAATCAGGGCAGGACTTAAACAGTTAATGATAAGGTATTGGGCAATGTTGCTGAACAAAGAGACTTTAGAGTTTAGCTTCATAGTTCCTTGAAAGTGGAGTCACAGGTAGATAGGATAGTGAAGAAAGTATTTGGTATGCCTGCTTTTATTGGTCAGTGGATTGTGTATAGAAGCTGAGAGGTCAAATTGTGGCTGTCCAGGATCCTTGCTAAGGCCACGTTTGGAATATTGCATGCAATTCTATCGGAAGGATGTTGTGTAACTTGAAAGGGTTCAGAAAAGATATATGAAGATGTTACCAGGATTGGACGGTTTCAGCTACAGGGAGAGGGTGAATAGGCTGGGGCTGTTTTCCCTGGAGCATCGGAGGCTGAGGGGTAAATTTATAGAGATTTATATAATCATGAGGGACATGGATAGTATAAATAGACAAGGTCTTTTCCCTGGAGTGGGGGAGTCTAGAACTAGAGGGCCTAGGTTTAAGGTGAGAGGGGAAAGCTCTGGAAGGGACAGTTGGCAGGCATGAAACTTTGTCGCTAATGACTGGCCACTATTCCACAGTTCAGTCTCTTTCTTGTTGCCAGCCAAATCTCCATTTGTAAACAACCCCAAGCTCCTGCTCGTCTGTAACTTGGCTTCCCCCACTGTTTGAACCAACAGTTGTGTAAACAGCACTTACACTGAGTGTCAGGTAACTTATTCTTTAAAGGTGTAGCAATCCTTCAAAACTCACTGGCTTTTCAACAATTCTTTTGCCATTTCAGTCCATAATCAACAATGTAGAAAACTCAAAAGATAATGTCTTCACATGCCTTCACCCTTAACAATAACAAAATGCCGTTTCAAAAATGCATTTCCTTACAAAAAATGTGATATACAAACAACAAAATGTAAGATTTATGTCCATGTTTCCTTCCATTACCCTTATACTACTTTATACAATCTTAGTACTGGTTTTCTCCCACAGTGCAAAGATGTGTAGTTTAGGTGAATTAGCCATGGAAAATGCAGGGTTATAGGGATAGGGTAGAGGGGTGGGTCTGGTTGGTATGGGCTTTGGAGGGTTGGTTTGGACTTATGAGCAAAATGGCTTGCTTCCACACTGTAGGGATTCTATTATTCTATCGTATTTTTTATATCTTTGACCTATTTCAACATTTACACTCAGGACAATATATCTGCAATTGCATTGCCTTGTCCAGCAATATGCATTGTTGCAATGTTTTCACGCAGAGGGTGGTGTTTATGGAATGACCTGCCAGAGAAAGTGGTGGAGGCTTGGACCACTACAATGTGATGGCTCAGTGGTTAGCATTGCTGCCTCACAGTGCTAGTGACCTGGCTTCAACTCATTTGCTGTAAGCTGTGACTTAATGAATATATTAGTGTGAAACAGTCACCCTGTGCGCCTGCATACAGGTTAAAGTATCTAAAGAAGGAAGATCAAGAAACAACATTTGATCAGCTAAAGGATCATCTCAGCAAACCGTGTGGACAGGGATCACTGAACTACCTTCCTCCTCTTTCTCTTCATCCATAACATCCTTTTTTTCTTTGAGTTTTTATGTAGAGGAGGAATTGCAGAAGTGTATGAGACATTGGATTAGAAAATATATATGCTCCAATTTTTAATTATTTATGCATAGTTAGACAATTTATTTGTAATAAATAGAAATCCTAACTGAGTACAGAAACCTTGTCAAATTTGTCAAATTCTATGTATGTTAAAAATAATCTTTCACTTTGTAACAAGTCCTGGAGATCTTCTGGAATAACAGGGCCTGATTTTCACTATCCCATTGACGGGCAGATATAGGGCCATACAGCACAAAAACAGACCCTTTGGTCAAACTAGTCCATGCCGACCAAATTTCCCAAATTAAACTATTCCCATTTGCCTGCATTTGGCCCATATCCTTCTCAACCTTCCATATTGATGTACTCATCTAAATGTCTTCTTAAATGTTGTAACTGAACCTTCATCTACTACTTCCTCTGGCAGTTCATTCTATAAGACCATAAGACATAGGAGCAGAAATTAGGCCATTCAGCCCATCAAGTCTGCTCCACCATTTAATCATGGCTGATACATTTCTCAAAGCCATCTCCTGCATTCTCCCCTTAATCCTTGATGCCCTGAACAATCAAGAACATATCTATTTCAGTCTTAAATATATTCAATGATGTGTATTTATTCTGTAGCAGTGAATTCTATAGATTCACCACTCTCTAGCTGAAGAAGTTTCTCCCTGTCACCATTCTAAAAACTCTTCCCATTACTCTAAGGCTGTGCCCTCGGTCCTAGTCTCTCTGACCAATGGAAACATCTTTCCAACATCCACTCTGTCCAGGCCATACAGTATTTGCAAGGTTTAACTAAGTCCCCCACCCTCCCATCCTTCTAAACTTCATCATGTATAGATCCAGAGTCCTCAAATGTTCCTCATATGTTCAGCTGTTTACTCCTGGTACCATTGCCATGAACCTCCTCTGAAAGTGCTCCAGGGCTAGTACATCGTTCCTGAGATATGGGCACAATACTCTAAACGTAACCCGACCAGCGCCTTATAGAGCCTCGGAAATACATCCCTGCTTCGAGTCCTCTCAAAATAAATGCCATCATTGCATTTGCCTTCCTAACACTGACTCAACCTGCAAATTTTTCTTGAAAGAATCCTGGATGAGAACTTCCCAAGTCTCTTTGCACTTAACATTTCTGAATTTTCTCCCCATTTAGAAAAAAATGTCCATGCCTCTCTTCTTCCTGAGCATGACTTCACACTTGCCCCATTGTACTCAATCTGCCACTTCTTTGCCCACTCTCCTAACCTGTACAAATCCTGACAAAAACAATTTGATTTCAGACAGTCAACATGCTTTTGTCAAGGGCAGGTCATGTCTCACAAACCTCATTGAGTTCTTTGCGAAGGTGACCAAGCATGTAGATAAGTGGAGGGCAGTTGACGTTATAAACATGGACTTCAATAAAGCCTTTGATAAGGTTCCACATGGTAGGCTGTTGGAGAAAATGCAGAGGCATGGAATTGAGGGTGATTTATCAGTTTGGATTAGAAACTGGTTTACTGAAAGGAGGCAATGAATGGTGGTTGATGGAAAATATTCAGCCTGGAGTCCGATTACTAGTGGTGTGCCACAAGGATCTGTTTTGGGACCACTACTGTTTGTCATTTTTATAAATTACTTAGACGCAGGCATCGGTGGATGGGTTAATAAATTTGCAGATGACACTGAAGTCGTTGGAGTAGTGGAAGAATGTTACAGCTTGCAGGGGACTTGGATAAACTGCAGAATTAAACTGAGAGGTGGCAAATGGAGATCAATACAGCTAAATATGAGGTGATGCACTTTGGGAAGAATAACAGGAAGGCAGAGTACTGGGTCAATGGAAAGATTCTTGGTCGTGTGAATGTACAGAGGGATCTTGGAATCCACGTACATTGATCCCTGAAAGTTGCCACCCAGGTGATAGTGCCGTGAAGAAGCCATAAGGTGTGTTAGGTTTCATTGGTAGAGGGATTGAGTTCCAGAGCTGCAATATCATGCTGCAACTATGTGGCCACACTTGGAATATTGTGTACAGTTCTGGTCACCATATTTTGGGAAGGATGTTGAAGCATTGGAAAAGGTGCAGAGATTTATCAGGATGTTGCCTGGTCTGGAGGGAAGGTCTTATGAGGAAAGGCTGAGAGACTTGGGTCTGTTCTCATTGGAAAGAAGGAGGCTAAGGGGGGATTTGACAAAGACATACAAGATGATCAGTGGATTAGATGGGGTAGACAGTGAAAGTCTTTTTCCTAGGATGATGACGTCAGCTTGTACTCCAGGGCATAGCTACAAATTGAGAATTTAAGACAGATGTCAGAGGCAGGTTCTTTACTTAGAGAGTGGTAAGGGCGTGGAATGCCCTACCTGCCAATGTAGCTAACTCAGCTACATTAAGGAGATTTAAACAATCCTTAGATAAGCACATGGATGATGATGGGATAGTGTAGGGGGACGAGCTGAGAATAGTTCACAGGTCGGTGCAACATTGAGGGCCGGAGGGCCTGTTCTGCGCTGTATCGTTCTATGTTCTGCAGCCTCCCGCCTGCTCGATGCTACCTGTCCCTCTACACACAGAGACTTCCCTCTGTGTGAAAACGTTGCCCTTCAGGTTCCTTTTAAATCTTTTCCTCTTTACTTAAGAAATATGCATTATAGTTTTGAACTCCCCCATCCCTTAGGAAAACACTCACCTTATCTATCCCCCTCATGATTTTAGAAATTTTTTTCAGGTTCTTCAACCTCCTACCTTCCATTGAAAAATATCTCAGCCTCTCCTTATAACTGAAACCCTCCAATCCGGTTAACATCCTAGTAAATCTATTGAAAATAGTCTCAGCTTCTCAAGCGGGTTCGCCCTTGATAGTATCTTAGCGGTAGGGGTATAGACTTTTTCACTAACGGGAAAAAGGCGGGCAGCCCCTGAAATGATCACTTCGGTTATCAATCTTATCCCAAAACGTTCCTTTCTATCGATGTGAATGACCCTGTACATACTACTAGTTGTTTTCCCTCATCTTCAACCTGATGCTCTCTATATTCAGGTGCCATTACTTTTCCAAATAATTCCTTGTATTAAGTCAGTCAAAGAAAAAAATGCCCAGACGTTCAAAGTTTAAACCATTTCATTCGGAGCCAGTCCTGTCTAACGTCTTCTTCTGATTGGCTGGAGGAGGCCCCGGCCCTTTCATATCATTGGTTCATCGCTAATTTATTTCCAATGTTCCACGTTGATTGGGTGTTTTCTTTGTCACTCACCGCCCGCTGTTGAATTTCCGCTGTCAAAACTTATCGAGATTCGTGGAGTTTGTTGTGTGTTTGTACAGGGGGTTGCAGTTTGTCGTGGGTTTACTGTGTGTCTGTAGTCTGTCTGTGCAGTGGGGTCATTGTGGGTGTGTCGTCTGTCTGGGTCGGGGGGTTTGGCAGTGTGTGTGTCTAGCGGGGGTTTGCTGACTGTGTGTGTGTGTGTGTCTGTGTAGTGGGACGTGCGGTGTGTGTGTGCCAGTGTAGTGGGGTTTGCAGTTTTTATGCTGGGGTTTGCTGTCAATGGATATTCACGACAAGAAGCTGACTGAATGAGCATTGAAGAGACGCCTGGTACCTGAGCGGGGCGCGGGGTAAGTTCACTTTTTAGTTGACTCTGACACTTGTGGGTGTCCATGCAAGTTTGTCAATTCTCTGATCCCAAATCGAGCAATGAGCGCCTGGACACAAGGGCATTTTCCACAGTGTACCATTCGTTAGTGTGTTCTCTCCCCCCACCCCCCCTTGCTGTCTGCAGTAGAACAGGAACTCTGAGCTCGGACACTGAGCCACTTGGAGGGGTTTTCCGCGGGGCCTCGGGGAGTGAGCAGCGAGTGCTCCATCTCCAACAGCAGATACTGTGACCATAAACCTTTCCTGCTTTCACATTCTGGATGTCCAACAATCTGCAATTTAAAGATTTCACAACGCCCCCAACTCACGCGTCATGTTATTGACAACTTCGCAATGCTGCAAAGTGTTACCGAAGTGATCCCTTTTATTAATTTAAAATGGTTCGTTTTTGGTACAGATATCAAACTCTCCTCGATTATAGTTATAGAAGCTAACGGTGACTTAATTATGAGTGACAGTTAACTCGATTCGAACACCATTCACGAATTTCTGATCAGAAAATGATTTGAAAGTTGATCTAATTCTGATCTTTAGTCGGAAACCCCGTGCAACAATACTTACTTGCATGCAGAATACAACCAACTAATAAAATCATGTTTCTGCACAGTTAGACTCTACAGCTAACCAACATGAGGCTAGTGTGGGCTCGTTGGGCCAAATGATCTGCTTTCATACTGTAGAGATTCGATGAACACCATTACAGAATAATGGAATGTCTACAGCTCTGAAGACCATTCAGCCCATTGTGCCTATGCCAGCTCTCTATAATACTCAGCTTTACCTCCTTGCTCTCCATTTTCTGTAGACCTTCTCTCTCTTCAGAAAATGATCTCACGTGATAGCCACAACGCATCAAAACTCTTGCACCGTCGGTGGTACATTCCAGCTCCTAACCACTCTACATAAAAAGACTTAATGCTCACGTCAACGTTGATTCTTTTGGCAATTTCTGTAGATCCGCGCCTTTTGCCTTGGTGAGCTTCTCTCTATCTACAATGTTCAGACCTTTAATGATTTTTGAAAAATGCAATCAAATCTTCTTTCAACCTTGACTTCTCAAAAGGGAACAGCCTCAGTTTTGCCAATCTATCGCAACTGAACTTCCTAATTTCTGAGACCATTTGTTTCTATCATGTGTGCCATATTGACCACCTTCTCATCCTGCGTTGCTACCTTCAGTGATATGTGCACATACACCCCAAGGTTCCTTTACGCCTGCAGCTCCTTTGTAAGTCCATCCATCACTGTATGAATTCTCACCTTCCTCATTTTCACCTAAGGTCTACTCATTCTACTAGCTTCCTGAAGCTTATCATTAACTTTCTCACAAGTCACAAGCTATTCAAATTTGGTGTTGTCTGCAAGTTACTAAATTGTACCCAGTACATCCAAGTCGAAATTGAGAAAGCCAACACTAAAATGCACTTAGAAAATTACATTACATAATAAATGCATCCTGACAGTGTTAAGTTACATTAATATAGTGCCTTTGTATAAACATTCCAAATCATCTCTCAGCAATGCTATGAAACTAATATTTTCATAAGGCATTAGGATAGATGCCTCGACAATTTAAGGAGCACCTTAAAGCAAGGAAAGAAAGAGGTAGCTGAAGACAAGGCCACCAACAGTGGAGTGGTAAAACTAGAAATGATCAAGAGGTCAATGTAGAAATTACTTACAGCTTATTGAGGTTCCAAGATAAGGAGCCAGTTTCGGAGTGTTCAGGAAGCTGGACCAGGAATCAATGTAGTTCACCAATCCCAGGAGTGAAAGAGACTTCATACATTAGCAGTTTTGGCTGAGTTTCAGTTTACCGAGGATTGAAAATTAGAGGCGTATCAGCACAGTTATGGAATCGGATGTAATCTTGGTGATGTTGCAAATATATGATCCTAAGCTCATCACAGGATCCTGAGGTTGTGAATAGTCTGCTTTTGTAAGCTGTCAGGTTTGATTACAAACAGTGATCACTGAGAAGGATGGACTCAGTGGCCAGAAAATAGAATTTGCAGTGGGGACCAAAGACAGTGGCTTCAGTCACCAAAACATTTAGTTGGAGAACATTCCTGCTCATTTGGAAGTGGATGCTTCATAGGCAGTTTGATGAATCAGCTAGTAAGGGTATTGAGAGAAATAATGGGAAGGTACAGGTAGGTACTGTCATTATGCTTGAGAAGTCTTACATTTTGTTTCTGCATTATTTTGCTGACTATACATAAGAAATGGTGATACTCAAAGATAGATCTTTGGAGGACTCCAACAGTAACTGTAGGACTAGGATGAGAGCCAATCGCAGATACCATATTATCCATGCCTATAGAAATAAGAATGGAAACAGGAGAAATCAATCTGTTAGGATAATAGCAAGTTTTTAAAAAAACTTTATTGTAGAATGAACTTTGACAGCAGTGTTCCGTATTTCTTTCAATCTATCCATGACATGATTATGTTTTGTGGAAACATAACTGGTAGGAGAAAAAAACTGTTTAATATAAGGTTTTTCTGAATGTTCAAGAATGAATGTGACTGCATGTATCTTTCTCATGGATTTTAATGCTGATGGATCCATTTTGGCATCAATAAAATAAATAATTCTGAATGATAAAATGGAGGAATGGCACCCATCTAAGGGTGAATATAGCTGGAGTGTTAATCTGTGGATGCTAGCTGTAATTTGGTCACTTTTACTGTTAATATTGTATGAGTGGTTAACTATCATACAGTTTGGGACATTTATATACCAAGCAGTGATTGTGTTTGAGGTTATTTGATTTTAACTGACTAGAATTCTATGATTCTCTAATTCTAAGAAGAAAAAAATGTTTGTTCTTAAGAGTAATCTTTGTGTTCAGTTTCTGTTTGTGATTCTCTTAATCATATTCTAAAGGAGTTACTTACATTTTGTTATTTCTATTAAGTTTACTCGATTCAAATCAAAATGTGTGCATTTAAATGCATGAATTTGAAAAATAAGCTAATTAGAAGAACATATCTCTCACCACCAGACTTTATATTTATAAATAGTGGTAGAGACAATGAGCTAAATCCGTGGCCAGACTGTCTAAATTTTGCTTTCAAACAATGTAACTTGCATAACCTAGCTATGTCACATGATGGTGGAATGCTTTGATGATCCTGTCAATTTTTATAGATACACAATAGAAAGCATTCTATGTGGATGATCATAGCTTAGTGAGACAACTGGTCTGCCCAGGACTGTAAGAAACTAATGATAGTTGAGAACCCAGCCCAGTCCATCACGCAAACCGACCTTCCACCATTGACTCCATCTATATTGCTCGCTGCCTCAGAAAGGCAGCCAACATCATCAAAGACCCCTCCCACCCCAGTTATAATCTCTTCTAACCTCTTCCATCAGACAGTAGACACTAAACATTTGTACACATACAATACTAACACACTCAAGAACAGCTTCTTCCCTGCTGTTATTAGGCTTCTGAATAGACTTCTCAAATTTTACATTTAATGTTGACCTCAAGCTTTGTACATCTCCGCTGCAGCTGTAACATTGTATTCTTTGTTGTATTATCCAAATGCACTTTATATGATAAGATCTGCCTGTACTGCATGGAAAACAAGACTTTTCACTGTACCTAAGTGTGTAGGATGTTAACAAATCAAATCATTTTACTGTTCTTTCTTGAATTAGAAGCAAAGTTTAACTATTGACTAAAATAAAGCGAAGAACTGCAGATTCTGGAAACCTGAAACAGAACGTGCTGGAGAAACTCAGCAGGTCTGGCAGCTGTAGAAAGGAGAATCAGAGTTAATGTTTTGAGTCTAGTAACCCTTCATCAGAAATGGAAGCAGATGAGAAAGGGTAGTACTTATACTGATGATAAGGAGTGGGGTTGGACATGGAGTGGAGATGATGCTGAGAGAGAAAAGTGAGGCAAACAAAGGGATTGCTGATAATAATCCAAGAAGGAAATAGTGAGTAGAGAGTTAATGAGAAGTGTTATTGGGTTGACAATAATTTGGGAGCAGCCCAAAACAAGAGCTTGGCACGTGGGGTAACAAAAAGGAGGAGGATGTTCATGTTCTGAAATTGTTCAACTCAAGTATTGAATTCTGAGGGCCGTAAGACATGTCAGTGCAAGATGAGATGCTGTTCCTCCAGCTTTCATTGATCTTTGCTGGAACACTGTTGCAGGCCTGAGACAGAAATGTTGCCCAGGGAACATGGTGGTGTGTTGAAATGGTGGACTACTGGAAACTCATGGTCATTTTTACAGTTGGAACATTGGTCTTTGGCAAAGCAGTCACCCATTCTGAGTTTCATTTCTTTAGCATGGGGCAACAACATTGTCAGCTGCAAATACAGTAGATTGGATTGAATGAAATGTAGGTACATTCACCTGGAAGATGTTTCAAGCTTTGGATGGTGAGGAGGGAGCAGTTAAATGGGCAAGAGTTGCATGAGAAGGTGCTGCGGAGGTGTGAGAACATGTCGATAGTGAAGGAGCAGTGCACCAGTGTATTCTCTCTTTGTTTAAGTTAAACAAGAAAATGATTGTGATTATTATTGCGATTTGTTTGATGATTTAGAAGTGAAAACAAGTATATTTAGAGAGAATAGATTACTGCCAGTCAATGTTGAAAATTCAATTTACAACTGTTTCCCTTCATAAACATTTTTGAGATTTAGGCAGTGTTTTCAAATTTAGAAATTGTAGAAGTAAAATTTTGAGTATTAAAAATGACACTTTTGTTTACAGAAATGTATTTTTAGAGACTGCTGACATTGAAATGTTCACATCTACCTGCATGTGAGACAAGTTACATACTTGTAAATAATACTTTAGAATACAGAACATTTCTTTTAAAACAAAACTGAAATTTTAAACTTGAATGCCTTTCCATAAGATTAAGCTGCTGAAGGGAATGGGCCAACTGTCTGCATCATGTTGCTTTATCTATTGAAACTTTGCATTGATCAGTCTAACCAGCAATCCTTAAGGCAAAAGAAGTACAAAATTAATGTTGTGAAGTCAGGAAGTTCATAATGTTGCTTCTAACCACACAGAAGTTCATCTGTCTTGCCAAGCCCACTTTGGTGATCACTTTGAGATCCACCAATCCACCCCTACCCAAAATATACTTGGATTCTCTATTGATGAAATTTAAATAAGGCCTGACCATAGGGGCAGGAATAAGTCATTTATTCCCCCAAATATGTTTTAAGTTTTAGTTGAGATCGGGCTGATCCGTATCTGAACTCTAATTGCCTTCTTCATGATTTTTAAAAATTCTCCTGTGGGTCACGGGTGTTATTGCCAGCCCCTGGTTGCCCTTGAGAAAGTTGTGGTGAGCTGCGTTCTTGAACTGCTGCAGTGGGTTGACCTACATTGCCCAGAAGGGATGAAATTCCAGGATTTTGACCCAGGGACAGTGAAGGAATGGCAATATATTTCCAAGTTGTGATGGTGAGTCACTTGGAGGGGAATTTGGTGGTGTTCCCATATATCTGCTGCCCTTCACCTTCTAGATGGAACTAATTATAGGTTAGTTAGTGGCTGTCTAAAGATCTTTGAGTTTCTGCAGTGTGTTCTGCAGATAGTATACACTGCTGCTAATGAGCATTAGTGGTGTAGGGAGTGAATGTGGTACCAGTCAAGTGCCCTGCTTTATCCTGGATGGTGTCAAGGTTTGAGAGTGTTGTTGGAGCTGCACTCATCCAGTCAAGTGAGGAGTATTCCACCACACACCTGACTTGTGCTTTGTAGAAGATGGACAAGCTTTGGGGAGTCAGGATGTGAGTTACTGTCTGCAGTATTCCCAGCCTTTGACCTGCTGTTGTATTTGTATGACTAGTCCAGTTGATTTTCTGCTCAATGTTAATCCCCAGGATGTTAATAGTAGAGGATTTAGTGATTGAAACAGCATTGAATGTCAAGGGTTGGTGGTTAGATTGTCTGTTGTTGGCGATGATCATTGTTTGGCATTTTTGTGGCATGATTATTGCTTGCCATTTGTCAGTCCAAGCCTGGACATTGTCAGATCTTGATGCATTTGAACATGAACTGTTTCAGTATCGGAGGAGTTGTGAATGGTACTGAACACCCTGCAATTATCAACAAACATCCCCACTTTTGACCTTATGATGGAGAGAAGGTCATTAATGAAGTAGCTGAAGATGGTTGAGCCTAGTATGCAGTGTCTCCAACTGTTCCTTGATGTCATGTGGAGTGAATCAAATTGGGTGAGGACTAGCATCTGTTTTTCTGGGGAGCACCAGAGGAGACCAAGATGGTTCATCCACTCAGCACTGCTGGCTGAAAGTTGCTGTGAATGCTCCAGCTTTATCTTTTGCATTGATGTGGTTGGAGATGGGGATATTTGTGAAGTCTTTTCCGCCAGTGAGTTGTTTAATTGTCCACCATTCACAAATTGATGTGGTAGGACTGCAGAGCTTAGATCTGATCTGGTTGTACGATTGTTCAACTTTGTCTATCATTTGCTGCTTGTGTTGTTTGGTATGCAAGTAGTCCTGTTTGGTGGCTTCACTGGGTTGACACATTTTCAGGTATGCCTCCTGGCATGCCCTCCTGCACTCTGAATTGAACCAGCTTTGGCCCCTTGGCTTGTTATAAAATAAATCCCATCTGGAATACCATCTGGGTGGCTCTCTGTGATGTTTGATTAGCGAGTCCTTATCTTGGGGAGAAAGAAGGGCAGTACTGCTGAGCTAAAACAGGCCATGTGTTGGGAAGGGGTTCTGCTGAGATCTATTGTGGCTGTATTCAGTTTTGACCACGGCACCACACAAGAAATATGATGTCTTTGGAGAGAATGCAGCAACAATGCACCAGAATAATATCAGAAATAAGAGTTAAATTCTGAAGACAGACTAATTGGTCTAAATTTTTATCCTCTTTAGTATTGATATTGGATTTGAGGAATTTTAAGATAATTGAAGTATTTGGTAGGGTAAATCAGACCAGACAAGACTATTTCCTCCCAAGATACTGCTAGAGTTTAAAATTTCTAAACCAAAGTTGATAGAATTCTGCATAACTCAAGAATGAGAAGCTATTGAACTAGATGACCTAGTGGTATTACTGCTTGACTATTAATTTAGAGACCCTGAGAATGTTATGGGGATCTTGGTTTGAATTCAGCCATGACAATGGCTGATTTGAATTCAACAAAATGTATCTGGAAAGAAGAATCTGCTGATGACCATGAAACCATTGTCAATTGATGGAAAATCCCATCTCTTGCCTTTTAGGGAACGAAATCTGCCATTGTCACCTGGTCTGGCCTACATGCTGCCAGGGGGCTTTGCTGATCGGGTTCTGGGCTGATTGTTGAGGCTGTTGCTTGTTTCTGGCTGCATTGTGGCTGCTGCCTGATAGTGTCTCTTCAGGAGTGTGTAGTGCCCCTTTTTGTAATGGCCATTACTCTGTGTCTACTCAGGTCATTGTTCAATGGGGTTGCTGTCCTAGTTTACTCCCTCACCCCAGCTGATGGGATGTCAGTTGTGGCTGGAGTCACTGCTGGAGGGTGGGAGGGGGAGAGGGAGGTGGAAGGTGATAACCTCTGTTGCAAATGGAGTTGGGTGGCTCTCTGTGATGTTTCATTAGCGAGTCCTTATCTTGGGGAGAAAGAAGGGCAGTACTGCTGCTGTGCTCAAACAGGCCAGGTATTGGGAAGGGGTTCTGTTGAACTCTATTGTGGCTGTGTCCCTGTATTCAGGGAAGGTGGGTGACTATCAAAGTCAGGGGTGACTGCTCCTTCATCTAAGGAAGGGCAGGTCCTGGAGGCAGTGACAGAGAGGCAAATCACAGCTCTCGTCTGCTGCCTTCCTGGTGAAGACCTTGAGGAGCAGTGAAACAGGGGAAGACAGAGCAAGTTGTAAAACTGAGAACTGCCACAATTAGAGATAGGAGGAGGTCACGGCAAAATTGTGTCAATAGGGTTAGGCAAGGTACTGGAGTAAGTAAGCAATGTTAAAATGAATCTCAATACTGTCAGCAAGATTACTGGTCCTAACAACTTGTATCAATAATGTAAACAATGCAAAAAGAGGCAACATTTTATGTGGATTCTTTGACTTTCTTCTAAATAAGACAAGAAAAGCAGTCAAACTTTATAGTTTGTAGAATATCTAAACAACCAGGCATTTTCAATAATAAATGCTAATGTAGTCTTTGAGGAATTATTTAGTTGATATTTTTTATTTATAATGTCAAAATCAAAATATATAATTATTAAAGTCCCTTGTGGCGATTTTTTTCATAAAAATGTGAAAGGCATGTGATGCACTACAGCAGCAAAGCATGCAAATGTGAAGTAAGATTGCAAATTGCATGTGTCTATGAATGAGGCTTTTATAGTGCGTGTTTGAATGATCTTTTCTGTAATGATTCATCTTGGACTCCCTTTGATTATAGAGCCTCTGTGTTAGTATAAATGAGATGGATACACAGTAAGAGTTGAAATGTGGATTATGTTTCTGTCAACCACTTAAATTATTTGTCATAGTGTGGCCATGTGCCACCATTTCAACCTTGTACAAACTTTGAAATTAATGTTTAAATGAGGCTCCATTCACTGTGATAGAAAATGTATGCTGACTATCATTGCATTGCACTTTACTATTTTCTTCGAGGTATTGAAATTTAGATCACACAATTTGATGTGAAAGCAAATTTGTATGAGAAAATCCAAATCTATAGCCTAGAGGTGGAACTCTGTGATTTCATCATTTGTAGTTCTTAAAATATATTTGTAGTTTTCCACAATGTAGTCTGTGGCCAATTTGGATAAAATAGCCCACAGGGCTTTTGTGAAGATTGATAGGAAATTACATCAATATGTTATTGATGCATAATTTTTCAGGAGCATTAATTATTTATTTTGCTACAAATAACATTGGTATTTTGTGAGTGAATGTTTTGATGCTGATTGTCCATATGTAAAATTGTGCAAATCTGTCGTGATAAAGGACAGCTATCTCTTTTTTTTTCCTTATTCCTTTACAGGATGAGGGTGTTGCTGGCTAGGCCAGCATTTATTGCCCATCCCTAATGGTAGGTAACAGTGAACTACTTTGCTGTGGGTCTGGTGTTGCTTGTAGGCCAGACCAGATGAAGATGGCAGTTTCCTATCCGAAGGGACGTAGAGTCAGAGAGATGTACAGCATGGAAACAGACCCTTCAATCCAACCCGTCCATGCCGAACAGATATCTCAACCCAATCTAGTCCCACCTGCCAGCACCCGGCCCATATCCCTCCAAACCCTTCCTATTCATACACCCATCCAAATGCCTCTTAAGTGTTGCAATTGTACCAGCCTCCACCACTTCCTCTGGCAGCTCATTCCATACACGTACCACCCTCTGCATGAAAAAGTTGCCCTGTATATCTTTCCCCTCTCACCCTAAACCTATGCCCTCTAGTTCTGGACTCCCCAACCACAGAGAAAATACTTTGCCTATTTACCCTATCCATGCCCTTCATAATTTTGTAAACCTCTATAAGGTCTCCACTCAGCCTCCAACACTGTAGGGAAAACAGCCCCAGCCTGTTCAGCCTCTCCCTATAGCTCAAATCTTCCAACCCTGGCAACATCCTTGTAAATCTTTTCTGAACCCTTTCAAGTTTCACAACATCTTTCTGATAGGAAGGAGACCAGAATTGCACACAATATTCCAACAGTAGCCTAACCAATGTCCTGTACAGCCGCAACATGACCTCCCAATTCCTGTATCCGATACTCTGACCAATAAAGGAAAGCATATCAAACGCCGCCTTCACTATCCTATCTACCTGCGACTCCACTTTCAAGGAGGTGTGAACCTGCACTCCGTCTCTTTATTCAGCAACACTCCCTAGGACCTTACCATTAAGTGTACAAGTCCTGCTAAGATTTGCTTTTCCAAAATGCAGCACCTCGCATTTATCTGAATTAAACTCCATCTGCCACTTCTCAGCCCATTGGCCCATCTGGTGAAGATCCTGTTGTAATCTGAGGTAACCATCTTCACTGTTCACTACACCTCACAATTTTGGTGTCATCTGCAAACTTACTAACTGTACCTCTTATGCTCACATCCAAATCATCAGTGAACCAGATGGGTTTTTCCCGACAATCAATTCTTGGTCATCATTAGACAATTAATTCTAGATTTTTAATGAATTCAAATTCCACCATCTGCATTGGCAGGATTTGAGCCTGTGTCCCTGAGACATTACCTGGGATGCTGGATTAACAGTCCAGCGGTAATACAACTAGGCCGTCACCTCCTCTTGTTCAAAATATTAAATTTATATTTTGTGAATGTTAAGAATATAACTCCGTTTGATGTAATGGCTGTTTCATTGCCAAAATGGGCTTATATCATTGAAACATACTTTTGTGCTGGATACTGTTTTGGATAAGTTAGCAGAATGGGCACTGGTGTGTGTGACTAAATATGCTGGTTAGGTAAACAGTGATGTCAGTCAGCATTTCACAATGATTTGACACAAGGGAGGCCATTTGTGACCTGGATGTAGTGGCCAGCATCTTCTATTAATCTCACACAGTGCTATTATCAACTACTTTCAGGTTAGTTGTTGAAAGACATTATTACCTGCTTCTGCTAGATTAGTAAGTGTTTGGTGTTCTGTTTTGTAAAGTTGGATAGTAACATGTGATATTGGCATTGATGCTGATTTCAAGGTCTCTTGCTTCTGGTCCTGGGTGTGATAGTTTACATTTCCCTTGATCTGCAGCATAGCAATGAGAGCGAGAAGGATAAACTGCTGGAAGATAGATGAGAAGACAGAGAGAATGGCTCTCTGTAGGAGACAATCCACTCAATCTTCAGGGGTCATTTCCCTGACCTCAATCTAAGCAACAGTATGTGCTCAATCAAGTAAACTGCCTATTGTAGGTAGACTTACAGCCTTGGACAATGACAAGTGGAGCACTTTCAGTGACAGCAACGATGACATGGCCTTAACTTTGTTTGTATTGAGCACCTGCAAGGCTGCTGCAAGTCTTACTTCCAACATTATGCAGTACTTCGCTATTGTTTCATAAGGGAAATCATTGAAGCTCTGCAGGAAGAGAGAGTTGAATACATATCATACTCACTTACAAAAGAGAGGCAGCAGAATGAACACCACAGCTTATCCAGAATTGCAGGTTTCCCTAGATAGTGCAAGATGCATTGCCTGTACACATTTCTCTGTGGGTGCTGTGTATAACTTCAAAGATGAACCACAACAGAAAGGGGATCCACCTTCTCACCATTTCACTGCTGTGCACATTCAGTCCATCAAGTAAGTGAGAGCCCAGTGTCCTGGCAGCAACCGATGTACCATCAGTATTTGAGCACCATATAAATCACCATGATGGTTATTGAGTAGTGAGTATTATCTGCTGACCACAAGTAATCATCACTCTGCTGTGTAATGCATTAATATGTGAGCAGCATATACATTTGATACGTAATATAAATACATACATGTGTACCTCCAAGATCCATGAAGCCACACTAACTATCCTGGAATTGAACAATGAGCAATGTTTCCATTGCCTGGACTGTTCTCTGGAAGCACATGCAATTTCCATAGCTAACATGCAACTGTGACTATTCCCTTGCTTGTTAGTTGCAGTCATGCAGCACATTATCCTGCAAGCGAGAGAGAAGTGCGTCACTTGAGTGTGATGCAATGTGATTTGGCAATGTCTTTGTCATGGTGGAATAGCTGGCAACATGGGTATATTGAGAGATGTGGGTGTGAGACTTGCAGCCTTGGACAATGACAAGTGGAGCATTTTCAGTGACAGCAACAATGACATGGCCTTAACTTTGTTTGTATTGAGCACCTGCAAGGCTGCTGCAAGTCTTACTTCCAACATTATGCAGTACTTCGCTATTGTTTCACTGTGAGGATGAGGTGAAACTGTATCACAAGGAATGGGCCAGGATTGCTAGAAGTTGTTGGTTAATAGGTGAAGGGATGGTGTTGCATTGAACAGTGTGTGAGACTAGTGGTTCATTTATGGGGAGATGACCGACAACATTCAACACCATCCTTGCAGTGTCTCTGGAAAGTTCACTAACGCTCTGTGGATAGAGGATCCTTCTACCACTGAGTCAAAACCACTAATGCTCTGTCAAAAAAATCTTGCTGCATGCTCTGCACCATATTCATTGTTCTTATTTCTCAGGCACTCTTCCACAATGACTTTCAGCATTTGCTGCAGCCAGAATGTACTGAGTGAGAGAGTTGGGCTGGCTTTAAGTAGGCAGATTGGCTTCAATTCCTGTGGTCTTGTTTGACAATGGCCATACTGTTTAGCAGTGCAGCTACTCAGCAGCACGTTTGAGACACTAGTTATATGTTCTCATCATGCAAATGAGCAGGCACCATGAAGATTGGGCACTGTGCGCATCAAAAGAAGATAAAGTAGGTTAATTATGTCTCATGAGCCCTGGGAACTTTCCAATTTTACACCCTTGCCGTATGAACCACTTTTTCACAGGACCCAAATTGCCATGACAAAGTAGAACTGTTTTTTTTCGAAGAAGTTAGCCAAGAGAATGGTCAAGATGGAAAGGGACAAAGAGGAGAAGTTTGGAGAAAAGGGAAACCAGCAATGGAGGAGAAAAGGAGATGGGATTGGGGAAAGAAGGATAAGAATCCTGCACATGGACCGCTATTCCAGTAACATTCTGTCTGGTTTCCAATTATTCTAAGACAAAATGAATCTTTGCTTTATAGACCAACAGCTGTTGACAAAAAAGAGACAGGCTTTTGAGAAAGAAAGATTGAGAAGAATAAAATAATAATATCACAGTATTTTTAAAGTGCAGAAGGAGGTCAATTATCATTATAATTTAGTGTCATTTACTATCTTTTTCCCATACCCTTGCATATTATTTCTATTCAAGTAAACATTTAATGTTTCCTTAGGGTGGTTATGGCACCAAGATGTTGCCCATACCTTAAGATCAGAAGGTCCAAGTTCAAGTACCACTTGCTGCAGACATGTTTCATTTCATGTCTGAACACATTGATTTAAAATCTGTACAATGACCTCTTGAATGTCTTGGTCGACTGAGCTTCGACCACACTTCCAGCCAGGACACTCAGTACACCCATGTGAAAATGTTTCTTTTTCACATCAGATTTGCGATGTTTGCAAATAACTTGACAATGTTGGATGATGACTACAAAGACCCAGACCTAGAGACCAATGTAAGGTCAGGGTTGACTTCAGGATTCATAGGCTAGACCTCATGTCATACTGACATAGCCAGGAGAAATTATCAATCAATTCATAACTAGAGAGTGACACACCAAGTATAGGATATGATTTCACCAAACTAAAGTAAGACTAATGAAACTGGTAATTGCCTCCACACCTATCAAAAGTTTCAAAGACACAGTTCTGGACAAACTACACTGCCAGAAAGGGAGATGCATTTTTCCAGGCAACAAATTTTACGTGAACTAGTGTGCATTATACAATGTGGTATATTTATACAAATTAGGAGCAGCAGTTGTCCATTTGGCCCTTCGAATCCGCTCCACCATTCTAAAAGTTCATGGCTAATTTTGTTTTTGTTTCAAATTGTATTCCCATTTACTCCTTTTTGATTCTGACAAAGGGTCACTGGACTCAAAACATTCAACTGTGACTCTCTTTCTGTGTCTACAGACACTGCCTGAAGTGCTGAGTTTCTTCAGCATTTCTGTTTTTGTTTATGAATCCATCTATCTGTAGCTTAGAAATATCCATTGACTCCATCTCCATCCTCTTCTGAGATAGAGTTCCAAAGTTACACATCTCTCCAGGCGAAAAAAAAATTCCTCACCCCTATCCTTAATGGATGACCATATCTTTAATTTAGTGCCTCCTTGCTCAGAACTCATCAACAAGCGGATACATCATTTCCACACCCACCTCATCAAGACTGTTCAGGACTTCATACACTCCAGACTTTCTAAACTCCAGTGAAAGCATGCCCAGTATTTCTAACCTTTCCTCATAAGAATATGCATGCGTATGCACACATACACACCCTTAGAACTCACCTAATTTGGTTAAGCAAGATTTGCCTTTCACAATATCATGCTGACTCTTGCAAACTACTTTGAATTTTCTAAGTGCCCAGCTATAACATTTTTGTGATAATTGAATATAGCACCTTTCCCATGTCCAACATCAAGCTAACCAGTCTGTAGTTCCTACTTTCCTGATTTGCTCCCTTCTTACCTTCGAGGCTAATGGAACCTAATGAATTTTGGAGCATTAACACCAAGCCACCTACAAGTTCATGAGCCACCTCTTTCAAACCTGAGGATGAAGTCCATCAGGAACAATAACCATCCGTTTGCTCAGTACTGTTTCCTTGGTGATAGTAATTTCACCAAATTGCTCTCCCCTTTCTACCTTCTGATTTACACCTATGACTGGGATGTTGTTTACATCCTGTATATTGAAGACAGAAACAAATATTTATTCATTTCATCCATTAGTTCCTTACTAACTACGATTAACTCCCCATTCTCCCTCCCCAGAACACCAACATTTGTTTTACTTACTCTTTTCCTCATAAATACCTGTAACAACTCTTGCTATCCATTTTTACATTCCGAGCTGGCTTCTGTCATACTCAGTTTTTTCCTACTGATAATCACTGTAGTCATTCTCTCCAATCACTTTATTTGCCACTTATCTTTACAATTATATCTTTATTCCTCAAGTTTTGCCTTCCTTAACTTATTGAATTAACCACAGCTGATGAGTGCTGATAAAATTATGTTGAGTTTTATGAAATATCCCCTCAAATGTGTGCTATTGCCTCTTCACTGACTTATCTCTCAGACTAATATCCAAATTCATTTTAGCTAGTTCAGTTTCTATTCCTCATAGTGGGTCTTATTTAAGTTTAAAATACTTGTCTCGGACCCACTCTTCTCCCTTTCAAACGGCATGTGACTCAATAGTGCTTCAAATGAAGGAGATATTAAATTCTAGAATAAATTGCAATTTGGCTTGGTCTCTAATTTTGTCTGATTTAGATGTCTGATGAAGTGTTTGGAGATGTTTATCAATAATGATGATATCATATAAATACAAGTGAAAACCAGAGTAGAGAGATAGAAAGGTTTGAGGTGAGAATTCCAGAACTTTTGTCCCTTAGTAGCTACGTGATGGCCTTCCTTGCTAGAGCAGTTAAAATCGAATATGTTCAAATTGCACATACTTGGTAAATGATATTTTGGTAAACTTAGTTCAGTCTTAAATAGCCTCAAATTGGTGCCAGTTTAAATTGGCAGTTTAAAAAGCTACATTAATTGAATATACAAAAAGTCAGAGATATTACAATCAACTGAGATTGAAGGTACGACTATTAACACTAGCAATGAGAAAAGGGGAGCGTCTTATCTATACATTAACATGCATTGAAAACAACTTTGAATAATCTTTCAGGTGTTACAGCAGCCAAGTCCAGTACAGATTGAACACTATATAAGTGATCCAAGAGCTGGCACAATATTTACAAATTGGTTTTGGCATTAGAGTTTGATCCACATGTTTACAAGCAGAGTCAGTGTGGATCCTACTATTAATGTCATCACAATATTTTAGTTTAAATAATATTTAGTCTACTGTTAATTTGTAGGCATGCTTCTACAGAAAGTTATAAGAATCAGCATTTATTTAATTTTGACTTTCTTTGTTTAAGTTGCACTTTTAGTTTTAAGATTTAGGAATTTAAAACAGCTGCCCAATCAATCAAAAATTTACCTTTTATCCGTTTGTCCTCTTTTACCCACAGATTTTTTGCACTTGTGACAAACTTTCATTTATTGCATTAACAATGGTGTATTAACAAATTTTAATCATATGGTTGTACCATGGTAAATAATGGTACATTGATTGACATGCACACATGTATACAGGCTCGGTAAATGATAGTAAAGAACAACACGATTCTGACTGGCTTTTTATTCTCACCCTTTCCCATTCCTAATTTGAAGCATTAAGAAATCATTAGTTAGTTCTGGGCCGCAATTAATTAACTCATCTGACATGGGAATTGGCTCCTGGCACCTGTGTAGGATCAACAATAGACCATTCAACTTCTTGTGTCTTTTCCACCATTTAATTAAATCATGCCTGATCTATATTGCAACTTTATTTATACACATCAAAACCACTCCCCTCAGTACCTCAGGGTACTAAATTTTTAAAAAATCAATTTTCAGTCTTGAAGATTTTAACTAATCCAACATTTTGGGGAAACATGTTCCAGGTTTTGAAGTTTTTGTGTAAAACTAACTCCTAATTTTATTCTGAAATGGCCTGGCTGGAATTGTAAGATTTTGGTCCACTAGTTTAGATTTCCTTACCAGAAGAAATCATTCATCTGGACCATAAGGCAATGCCCCTCAGTTGGCTATTGCGATATAGTAATAGTTTTATTATGACACAAATTGAAGAGGACATAACATTAAAACCAAAATGGTTTATAAAATAAACTATTACAAAATAAACCCCTCAACATGCACGTTGAGATTTTACCCTGTTGATCTTACAGTAAATTAGTTTCTTTTCATTAATATTTTATTTCTAAATTTCAAAAGGAACATTGTGCATGGGTATGATGACTGAAGTAACCGTTTTTGAAATGTGGTCTGGTTTCTCAGTAAGAATGCAGTTGTTGTGGAGGGTTTTTTTAACATTTCCTGTACTCCTACTTCCTTTTTTTTGTGAGTTGGTGTCTTAACACAACTTTGAAAAGTTGGTTTAACAGAACTTGATTTTCCCTCCTACTATGGTGTGTTTCTTCAGTTGTCTAGCTTATGATGAACTATTTTAAGGATGAAATGGAATTGTTTTTTATGTTGAACTGCCTCATATTGAAAACTGCATCAGTAGTTTTGGATCAGACTCGTAAATACAGTAATGTTTTGGTTTATTTCAAGCTGCTAATATTTGTCCATTCAGCTCGTTTTTAACTTTTATTAACTAATACCTACTTTGGGCACGCTACAGAAAGGTGCTGTTTATGGCCTCTTATTTTGGAGCTGGCATCAATATGTGGCAAAGCTGCTACAGCAGCTGCAAGTGTGAAACCAACAGGGACTGATACCGTTACACATGATTATAAGTGCAACGTACACTCATAAAGGAAGTGGGTTACTGAGAAAAGTTTTCTAAAACTTATAGTTCAAATTTACCACATCAGAATAGTTTTGTGAATATTTTTCAGCAGTCTAAATATAATCTCTATCTAACTTTTTTTTACCCCTTTCTCTCCCTTTTTCATTCTTCTGGTACGTTACATAAAATTTTCTCTCACTGATTTTTAATACTGATTAATCGTCTACCCTCAACCTTGAAGTTGTAAACAGGCTTCAATTTGTAATGTTAATGCTCATTTTGTGGCCAGTGCTGCTAATAGCAGAATATCTTGAAGGAAACAGAAAATGAAGTTCTGCAGCATTATGTAATGCAATTTGTTTTACAGTATATGGATTAGTTATATACTCAATGCAAAATAATGGCAGGTTTTTAAAGGCTGTTTTTATGTTGCATACATATACATTTTTGGAAGATCATGTCTGTCTTGCAACTTTGAGTTATTCTGCCATTTGTACCTGGAACTATGCCGTTAGAAGTTATTTGCAAATTGCTCACAAGCAAAGTAACACTTGCTCATTTTTCAGTTTAAGCTAAAGCAGACTCTCTCATGGTTGTAAAAGAGCTTAAAATGAGCATTTATAAAATTCCAAGGTTACTCTATACATCTACCTGATGTGAACCCAAATTAAAGATGGTCTTGCAATTCTTGTTTTAGTGCAGCTGGAATTCAGACCAGGCAGACTTTTGCATTATATTACTATTTTGGCAAAATCCACACACATTTCAAAGCATCTCGAAACTGGTAGTACACTTCATCACTGTTACATTTGATAGTGAAATGAAGATACCCAGCTCCAATCCTATTGCAATCCAAGTGTTGATGTGACACTTAGAAACATTTAAATTCCACAAATTAATTGCTATTGAATCTTTAGGTTTTACAAGCATCTTTTAAATTGAGTTGACTGAATCACAGACATACTAAAAGAGAGAACTTGTATTTCAATTCTAGCCAGCAAAATGTGGTAAGTATGGTAGTGCAAGCTTATAAACAGTTATGTGCTTATTACACACCCCAAGGGAGGCATTGAGAAACTTAACCTTTGGTAGGAAAAGGAAGACGTTGTCGAAACAAGATGTTGCACAATTTAGGAGAAATTTCATAAACACCTTGGACAGGATTTTCCTCAAGGGCTTCAAGTCCTGATGATGGGGTCATATGTGGCTTGGAAGGTTGTGCCCCAAAGTAGACCAATTACTAACATGACTAGCTAGATGACTGTCCAGTTAAACACAGCAGGCCAGCTATTGGTGCTGTCCAATATGAAAGCAGCAGTAAGATGCCCTTACTGGCAAGTGTGGGACAGGGTGCTGTTAGGTGAAGCTTTTCTGCCTCCAGGTTTTTGAAGTCAGTAATTAAAAAATGGCTTTTGTAACTGGGCCACCCTAATGGTGTACTAGTAATGGGAGAGTTTTGGAGTGAGGAGATCATCACCGAGTGGCTGTGCAGTTACATTATAATCCAAGCCGGGAGGGCACTTCTCCCTGGACCTGGAAAAAACTATGGCACTCTGCAAATTGAAGAGGTTGGGGGAATGCGCAGAATGCAAAAAAGGAATGTGTATTAATGGATAGTATAGTGAAGAGGATTGGCACTGTTCTGAATTGTATTATGTCAGTACACCTTTAAGAAATACAGTCATGATATTATCACTGCCCCATAGGATACGACTTGCGTTATAAAGACCTCATGCTCCACCTTACCTCTGATCACTTGGACAAGCCCTGGTATAACATTATGCTTAATGCTAGTTCAGCCACAGTTGTGCATGAGGAATGTCAAGTTTGATGTAATAGTAAACATGGTTTGGATTCTTCAATACCATAGTGTTCAGCATCAATAGTATAGTGACAGAGGGATCGTGCTGTAAGCCCAGGTGCTCCTTTCCCACAAGGAGACAGGGTGCTGCCAGTAGGTACCCAGAAGGAGAAGGAACCACAGACAGACTCCCAGAAGTTTCTCCTGAGGACACTCCCACGATGCCTGGTGCCACTATCTTAACCCTGTCTGCAATCCCAGCCTGTGAGTGTTCACGCAAGGAGAGTTCACTTTCATCTGGGCAGTACACAGTCAGTGTAGTCTGGGCCCTCTAGCTACAAATGCTCCCAGTGTCTCTTGCTCAAAGCTCCAAGGCCCACAGAGTTCACTACAGGGCAGGGTTCCTCCACCCCAACTGCTCACCTTGGGACTGCACTTGGATGTGGTGTCAAGAAAAACACAAAAGAAAATCTTCTGAGACATAAAAGTGATGTTTAATTGTGAATAATTTGTCATTTTTTACATATATGTACACTTTTCACCATCGATTGTGTACATGAATATCATTTTAGCTACTACTATGATAATGAAGGTGTGGAGACGAACCATCCTTAGTGCTAGGCAATGTTATAATCCTGTCTGAGCAATAGCTAGCCTTTCCATAGTGCCCAAGCTGGCATGAAACTTTATCACAATTGAATGTGGAAAATTAGCTGTTTTGACAGTTTACATCAAGATTTAACCTCAACTTTTGTTAAACAACAAGAAAACTGTTTAGAGAAATCAGTTGGTAAATTGTGTTTGCCACTGGGATTATACAGGACAGCTGTCTTCAGCAGTATCAAAGCACTTAGTGAAAGATGAATTCACACAAGTCCATTGCATTGACTGAGCTTCACAAAGCTATCCTGTCTGGGATCCTTTGGCTGATGCTGTAGTGGTGTAAGATGAGGGTTTTGGGCCTTTTTGATGAATATTCTCATTGTCCAGCTCAGTACAATGCTGTGGTTCTCACAGATCTTCATTGATCATCACATGGTGCTGGTGAGCCCTGCAGTTGTGTGGAGCATTGAATCCAAATGGCATCCTCAGTCTGAAGGAACAGCAGTTAAAGCCTGGGCATTGAAACTTGCATGAGAACCTGATGTGCAGGCGACACCTTATTGTTCGCTTGCCCAACTGAATGAAGGTGTTGTATTGCAGATATATAGCACATCATTATCTGGTGTTCTGGCTGTATTTGGATCAATTGAGAGCTGATACATTGAGCTGCTGTGAGTGATATCAGAAACACAGCAGCTCATCAGTGCAAACATTGAGGCCTTCGATAAGAAGTTCAATGGAATGCCTCGAAATGAATCATACACATTGTTGACCTGAATTAAATGTCTGCTGATCGAGTCTTTGGACATACATATGATAGGAGATTATTGCTGTCACATGTACAATGGGAGCCTGTAAGTTCAGAATGAGGCAGCAAGGCGCAGCGCAGTGAGGTAAGGCAGAGATGCTGTAAGCATTCAAGTTGCCACAAATCATTCATTAATCCTCCATTCACAGTACATAATAAAGTGGAGCATTGAATCCAAATGGCATCCTCAGTCTGAAGGAACAGCAGTTAAAGCCTGGGCATGGAAACTTGCATGAGAACCTGATGTGCAGGCGACACCTTATTGTTCGCTTGCCCAACTGAATGAAGGTGTTGTAATGCAGATATATAGCACATCATTATCTGGTGTTCTGGCTGCTAACCTTTAACAGTGTATAACTCCACTGGCCTCCTTTCCTCTGAATAGTATTCCATGGAGAGAGAATGACTGACACGCTCCTGTATCTTTGCTGCATCATGAGGGCACCTATGGCTGCAGGTTTCACAGTAGGAGGCACTCCCCATCCACTGCAGGTCATTTCATGTCTTGGGCTTCCAAACGCAAATGTTTCTTATCCATTCATGTACCGGTCTTTGTGTAGAAAGCACAGGATGACCAAAGTTTCTGTATTTGGATCAATTGAGAGCTGATACATTGAGCTGCTGTGAGTGATATCAGAAACACAGCAACTCATCAGTGCAAACATTGAGGCCTTCGATAAGAAGTTCAATGGAATGCCTCGAAATGAATCATACACATTGTTGATCTGAATTAAATGTCTGCTGATCGAGTCTTTGGACATACATATGATAGGAGATTATTGCTGTCACATGTGCAATGGGAGCCTGTAAGTTCAGAATGAGGCAGCAAGGCGCAGCGCAGTGAGGTAAGGCAGAGATGCTGTAAGCATTCAAATTGCCACAAATCACTCATTAATCCTCCATTCACAGTACATAATAAAGTGAGGTGCATTTGGTGATACAGAACATTTTTGATAAGGTTCCATAAAAAAGGGTAGTGGGGCAGAGAATGAGAATAAGAAAGCAAGCAAAGAGCCTGAGGTGTATCTGGCTTGAATCCATGAGATGGGAGCCTTTCCCTGTAGGCAAAGTGAACTAGTAGCAGCATTCCAGTGTGAGGTGTTGGTGCACTCCAAAATACACTTCAATGTGCACTCCAAACTGCGCTTAAATGAGCCTTGGTGATGTGGTGAGGCTGGAGAATGTCTGCTGCCAGTCTCTGTGGATGGGCTATGTGGAAGATCTCTACGAGTGAAGCAAATCCTGAGATGCTGAGCACTGCAGCCAGGACTGACTGAGTGAGTGAATGAGAAAGTGGTGAGCTGGAGCGACAAGGTATGCACCCTGACTTTCATGATGGCAATTATTATTGCCTAGTTTCTCTCTGCCATGTGAGAGAATATTAAGCTGCATGTAAATATGGCGAGATTAAGTACTAATGATATATAAATGTGCACCATTTGGCCTCTTGCCTGTTGCTAGTGAGATTGTCTCGCTGTTCAAACCTTTTATGGAAAATCAAACCAATTTTTCTCAATGCTGAAAATTGCATTTTTTCAGATCTCACAATGTATTCCCAATGGACATATCATTGCCCATGTTGTTCAAAAACTCGAAAAACTCTGCTCTTAATCTCTTTCTAAAAATTTAAATTTGTTTGTATTTAATATTTAACAATTAAGATTTAATTGAAAATTTGTGACCTGAGGGCTAAGCAAGGCTACGCAATGCATCCATAATGGAAGATCCGCAATTAGTTGACTAAGGAAGCTAGTTTGAAATTTTTTTCTGCAACTAGGGGGGTGGGGGTCAGGTAACTCTATCAGAACATGCAAGTGTAGCCTTTCAGTGAAACTTAGCACTGAGTTGGATGAGAACAGTGTGCCGGGTGTTTATTTAATTGTGTGAGTTGTGGAAGGAGGTATTTTCTTTGTTTTTTTTCACCCTGAGTGAATTGGCTCTTACTCTTACCCTTAAGTATTGCACAGGAGAAAGAAATAATTGTTGAGTAAGGATAAGGAATTTCCTTGCCACTCACTGATGCTCCATTTGCAATAAATAATAAAATGTGGCGTATTTGGTGTTACAGAGAAGGCTTTTGATAAGGTTCCATATAAAAGGGTAGTGGGGCAAAGTTAAAACAAATGGAGTAGGGGTAATATATTGGCATGGATCAAGAAATGATGACAGACACAAAATAAAGTGAGAATAAATGGGTGTGCAAGAGGATCAATGCTCGGACCCCAGCTTTTTACGATATATATAAATATCTTGGATGAGGAAACCGAAACCGACATTTCCAAGTTTGTTGATGACACAACATTGAACAGGATTGTGAGTTGTGAGGAGAATACAAGGATACGTCAAAGTGATTTAGACAAGTTGAGTGAATGGGCAAACACATGACAGAGTTCATGACTTGAGATCGATATGACTGTTCAGAGAGTTGGGATTGAATTCTTTGTGTGATGTTTTGTTAGTGCTGGTGAGGAAGTTTTGAATAAAATTTGCAAGAGGGTGGGAACCAGGAGATAATATAACAGCATGAACCCCAGGGGATTGAAGATCTAGAATAGAGAATAGCAAGTTAATGGGTGGAATTGGAATGACGGAGAGATAAAAACGTTCTGAACCGGGGGGATCTAAGATGGCAGCGATCTGAGAAGACCACACTGCAGAGCTTCGCATCGCAGCAGGAGCAGGAGGGTCCTTTAACCCACCCCACCCAGGTCATCAGGATTTCTTGGGGCATTGGAAAGATTGTAGAGCCCCAAGAAACATTTAGAAATTTACTTACCTGTATTTTCAACTGTCCAGAAATGCCTAAACAGGGAGGAGGAGCATCTGAGGCCGGGCCTGCAGCTCAGCCTGCTGCAGCCTCGGAGCTGATTACTCTCCAGGACCTGGTGAACCAGCTCTCGAAATCTTGTGAGATGTTGGGGAAACAGTTTGAAGAGAAGCTGGCTCCAGTCTCTCTTATGCTGCAGAAGTATGAGCAGCAGCTGGGAGACCTGGAGAAGAGGACAGATGAGGTGGAGCACAGGGTCACAGTGGTGGAAGCTGATGCCAGTTCATTCAAGGAAGAGATCCAAGTCCTGAAGGTGCAGGTTCGTAATTTGTGTGACCTTGCGGAGTTTGTTGAAGATTGGCTTCTGGAATTCCTTGACTTGGAGACTGGCAGCTGAAAAGGCCTATTTTGACAGACCCTCATTGGTCAAACTACAGAGGATTACGGCACTGCGGTCTACACTACATTCCATGCTCACGCAGATGGCAAAGAAGGAGCTGGCGTTTGCAAAGCAAAAGTTATACGAGCATGGTGACAAGCCAGGCAAATATTTAGCATACCTTACCAGAAAGAGAAGTGCTCCACAAACCATTACAGCGATTAGGGAAGGGTCTGGGAACCTAACATGTGATTCTAAAAAGATTAATGTGGCGTTCCAGAGATTCTACTCTAAGTTATATCAGTGTGAGAATTGTGAGAAGGGGCAAGCCAAAATGGAATTTTTTTTTAGAGATCTGAAGCTCCTGGGTGTGACTCCCGAACAACAGTCCCTTCTCGATGCCCCACTATCAAAGCAAGAAGTGCAGGAAGCTGTGAGGCAGCTTCAGAGTGGAAAGGCACCTGGTCCTGATGGACTTCCCTGTGAATTCTGTAAGGAATTTATAAGTATACTGTCAGGCGGATGCTGAGTATGTTTAATGATTCATACAGTCATGTTTGTCCCCCACCATCTCTGAGAGAGGCCAATATATCACTTATCCTTAAAAAAGGGAAGGATCTGGAAGACTGTGCTTCATACAGACCCATCTCGCTCTTAAATGTGGACTTTAAGATCCTCTCTAAGGCTCTTGCATTAAGGCTGAAGACTGTGTTACCATCTATTATTAAAGAGGATTAGACGGGATTCATAAAGGGCCGCAGATCCTCCAATAACATTAGGAGGCTGCTTAACGTAATTCAAGCATCCCATCAGCAGTCAATCCAGGGATTAGTGATTTCTTTAGATGCAGAGAAGGCATTTGACCGAGTTGAGTGGCCGTACCTTTTCTACATTCAAGACCGGTTTGGTCTGGGCGATGTTTTCATAACGTGGGTAAAGGTTCTCTACAGTGTACCTCTCGCTGCGGTCATTACCAACGGGGTACGATCAAACAATTTTAATATTTCTAGGGGCAGCCGGCAGGGCTGTCCCCTTTCACCATTACTTTTTACGTTGGTGATTGAACAGTTGGCAGAGGCCATTCGTGGGGATCTCAATATATCAGCTCCAAAAGTGGGGTCAAAATTACATAAGATCTCGCTGTATGCAAATGATGTTCTAATTTTCTTGACAAATCCAGCAGTCTCAGTGCCTTGCTTGTTACAATGCATTCACACATTTGGCGCTTTTTCAGGGTATAAGATTAATTTCCTAAATCAGAGGCTATGCTTATGGGTGGTCTTACGAAAAAGTTGTCTCTTGAGAGTGATTATAGATTCCCATTTAGGTGGTCACAGAGGGTTTTGTGTATTTGGGCATATTCATTACTCTACTTCTGGATTGGCTGTTCAAAGCCAATTTTACTCAATTATTTGAAAAAAATTAAACAAGATCTCCAAAGATGGGAGGCACTTCCAGTCTCATGGTTGGGTCGGATAGCGCTTATTAAGATGAATATTCTCCCTCGTTTGCTATACCCTATACGGATGCTCCCCCTGATTTTCAATAAACAAACACTCAGGAGACTGAACAGTTGGTTCAGCTCCTTTATCTGGCACCGTTAACGGCCCCTCATTAAATTAGCCAAACTGCAGTTGCCTCACAGATTGGGGGGAGTAGACCTTCCGAACATTAAAAATTACCAATTAAGCTTACTCTTGACCTCCGTAAGTGATTGGGTTTGTGGGGACCCTCTTTCAATATGGCTAGATATCGAAATCTCCCAGGCAAAGTGCCCACTTACCAGTTTGCTGTATTTGGACAAGGTGAGGACAGTTAGGGAATATTGCCATAACCCAATAGTCACCAATACTGTTATAGCATAGAGAGCAATTTGGCAGAGAGAAGGTAATATTGGCAAAACATTTTTGTTTACACCTTTAGTGGGTGTGCCAAGTTTTCGACCAGGTATGCTAGATTCAGGATATAAACGTTGGGCAGCTAGGGGTATATCTTGCAAGGGTGATTTATTTGAGGGAGATGTAATGATGTCCTTCGATCAGTTAGTACGGAAGTACGAGTTACCTAATAGAGACCTCTTTCGTTTTTTTCAAGTTAGGAATTTTATTCAAAAAAAGACCACACTTCTGACTGCTCTCTACAAATCTGACAATAGAGGGGTACTAAGGGCTAAGAGTACATTCTCTGTCAGTACTCGATATCACCAGTTGGGGGATGCCCCCTCAGATGAGTCTGATCAACTCTGCAAGATGTGGGAAAGAGAGCTGGGTGTTGAAATTTCTTCAGAGGCATGGGAGGATATTTGGGAGAATGCAAGGAAGATATCAATTTGCAACAGGACCCATGCTTTACAGTTGAAGATTCTCCACAGGGTCCACTTAGCCCCAGACCGTTTGTCAAATTTAAACCAGAGGTATCTTCAGCATGTCCCAAGTGCAAGGTCTGCACGGGCACTCTTACCCATTTTCTTTGGTCTTGTGACAGGCTTCAAACATATTGGAGTGCAGTAGTGGGTGCATTGGAGAGGATTTTAGGTGTAAGGGTGGAGAAGGACCCTATTTTGCTCCTTTTGGGCCTACCCATTGTATTTCCTGCAGACTCGCATAAGGAAAAACTTTTCAATATTCTTACATTCTGTGCAAAGAAGAATCTCTTGCTAGGTTGGATATCAGAAAACCCCCCAGGCCTGTCATGTTGGCGGAAGATTGTTATGGAGTATATTCCCCTGGATTTTCTCACAAATATGGTACACCACAAAACTGAGAATTTTTACTAGTCATGGCAACCCTTTTTGAAATACCTGGACACAGATTTATCTGCCACACTAACAAGGGCTTTTATATAGCCGTAAAGATTGTGTTTCATGAGTTCAATATCCAGGGAGGAGGAACTGTGAATGTATGAGTGTTTTGTTTGGCTGGGTTGAGTTATTACTATTTATTTGTTAGTTGTTGGGTATTTATTTAGTTAGTTAAATACTAGTTTAGGTTTTTTTTTTAAATTTTATACTTCTGTATATATGTTTATACATTTGTGTAGGAGGGTGGGTTGGGGAATTTTTTTATTATTTGAGTTTAGTTTTGTACTATCTTTGTACTGTTTTGAATTGCATTGTTTTGTATTTATTGTAATATTTAAAAAATCTTTTTTCTTAATAAAAATATATTATAAAAAAAACTTTCTGAACCAGTGTGTGACAGTGTGCCAGAAAAGTCTCAGGAAGCTTTGTTGCTTCAAGTAGATATCCAATTCAAGTAGACCTAGCATGTGTATGTGGATGGTGGTCATTATGTAGCCTGCTTACACATGTGTAGGCCAAAGCATTCAGTCTGCGTTTACATATTAATCCAAGATTGTACATCTGGGATGAGAAGATACAGTAAAGAGACGTGCATTTGTTGAATGACTGTTGGAAAAGCCAGCCTGGACACATTGCCCTATTAACATGCATTGTGAATATTTTTGAAATCTTGTTTTAGTTAAGTCACTGATCGAAGTCTGAGAACAGATTCTTAGATATGGATAAGTTGCTGTATGCACTTTATTGTAAACCTCTGTAGTAAGGCCATAAGCATAGTCCATCCAAGTACATGGGACATTTATGAGCATCAATTCAAGGGCCCTCTTGTGGTGCAGTGGGAGTGTCCCTACCCTTGGACTGGGAGGCCTTGGTTCAAGGCCTACCTATTTTCAGAGGTGTGTAATAACCTCTGAACAGATTAGTTGGAAAAGTAAGTTTTTAAAAAAAGTGATTGTGCAGAGGAATAGTTTGTGTCCTTGAAATGTTCCATGATACTGACAAGATTGGGAGTCATTGGTGTATGTGATTGCAAAAGTGTAGTAATTAAGATTAGTGAGTTACAGATGTAAACTACCACATAGAATGATATCATTGGAGCTAAACTAGAGACCTGGTTCAAGGAAGGCAAGGACAAGGCAGTAAATATCTACTAACCTGTTGCATTCCTCATGCCGCTTCCCTGAGGAAGTGCAGACCTGCATTGCAGGACATACTGGCAACTGCCATTGAAAGGCTTCTGCAAGGACACTTTGAATACAGGGACCCAACTCATGGATGAAACCAAGCCGCATCCGTTTGCTTGCTCTTTTCATACTGACTTATCTAGTGTCCACCAGCCTGCACCCAGCATCCATGCCTGTTCACAAGTTGGTGCTAAGGGCTCTCAGTACTGCCAAAAACATTGCAAGGTTCAGATGAATGTCTGTGCTAACTTTGTATCAGAGTGAAATATCTCATCCCACTTCCTCACATTTTCCCTGTAATCCTGCATTTTTTTTGTTTTGTTCTCTTACTTGAACACATTTCTTTAGAAAACCCTGATTAACTCTGCTTCCATCACACTCTTAAGAACATTTGAAAGTATAAATACTTGGTTTGGCTCTGCTGGCTCTTTTGCTTATCACCTTAACTCTGTATCCTTTAATTCTCCATCCTTCTGGTATGACCAGTTTCTCCTTATCTTACTGTTTGGTTTCCCTTGTGGTTTTGAACTCCCAAACCTTCTTGCAAGCCTCTCTAAAGAGAACAGCTGCAGCTTCACCAAACTCTGTCAACCTGAAGTCTCTGATCCTTGGGACTATTCTTGTAAATCTTCTCTGAACCTTATCAATACTTCCACATTCCTCCTACAATATGCTGAATTAATCGAAATGCTCCAGGTATTGTGGTCGTATTTGTGGTCAAACTAGTGTTTGATGGAGATTCAGGTTATTTGTTTTTGTGCTCTATGCCTGTAGTTTCTAAAGCCCAGGGTCCTGTAAGCCTTATTAATCACTCACTCAACATGCCCTTCCACCTTCAATGATTGGTGCATATATAACTGCAGGGTCCCCTGCTCCTGCACCTACTTTATCCTTTGCTCTATATTGCCTTTCCCTGTACTTTCAACTTGAATGGATCATTTCACACTTCATAGCATTAAATTTCATATGTTACACATTGGTCTGTTCCATGAGCCTGTGTCCTGTTGATGTCCACCACTGACCTCTTTGCTTTTTGCAATGCTTTCAAACTCCTGTCATCTGCAAATTTTGAAATTACTTAGAGGTCATTAAAACAGTTCAAGACCAGTATTTGTCATTATACCAATCTCTGGGGAATTCCACTACATAAGTTCCTCCAGTGTGAAAAGCAATCATTCGCCACCACAGAGTCTCTTCTACCTATGTACTGAGCTGCTGCCATCCATTTTATTTTTTGGGTTTCAATTTGTCGGCAAAATTGTGGCATTTTGAGGAATGTGGATATATTGATGCTCCCCTCGGTGTCTCAAAAAGGATCATTTAGAAACTTTCAACTCTGGGCAATATGCTAATAGCTTTTCTGTAATTGTATTTTTTCATGCATAAACATAATTATATAATATTTAATAACTGGATTCCCCTGCAACCACTGTTGGATGTAAAAAGAGCCAACAACCCTTATTTTGATGGTGTTTTCTTTCACACCATTTTGGATGGGAAAATATTGAAGTGCCCTAGATATCAGTTAAAATGAGCCCGAAGAGGGCTCTTGTGGTGCAGTGATAGTGCCTTTATCTTGGCCAGATGGTTCAAGTTCCACTTGCACCAGAGGTGTGTCACAAAATGGCTGAAGAGATTGCGTTGGATATTTTCTAATCAATCATTAAGTCTCCTGAATATGTGAACGAGGAGATTAACCCCTATTTCAGCATTCAGCCTGGGGCAATTTGTCAGCTCTGAACAGACAACGTGCTGCGCTAGTTTAATTAGTGCATTCTTACTTCAATTTTTTAAAAAAGAGTTTCTTTGTAAATCACCTACATGTGGGGTGAGCATGAATGAGGAGTTATGTACCTGCTGGCTCCACTGCACTACAGAGCACTGTTGCCAGACAACCTTTAGATTCTTGTATTTGGGTTTTAAGTTCTGTGTGCTCTAGAGTACATGGTTCTCTCAGCTAATTTGTTGCTTTTGTAATAAGGTGAAGTTTGTGCTCCAGTGAGTGAATATTAACATGCTTTATTCAATCTAACTATTTCCAAGACATAATGAAAAAGGATTTCCTGCTGGAATCTTATAGATTCAGGCACCTAGACTGTGTGGTTGGCTGTAAATGTGATTTAGCTCCATTTGCACATGCTCCGTAGTTATTCCTAGAATAAAGATGCAATTAATTTTTTACTTTGTAGTATTATCTTGTCCCACTTATCACATGACTCAGATTGTTGGGGTCAATTATTTGAAGTTGCAGAAACTGATAAAATGAAGTCTTTCAAAACCCATCAAAGTAATTTGTGATTTAAGTGGAAATAAATCCAAACATTGAGCTGAGATTGCACAGTGAGGAATCTTGGGGTTATAAGATAAAATAGAATGTTAAGATGCTTGAAAGAAACAGTTGATAAATTGCACCATATTTCCAGAAAATAGTAGAAGTGGCTCAATAAATAATTCCTAATGAATAACAGTTTTGGATTAAAGGAATACTACAGCTAGGAAAGGGGAGCCTTGTTTCTGCCTGTTTGAACCTTTCATATCTGCATTACAAAATCTCAGGCTCTAGCTACCACTAGGTGGGGACAATAATATTTGTTGTTTCTAGTTTGGGCATCTAAAGCAACCTTTCAAAACTAATTGTGCATTAACTACATTCCAGTTTTAAAATGTTACAGCCATTCAATTCCATGAAAGTCTGATTGCAATCACGGTATCTTTGTTGCAAGAACCATATTTTCCGGTTTTATTTCACATTGACTCTTCTTAGGTCTGCTCTCTCTGGACATTGAGTGTCAGCGGTTTATTCAGCCACAGTGGCATCACAACTGCGATTGATTTTTATTTAAGTAGTGTGCAATGTGTTTGGATAAAAATCCTGAATGGGAATCAAGGCTCTTTTTGTAAAATTCCTTTGTGTCCTGGCTTAGGTCTGTTATAGTTCTCCACATGTTTTTCTCGTTGAGGTCAGCTAGCTCAGAGGAGGGATTAAGGCTGGGAAATCGGAATATGCATTTTCGTCATGGGCTTCAGAAGCGCGCACTGTGAAAGAAACAGTCTCACATTGTAATTTTCCCTCAGATGACGATTTAATGGCCAGAAGTCAGGCATCTGGGTGAATTAAGGATGTCATGCAAGACCCTGTAGCTGGGGGTACAGTCAGAGGTCTGTCACATTGGAAGATTATGAAGGCTGCAGTGGAAGGTAAATAAGACTGATGGTGTGTCAAAGTGAAGGTGTCTGCTCAACAATGTGTAAACTGTCAGCTGCTGAGTGGCTGTCTCGACCCTCTTTAAGGAGAGTAAGTAGATCTGTCTGGTGTGCTGGCCACCCATTCTGCTGTTGGGATATCAAGTTCATTCAGGCAGTTAAGCTGTCCTACAGTGCCAGTGGGGACTTGGAGGTTAACAGGAAACTCCCTCAAGTGGACATTAATGAACTGGATTGGTTATCTACCACATGTGGATAAATGCTGGAAAAGCACAGCTGGTCAGGCAGCATCCAAAGATCAGGAGGGTTGACGTTTCAAAGATAAGCTCTTCATCAAGAATATCCGATAAAAGCTTATGCTTGAAACATCGACTCTCCTGCTCAGATGCTGCCCGAACGCCTGTGCTTTGCCAGCACCACACTTTTTACTCTGATCTCCAGCATCTGCAGTCCTCACTTTCTCCCACATATGGATAGATAGCTGTGCTACACACCTATCCTATCACTGCAAAATGACTTGACGTGGAGTTGAAGCTATTTCAACACTTGCCTACTTCCACTGCTGGCCCTGCAGCAACCTATAACTTGAATACTGAAGGACCATATTTTCCTGTTCTGACGCAGGTCTGATCATGTTAGACAGGATTTAACCATGAGGTGGGGGAAAAGGCAACCCTTAATCCCGGCACAGATGATTTTGATGGTAGTAGGATATGGGGACAAGTTGCAAGTCTGCACCTAGCTGACACAACATTGCTAGCTCCATTGCTGAAGTGGGCATTTCAGACCCCAGCCAGTTGCACGCAGAGACTGGCCTTGAAAGGTAACATGATTCACACAAACTCTGAGAGGTTGTGAAGCTTAGGCAACCATGCTTTAGCGTCAAACCTCATCTACTAGGATGAAGTTGCTGCTAACTTCACGTGTCATCATGAAATGCTGCTTGACAAATTACATATGTTTTTAATTCAGGAAGTGATGGGGGCTGTTGGTTTTGGAAAAGGTATGTCCATTAAGTTAAACAGCATTGTGAAATTGAAACAAATATTTATATGCAGTCAAATTCATTATCTACAAGATAAAGTGTTATCCTGCTTACACAAACGTGACCTTCAGATTTGATGGTATCAGTTAGACTCCGTACGTTCATGTTTTCAAATCGCAGAATTGTTATGGCGCAGCGTAAGACTATTCAGCCACTGTCGAGGGTGTGGTGCTGGAAAAGCACAGCCGGTCGGGCAGCATCCAAGGAGCAGGAGAATTGACGTTTTGGGCAAAAGCCCTCCATCAAGAATGAGACTGGGACCCTTGGGGTTGTAGAGGTAAATGAGAGGGGGTGGGCTGGGGTAAGGTAGCTGAGAGTGCAATAGATGGATGGAGGTGGGGGTAAAAGTGATAGGTCAGAGAGGAGGATGGAGCGGATAGTTGGGAAGGAAGATGGATAGGTCATGAGGGGATGCTGAGGTGGAAGGTTGGATCTGGGATAAAGTGGCAGGCGGGGAGAGAAATGAGGAAACTGGTGAAATCCACATTGATGCCATGGAGTTAGAGGGTCCCAAGGCAGAAGATGTGGCATTCTTTCTCCAGGTATCATGTGGTTAGGGTGTGGTGATGGAGGAGGCCCAGGATCTGCATGTCCTCGGCAGAGTGGGAGGGAGAGTTGAAGAGTTCAGCCGTGGGCGGTGGGGTTGGTTGGTGCAGGTGTTCCAGAGATGTTCTCTGAAGTGCTCTGCAAGGAGGCGTCCAGTCTCCCCAATGTAGAGGAGACCACATTGGGAGCAACAGATACAGTAAATGACATGTGTGGATGTGGAGGTGAAACTTTAATGGATGGGAAACACTCCCTTGGAGCCTTGGACGGAGGTGAGGGGGGAGGTGTGGGTGCAAGTTTTGCAATTCCTGCAGTGGCAGAGGAAGGTACCAGGAGGGGAGAATGGGTTGGTGGGGGTCATGGCCCTGACGAGAATCATGGAGTTAACGGTCTTTACGGAAAGCATATGGGGTGGGGAGGGAATATATCTCTGGTGGTGGGGTCCATTTGTAGCTGACAGAAATGACAGAGGATGATACATTGTATAAGGTGATTGGTTGGGTGGAAGGTGAGGACCAAAGGGTTTCTGTCCTTGATGCGTTTGGAGGGGCGGAGTTCAAGGGCAGAGGTGCGGGAAGTGGAAGAGATGCGCTGGAGGACATCATCAACCACATGGGAGGGAAAATTGTGGTCTTTAAAGAAGGAGGTCATCTGGTGTGTTCTGTGGTGGAATCGATCCTCTTGGGAGCAGATGCGGTAGAGGCAGAGGAATTGGGAATAAGGGATAGCATTTTTACAGGAGGTAGGTTGGAAGGAGATGTAGTCTAGGTAGCTGTGGGAGTCGGTGGGTTTGTAGAAGATGTCAGTGTTGAGTTGGTCACCATTGATGGAGATGGAGAGGTCCAGGAAGGGGAGAGAGGTGTCCGAGATAGTCCAAGTGAATTTAAGTTTGGGGTGGAATGTGTGGTTGATGAACTTGATGAAGTTGATCAACTTCCTTGGGGGAGCATGAGGTGGCACCAATGCAGTCATCAATGTAGTAAAAGGTGGGGAATGGTGCCAGTTTAAGATGGACAGTACCACATAGCCGACAAAAAGACAGATATAGCTGGGGCCTATGCAAGTGCCCATTGCTATCCCTTTCATCTGGACGAAGTAGGAGGATTCAAAGGAGAAATTTATTGAGGGTGAAGACCAGTTCAGCCAAACAAATGAGTGTCAGTGGAAGGGTACTGGTGGGGATGTCATGGCAGATGAAGGTGCATAGGGACTGGATGTCCATAGTGAAGATGGGGCATTGGGGGCCAGGGAAACAAAAGTCTTGGAGGAGTTGGAGTGTGTGTGGAGGTGGGATGGTGTCCCGAACGTATAGGATAGTATCAAGGTATGTGGAGATGAGTTCAGTGGGGCAGGAGCAGGCCGAGATGATGGTTTGGCCAGGGTAGTCAGGCTTGTGGATCTTGAGTAGGAGTTAGAACCGGGTGGTATGGGGTTCCCGAACTGTGACGTTGGAAGGTGTGAGAGGAAATCCCCTGAGGTGATGAGGTTGCATACGGTCTGGGAGATGATCAGTCTGCTTCAGTTTAATGTCATATTGTCAATCTTCTGTCTTTTCTTCATGTATTGCTGCACACATTCTGTCAAAATAATAATCCAGTGCCCTCTTGAATTATTAAATTTAACTTGCTACCAGATTCATTCTGCCAACTGACCAACTATGCTGTATCCTCTACCTGTCTTCATCTATCCCCACCTCACCACCCTGCCCCTGCCACCCACTTTATCTGCAGCTCCCCTTACAATCCTGAAGAAGAGTTAAATCCGAACCATCAACTTCTCCACCTCCTGATGTTGCCTGGCTTGCTGCGTTTTTCCAGCCCTCTTGGTTGTCCATCGCTTTTCCAGGCAGTCCATTTCATGCTCTAAATATCTGCCATGTGAAAAAGTTTCTTCTCCCATCATCCTTCCTTTGCACATCACTTTAAATCTCTATCCTCCCATTCTTTATCTTTTACAAGCAGAACAACTTCACCCAATCAACTTTATCCAGTCGACTCATGGTTTTGAAAACCTCTATCAAATGCTGCCTCAGCTATCTCTCTTGGGAGAACAGTCCCAACTATGTTCACTCTGTCGTCATCATTGAAGTTTCTTATTCTTGGAACCATTCTTGTAAATCATTTATGTGCTCCTATAATGTGGCACCCAGTACACAGTGCTCCACTTATTACACCAGAAACAGTCATCTGACTAATCAATCTGTAGGTGCTTTGTATTTGACATAAGTTAATGAAGTATTTATGATGGAAAAATAATTGCAATCTTGCTGATTATAAGAAAAATGCCAGTTGTTGGTTTGCCACACTTGAACTTGGTGTGTAGGTTTCAGGTTCAGTTCAAATATCAATTTGCCTTGTAACACAAAATGTTTTAAATAATATAACTGTAAGGTGCCAGATTTGCTCTGTTCTTTCTTACAAGATCGTACATCCCTCCAGAAAATGTCTAGTATCGTATCAAATATACTGAAATACTGGCTTAACTGATTTGGCTGTGAATATCGTATTCTGTGGGCACTTTCTGAGATGTTATGCTGAGTAAGATGAGGTAATCCACAAGGAAGTAGTTCATGGCTGGCTGGATGGCTGCTCATGGATTCAGTTCCCACACAGGCTGAGGTGACTATGAAGGATTTCCCTTCTCACCCTCTTCCCTCAACTGGTGCCCATCCGGTTAAACCAGCACTGGTTCGCTCACCCTTCCCACCCCTCGTTTTGCCTGCCTCTCACTCTCCCGAATGAAAGAGCAGCCGTATGACCCTATAGGACAATGGTGACTTGACCTTTTTGTCCTAATTGTAAAAAAAAATCTGCTTTATGAAAGCTCTGTATATTGTAGCAGAAGTGTGTTCACTTAAAGATGTATTATTCTACACTGATGGAATAATCCGTATGTTTTGAAAAGGAGCAGTTGTTTTTCAGGACAAGTCAAAAACCCACCGTTCAGGAATCCTGGTAGGATCACTTTCATTTTTGCTCATGGACAATGTTGAGTTGACAACCTATTTTATGCATTCCCTGCGTATTTTCTTTGTCAGTTAAAGTTGTGGCTGCACAAAATAGAGTCATAGAATCATAGAGATTACAGCGTGGAAATTGACCCTTGAGTCAAACTTGTCCATGCTGACCAGATATCCTAACCCGATCTAGTCCCATTTGCCAGCACTCTTCGCATATCCATCCAAACCCTTACGATTCATCTACTCATCCAGAAACCTTTTAAATGTTATAATTCTACTAGCCTTCACCACTTCCTCTGGCAGCTCATTCCATACACGTACCACCCTCTGTGTGAAAAAGTTGCCCTGTATGTCTCTTATATCTTTCCCCTGTCATCCTAAACCTGTGCCCTCTAGTTCTGGACTCCCCCATCCCAGGAAAAAGACTTTGTCTATTTATCCTATCCATACATCTCATGATTTTATAAATCTTTATAAGGTCACCCCTCAAGCCTCTGACACTCCAGGGAAAACAGCCCCAGCCTGTTCAACCTCTCCCTATAGCTCAAATCCTCCAACCCTGGCAACATCCTTTTAAATCTTTTCTGAACCCTTTCAAGTTTCACAACATCCTCCTGATAGGAAGGAGACCAGAATTGCACGCAATATTCCAAAAGTGGCCTAATCAATGTCCTGTACAGACACAACATCACCTCCGAATTCCTGCAGTCAATACTCTGACCAATAAAGGAAAGCATACCAAACATCTTCACTATCCTATCTACCTGTGACTGTACTTTCAAGGAGCTATGAACCTACACTCCAAGGTCTCTTTGTTTATCAACACTCCCTAGGACCTTATGTGTATAAGTCCTGTTAAGATGTGCTTTCCCAAAATGCAGCACGTCGCATTTATCTAAATTAAACTCCGTCTGCCACTTCTCAGCCCATTGGCCCATCTGATCAAACTCCCGTTGTAATCTGAGGTAACCTTCTTCGCTGTCCACCACACCTCCCATTTGAGTGTCATCTGCAAACTTCCTAACTATACCTCTTACCGTCACCTTTCGATGGGAGGCATAGTGGCTCAATGGATGGAACTGCAGCCTCACAGAGCCAGGGACCCAGGTTTGATTCCAGCCTCTGACAACTGTCTGTGTGGAGTATGCACATTCTCCCCATGTGTGCGTGGGTTTCCTCTGGGTACTCCGGTTTCCTCCCACAATCCAAAGATGTGCAGGTCAGGTGAATTGGCCATGTTAAATTTCTCATATTGTTAGTGCATTAGTCAGAGGGAAATGGGTTTGGATGGGTTACTATCTGGAGGTTTGATGTGGACTTGTTGGGCCAAATGGCCTGTTTCCACACTGTAGGGAATCTGATCTAATTAAATCATTTATGTAAATGATGGAATGTTGAAAGGGTTCCTCTGGACTGAAGGAGTTAGGAGTTATGCCCAAAATGTCAGCTCCCCTGCTCCTCAGATGGTGCCTGGCCTGCTGTGCTTTTCCAGCAGCACACTCTTTGACTCTGATGTCTAGTATCTGCAGTCTTCCCTTTCTCCTAGTTAATTATAACCTTACTGTAAAGTTTCTTCCAAGGATGCCTACCTTGAAGAAGTTCTCCTCCTCTCTCTACAAGGGTCTCAGTGAGTCTCTCTCTCACAGCAACCCCCAGGTCATCTTCACTGCCCTGAAGCTCTTCAGCCATGTCCTGAAACAGACTCGCTACCAACTGGCCACATCTCCTTCCTCAGTGCCAAAATTCCTGATGAAGGGCTTATGCCTGAAACATCAATTCTCCTGCTCCTCAGATGCTGTCTGACCTGCTGTGCTTTTCCAGCACCATACTCTCGACTCTTATCTCTCCGAAGCCATCGATCAAGTGGTGTGGTAAATCACATTCTATACTCAATGGAAAAAAACGAGCTAGATTTCCGGCTGCATCCTCCGGTCTGCCTTTTGTTTTGGTTTAGATTTTGCTTAATGTGGCAATCCCAGCTGTGATGCGCAAAAACACTGCAGAGTTTTAATATTCGCTTGGTTTAAAAGGATTCATTTATGGAAACAAAATATGGCAAGTTAGAGGAAAATGGAATAAGAGGAAACCAAAAAGAGAGAGTGAGAAGAATTTGATAGTTAATATAAAAGGCAATCAACAAGTCTTCTACAGTCGTATAAATAGTAAAGGTGATGAAAGGAGGAATGAGCTGATTGGATATTCCAGGGTCTGGCTGAGATACTAAATGAATACTTTCTATTTGACTTTATCAGGGAAGAAGATACTGACAAAGACATTGTGGAAAAACAGATCGTTGAGGCTTTAACTTGATGAAAAATTGATGAAAAGGTAAGGCTGAAAATTGCTGGAGAAACTCAGCAGATCTGACCACATCTATGGAGAGAAAGCAGAATTGATGTTTCATGTCCAGTGAGTCTTCTTCAGAACAGAAGAAGGCTGGCGTAGTGTTGTTAAGAGACTGGGGACCAGACCGAATGTAATTGAGGGAAGTACAAATGGGAATCTATGGAAACATGGTATAATCATGGAATCCTCCTTATATATGAGAGTGATGTCAATTGCTTGGAGAATTTCAGATGTTACAATTTTCTAGGAGAAAATGTCGTTAAAGATTGGACTAGTCCTTTTGACTTTGGTGGCGCGAAATCATTAATAAACAATAACCGGGAATACACCATACACAGAAAGTGTGGATTACTTAAAGAAAGCCAGATTAGTTTTTTTTTAAAATGCCTAATTGTGTTCAACTAACTTGACTATATTTTGTAATGAGGCAATAAGAACAATTGACTAGAGAAATATATGGTTTACATGGATTTCCAAAAGGCATTTGTCATAATGATGCATAACCTGTTAAGTCTTAACAAGTCTGTTAAGTTAACCTGTAGATTAGGAGGGATACTGGGACAACGGATGCAAAATGGGCAGAATGGCAGGAAACAATGCATGAATGAATGGTTACCTTATGGAGTGAGACACATGGTTGGATTCTCCATGAGTCAATATTGAGGCTGCTGCATTTCCTGACCTGTTTAATGACCTAGATTGGGGTAGTTTGAAGGGTAAAATAATGGAGGAGTGGGGCCAGCTAAATGCAGAGAGGTAGTGTATGTGCAGTTGGCTGATTGCTTCCGTCCTGAGCTCATGCAATGATTCCATGATGTAATTTCTTTGTTCAGGTGGAAGCACCTTTTGGTTTGGAGTAATGTTATGTTTTGTAGGAGATGCACTGCCCATGTATTGTCAATTAAGACATTTTCATCGCCAGGTAGAGTTCAGGTGCATCCCTCCAGGGATTCAAGCTATAAAAAAATGAAGGTAAAGGGAATTATAATGTTTTTCATTCATAGGATAAGACCGTTGCTGATTGAGCCAGCATTTATTGTCCAACCCTATTTGATCTTTAGAAGGTGGCAGTAAACTGCCATTTTAAACTATTGCAGACCATTTGCTGTAGTTAGACCAACAATGCTATTTGGAAGTGAACAGTTTTGAACCCTGTATCTAAAGAAAGATGTACTGGCCTTGGAAGAGGTTTATAAGAATTGATCCGGAGGTGAAGGGTGGTTAAGGAATCTAGGTTGTACTAGATGGAGTTTAGAAAGATGAGGGGGGAATCTGATTGAATCTTACAGAATACTGCGAGGCCTGGAGAGAGTGATCATAGAGAAGATGTTTCCACTTGTTGGAAAGACATAACCTCAGGGCAAAAAGATGACCCTTTAGAACTTTAGATGAGGAGAAATTTCTTCACAATCTGTGGTTAATCTGTGGACCTCACTACTACAAGAGGGCTGTGGAGGTCAAGTCATTAAGTGTATTTAAGACAGAGTTACATGGATTCTTGATTGGTAATGGGATCAAGGGCTAAGAGGGGTGGGTGGAGGGCAGGAGAATGGGACTGAGAAACAATCTCAGGCACGGACAAATAGTGAAGCAGACTTGATGGACCACCGGCATCACTCAGTGGAACACCAGCGACAAACACGCAGTCGTTGCCGAAGACATCGCAAACGTCACACGGAATGTCGCTTCAGCCCCCACGGATGCCACCAAATGCACCGCTTCTGCCTCGCCTGGCCCCCATGGTGTGTATTACTTCCTTTTGGTAACGTCACCCATGCTACCATAACCACACCCACTCCAGCAACTGTCTCCAGCCCTACACCAGGACCTCGGCCCCAACCCTGCCATGCCTTTACCATCCCCACAGACATCGCCCTCACTGAGGATGAACGATCAGTCCTCCCTTCATCCCACTATGCTCCCAGATCAACAAATTCAACACGCATTGCAACATCGACTCTTTCTTCCACTACATTTGCCTCCGGGCTTACTTTTTCCATCAGGATTCCCACCAGCCCTCCGAGGCCCCTTTTTCCCATGTCCAACGTACTCCATCCACTTGGACAACTGGTACTGGTCACCCACCCTCGATCTCTTCATCTCCAACTGCCACTGCAACATTGACCGCCTCAACCTGTCCACCTCTTCACCCATTCCAACCTCTCATCCTCACAACGTGCAGTCCTCCACTCCCGCTGCTCCAACCCCAACCTCACCATCAAGCTAGCAGACAAGAGGGAGGTGCAGTGGTAGTTTGGTGCACCAATCTCTACACCGCTGAAGCCAGATGCCAACTCAAAGACATCTCTTCCTACTGTCCCCTTTATCATGACTTCACCTCCCATCACCAAAACTATCATCTCCCAGACCATCCACAATCTCATCACCTCAGGTGATCTCCTATCCACAGCCTTCAACCTCATTGTCCGGGGAATCTGCACCACCCGGTTCAAACTCCTACCCAAACTCCACAAACCTGACTGCTCCGGTTGACCCATCATCTCCACCTGCTCCTGCCCCATCGAACTTATCTCCGCATAGCTTGACACCATCCTGTCCCCCTTGGAGCAAGATCTCCCCATATACATTCGGGACACCACCCACACCCTCCACCTTCATCATGACTTTCTGATCCCGGTCCCCAATGCCTCATCTTCACCATGGACTTCCAGTCCCTGTACCCGTCCATCTACCATGGTGAAGGTCTCCAAGCTTTGGTTCGATGGGAGAGGAAGAAACAATCAACACACTCATTCGATTGATCCTCACCCTCAACAATTTCTCCTTCAAATCCTCCCACTTCCTTCAGACCAAGGGGTAGCCCATGGGCACCCGCATGGCCCCTGCTATGCATGCCTCTTTGTTGGGTGCGTGGAATAGTCCATCTTCTACAGTTACACTGCACCATTCTCCACCTTTTCCTCCGCTACATTGATGGCTCTATCGACACCACATTGTACTCCTATGAGGCGTTTGAACAGTTCATCAACTTAATGAACATCTTTCACCCTGATCTCAAGTTCACTTGGACCATCTCAGACCCCTCCCTTCCCTTCCTGGACCTCTCCATCTCCATTTCTGACGACCGACTCAACACAGACATCTACTTCAAACCCATCTACTCCTACCTAGACTACACCTCCTCCCACTGTCCCCCTGTAAAAAAGCTTTCTCTTATTTCCAATATCTCTGCCTCCACACCATCTGCTCTCAGGAGGATCAAATACACGCCAAAACATTCCAGATGGCCTCCTACGTCAAGGACTGCAATTTCCCAACTCACATGGTCAACAATGCCCTCCAGCATATCTCCCCCAATTCCTGCACCTCTCCCCTTGAACCCCCCCCCCCCCCCCTCCAATCGCAACAAGGACAGAACTCCCACTCCGGTCCTCACCTTCCACCCCACCAATCTCCGGATAGAGTGCATCACCCTCCGCCATTTCCACCACCTACAGTTAGACCCCAGCACCAGAGATATATTTCTTTCCCCACTCCTTTCGGCAATCCATGGAGACTCTTCCCTCTGCGACTCCTCGTTAGGTTCATGCCTCCCACCAACCCACTCTCCACTCCAGGCACCTTCCCTTGCCACCACAAGAGGTGTAAAACCTGTTCCCACACCTCAGCTCACACCTCCATCCAAGGCCTTCCAGATCCAGCAGAGATTTCCGTCCACATCCAAACACCTCATCTGCTGTGTCTGCTGCTCTCAATGTGGTTTCCTCGACATTGGGGAGACAGGATGCCAACTTGCAGAATGTTTCAGGGACCATTTCGAAGGTGTCCCTTAACAATTTCTCCTTCGAATCCTCCCACTTCCTCCAGACCAAAGGAGTAGCCATGGGCACACGTATGGGCCCCAGCTATTCCTGGCTCTTTGTTGGCTATGTAGAACAGTTGATCTTCCGTAATTACACCAGCACCACTCCCCACCTCTTCCTCCGCTACATTGATGACTGCATTGGCGCCACCTCGTGCTCCCGCGAGGAGGTTGAGCAATTCATCAACTTCACCAACACATTCCACCCTCACCTTAAAATTTACCTGGACCATCTCTGACACCTCCGTCCCCTTCCTGGACCTCTCCATCTTCATTAAAGATGACTGACTTGACACTGACATTTTTTACAACCCCACCGACTCCCACAGCTACCTGGAATACACCTCTTCCCACCCTACCTCTTGCAAAAATGCCAACCCGTATTCCCAATTCCTCCGCCTCCATCGTATCTGCTCCCAGGAGGACCAGTTCCCCCACAGAACACACCAGATGGCCTCCTTCTTTAGAGACTGTAATTTCCCTTCCCACGTGGTTAAAGATGCCCTCCAATGCATCTCGTCCACATCCCGCACCTCCGCCCTCAGACCCCACTCCTCCAACCGTAACAAGGACAGAACGCCCCTGGTGCTCACCTTCCACCCTACCAACCTTCGCATCAACCAAATCATCTGCTGGCATTTCCGCCACCTCCAAAAAGACCCCACCACCAGAGATATATTTCCCTCCCCACCCCTTTCCGCTTTCCGCAAAGATCATTCCCTTCATTACTAACTGGTCAGGTCCACGCCCCCCTACAACCCACCCTCCCATCCTGGCACCTTCCCCTGCCACCGCAGGAACTGTAAAACCTGCACCCACACCTCCTCCCTCGCCTCTATCCAAGACCCTAAAGGAGCCTTCCACATCCATCAAAGTTTTACCTACACATCCACTAATGTCATTTATTGTATCTGTTGCTCCCGATGCGGTCTCCTCTACATTGGGGAGACTGGGCGCCTCCTTGCTTTAGGGAACATCTCTGGGACACCCGCACCAATCGACCACACCGCCCCTTGGCCCAACATTTCAACTCCCCTTCCCACTCTGCTGAGGGCATGGAGGTCCTGGGCCTCCTTCACCGCTGCTCCCTCACCACCAGATGCCTGGAGGAAGAAAGCCTCATCTTCCACCTCGGAACATTTCAACCCCGGGGAATCAATGTGGACTTCAACAGTTTCCTCATTCCCCCTTCCCCCACCTCACCCTAGTTCCAAACTTCCAGCTCAGCACTGTCCCCATGATTTGTCTGGACTTGTTCTACCTGCCTATCTCCTTTTCCACCTATCTAGTCCACCCTCTCCTCCCTGACCTATCACCTTCATCCCCTCCCCACTCACCTATTGTACTCTATGCTACTTTCTTCCCACTCTCACCCTCCTCTAGCTTATCTCTCCGCACTTCAGGCTCTCTGCCTTTATTCCTGATGAAGGGCTTTTGCCCGAAACGTCGATTTCGCTGCTCCTTGAATGCTGCCTGAACCGCTGTACTCTTCCAGCACCACTAATCCAGAATCTGGTTTCCAGCATCTGCAGTCATTGTTTTTACCTCGCATGCAATTCCTGGGCCGCCTCCACTGCCAAATCCTAGCCACCCGACGACTGGAGGAAGAACGCCTCATCTTCTGCCTTGGGACCCTCCAACCACACTGTCTCAATGTCGATTTCACCAGTTTCTTCATCTTCCCACCCCCCCCCATCTACCTTATCCCAAATCGAACCCTTCAACTTGGCACCACCCTCCTGAACTGTCCTACCTGTCCACCTTCCTTTCCATCTATCCGCTCCAGCCTCCAATCTGTCCTATCAACATCAGCATCCACATTCATCTTCCTATTGCATTCCTAGCTACCTCCACCCCCCTCTAGCCCCAGCTTATCACATTTACCTCTCAGCCCCCTTGCCCCCTCCCCGACCACATTCCTGATGAAGAACTTATACTCAAAACATTGATTCTCCCGCTCCTCAGATGCTGCTTGACCTGCTGTGCTTTTCCAGGGTCACACTTTTGACTCTGATCTCCAGCATCTGCTGTCCTCACTTTCTCCTTGATGGGACAAATGGCCTAATTCTGCTCCTATATCATGGTCTAGTGGAATTACAGGACTTGATCTACTGACCCTGAAAAAACAGCAATATATTTCAAAGTCCGAATGGTGATTGGCCTGGAGGGAATCTTGCAAGTGACAGTTTCCATGTACCTTGGCCTTCTCTGCAGTGGTCAAGGTTTTGGAAGGTGCAGTACAAAGAGCCTCAGTGAATTTCTGCGGTGCATCTTGTAGACGGTATGCATTGGTGATGGAAGAATGGATGTGGTGTCAATCCAATGGCTGCATTGTCCTGGATGGTGTTAAGCTTCTTTAGTATTATGCAGTCCATAAAAAGTAGAACTCAAAATGCAATCATTAGTTTTAAAGTCCCTGTATAGTTTCTGCATGTTCATTTTTGGAGAAAGGCAATACTAGATTACTATCTAGCCACATTCACCCAGGTAATGTGAAGTATTCCATTACACCCAACTTGGGTGAGGTCACTGGTCAATGATGGACAGGCTTTGGGGAATCGAAGGTTAGTTACTTGCTGCTGTATTCCTAGTCTCTGACCTATTCTTGTAGCCACTGTAATTGTATAGTTAGTCCTGTTGAGTTTCTGGTCAATGGTAACTTCCAGGATGTTGTGAATGTCAAAGAATAATTTCTATATTATTTCTTGTTGGAGATGGTCATTATCTGGCACATTTGTGGTACAAATGCTACTTGCCATTTGTCATTCAACGTATATATTGTCCACGTCTTTGTGCATTTGGACATGGACTGCTTCAGTATTTGAGGAGATATGTGCATCACCGAATATGCCCAATTCTGACCTTTGATAGAGAGAAGGTCATTAATGAAGCAGCTGAAGATGGTTGGGCTGATATCACCATATTTCTGTGTTTTAAGATTTTTGAAGATATGTTAGCATGCCCAACATTAACACTTTACAGAAATCCAGTTACTGAGGGCTGTTGAGAAAAGTTTGACTTGCTCATTGTACACCCATTCATTTAATCACTTAACTGTTCAGTTTAAGATGTGATAATGATGTAAAATGTCTCATTAATTGATAAGCCGATTTGAACTGTAATTCATACATTACTGTGAATTTCATTTGAACTTTCCCAGGTGATTGTTATAAGTCTGACAGAACTCCCATCATAGAATCAAACAAAGAAACATAGTAATCTAGCATTGCCTTTGTCTGAAAATGAACATGCAAAAGCCAAACTGGTTCTTTAAAACGAATGATTGATTGATTGTATTTTGAGTTCTACTTTTTATGTACTGCATGTATAATTATGTTGCAATTTCAAAAACTTAGCAGTTCAAGAAATAACTGGGTCAACAAAGGGCATGCATTCATTACAACACTTTGTCATTTGATAAATGTTTGGAAGTTACAGAGATTAAAATAGAAACAGTCATAACTGAGTATAACTCACCTCAAGCATTTGATGGGCAAATCCAGAAAATTATCATGGAATAGCTCAATAAAAATCTTTAGAGGGCACAAATGCAATTTGTTTAATCAATGTTCACAAATATCTCTTTAAAGCTCCACAATTGCAATTTGAATAAATCCTTTTTGATGTCTCTTATTTTGATAAATTCTAATTTTAAACATTTTAGCACTTCCTGTAATGAATGAGTGAGATTGTCATATTCACACAAGGAAACATGTCAGAGATAATTTACTAACTGTTACTTGTAACTTCAAATTAATAATTACAAGTAGTACATAAATCATAGCTGTACAGTAATAGATAAAAATGTTATCAACAATGCTGAACTTCCTCTTAGCTGACTGCTGTGAATGTCTTGACTTGGTAGGAAGAGAGAAGCAAGCTTGGGCTGATAAGTGGTAAATAACATACATGTCACACAAATGCCAAGTAACAACCAACTTCAACATAGTGTATGTTGCCCTTTGTGTTTAAGGCTAAATATATACTCTGGTCATAGATGAAATTAAAAATCCAGAAAAATTATTTATGCTTGCAAAATTCATGAATACTTAAATTGTGATATGATTTATCATGAAGCATATTAATATATGTAATGATTCCATTATTATTCATACTTCTATTATTTCAGCCATCAGTGGATTCATTGCTGTTTCTAGGTACGTCATAAAGTTTTTAACACAACCTGCTGACATGTTTGATGTAAGCCCTTTTATTGGCAAATTTATAACTTTTTCTTGAGGTATTTATGTGCAATAATAAAAGAATTGTTGCCTCTAATCACTCACCAAGGAATTTAGCGTGTAACCTATGTGAGAGAAACTCATTTTTGAATGTAATCTGAATCCTAACATGAGATTATAACGTCAAACTTGCTTCCATCTGTACATTTGCAACAATTGTTCATTCAAATTCAGCTGCGTTTCATGCTGAATAGATATTTCAGTGACTTTGCCTTAGTTAAGTGGTAAACATTTTATTTGTGGGAAATATTGTAATTAGCTTTGAGTTACGTGGAAATGACTGTCTTTGTTCATATGCACATTTTATTTGATAGTTTTTGACCTTGTAGAATTCAAATCTGGAAATTGCTGATTGTGCAAGCACTTAATATGTGAAAGATTAAATTCTTTCTGTTCCAGTATTTTTAAAGGGGTCACACTCATAAAAGTTTGGAATGATGAGTTTTATTTTAATTACATCCTGCATTTGCATTCGTATAATAAATCAAAGAATATCAGTAATTATTGGGTGCTCTTACAAATTATTTGATTTCATAGAAAAATTGATTGCTATGTGGCTAGTGGATCATTGATTCAGTTGGTTTCAATTTAAAGGCATGCAAATTTAAAATAGGTTAAACAAGCTACATTTTTAACATAGCAAAATATTATGATCTGCCTCTAGTGGTGTTGGAAATAGGTACAATAATAACTTTCAAAAGGCGATTGGATAAACAATAAAAGGGGAAACATTTGCAGGGTATAGCAAGGAAATTAAACTAATTGGAGAGCTATTTTTATGAGTTGACAGGCATCATATGACAAACGGTGTCTGCCTGTGCTGTATCATTCAATGATTATCTTCTGTGAATGCTGTAAGGAGTTTTCTTTATGTGTTCGCAAATAGTCACTGCTGAAAATTTGAAATGTTTAGACTCTGTTTTCACTTAGCACATTGTAGACTGTTCCCTACTAGATAATTACTTTGTTTATTTTTGTGTTTGCAGCTAAAGGCACCTGCTACTCGCCAAAATAAGAGAGAAAATTTTAAAATGTTTTCATGGAATGTAGGTATTGTGGGTTAGGTCAGCATTTATTGCCCATCTACAACAGCCTTTGAGAAGATGGTGGTGAGCCACCTCCTTGAACTGTCCAGTCCTTAGAGTGACAGGACATCTACACATTGTTTTTCGGGAGTGAGTACCAGGATTTTGATTGCACTTCAGTCCCACACTCCTGACCTTTGGGCACCCGGAATGGAGGAGGGAGGGCAGGTCTGAAGACCTCCTCGTGGGTCTGCTCCTGGGCCTGGCTAAACTGGCCATAAACAGGTCCTCGCAGCGGGTCGTGGAGGGTGTCGTTACGGCCGATTGCCTGTCCCTCTTCCGCGGTTTTGTCAGAGCCCAGGTGTCTCTGGAGAAGGAGCACGCAGTGTCCACCAACACCGTTGAGCTGATCAGGGAGATGAGGGCGCCATACGGAGTGGAGTGCATTATTTCCCTGTCCAATTCTATTTTGATTTAATCCCTGCCCTGCCCTTCACTGTTTGATCACACAGCATTGCCCTTTGATGTGAAGGGCACTGCTTGTCACTGGCCACTCAGGTGTTTTCTTTATTTAGCTTCCACTACCAGGAAGAAAGATTTGGGCACCTTGTGTCTTTCACTGTCTCTCATGCCTGCACACACACAACATGGGTGCTGGGGAAAAATAAGCACTACTGTAGTTAGTGATCAGTGACACCTTCTTCCTGTGAATAGATTAAAGAAAGAATTTTCAGTCTTTGTGCTACTCTTATAGCCATAATATATGATTGATCCAGTTTAGTTTCTGGTTAATGGTAACCTCCTAAGATGTGGAGAATGGAAGATGCAGTGATGTTAATATCAAGGGTGATAATTGGACTCTTGTCCTGACATTACCTGACATCTGTATGACATGAATGTGACTTGCCACTGATTAGCTAGTCATAAGGTTGTTATCCAGAGTTAGTTGGGTGAAAACATGGACTGTTTCGGTCTTGGAGGAATTGTGAATGGTGCTGAACATTGTGCAATCATCAGTGAACATCTCCACTTCTGATCTTATGATGAAGGGAAGTGATGGAGATAAAGCAACCGAAGATGGTTGGGCCTTGGACAGTACCCTATAGAATGCCTGAATTGATGCCCCTGGGGTAACATTATTAAATTCCAATAGCCACAACCAGTGGAGAGCTTTTCCAATTCCTTTGGCTCCTAATTTGGAACATTTATTATTACAATTACCTCACTGTAACTGTGTCAAAATCCTGGAACCTGCTTCCTAACAGCACAATGGACACCCAAAGGCCTGCAGCAATTGCGAGCTGACCATGAAGTTCTCCAGGGTCATTAGGGATGGACAATACATGCTGGCCTAGCCAGCCATGCCAACATCCGATGAATAATTCAAAACCATCACGTCAGCTAATCAGAAGCTTGGTTGGTTCTTGGAGTGTCTGATAGGAAAAAGATGGAGAGGTTAAGAGGAGTGTATTTTGGATTTAGGTACATAGATGTCTGAAAGTGTAACCACTAACAGTGGAACAATTAAAATCATGGATGCACAGAAGGCCAGAATCAGACGATAGATATCTCGAAAGACTGTGGGACTGGAGGAGATTTCGGAGATAGGGCTGGCAGAGGGCTTGAAAAGATTTGAAACAAATTAGAATTTTAAAATCAGAACATTGCTTGATTGGGAGAAAATATAGATTACCAAACATAGGATTGTTGTGGAACTGGAAATTGTTGCAAGTTAGGACATAGGTAACAGAGCTTGTAAAGTGGGCATAGTGCAATACAAGGGTAAGATCTCATCCCTTCAGAATTGTTGAAGAAAATTCCACCTCATTCAGCAAGATGTCCCAAGAACCTCCAAATTAAATTGTGCTACTAGGAGTTTGTCATATTTGCAAATTTCAGTGAGAACTATCCCTTTCTAAAGCCAAAGATATCACTAAATTGATTTGTTTGTATATTGCACTCCTCTTTGTGCTGATATAGTCTGGAGAGAGATCTAGATATATATCAAAGCATCAAAGAGGAGGAGTGAAAGGTTATTTGGGATCAAGCGCATAAAAGAGTAAATATAGGGATCAAGTCAATATGCATATGAAATGTACCCCATTGCTTCATACATTATGGTTTCCATGTCATGGGTGTATGGGAAGGTGTTTGGAATGGAGCATTTTTCATTCATGGAATGTGGTCATTGGCCAATAACCCTAACCCTAACCCATGCCTAATTACCTAGAGTGCAGTTAAGAGTCAACCACATTGCTGTGGTTTGGAGACACACGCAGGCCAGACCAGGTAAGAATGGCAGATTTCCTTCTCTTAAGGGCATTTATGAACCAGGTGGGTTGTTCCTAATAATTGGCAACAGTTTTATGGTCATCATTAGACTTAATATCAGATTTTTATTGATTTAATATTCCATCATCTGCCATGACAGGATTTTAATCTGGATCCACAGCTGGGACTCTAGATTAATGGTGGTATTGAATAATGTTCATACCACTAGGCAATCACGTTTCCCAATGAATATCTCAGGTAAATAAATTGAATAGCATGTTGTCACATCACACACTTTTATATATCTCTGAGTTCTTTTCAAATCTAAACATTTTGAAAAACCATCTGGGATGTCCCAAAAGCCAGCACAAACATTTATGATTCATTCCCTTGTAGATTAGACTTGTTCCAAGGATTGCAAAAGCCTTCAGGGATGCACACTGTAGTGCAAATATTGAAAATTGTATTTAATAAGAAATGGAAAGAAAATTTTAAGCAATTGTGAACAAAATTTAGAAGGCCACAATCCTCTCTATCATTAGAGGGAGATGAGTGATGGTGATTTTAACTTGAGGATCACCACACTTCAGCGAAATGGTGAAGCTGAGAAGGTTAGACTTTCATAGCAACGTCAACCAGAGTAGGAATTAAACCCACATTACTGGTGTCACTCTTCATCATAAGTCAGTTCACAGAATCATGGGATCCCTCCAGTAGATGCAGACCATTTGACCCAGGGAGTTCTCACTGAACCTCTGAAGGGCATTCCACCCAGACTCCTTTCTCCCCAACCTTATTCCCTCTAATCTTGCATTTCTCCATGAAAAAGCTACTTAAACTACACATCCCTGAACACAATGGGCAATTTAGCTTGGCCCATCCACCAAACTGTTCATCTTTGGACTGTGTGAGGAAACCTACACAGAGAGTGGGAGAGCATGCAAGATCCATGCAGGTAGTTGCCCATGGAATCGAACCCAGATCTCTAGTCTATAAGGTAGCTGTGCTTAACTACTGAGCCACTGTGCCACCAGTTGTCCAGTCATGTGAGCTAACTGGGCTGAAGGATACTATATGGTGGGCATTGAATACCTGCAAATAATAAATGAATTATTTGGGCATGTTGTAATTGTTAGCACGTGATGATATATGGACATTTGGCTGTTTGTTTATTTCTTTGTTTCAGATCTGTCCTTTTTGAAATTTCACAGTTCATTGTATGCCTTTGTAACCTCTGATAATCACATGAAATATTAGGGGAAAAAAGGCACTGCTCTCTCAGATTTCATACTAATCAGCTTGGAACATTAAGCATTTACTTTATTATAAATTAAACATCAGATTATTATGCAGCTCAGGTTGTTTGAGCTCTTTCAGGTTTCTGTACAAATTTGACTGAAATTCAGATGTGTCAAGAGGCATATTTAATATGAACAATATTTTGTTTGAACCTTCAGATGGAGAATCTATATTTTGTCTATATAAAAGAAAGTCTTGGGGCCAGTTCAATATTTTGCCAACAATTGTGTTTCACAATTCTTGGAAATAATCCATTCTGAGTTTTATCATGATGGTTAAACTATTTCTCCACAATAGGCTAGCTTAGTTGAATATAAGTAATCCTAGGCAACGTAGAATCTGACCTTCACAATGGCGGGCACCATGTTTCTATACACCTCCTGGCTTTTCCATATGGCACCTCATGCTGGTAAAGGTGGTAGTGTAGGACTTCTAGGGCAGATGCATTCCCAATGGTTTCGGGAACCTTTGAATGAATGTCCCCAGGGCTCTTTTATTAGAACCACAACAAATACAGCTTTACCAAAGTGTAGCTGGTACATGACTATGCCTGAATGATCATGGCATTAAATGCCCCCTGAATTCTAGCCCCTTGATAGTGACTAGAGTTTATCTGGCAGACCTGCAAATAAACCAAAAAGCTTCATGTGCATGATGATCCGTGTAGGCTAGCCTGTCAAAATCCTCATTGGGGCCCCAATAGCTGAATTCTTCTGCAAACTCACTATTCTTAACAGCTGGCAAGTGAACTGTCCTCTCCATTTTCCTGGCTATGGCTGTGCTCAGCGACTCCACTCTGTGTAGATTCTGACTCTATACTACTCACTAACGTATGCGTTGTGCCAGAATATAAGCATGTGGCTGTGTTTGGATCAGATGATTTGTGCTTCTTTATCAATGTTACAGTGTTGTTCTTGCCCTTTCCTCTGAGGCTCTTGCAGCTGGTCAGTATGATGTTGAGGTGGACTTGGATGGACAAGATTAGAAGTCACATGACACCAGTTTAGACTCCAACAGGTCTATTTGAAATCACAAGTTTTCGGAGCACTGCACCCTCGTCAGGTCACACGTCACCTGAGGAAGGAGCAGCACTCTGACCGCTTATGATTTCAAATGAACCTATTGGAGTCTAAACTGGTGTCATGTGACTTCTGAGGTGGTTAGTAGGCAGTACTGGGGTATCTGAAAGCAGAAATGCAGAGGAAGAAGGTTTGGTGAGGGATGGCAAAAAGAGATGAAAAGCAAGGAGCCCATGTTCACGTTACGGAAGCTTGTACTCCCTGTTAGGGAGAAGGAGAACATTGCGGGTTTTCATGGGCAAAAACCTGAAACTTGTAACCCTCTATCTACTTGGCAATGCCGGATGTAAATGTTCCTTGCACTGCCAGTCCCAAGATGCTGAGCATACCTCTGGTTTAACTTTGCATCCTGTGAACATCCCTCACAAAATGGTGAGCTGCCTTGTCCTGTGCGTGTGTGTATGTGTTTGTGTGTGTGAGAGAGAGAGAAGTCAGTGAGTGATTTGTAAGGTATTTGGGTGATGTGCCAAATAAACAAGAGTTATCTGAGGCAGCCTTCATTTGCGTGAGAATGATGCTGAGCAACTGAATGTTAGGCCTTAAGTCCTGATTGTAATAAATTGGAGGTGAATAAGTAATGGGGATGCAGTGCAGTGAGTTTTGAAGAGGGTAGGTGTGTGGTCAGTACGAGATGTTAATGGCAAACACATGCATGAACTTTGGCTACTTGTGTGAAGTAATTGAAATTATTATAGTACTGTTGCTGGATTCTTTGGATCAGACTCCTGGAATTGACCTGCTTACCTGCTCCCTCATCTCTTCCAAGGGTTTTCCTCAAAGGGGATCAAGCCCTCTCCCCCTGCCACCAAGTGAAACCTGGTCTATCTTGTCTTGTCTTGTCAATCTCCTGGACTAAGGTTTCCAGCATTGTAGCTGAGAAACCCGGACCCCTTTCTTTGGAGAATTTTAAATCATTCCTCATGTGGAAATACTGGAATTATCATTGGAGCAAGAGTCTCTGTTGGATTTAAACAGACTGAGATAAACAGTGGCTGCACAGAAGTGCACAACCAGAAGAGAAGAAAATGTGAAAAGGTTTAAAAAGATAAGCAACAAGTAATTAAAAAAAAACAAATGCCAAAAATTGTCCAAAACATTTCTGAAATAAGTTGAAGAATATAGGCATTTTCACTTTAGATCTGTAAACTGAGAATTTACTGGAAAACATAATTTTTAAAAGTTTGAAATATGTGCAACATATATGCATCATCTGTTTAAACAGTGAAGACCAGCATTTCAATGGCATTTTGGATTATCTTCTGGATCTGCTCATGACATTTTAACTGTCTATGTACCTGGGCGTCTGAGGGTCCTTGTCCCTCCAATTGTAGCCATTTGGAGAATGCCCAGTTTTACCCCTCTTTTTAGGTTCAAACTAGATGACGTCATTTACATCCATTTCCCACAGTTTTACCTCATTCACCGAATCCTTCAATATCACTTTTGTAGCATCCCACTTCTGTTTCCACACATTATACTAATGCCTGTGCTTGTGTAAAAGGCAAATTTGAATATGCAGCTTTCTATCCTCTCACCTTAGTTATTTAAAAAAAGTACGATGAGTTGTTGAGCCATCAACACTGACACCTGCAGGACATTCTGTCAATTAGATACGAGTTGGGGCATCTGCAATGTCTTCTCTTCCACAGAATGCAGTTGCGACAGGATCAGTTCAACGTTTAATTTACAAAGGAGTCAAAAGTTAAGGAGAGAAGATAGGAGAAGTTGAGTTAAGAGCAGACACAATCAAATCTTGACTTATTGGCTTAATAGATTAAATGACCTGCTACTGTTCACATTTTCTTTGACAATATCACCGTTTCAGTTAAATATTAACTGGTAATCCTTTGGCATATCAATGTAAGCTCAATAAGGAAGACAATAAATGACTAAACTCATTGATTAGAAATTTCATATTAGCGACAGGGTTCTCACCCATTGGCTGGGGAACTGGTGTGAGACTCACATCACCTCACTTAGGGAAGATCCACTGAAATTAAGTCGCCATTAGATAGGTATCCAATTGGTTCTCTGATTTTCCGTGATTTAGAATTGCATTCAATGAGAGTTGTCATTCAGTCAGAAGCCAGAAGCATGCCTTTCCTTGTCAGTACTCGTGGAAGTAATGGCTGCTGCTGGTCATTCATTCGCCAAAGGCCTAGGAAGAAGGGACCCAGGCAATGAGTGAGGGCAGGATGTGGGTGGTGGGAAAGTGGGTCATCAGAAATGGCAAGCGTGATTCACAGTGGACAGGTATCTTCCTTTCTGATGCTGGATTACTTAAGTGAAGAGAACGAGGAACCCTGTCCCTGTCCATTCCCAATTTCAGGTCCCTCCTCTAAGCCTATTTTATTACACTTTCCTTTCCAACCCATGCTATCTCTCAGATGTATTCCCCAGAATTTCTTTCCAAATCTTTCCATCTTGCTATCTCCCACAAGAATTGAATGTTTTGTAATTTCCTCCTTAACACATTCTGCTCCTATACCTTCTTTGCCCCTTCTGGAATTCATGGTCTAGAATTCCTCTTGACCCCTCTCCACTTCCTTCTCTTCTTTCAGACCCTTTTGCAGACCCTTTGTCAATCTTTTGTCACGTCCTCTATTATCTGCTCCGATTATTGTGAGATTGTACTTCTGCAAACCACTGTTGTATGTTAGCACATTTTAGGAAAGTAATGTAGGTTTATTAAAAACTTTTAAAAATTATAAGTGGGATGTTTTCCAGTAAATTCTCAGTTTACAGATCTAAAGTGAAAATGCCTCTATTCTTAAACTTATTTCAGAAATGTCTTGGACAATTTTTGGCATTTGTTTTAATTACTTGTTGCTTATCTTTTTAAACCTTTTCACATTTTCTTCTCTTCTGGTTGTGCACTTCTCAGCAGCCACTGTTTATCTCAGTCTGTTTAAATCCAACAGAGACTCTTGCTCGAATGATAATTCCAGTATTTCCACATGAGGAATGATTTAAATTTCTCCAACTATGGCAAGAGACTTGAAGGGCAAGTCACTTGGGAATTCTTGTTTCTAATTGGGAGTTCAGCAATTAGTTGCTTATATTATCTTTGGACCATATATTATCCATTGACGTTTAGTCAAAATTCTATAGCTTTTAGTTAGGAAAATCTGTTAAAAGATATTTGAGAGTGGCATTAAGACTGTAAAGTGATAATGCATGTGCTTTTGTTCAAGAAGAAGTTGCATTCCAATTCCAGTTATTAAATTCCTATTCTTGTTGCTATTTGTTTTTCTGGTCATTTTGTGCTGGCAACTAAGAATTGTATGTATTATTACCACCTTAATTATCCTTTTCTTAAAAAATGCAAGTGAGCCAGAAATGCTTTTGTTTTAAAAGATTTTGGAACTGAATAAGCTTAGCCATTGATTGGACTTGCTTATGAATTTGAGCCAAGTTTTCTCAGGAGAGTAGCCCTGAGTTTAACCAAACACAGTTAAAACTTTTGATTTTCTGTTCGAAAATGTAATTGCTACTCAAGATGTATTGTGAATCTTGAATGTAATGTCCCTACTGATCATGTTACTATAAAAGAAAATTATGTTAACAATGCTGGGATGTCTATCGACCCATATGGTACTCAATCTTTGCTACTTGCATTGTGAATCTAGATAATGTTTTGAACCTGGATGTTTCCAAGACTTACACTAAAGTTTTATTGGCAGCAGTGACACTTTTTTCTCAGATAATTGTCAAAAAACAGACTAATTCAACTAATTGATAGTATTTTCCTATGTTAGAAATTTGAAATAAAAGCAGAAATTGCTGGAGACATTCAAAAGATCTGGCAGCATCTGTGGAGAGAAATAGAGTTAGCATTTTGAGTCCAATATGATACTTCTCTCTCCACAGATACAGCCAGACCTGCTTAGTTTCTCCAACATTTTCTGTTTTTAATCCATACTTTTTTTTCACATTTCAGAGCATGTAAGTTTAGAATCATCAATTTTTTAATAATTATTTAATTATTTGTGTAACTGACTTACAGATTCTGTGCACATGATTGTTGGTACCAGGATACAGCATTTGAGTTACAAAGTTCATCTTGTTTATTGGGAAGGTAATTGACAGTCTGATGATCATGATACCAGTGTTGATTGTTGTAATCACCCATCTGGTTCACTCATATCCTTTAGGAAGAAGGCAAACTGTGGTCATTACCTGATCTTGCTGACATGTTACTCCAGGCCCACAGTTGACTTTGAACTGCCTTCTAAGATTACCTAGAGTGACATTCAGATGCAATAAATTGTCAAAAAAAGTCTCAAAAGAGGAATGAAACCATTTAGAGCCCTTGAAATAGATTAAGGCACAGGAAATCATAGCAGAAAACACAGCCCTTTTGACCCTCAAAATCCTCCTTAGCAACATCTGGGAGTTACTGCCAAAATTAACAGAGCCGTCTCACAGATTAGTCAAGCTGCAACATGAGATATTCATGCTCATGGGATCATACTTTACACACAACGTCCCAGACAACGACATCACCATTCCCGGACAGATCCTGTTCCAAAGGCAGGACAGGCGTAATAGAGGTGGCGGCACAGTGGTGGAACTTGTTAGAACATTGGACTCTAGGAAGTCCAATGGTATTAGGTCAAATCACCTGCTGATTACCATGGATCTCCCCTTTTCAACTGATGAATTGGGATGCCTCCAAGTTGAACAAAACTTGGAGGAAGCAATGAGGGTGGAAAAGACATAGAATATACCGTGGGTCAGAAGCCTCAATGTCCATCACCAAAGGTAGCTTAGCAGCACCACCACTGCTTAGTCTGGTCATGACCTAAAGGGCATGGCTGCTGGACTAAGTCTGTAGTAGATGGTGAGGGAAAAACATACTTGATCTTATCCTCAGCAATCTGCCTGCTGCAGATACATCCATCCGTGACATTATTGGTAGGAATGACTACTGCTACTAGTCCATCCTCACATTAAAGACACTATCTGATGTATTGTTTGCTATTTATCACCATGCTAAAAGCAATAGACTTCAAACAGATCTAGACTCTCAAGACAGGGCATCCATGAGACACTGTGGGCCACCAGCAGCAGCCAAATTGTACTCCAACACAATCTGCAACTTAATGGCCGGACACATCCCTCATTGTACTGTTACCATCAAACAAAAGGATTGACTCTTGTTCAGTGCAAGACCAAATGCCAAGAATAGAACCAGGCATAACTAAAAGTGAGACATCAATCTGATAAAGCTACAAACAAAACTGCTTGCATGCCCAAAAGCAAAGGAAGCAAATGATAGAAAAGGCAAAGTGATTCTACAACGAACAGATCAGAACTAAGCTGTGCAGTCCTACCACCTCCAGTCATAAATGGTGGTGGAAAATTAAGCAATTCACTGAAGGAAACTCCATATATAATCCCATCCTCAGTGAAGGGGGAGCCCAGTTCATCAATGCAGATCAATTACAGAAACCAGTTTTCAGCCAATTCAGTTCCTTTCACGTGATATCCAGAACTGGTTGGAGGTATTAAATGTTGCAAAGGCTTTGGGCTGTGACAACATTCTGGCAACCAAAGCATGAACTGCAGAACTTTTCATCCCTCGCCAGGCTGTTCCAGTATAACGAGAACACTGGCATCTGTCTGATAATGTAGAAAATTATCAATGAATGCCCTGTACACAAAAAGCACAGCAAGTCCAATCTGGAGAATTACCGACCATCAGTCTACTCTGTCATCAGTAAAGTGATGGAAGGTGTCATCACCAGTGCAATGAAGCAGCACTGCTCAACAATAACCTGGTCACTGATTCTTGATTTGTGTTCTGCCAGTGTCTCTGAGCTCCTGAACACATTTAGAGCCTTGGTTCAAACATGGAAGAAAGAACTGAAATCCAGAGGTGAGGTGGGAGTGCCAACTCTTGACACAAGGCCACGTTTGACTGTGTGGCACCAAGGAGCCCTAGCAAAGGTGAATTCAATGGGAATTGGGGAAACTCATCCAGGTACTGAAACTGTCCAGTCTAAAATCAGCAAGACTGAGACAATATTTAAGTTTAGACTGACGAGTGGCGAGTACATTTGCACCACACAGGGGTCATACATTGACCATCTCCCCCTGAAACTCAATGGCATCACCTTCACTGAATCCCTCACTATCAACATACTGGAGGTTAGTATTGATCAGAAACCGAACTGGACTAGCCATATAAATACTAGGGCTACAAGGGGTCAGATGTTAGGAACTTGCAATGAATGACTCACCTCCTTCTCCCCAAAGCATCTCCAACATCTACAAGGCATAAGTCAGGAGTATATTGGAATATTCCCCACTTGTCTGGATGGGTGCAGTTACAACAGCATTCAAGAAGTGTGACACCATCCAAGACAAAGCAGCCCACTTGATTTGCCACAACATCCACAAACATTCATTCCCTCCAGTCTCAGTAGCAGCGATGTAGCATTCATAAGATGCTGTGCAGAAATTCACTGTGGCTCTTTTGACAGCACCTTTCAAACCCACGATCAATACTATTTTGAAGGACAAGCTGACATTTGGGGACTGCACCACTTGCAAACTCCCTTCCAAGCCACTTATCATCCTCACTTGGAACTGTGTCACTGTTGATTCAGTGTCACTAGGTCAAAATCCTGAAACTCTCTTCCTAATAGCTTTGTGGGTGTACTTACACCAAATAGAATGCTGTAGTTCAAGCAGGTAACCTAGCACAATCTTGCCAAGGGCAATTATGAGTGAGTAATTTAGTCCTTTTAAAAAGAATGATATAGTTAACATTGGCTTATCATAAAGCTGAAGTGCTTCATTCAAAAATTAATATTATCCATATCAGCCTATTCAATAATTCATAAAAGTTAATGATTAAACCATTCTGAGACACCCACTTTTACTTAAAAACATTACATTAACATAGGTGACCTGTTAACCCATATGGTACTGAGGATTTGCTAATTGGTTAATGGATCTTGAGTATGTTCTGTACTTCAAAGTGTCCAAGGCTCATAACTAAGCTTTAGTAGCAAGAGTGATAATGTTTTTTAACAGGAAAAGTTTAAAACAGGACAGTCCCACTTTTTTTTAAAAATAATGGAGAAAGTGTTCAGGACAGGATTTAATCACATTTGGAAAAATATAGACTTATTAGTGATAGGCAACATGGCTTTGTGCGGAGAAGTTCATGTCTCACAAACTTGATTGAGATTTTAGATGGAGTAACAATGATTGAGGGCAGGGCAGTACATATCATCTATATGGACTTCAGCAAGGCCTTTGACAAGGTCCCTCATGATACAACAGGTCAAGTCACATAGGATCCATGGCAAGTTGATAAGATGGATATAGAACTGGTTTAGCTATGGAAGGGAGAGAGTAACAGTGGAAGAATGTTTTCTGGACTGGAGACCTGTGACCAGTGGTGTAGTTTGTTTTTTATATATATATGTGATTTGGAGGAGGATATAGGTGGTCTGATTTAATTTTACAGACTGTACGAAAATTGGGAAAGCTTCAGATAGTGAGGAGAATTGTCAAAGGATAAAGCAGGATATAGATAGGCTGGAGACTTGGGTGGAGAAATGACAAATGGAGTTTAATCTGGACAAACGCAGGGTGATGCATTTTGGAAGATTAAATGCAGGAGGGAAGTAAAATTTGAATGGCAGAACCTTTAATAGCATCAGAATACAGAAGGATCAAGCTATGTTTGTTCTCACCTGAATATCAAAGGATGACGGGTGAACTAATAGAAGTTTACAAAATGATGAGAGACATGGAAATAATGGATAGTCAGAGTCTTTTTCCCAGGTAGAAATGTCAATTAGACTTAAGGTAAAAGGAGGTAGACTTAAAGGAGATGTGAGAGGAAAAGTGTTTATATAATGTGCTGCCAGAGGAGGTGGTGGAGGTGGATACAATAGCAACAATTAAGAGGCAACTTGACAGGTATATGAATAGACTGTGAATAGAGGGATGTGGACCCCATAGAGGCAAAAGGTTTTTAGTTTAGAAAGGCATCATGTATCTGTATAGTCTTAGTTGGCCAAAGCACCTGTTCGTGCGCTGTACTGTTTTTTGTTCTTTGTAATAGTAAATTTTTGAATAATTATTTGTGTTGTTTGTGAACTGTGCTTCATAAAATCTGTGCAAATGATTGCCAGGACCAGAATGCAGTGTACCAGATACAAAGTTTATCTCCTTCATTGGGATGGTAAACTCTGTTACAATAAGATCAGTAAAATCAGAAGACGTAGGGATAGAATTAGGCCAATTGGCCCATTTTCCTGCCTTCTCCCTGTAACCTTCGATCCCCTCAACAATGAAGAACCTATCTCCTGTCTTAAATGCACTTAATGACATGGCCACCACAACCCTCTACAGCAATGAGTTCCATGGATTAACCACTTTTGGCTGAAGAAAGTCCTCCTCATTTCAGTTCTAAAGAATTGGGCCTTCACTTTGAGGCTATGCCCTCGGATCCTAGTCTTTCCTATTAGTGAAAGCAACTTCACTATGACCACTCTATCCAGGTCTTTTAGTCTTTTGTACATTTTAATGAGATCATCCCTCACTCCCCCACCTTTCTAAACTCCAACTAGAAGCCCACAGTTCTCAAATAAATGCATTTATTACACTGTGCATCATTCAATAATGATAGATTTTTATGTTTTGGTGTGAGCAGAAAACTCAAACCATGAGTGACCATTGATCTGAAAATTCAAATGATCAAAATAGATTATTTTTTGAAATATAAATAGAGATTTGTGTGTTTAAAAAAAACTGAATTGATAGTTGCTGAAAATGTTTAATAAGTTCATGTCTTCTCATTAATTAAATTTCAAGTGTCTACTTACTAAGCTGATCATTTTGGAGTTAAGGCTCACCTAAGTATTAGAATACAATTACAGTGCAATTTTCTGATAAGCAGAGATTTAGCTAACTTTCCAGGTAAAATTCAGAGTGTGGTTTTACTGTTTGAATTATTAGGAGAAAGTGAGGACTGCAAATGCTGGAGACCAGAGTTGAAAAATGTGCTGGAAAAACACAGCAGGCCAGGCAGCACCCGAGGAGCAGGAGAATCAATGTTTCGGACATAAGCCCTTCTTCGTCCTGTCCCCCTTAGTACAAGAACTCCCCACCTACATTCGGGACGCCACCCACACCCTCCACCTCCTCCATGATTCTCGCTTCCCCAGCCCACAACGCCTTATCATCACAGTGGACATCCAGTCCCTATACACTTCTATCCCCCATCACGGAGGCCTCAAAGCCCTCCGCTTCTTCCTCTTCCGCCGACCCAACCAGTACCCTTCCACTGACATGCTCCTTCGACTGACTGAACTGGTCCTCACTCTTAACAACTTCTCCTTCCAATCCTCCCACTTCCTCCAAACCAAATGAGTAGCCATGGGCACCCGCATGGGCCCCAGCTATGCCTGCCTGTTTGTCGGATATGTGGAACAGTCCATCTTCCATAGCTACACTGGCACCAACCCCCACCTTTTCCTCCATTTGAATTATTGACTATATAAAAGATTTAGTTGACCAACGATGTTTTGTATAGAATGAATTTTGCATCAGCAACAACAATTGGACTAAATACTTGCAATTCCTGTGGAGTAAATCAGATTGAAAGTTTCACAGAATACAGAGCTAAACTTGCAAGACTTGAATATACTATCCATGTTACTCTGCCTTTCCAGACTGTGCTGTTGTAGTATCTTTTTAATAGACTTGGTATTGAAATTGATATGCCAGTGTGAAGCTGTGGTTCTTGCTCATAAGTTACTTTTTCTACCCAATTTATTGAGTAAGGGCTGGTGCATTCAGGCCTAAGTGAATTCATCAAGGTGTATGAAGTTATTTCTTATTTTTTAGAAAAGAACAAGCCTCTCCACCCATTAAAAACATTTTTTTCAAGGGTGGATGTTTCATTTTTTCAAAATGTAATTGATGTTGTATATTTAAAATAAAAGTAATATTTTCTGACCTTTTTTTTCTTAATCTCAGGTTCCGTTCCAAATATTTTAGCTAGTTTTTGTGTAAAATTTCACTTCAATGTATCATTCCTAGTTCATACATCTTTGCTTCAGCTCTGCAGTCTGTAGCTTAATCTGAACATCATGTATGTTTGGGTATGAGTTGGGGAGAAGACTGGCAGAATTGACAGCGTTATAACAGTATGGTTGAAACTTGTTTGCTTTACATTTCATTTGACTATATTAGGCTGAGAGCACGCGTCCTCTCCAGGAGCAGCAGGTTACAAATTTTCAGAAGTTAATCACTCAATTGCAATGCTATTTCAGCATCCTTTTTTAGCTGAACGGTGGGGCCAAAGGTTTTCTAGGATTCCTGAGGCTTGCCAGTGAAAGCAAGGCAAGTACGTAGCAACAAGTGAGCACCTGAGGAAGTTTCCAATGTAGATGCCAATGACATTATCCAGTACTCTCACCTATTCAAATACTGATGAGAAAGTGTTTCTTTTGAGTATTTTTGCTGAGATGTTACACCCCCTCTACATTTTGAATGTTTATCATGAGCACCACGATGACCAGCAAAACCATCTGCAGCTTGCTGCCTCCAAACCCTGCAGCTGCACCTCCAGGACAGGGAGCAATAGAAAGAGGTTTGGCATGTGGGAGACAGGAGATTGGGTCTACTATAAATGCTTCAGGGTGTCCTGTTCGTTGGTGGAATGTATCGGCTTTGTTAACAGTGGCTGGCACGTTTCACCACGAACTTCAACATAACGGAATCTTCCCAGGTTTTCTGCCGGAAAACGCATAAAAGAGTTGATCAAAAGCCTGTTTGCTTCACTAGTGATGATTATGCCAACTTTGTCAGCAATGCCACTATTTGTGGAGCGGTAATAGGGTTAATGGGTAAAACCCTACTGGGGTTTTGATGACGTGTGCCATGGTAAATTGTGGGGCTCAATCGGGCGAGCCATCTGTTGAGACCAGTCTTGATGTTGGGAGAATCTCTTTCCTGCTTTTCACAAGCAGCATGATGAGATTCTTTCTATCAGCGGTGAGTGGCACAGTGGTTATTAAACACCTTGTTAACAGCCTACACCATTTTGTTAACATTCAGTCCTGACATCAGGAAAACTTGACGAGTTGACTGTTTGTTCCAAACAGTCTTCATCTTACGCAGTGGGCACTGACCGCTCCGATCATGGCACATTTGAAACCCATGCTACAGACCTTGACATCAGCATGTGCCAGCACCTAAGAGCCCTCATGTCCACTCCATTTACAGGACTGCACTTCAATGCTACACCTCAGGCTGCCCCAGCAACTATCATTGTAAACTGCAGCATGGACACTGTGTACTTGGGGACACGCACCCAGCTCATGGATGGGACTAGGCTGTATTTCAAGGCTCTTTGCTTGCTCTGATAGTGCTCGCTCAGACTGAACCTACTTGGATGCTCACCACGTCCCTGCCTTGCAATGCCTTGTTTTGCCGCCTTGTATCTGCCCCTCAACCTGAGATATCAAGCACACATTCATGCAGTTTTGATGTGCCATTTAGCTCAGGCAAAAAGACAGATAGCTTCTCTGTTATCAATATTCTCCAGTCAACAAGGTTAGCCTTTGTTTAGGGGACCTTAGCACAGTAAATTGAGGACAGGCTCTGATACCAGTCCAAACCCTGCATGGCACAGTCAGAGGCAAGATCCTATCCTCACAGCAGAGTATAATGATGGTGAGTATTAGGTAGGTACTACACAAAATGAAAATAGATGGCCCAACCATTACTGTTGGTATAAAAGATAAAGTTGCCATAGTTTTACTAGACTATAGGACTCCTCACTCATTCGAGAGAGAGACAGAGAGAGGATTGGTGGTAGTTTAACCTGTGGGTCATCGCATATTGGATAAGAAGAGAGTTTGAGAAGGCGAGTTCTTTATGGTAACCTCAGCTGGTGCAGGAATTGAGCCCACATTGTTGACATCACTCTGCATTAACTGTTAGTGTAGGTGGGGAGATTTACTAAACAATTCTTTTTTTTATTTCTTCTGTGTAATCTCCAGAGATGTCTGTGTACTCCATAATTTGGAAAACATTGGTGGTGAAGATGATAAATCCATGTATTTATCACATTTGAAGCCTTAGCAAAAGTTAAGTGCAGCAGGGGAGATGGAATTAAAGTACCAATTGTTCGTAGGAGGAGTTTAGGGTCATCATATTTGACTGTGAACTGAACTTTGGACCCCTTTTCATCTCAAACAAAAAATTGCCTGCATCTGCTTCTTCAACAACCTCAGTCTTGAAGACACTTCTCCTAGCTTAGTGCTCCAAATTCTTTTATATGCATTTGCTTTCTTTTATAATCAAATGCTTGCCTGATTGTCCTCTACACTCCTTCAATGTCAACACATCCAAAACCTTCCTCTCCGTACTGCAACCTTCAAATCTGCATTACTGTCCTATTTGTTCATTTCTCCCCTTTTCATTATCAACACTGTCACCCAACTGGTGTGGTAACACCACTGTAACCCAGATAGACAGTGATGTGAAAGATTGCATAATGTCACATGAATGAAAAAAATTAGAATCTCGATGTTGAGAATTTGTTTTCCGATTTTTCCCTTAATCGTTAAATGTTGACTTCAGAACCTTACTAGGAGAAAGTGAGTATTGCAGATGCTGGAGATTAGAGTTGAGAATGTGGTACTGGAAAAGCACAGCAGGGCAGGCAGCATCCGAGAAGCAGGAGAATTTACGTTTCAGGCATAAGCCATTCATCAGAAAGCCATTCCTGATGAAGGCTTTATGCCCGAAATGTAAATTCTCTTGCTCCTCAGATGCTGCCTGACCCACTGTGCTTTTCCAGCACTACACTCTCAATTCAGCCTGACCCACTGTGCTTTTCAAGCACTACACACTTGATTCACTCTTGACTCTGATCTCCAGCATCTGCAGTCCTCACTTCCTACTAGTCGATTTTAACCTGACTGCGAGGCCTCTTCTACCTTGAAGAAATTCGCCACCTCTCTCTACTAGGATCTTAGCGAATCTCCATCTCACGGCACCCCGCAGGACATCTTTGCCCTGAAGCTTTTTATCCATTCCCGATGAAGGGCCTTTGCACGAAACATTGATTCTCAGCTGCTGCCTGACCTGCTGTGCTTTTCCAGCACCACACTCTCTTAATTGAGAACCTTGCTTTTGCATTCGCATTTCATTCTTAGCTCAACTCACTTTAATTATATGCCACATGCAGTTCTGTTTCTTTCTTAAGAAATGGATGGCATAAATTCCTGACATATTTCTGGCAGCTGCAGCTCACCAATTGCTCTTCCTGGCTGTCATCCATTACTTTAACTCAGAATGGGAAAATTCCATCCATTAGGTTTAAAATTCCTGTCTATATTTTTCAATCTATCAAAAGAGAGTCCTGGCTTTTCATCGCCTCTTCTAATTTCTCCTTTCAGGTTTAGCATCTGTTTTCCATTCACCTTCTGTGAAGGACCTTGAGGTGTATTTTATACTGCATATGTCAATGTCCTGCCCTCACCTATTATCTTTTTATTATCTAGATTTTACTTTAATATTCATTTACAGAATATAGGAATCACGGATGACTGGCAAAGCCACCATTTATTGGCCTTTCCTGTGTGCCCTGGTAAAATCTTAAACATTTGTTGTACAATTCTAAATCAGATTGTCAATCCACTTTTAATATTTGAAGTATATTTGACAAGTGCTGGGATTTACTGCACCCTGTTCTAGGTAGAAGATGTCTGAATTAATAATTTCCATTGACTAAACTCTGCTGGATCTTGGCCAATTACAGTGGACTGTTTTAAGAATTTGTGTTAAGAATTTTTTTTTATTGTCTGCTGTCTTTGGTGCGTGTACTGACTTGCTTGTATGTTTTGAAAATATGAGTTACAGCTGGGACCCTTGTCTCTATGAATCCTTAGAGACTCTTACATCTGTGTATGCAGCACTCGTCTCATTAAAATACAATACAATTATGCTTACTTTGTAATTTGATGTAGCACAATTTAAGCTGGTCTTATGTTTCCCTTGTCCTCAATATATTTTCTGTTATAATTCCAAGATGATCACAATAGAGCAGTGATTGCTGTTTCAGAATCTGCTGTGGTTTGGTAAGAAAGTGTGTGCTGGTATTTAAAATGTAAAATCAGTGAGCTGTTGTTAGTATTACACCGGATTATTCCATGTTGGAAGAACGTGTGACCATGTTACAGTACTTCCAACTCCTTTTGACTTTGGTAGTGGAGTAGGCTAAATATTTCAGTGTGTATTGCTGGCAGGAATTCTGGCTTTATCAGCGCACATTTTGGAAAGTTACAGATGTGTGTCCACAGTTACCTGATAGTGACTGCTGATCTGAGTCAACTAATACAGTGTTTTGAATCTTTCACTTGAACTCAGGTCAGAATTTTGGAGTAAATGTAATGGTGAAGCTATCAGTGCTCATCAGTAATACAGCATAAATCAGACAGCAATGTGCAACTGCAAATGTCCAGATAAATGTGAATAAATGTGCTCATTGGTTATGAAGCTGTGTTGAAAGGACAAAAAGTTGTTGTAATATATCAGAACTAAGCACTGAAGCATTTCAGTGTAAGCTAATTTTAGATGGTGTTTAGCAGAATTTATTACTCTCAATCCATTCCTCTGGTACTGAAAGTTAAATTTGAAAGTATGGAATCTCATTTCTTTAGCTTTCAATTATTGTTAGAGGTTTGAAACATTAAAAAAAAGTAACTAATTTGTTAACCTTTTATCAATCTCCTCTTCCTTTTCTTTTGTTTCAACTTTAGTGTTTTGATTTGGTGCAACTTGTACTTCATGATTCATAATAATGATTCTTTCAGACTGTTTGGTTGGAAAGATATAGAGTTGCTTGGCTTGTCTATACAGGTTGAAGGTACTTTGCAGAATGCACTGTACTAAAACTGTTTCCAAAGACGGCAACATTTTGTGTTTTAATGGCAGTATAAAGACAGATTGTGTTGCTGGTTCATTGCTGACCACATAAACTCAATTTGCTATCTACAATTGCTGAGATGTTCATGAGCATTTTGAAAATATATCTGATGAAATGATCACCAACAGTATCACACAATTAGTGTGGGCAGATCATCTGTGATAAAATCATTGGCTTTTGAATTTTTCTTCTTGTGTCATTCAGAAATAACACAGTGCTATATTGGATCTTTGTGAAGTTTCTTTTTAGAAAGTGTTATCCTTTTTAATGTCTGTATTTCTTATAATCTATCAGAATATCACAGTGAAGAAGGTATGAAATGACATTTTAAAATGCACAAAATTCTGCTGGTGGCCCTTCAGTGGTGTGTTAATTGGATGCACGTGGCAAAACAGCACTGAACCACATCACATCTTAGAAGAGTGATGCAGACTGTAAGGCTTTTGCTTCTATCTCAATCATACCACTACTATGGGCTAGACCCCTCCTCCCCCCAAACGTATGTAATGGAGATGGCTTAGACCCTAATATTAGTACTTTTTTAAAAGGCACGTTCAAGGCACTGTGTTCCACATATGATTTGATTGATACACTGCTCAGCTTTAAACAAAACTTTGTCCTTGCGACACAGTTAAAATACAACAAAAAGAAGAATTGGCATAACTTTGTTCTATTGAAATTCTTAACAAAATAATGCATTATTTAACTACGAATCATCAATTATTCCAATGTAGTCAGCATTCCCTAAAAACCCACCCCTTCAGTAAAAATGCAATTCAGCAAAATAGTTTCACAGTTATTACTGTCATGTGTGGCCTCTTTCCAGTCCAGATAAAAGAATCAATCTGACCCTTTTGATTTTTAAGAGGAAACCTTGTTGTTGGTGGAAGACTTGCCTCTAGCAGCAGAGAACTCAATCTTTCAGCTTAGCAGCCAGCAAATGCCGACTCAACTAAGTGAAAGCAAAAACTAAAGCCTTTCCTGGGTCTGTGAGAGCTCTGACCCTGAATGCTCATGATTCTTTTGTCTTAATAAAAAAAATGACCAAAGCTGTTTACCACTACCTGTCTGAAGGCGATGTTTTGGCACCACTGTAACAACACCCCCTCTGCAAGAGAAACAGGACAGTACACATCTCTTAGACACATAGTATCGTTATACCACCACTTAGGAATTTTAAAAAAGTATTTATATGTGAATCATATAGTTGATCCTGCATTGACACTGCTCATGTTCATCTACGGCTGAATCCACACTGATATAAGATATTTTCAATTGAATAAACTTGACAATATTTGATTTTTGGATTCCTTCCAAGATATTGAGGGATGGATGTCACCTATTAATACAAATCACATCTCTAGCAAAGATGTACATACTTCCTTTTGTCACCTTTCACAGAAACCAAAATGACTAATGAAATAGCTGTTTAACTAGTTCATAAACACTGTTGTAGGCATTTTCTGAAGTGCACAGTTGTGCATTTTTAGAACATTCTGATACATCATTTTCACTCACGGAATTGTTACACACGCATTTATTTCACCTTTGTCTATCTAGTTGATGATGTGGGAGAAACATTAACAAAATGATTATGGAAGCATGATTGATTTTATAAGACACATTTTATAAGATTATGTTCCAGAAAAGCTCATTGAATATTCCTGAAACTTTGTGTAATCTGCTTAACTATCTGAATGCAGACTGTGCAGCAGCCTTTAATGTGAACTGATAATCGTTACAAGTAACTAGGAGAATGTTACAGTTGAACAAGTTGAAACCTTACCAAGGATTATGAGTAGCTTTTTGAATGAAGTGCTTATTCTGTTTTAAATACGTAGACTTACAACTTTTGACAGTTTGCTCGTGCATGACCTTAATGAAAAATGTCTTGCTCACAATATACACAGTAATTGTTTTTGACTGTAATGGAGAGGGAGTGATGACAGGATTCTTGCTAACTAGGTAACTTCTGACACATGCTTTATTAAAGAGATTTGCAAAAATAGTACAACATGTGGCATGTTCTAGGATCTTAGAGTTATGCAGCCTAGAAACATAACCTTTGGTCCAACTCGTCCATGCTGGTCAGACATCCTAAACTCGATCTAGTCCCATTTACCATATCCCTCTAAACCCTTCCTATTCACGTACCCATCCAGATGTCTTTTAAATATTGTAATTGTACCCACCTCCACCACTTCCTGTGGCAGTACATGCCATGCATGCAATACCGTCTGAGGAAAACGTTACCCCTTGGGTTACTCTTAGATCGTTCCCCTCTCACCTATACCCTCTATGTTTTAGATTCTCCTGCACGGTGATAAAGATGTTGGCTATTCATCCTATCTATGCCACAGTATTTTGCTTTCCTTAATACCACATCATTTGTGGTATATTCAAGGCTATGATAGATTGCTGATCCCTCAAGGAATTAAGGGATAATGCGAAGGTGATGGTAAAATGAAGTCTAAACAGAAGACTACTCATGCCTCCACTTGTATTTACGGGACTGATTCCTGGGATGGCAGGAGTGGCATATGAAGAGAGACTGGATCAGTTAGGACTATATTCACTGTTATTTAGAAGAATGAAGTAGGGTCTTGTAGAAACCTATAAAATTCTAATAGGACTAGATAGGACAAACACAGGAAGAATGCTCCGTTTTCAAGTTACGTCCACAGTTTCTTCAGATTGAAGCCTAAATCTCCACAATGACAGAGAGCCTCTTTATTGCTGTGAAAAACTTGCCAGAGGCTGCTGTAGGCATGGCTGCGGGTGGCCAGTATCCATGGAGATGCCCTGAAATGTTGGTAACCCGTACCCAACACTGAGGGCCTTTGAAGCATGAGATGAGATGAAATCACCAGGCACCCGCACAAACTTTCTTGTCAAGAAATTTCCATATCTAGCTTCTTTGGTGTGCTTGGCAAGATAGAAGATTGAATATTAATTCAACACGTTGTGCCATTAATAAGATATTTAATGAGCTATAATCCCTCGTGATTATCAATATTATCATGATGTAAGGAGAAATTCACTTTGCCATTCGACAGATTTATAATAGATGCAGCAAGTTGCTCCGATGTTGGGATTGGCCTCACCAGTCATCTTGTATGATTTTGAGACAAATTTTATCAAAGCCCATGCCATTCTGCTCAAGGTCTCCTAATGACTGATGTTAAACTAACTGGCTGATAGTTGCCAGTTTGTTGTTGTCTTCCATTTTTGAATAAGGGTGTTATGTTAGCAGTTTTCTAATCTTTTAGGTCTTTTTCAGAAATTAAGGATTCTCAGAAGATTACTATCAGTGCATCAATAATCTCTGAGGCTATTTCCTTTAATATCTGAGGATACAACTCTCAGCTACACAGGAAATATCAGCCTTTACCCCATAAGTTTCCCAAGAACTTTTTCTCGAGAAACAGTTTTCTATTTATTTCCTCCCATCTTTTTAAGAACATGAACACATAAGAACTAGAAGCAGGAGAAGACAATTCAGCCCCTCATTCCTGTCCTGCCATTCAATACATTCATGGCTGATCTCATGTCGATCTCATCTTCACTTTCCTGCCAGCTCACCATAACCCTTCCACCTGTTAATAATTTTTAAAAATCTGTCTACCTTCACCTTAAGTTTTCTTAATGTCCCAGCATCTACTGCACTTTGGGGTAATGATTTCCAAAGATTCGTGACTATCTGAATGGTATAATTTCACCTCATCTCTGTTTTCCATCTGCTAAAGCTATGACATTTTATCACCTGATGTAGCATTTTTGGAATGCTATTAAAACCCCTTCCCGTGTAGACTAATGCAAAGTACTTAGTTAACTCCCAAGGGTGTTAAGAATGGACAATAAATGCTGGCCTAGCAAGCGACACCCTCATCCATGAATGAATAATTGAAAAAAATCATTACTGTAAAATGTGAACAGTTCTGGTACCAACACTGACCCCTGCGGAACTCCCCTAGTCACTAACTGCCATCCTGGAAAAGACTCCTTTATCCCCACTCGCTGCTTTCTGTCAGTCAGCCAATCCCTATCCAAGCCAGTACCTTACCCCTAATACCATGGGTTCTTGTCTTATTTTGCAATCTCCCGTGCAGCACCCTGTCAAAGTCTTTCTGGAAATCCAAATAGATCACATCCACTGCTTTCCTTTGTCTAACTTTCTTGTTACATCTTCAAAGAATTCGAACAGATTTGTCCGGCATGATCTCTCCTTAACAAACCTATTTGCCATGTACCTCTAAGTACCCCACAATTTTATTCTTAATAATATGTTCCAAAATCTTTATGATGACTGAGGTCAGGATAACCGTCCTATAATTTCTGCTTCCATCCTTCATTAAACAGAGCTGATACATTAGCCATTATCCAGTCTTCTGGGATCCTCCCTGACTCCAGTAATTCCTGAAAGATCACCACCATAGCCTCCACTGCAGAAAGCCACAGCGCAGAGGGATTTGGGAATCTTTGTACATAAGTCACCTAAATGTCCAACTTCAACGGCAATAGGGAATGGAAAAAGAATGTTAGTGTTTATTTTAAAGGGAATGGTAAATATAAATAAGCAAATAAGGTAAATTGCTAAAACTATACAGGATGCTAATAATGCAGATGGAATACTCTAAGCAGTTTTACTCCACTTTTCTAAGGATATCTATACTGGCATTGAGGCAGTCCAGAGAAGGTTCATTGAGTTGATCCAGTTTTATAGAGACATTTTCTTATAAGGATGGGTTGAGCAATTTGAGCCTTTATTGATTTGAGTCTATAATTATAAGAGGACACCAAGCAAAACATAGAAGATTCTTCAGAGGTTTGACAGGATAGATGTGGAAGGGTTGTTTCCCTTTCATGTGAGAGTCTAGGACTAGGGGACATAGTCTCCAAGTAAGGAGCTACCCTTTTAAGGAGGAATTTCTTTTCTCTGCTGCTTAATCTGTGGAACTCATTATCTCAGAGGGTTGTTGAGGCTGGGTCATTAAGTATAGTCAAGGCTCAGACAAAGCGATCTCTAGATAAGGGAATCAAGGGTTATGGGGAAAGGGCAAGAAAGTGAAATTGAGGATTATAGGATTGATCTTATTGGATGGTGGAGCAGACTTGATTGATTGAATGGTTTATTTCTGCCCATATGTCTTATGTGGACTTACGATCTTCAGTATAGTATTGAGAAAATGCTGAACTGTTGGAGGTGCTGTCATACTGATGAGGCATTAAACCACTGTGTCATTGCCTTTTCTAACAGTATTGCATTGAAGATGAGTGAGGGAGATCCTGAATGAACAGGATTGTGGAGTTGAGAGTGCCTTTCAGGTTCTTTCAAGGATTCTAAACTAGCCTTCAATATTTGGAGAGCAGAAATGGCTGTTTGTAAAATCTGCCAGATGGGGAGTGATACCTGCCTGAAAAAAAAAGACCTTCTACAAAGACTTTGCAAAACCAGTAAACTATGAGATTCACTTGAACAAAGGATTCCCACCTTTACTTTACTCCTTCGAGTTAAAGTCTGTCTAAGCGAGTGGGTTTTGAAAATGGACCATACTTTTCATTTATAAATGGTTTCCGACTGGGTGTCCTCTTTCATTAAACACAGATAATTGACAATGCAGATACAGCAATTAATTAAGAGGGTGAATAGAATGTTGATCTTTATTTCGGGATAAGTAGGGAACTCTTACTGTAACAATAGGGTATCGGTGAGACTGTACTGAGAGTATTGTGTAGAGATTTGGTCTCTTTGTTTAAGAAGGGTTTTACTTGCATTGGATACAATTCAGAGGAACTTAACTAGATTGATTTGTTGGATGAAGGATTTCTTTTATAAGGAAAAGTTGAGCTCATGCACTAATACTCAGTGAAGTTTAGGAAAATGAGAGGTAATCTAATTGAAACATCTTTGATACTGATGATCTGATGAAAGTGATTGACTTGGATTGTTGGCTCCTTTTCACTTTCTGGGTGCTGCCTGAACTGCTGAATCTTTCCAGTTTATGTTTTGTTCTTGTTTCGGATTTCCAGCATCTGCAGTATTTTGCTTTTGTATAATTCTGAGTGCTGCTGATAGGATAGATGCTGAGGGGTGCCCATAGCCAAGGACATAATTTATGAAAAAAAATGGGTCTTCCAACTGGATTGAGAGGAGAAATGCTTTTCTTCAGGAGGTCATTAATCTTTGGAATTCTTTTCCACAGAGTGTGATCTGGGTCATTGAATATATCAAAGACTAATTAGACTGATTTTCCATCAACAAGGTTATGGATAAAAAGTGAAGTTGAGGCTACAGCATGATTTCAGTAAATAGTGGAACAAGCTCAAGGGGTCAACACCTGTTCCTGTTTCTTGGTCCTTACTTCCTGAAGAAACAATTGCTCAGAGTAATTATTTTTAGCTATTAATTTTGTTCTTTGCTTGGTTACAATAATATTTGTACACATGTGGTTAACTATTTAATTTTATATATCAGTCTGTATATTTGGAAATGTTTCCATTGTGTGACAGTTATCCATACTGGCAGCAGCATTCTTAGAAAACCTTTTGTTGGGTCTTCAATTTGCTAAGCTTTATGAAAAACAGATGGCAGAACTTCCCTGGAGAATTATAAGAAGTGAAACACAATGTCTAGCAATTGCCGTTTGCGGATAGAGACCCAGTACACAGTGTAATATGAATAGTTTATTAGGGTTCAGTGTTCTCAGCCAGTCAAAACAGTTGTAAACCTTGATACAAACATGATAGATAGTTTCTACTGGAGTCAATTTGAAATGTTAACTCCAAGTATTTGCTTCAAGATCTTGGTTTGAGGAATTTCCATGGTTACCTTTTGAAGATTTGAGACTTTTTTTTAGTTGTTAAGTGTAATTAAATTGAATAGGGTTCGTCATGAGTAAAGTAATAAAGTCTACAAAAGGAACAGTTTGATGAGCTGATGTTGTGCTGACCTTTTATCCAACTCTAAGATCAAACTAATTGACATACCCTTCAATTTTCTATCATCCATATGCCCTATCCAAGAGTCGCTTAAATGTCTAATGTATCTGACCCGACTATCATTACTGGCATTGCATTCCACACATCATCACTCTGTGTAAAGAACCTACCTCTGACATCTCCCCTAAACCTTCCTCAAATCACCTTTAAAATTATGCCCCCTTGTGATAGCTATTTCTGTCCTGGGAAAAGGTGTCTGACTATTCGCTCTATCTATGCCTCTCATCACCTTGTACACCTCTATCAAGTCGCATCTCACCCTTCTTCACTTCAATGACAAAAGTCCTAGCTCCCTCAATCTTTCTTCATAAGACATGCCCTATAGTCCAGGCAGTATCCTGGTAAATTTCTTCTGTACCCTCTCGAAAGCTTTCACATTCCTCTTATAATGAGATGACCAGAACTGAACACAATATCCCGAGTGTGTATAACCAGGGCTCTATAGAGCTGTAGCATAACCTCATGGCTCTTAAACTCAATCCCCCAGCTAATAATAGCCAGCACACCATATGCTTTCTTAACAACCCTATCAACTTGGGTGGCAACCTTGAATGAACTATTGACATGGACCCCAAGATCCCTCTGTACCTCCACACTGCCAAGAATCCTGCCTTTAAACCTGTAATCTGCATTCAAATTGACCTTCCAAAATGAATCACTTCACACTTTTCCAGGATGAATTCCATCTGCCACTTACCAACCCAGTTCTGCATCCTGTCCGTGTCCCGTTGCAACCTACAACAGCCCTCTACACTATCCACCACTCCATCAACCTTCGTGTCATCAGCAAACTTGCTAACCCACCCTTCCACTTCTTCATTCAAGTCATTTATAAAAATCACAAAGAGCAGAAGTCCTAGAGCCGATCCCTGCGGCACACCATTGTCACTAGGCTGAATACTATCCATCTACCAACACCTTCTGTCTTCTATGGGCCAGCTAATTCCGTTTCCAGACAGCCAGATTTCCCTGTATTCCATGCCACTTTACTTTCTGAATGAGCCTATTTTGGGGAACCTTATCAAACCTTTATTAAAATCCACGTACGCAACATCCATTGCTCTACCTTCAGCAATGTGTTTTGTCACATCCACAAAGAATTCACTAAGGCTTGTGAGATATGACTTGCCCCTCACAAAGCCATGCTGACTATCTCTAATCAAACTATGGTTTTCCAAGTAATCATAACCTGTGTCTCAGAATCCTCTCCAATAATTTGCTTACTACAGACGTAACACTGACTGGTCTATAATTCCCAGGATTCAAGGGAATAACATTTGCCACTCTCCAATCATCTGGCACCACTCCATTGGATAGTGAGGGATGGAAAGATCATTACCAAAGATGCAGCAATCTCTTCCCTCATTTCATAGTGTAGAAACAGACCATGTGACCCAACAAGTCACACCAACCCTCTGAAGAGTATCCCTCCCAGACTCATTCCCCTGCCTCTCTTACTCTACATTTACCCCAATTCACCTAACCTGCACATCTTTGGTCTGAGGACCCAGAGGAAACTTATGCAGACATAGGGAGAATGTGCAAACTCCACAGAGACAGTTTGCCCGAGGCTGGAATCAAACCCAGGATCCTGGTGCTGTGAGGCAGCAGTGCTAACCACTGAGCCAGTGTATAAGCTTGGATATATTCCTTCTGGCCCAGGGGACATATCTTTCCTTATGTTTTTTTCAAATTTTTCAGCACACCTTCCTTCTTAACATCAACCTATTCGAGTGTATCAACCTGTTTCACGCTGTCCTCGCAAACGACAAGGTCCCTCTCAATAGTGAATACTACAGCAAATTATTCATTTAAGGACATTCCCTGCTTCCTCTGACTCCAGGCACAGGCTCCCTGCACTATCCCTGATTGGCCCTACCCTCACTCTGGCCATCCTTTTGTTCCTCATAAATGAACAATGCCTTTGACACAGTTTTATTTATTTGTGCCAAGCAACCTCAGCAAGTTGTTCAGTTCAATAGTAGAATTTTTTCAGAGATCCAGACCTGAAACTGGCATGGAACTCCAAGTGGAACCCATTTTCTCCCTGAATAAGGTGAATATGTTTCCCTTCTCTCTGCTTATTGGCCACGGGGGCAGTCACAACCTGGAACCAAGAACATTCCAGTGTGAGAGTATTCTACCTGGCACAGTTTGATAAAGAATGCCTGAAAAGCAGGAGGAACAAGCTGACATCTGGTCTACAATCCCTATTATTAACTATTTAACCACCCCTCTAGTCCTTTTGATAGGGTTCTTTGCAGAATTTGTAGGCTAGAGTGTGCGTATATGTGTGAGAATATTTATGCTTTTGCTCAACATGCAAATCTTTAGTTGCATGCCACAAGTGACCTTAAAAGCCCGATAAGCCATTTGCTGTGCACATGTGATTACTTGCTCGAATTTGTTCCTAATACCATATTAAAGTCAAGAATAATGCATGCAGGTTACACGGACTGGGTGAGCCTTAAATTGAAGTGACAACCTGATGCAGCTCAGACAAAACCTAAAATGAATGTTCGACAGCAAAGGCAGCATGAGCTATGTATTCCCACCACAATGGACAAAATCATTGTTCTACTGCCCTCCCACATCCACCTGGGAATGGTGATGAACATTAAACAACTAATGGAAGAAAATTCCATGAAAGTTCACAATCTTCAATATAGCAGAACCTAGCCCAGTGAACACCATATAGAATCAAGAAATGACTGAAGGCATTGGATACATCAAAAGCTGTGGACACAGATTCCAACTCAGGTATAATGCTGAAGACTTGTGCTCTAAAATTAACCATACCTTCAGTCAAGTTTCTCCAAATAGCTGCAACACTGGCATATACGTCCTTATGACCTGACCCACCTGTCAATCTTGCTTCCCACCTATCCACTCCACCCTCCTCTCTGACCTATTACCATTACCCTCACCTCCATCCACCTCTTGCACTCTCAGCTACCTTCTCCTCATCTCCAACCCCCTCCCATTTGTCTCTCCACCCTCAAGGCTCCCAGCCTCATTCCTAATGAAGGGCTCCAGTCTGAAACGTTGATTCTCCTGCACCTCGGATGCTGCCTGACCTGCTGTGCTTTTTCAGCACCACACTCTATAAGCTGCTTTCAGCACAACCAACTCATTTTCAGTTACTTATAGCCCCCACTTAACAGCTCCTCTTCCTCCTTGGTTTACTACCATCTATCATCATGCCAAACTGTCTTTCTCTGTTTTTCTCTCTGGATTCCGCCTCCACCCATCCATATACTAGTTTGAAAACACCTCATCTCATCTGATTTCAGTAACTGAGCAGACTCAGGCCCAGTTAGTACTTGAATGGGAGACCGCCTGGGAATACCAGGTGCAATACACTTTATAATAGACCCTCTAGTGTCCCTACCCTGGACCAAGAGGCCCAGGTTCAAGTCCCACCTGCTCCAGATGTATATAATAACTTCTCTGAACAAGTTGATTGGAAAACTAAGTTAATTTTTTTCCAATCCCATTCTTTGATACCTGTTGTGGTTCTGCTCGCCGAGCTGTAAGTTTTTGCTGCAAACGTTTCGTTCCCTGGCTAGGGAACATCATCAGTGCGGTGGGAGCCTCATGTGAAGCGCTGCTTTGATGTTTCTTCCGGTATTTATATTGGTTTGTTCTTGCCACTTCCGGGTGTCAGTTTCAGCTGCAGTGATTTGTATCTGGGGTCCAGGTCGATGTGTCTGTTGATGGATGTTCTTGCCGTTTCCGGGTGTCAGTTTCAGCTGTAGTGGTTTGTATATGGTGTCCAGGTCAATGTGTCTATTGATGGAGTTTGGGGATGAATGCCATGCTTCTAGGAATTCTCTGGCTGTTCTCTGTCTGGCTTGTCCTATGATAGTGGTGTTTTCCCAGTCAAATTCATGTTGCTGGTTGTCTGAGTGTATGGCTACTAGAGATAGCTGGTCGTGTCGTTTTGTGGCTAGCTGATGTTCGTGGATGCGGATTGTTAGCTGTCTTCCTGTTTGTCCTATATAGTGTTTTGTGCAGTCCTTGCATGGTATTTTGTAAACTACGTTAGTTTGGCTCATGCTGGGTATTGGGTCCTTTGTTCTAGTGAGTTGTTGTCTGAGCGTGGATGTTGGCTTGTGTGCTGTTATGAGTCCTAAGGGTCGCAGTAGTCTGGCTGTCAGTTCTGATACACTCCTGACGTATGGTAGAGTGGCTAGTCCTTTTGGTTGTGGCATGTCCTCGTTCCGTGGTCTATCTCTTAGGCATCTGGTGATAAAGTTGCGTGGGTATCCGTTTTTGGTGAATACCTTGTATAGATGTTCCTCTTCCTCTTTTCGCAGTTCTGGTGTACTGCAGTGTGTTGTGGCCCTTTTGAATAGTGTCCTGATGCAGCTTCGTTTGTGTGTGTTGGGGTGGTTACTTTCATAGTTTAAGACTTGGTCTGTGTGTGTTGGTTTCCTGTGTACCCTTGTGGTGAATTCTCCGTTGGGTGTTCTCTCTACTAACACGTCTAGGAATGGGAGTTGGCTATCCTTTTCTTCTTCTCGTGTGAATCGGATTCCTGTGAGTGTGGCATTGATGATTCTGTGTGTTTTTTCTATATCTGTGTTTTTGATGATTACAAAGGTGTCATCAACATATCTGATCCAGAGTTTGGGTTGGATTTGTGATATGGCTGTATGTTCTAATCTTTGCATATGAGTCCCGAGATTGGTGATCCCATGGGTGTTCCGTTGATTTGTTCGTATATCTGATTGTTGAATGTAAAGTGTGTGGTGAGGCACAGGTCCAGTAGTTTAAGTATGCCGTCCTTGTTGATAGGTTCGGCCTCCTGTGTTCTGTTATGTATGTCCAGTAGGTTGGCTATTGTTTCTCTGGGCATTCATCCCCAAACTCCATCAATAGACACATCGACCTGGACCCCAGATACAAATCACTGCAGCTGAAACTGACACCCGGAAGCGGCAAGAACAAACCAATATAAATACCGGAAGAAACATCAAAGCAGCGCTTCACACGAGGCTCCCACCGCACTGATGATGTTCCCTAGCCAGGGAACGAAACGTTTGCAGCAAAAACTTACAGCTCGGCGTGCAGAACCACAACAACGGATACCCGAGCTACAAATCTTCAATCAGATTTTAAACTCTTTGATACCTGTGTATGTACCACCTTTTCTTAGCTACTATAAGTTCTGAAGAAGGGTAATCAAATCTTAGACACTAACTTTGCTTTCTTTGCATAGATCATGCTAGACTCTTTGAGTTTCTCCAGCAATTTCTGATTTTTGTTTCTGGTCCTTATTTTTATTCTCCATATCCTGACTTGCCGTTTTTTCACCGTTGCTGAATCAAAATTCTAAAACAGCCAAGCTTCAGATCATAGACAGTCATGTTTGAAAACAGTAGCCAACTGCCACTTTATACTAGAGATGGTATTATTTTCCTTTCATAATTATTGTAGAAGATGTTGTTAGACCTCTCCTGGAGTATTGCATACAGATTGGGCCCTACATTATAAGAAAGGTGTGAATGCACGTGCTGGAGAGAGTGCAGAAGTGATTTAAAAGCATGGTTCTAGGAATGAGAAATTTGTTATGAGGACAGATTAAAGCAATTGTTTACCAGGGAGAAGTATAAAAGCACACCATCTACTTTGTAGGATTCAAATACTGAATATGGAGTGAATTCATTGTGCTGTATTCCCTTAAAGTAATTTTACAATGTTGTCTTGCACAGAACATTGAACATAGAATGTTACAGTGCAGTACAGGCCATTCAGCATTTGATGTTGCACCAATCTGTGAAATTAATCTGATGTTCCAGTATTATCCATCTGTATTTCCAATGCCCATTTAAATGCCCTTAACATTGGTGAGTTTACTACTGTTGCAGGCAAACTGTTTCATGCCCCAACTACTCTGAGTAAACAATTTACCTTAATATTTGTCCTAAATCTATCACCCCTCAATTTAAAGCTATGTCCCCTCGTGCTAACCATCACCATCTGAGGAAAAAGGCTCTCGCTGTCCACCCTATCTAACCTCTGATTATCTTATATGTCTCGATTAAGTCACCTCTCAACATTCTTCTCTCCAATGAAAACAGCCTCAGTTCCCTCACCCTTTCCTAGTAAGACCTTCCTTCCATACCAGGCAACACCCTAGTGAATATGCTCTGAATCTTTCCAAAGCTTCCACATCCTTCCAATAATGTGGTGATCAGAACTGCACACAATACTCCAGGTGCGGCCACACCAGTGTCTTGTACAGCTGAAGCATGAACTCGTGGCTCCGAAACTCAATCCCCCTACCAATAAATGTCAACACACCATATGCCTTCTTAACAACCCAATCAACCTGGGTGGCAACTTTCAGGGATTTATGCACCTGGACACAGAGATCTCTCTGTTCATCTATACTGCCAAGAATTTTACTCAGTACTCTCATTCCTGTTATTTCTTCCAAAGTGAACTACCTCACACTTTTCCACATTAAACTCCATTTGCCACTTCTGCCCAGCTCTGCATATTATCTCTGTCCCTCTGTAACCCCTAACATCCTTCAGCACTATCCACAACTCTGCCTACCTTAGTGTCATCTGCAAATTTACTAACCCATCCTTCTATGCCCATCTACAGATCATTTATAAAAATGACAAACAGCAGTGGCCCCAAAACAGACTTTTGTGACACACCGCTGGTAACTGAGCTCCAGGATAAACATTTCCCATCAACCATAACCCTCTGTCTTCTTTCAGCTAGCCAATTTCTGATCCAAGCTGCTAAATCATCTTCAATCCCGAAACTCTGTATTTTGTGCAATAGCCTACTGTGTGGAACCTTCTCAAACACCTTGCTGAAGTCCATACCCACCACATCAATCTGTTTTGTCACCTTCTCAAAGAAAACAGTGTTGACACAATTCACAAAACCGTGTTGACTATCCCTAATCAAATTATTCCTTTCCAGATGATTATAAATCCTATCTCTTATAAACTTTTCCAACATCTTACCCACAACCGAAGTAAGGCTCACAGGTCTATAATTACCAGGGTTGTCCCGACTCCCGTTCTTAAACAAGAGAACAGCACTTGCAATCCTTTTGTCTTCTTCTGGCACTACTCCAGTTGACAGTGATGACATAAAGATCGAAGCCAAAGACTCTGCAATCTCCTCCCTGGCTTCCCAGAGAATTCGAGGATAAATCCCATCCGGCCCAGGGGTCTTGTCTATTTTCAGACCTTTCAAAATTCCTAAAACCTTCTCTTTGTCAACCTCAATCCATGTAATCCAGTAGCCTATATCTCCGTGTTCTCACTAACATTGCCCTTTTCCAATGTAAATACTGACAAAAAGTATTTGTTAAGTCCTAACTGTATGTCCTTAGATTCCACATAAAACTTCTCAGTACTATCTTTGATTGGCCCTAATCTTACTCTCGTCATTTTTTTATTCTTGGTATACCTCTAAAAGGCCTTAGGGTTTTCCTTGATCCTATGCTCCAACAACTCATGTCCCCTCCTGGCTCTTCTTAGCCCTCTCTTTAGATCTTTTCTGGCTAACTTATATAACCCTCAAGCCCCCTAAACTGCGCCTTCACACCTCATCCTGACATAACTTGCCTTGTTCCTCTTGACAAGATCTTCAACTGCTTTACTAAACCATGGCTCCCTCTCTTGACAACTACCTCCCTGCCTGATAGGTATATATTTATCAAGGACCCGCTGTAGCTGTTCCTTGAATAAGCTCCACAGTTCAAGTGTGCCCATCCCCTGCAGTTCCCTTCCCCATCTTATGCATCTTAAATCTTGCTTAATCGCATTATAATTGCCAGAACTTACAAGTTATGCTACACTGCTATATCAACTTCGAGAAACACATGTATGATTTAACTTAGTTAGTTCTTGTCCTTTCATCATAACTAACCATAAATTTCAGTAATTTCTTTGAACTTGATGAGGGTTGCTGAGACTGGCTCGAACAAAACCAACTCTTTTGAGTCTAGGAGAACAAACATTATATTCTTAGAATTGGACAGATTGGCCTTTTCGATCATACTATTGCTATGATACAAGCAAGTATTCATCACTCGATGGTTTTATCTAATGCCATTAAAGAAGTAGTTCTCAAGAGTTCAAGTTAAAAGAACTGTTATTGTTTTGGCACAAAAAAACCAATGAGATTTATGTATGCCAGGGGAATGTAGGGCAACAAAAATTGTATTCGTGTGATTTTCACTTTTTGTCTTTTCTTATTACTGAATCTTCAAATAATGCCACATGCATCACAGTGGGTGAGACCTTCAAAGTCTGGATGGTTGCTGCTGCTACTGTTAGTTCAAATGCAAGAGCACCATGGTGATAAGTTTTCATTCTGCTCATACAGCCCTAACCATTCAGTACCCGGCTACAGTTAGTAATACGTGTAACTCCACAGCTGAGATCTCCAGCTAAAACTCTTAATTGAATTCCCTTGGTATTTGATATAATGAATAATGTTCTGTAACATCAGACTCCTTCAGTTCCATTACTGTGTTTTTTCAGCCCTTTAGTTTCAAATGCAGATATAATTGTAAAGACAGAAAATTTCTTAGAAGTGTATATGGTTACATCAAAATTATAAAATGCACTGCTTGGCACAATTATCAGCGCTTGTACTTATAAAAAATTCATCATTACTGGTTTCCTGCAGTAATGAGATTATTTTATATTCAGTATCCTTTCTTCAGAAGAAAACAAACTTCACTTATATTGTGTGCCATGATAAGAGCTACTTCATAATTTGTAGATAAATTCACATCTGTTTGGTTCATATTACTTCATATTCTGATCAGTTTTCTTTCTCTGATACATTGCAAGCAGAAGCTTTTCATCCAAGATGAATTAACTTTACAAGTTCTTCAGTCCTTACAAGAGACAATGTGTAAATTATCAACGGAAAAACCAAGGATTTCTGTCTTTTGTTATCTTCAAGAAATGTTAAGTAATTCTTGCAATACAGCAGGCCCTGATGAGGGTGTGTTTGAGATGGGGGAGGGGCAGGAATATGACAGAAGGACCATATGCACAAAGACATAATGATATAACTGATAATCCTCTTTAATATTCATATGTGACACCCTCGTTATCGTTTTTTTTACTGTGACTCCATCTTCACATAGGTATTAATTTGTCACTGAAAACCTTAGCTTGGGCTTTACAGGTGAGTACAATTTTCCCTTATGTATGGAAGCAATATCTGTTTACCGATGTCTTAGTGGAAAATGACTGAGCTTCTCCAGCTGTTGGTAGTTTCCTACACTATTTGGACTTCTACCATCATTCAACTGTTAAAAAATTCTAGTTGGACTTATCTCTGTATAACTAAGAAAGAATTCTGAAATTCAGTGTTATTAAATTGCATTGATTTGTAGTTTTCAGAATTACATGTCTGTTGTCTGTCTACAGTATTTATATAGAAGTGCAATCAAATAAGGTTTTTAAGTGAAAGATAGTGATGTGGCCAGTGGTTTTTGCTGCATTTAACAAAAAACTGTAAGTGTTTCAATTAAACTGACGGTTTCATGAAGTTTTTTTTGTCTTCACTTTAATCTGTTTATCGCAGCACAACTTAAAAAAAACTCCATGTTATTTGCATTCTACTTTGAATTTGAGTGCAATAAGATCTTTTTCCACTAATTCCACTTATTAGCATAAATACTGCCTGTGTAATGTTTCTGCAACACACTGTCTGTAATTTATAGCCACTGAAATGTACTTTTATTTCTAGCCAGTATTTTATATTGAAAATGTGTTATTGCCACCTGGTGGCAAAACATAAAAGATTTTATGAGCTGTTAGCAGGTTTTGATCTTATTAAAGATGTAATGGAATATATCTATTTTGATGTGTAATTTTAAGGTTTTTGTTCAGTTTTGTCTTTCAGTTTTGATCTGCCAAACAATTGCAAACAGATCGACATTTATATGCGAACTTCATTCACCCTGCAGCATTGTTGTCAACACATCTATACACTCCTGACAGTAAGATATTTTTCATTTACTGTGTATGTGTGACCAGAACTAGTGCAAAAGTGGTTTTTTTCCACAATTGTGCTTTTTAGGCTGTGGACTAGGTTATGGGAATGCTGAACTTTGTGCGCTGAGACAATTGCTAGAACGTCTGTGCTCTCAAAAATCACCATATCGAATCAATTTGAGAGCTCTACCCTTGTAGCAAATAACTTTGCTGGTATTTTTCAATATTTCTAGTGTGGGGTCAGTATGGATTAGTTAAACCAAAGGATCTGTTTCCATGCTGTATGCTATGACATGAAATCACCTTTGAATCTATTTTTTTTCATCACCTCCTTATTCAGTTCTTTCCTGATGGAGTCACTTGTGTTGGGGTATGATTTCATTGATGCTGGTGACTCACTAATATTTGGGATAGTGAGTCTGGACACTGACTGTCAGCTGAGTACTTAATCATGTGGAAGGGATCATAGGTGAGTCTGAGCCTATGCTGACCATGTGAATTTCCAATAGGTATTGTTGGGTACAAATCATCTCTTATTTTCCTCTCTTTAAACTGGGCTGTATGTGGCTAATTTAACATTATCACCATTTGGTTGACCATCGATCAAATGTAGGACTTTCCTATAGCACATGATTAACTTTTTTGATGTACTCATGTACTGAACCAATGATAGAGTATGTGCATTCTGAGTAAATTCTGAGTAATGACAAGTGTTTGCATTAATCTATTTAATCCTAAGGAATTCCCTAAGAAGGGGCTAGCATATAACAATGGTAATGCACCTAGGCAAAGTGAGGATAATATCAGTGAAAACATAATTGTCTTTTATTTCTGTCAATTAAAACCCAGAGTTTGATACTTCATTTAGTTACTGTGCCATGTATTCTCCCCATAGTGGAGCCACTAAATCAGAATTTTACATGTTTTTATGGTGGAGGAAACTAATGCCATCCCAATAATAACAGGGAATGCAGAGGTTATAAAAAGGGAGGAACTCAGAACAATCATCATCACTAGGAAAAGGTACTCCGATTGAAGGCAAAGTCCCTAGGGTCTGATGGTGTATATACTAGGGTCCTGAAGAAAATGACAGTAGAGACAGTGGATCCACTGGCTATAACATTCCAAAATTCCCTGGATGTGTGAAAAGTTCCAGTGGATTGGAAAATGCAAATATAACAAATAATTCAAAAATGGAGACAGGCAAAACTAGTAAACTATAAACTAGTTAGTTTAACATCTGTCATTGGGAAATTGTTAGAATCCATTCCTAAGCAAGTAATAACAGGACATTTGGAAAGTCAAAATGAGGTTCATCAGTATTGTGGTATGAAGGGTAAATCACGTTTGACTTATTCACTGTCCTTCAAAGGTGAAACAAACAAAATTGATATTGGGGATCTTGTAACTGTAGTATATCTGGACTTCCAGAAGGGATTTTATGAAGTGCTGCACCAAAGGTTAATATACAAGATAAGATCATATGGGGTTAGGGCTAATATATTCGCTTGGATAGAATATTGGCTAACCAGTAGAAAACAGAGTCCTTTTCTGGTTGGCACGATGGACCTAGTGGGCTGCCACAAGGTTTAGCACTCAGACCCCAACTACTTATACTCTATATTAATGGTGTGGTTATAGGGATAGAAGGTACTATAGCCAAATTTGCAGGTGACACTATAATAGGTAGGAAAGTAAGCAATAAAGAAATAAGAAATTTGTTGTAGTTGTGGGTATGTTTGCCAAGCTGGGAAGTTGATTTGCAGATGTTTCGTCCCCTGTCAAGCATCTTCAGTGCTTATCGGGCAAGCCCTTCATCAGGAATGAGGCTGGGAGCCTCAGGGTGGAGAGATGAATGGAAAGGGGGGGGGGGGGTGGTTGGAGCTGGGGGCAGGATACTCCAAGTAGAGTCTCATATATAGATTCAAATCCTTATGGATATTAATTGTAGCATATTTCTAGGAATCCTCAACTAACCACAATTGCAAGTATGTATGGCTCATGTCCAGCTTTGTGAATAACAGCCCACCTGCCAGTTTTGTGTATACATCCTTTTTGCGAGAGATTAGATATTTATCCAACTTCGATAAATGGTTTATATTTGTTTAAAACCCCCACACAGGTGAACCGACCTGTCAGGCTTCATATTCGGTATGACCAATGCTGGCCGTTCCACAAACACGACGGTCCTTCACTTTCCAGCCTTCTGATTTCTGCCACTGCATTTGCTGTAAGGCAAATGGCATTAGGCAAGTGTTGCAGAATCGTGGAAGTGCTTCCTGGTCGACATGCAAGGAAGCCTTGGCTCCTTTGATAGTCCCTAGACCATCCTGAAAAACTTTCAGGTATTAATTAGGACTTCACACAGCCAGCCATTTTCTAACTGAAGAATATTGAGCCAATCAAGGAGAATTTTTCTCAACCAGTTTTGCCCCATCAAGCTTAGGCCTGAGCCTTTTACTATAATCAGTGGTAATCGAACCATCTGCTTTTCATACGGGACCCGAATCAAAGTTGTACCCTTAGTCTGTAAAGGTTCCTCAGTATAGATTCTCAGTCTTACCAAGTTCTTGCACAAATGTAAGGGTTGGAGTCCAGAGCAAAGTTTCTTAAAGACTGCTTTTGCAACGGCTGCATATAGGTTTTGGCTTCCATTAGAACCGAGTGACCATTTAACCAGATGTTTATTTTGATTGGCTCTGATTTGGATGTTGCTAAGCAATTTAACTGATGTAGATAGACTTTTCAGGGTGTGCACACTCTTGGATCACAATCTATGAGTTCTCTTACTCAATCTAGTGGGACACATAAGTCCTGATGAACGGCTTATGCCCAAAACGTCAATTTTCCTGCTCCTCGAATGCTGCCTGATTGGCTGTGCTTTTCCAGCACCACACTTTCAACTTTTGCTGTCTTGAGTCTGCATACCAGCAGCAATTATAATGGCTTGCCGGCCTGAATCCTGAAGAAAATGTTAACCATTTAGCCAAGGCTTCACTTTGTTTGGTGTTTTGTTGTGGTCTGACCTAGCGTCCCTCTGTCCAGGAAATGTCCTGACTGAGGCTAAGCAATTGCCTTCACTCAAATGATCATAGAATCATGCAGCACATAAACAGACCCTTCAGTTCAATCAGTCAATGCTGAACATAATCCCAAAATAAACTAATCCCACCTGCCTGCCCTGGCCCATATCTCTTCAAACGTTTTCTATTCATGTACTTATTCAGATGTCTTTTAAACATTGTAACTGTGCCCACATCCTCCACTTCCTTAGGAAGTTCATTGCACATGCAAACCATTCTCTGTGTAAACAATGTGCCCCCATGGTCTTTTTTTTATATTGTTCTCTTCTCACCTTAAAAATATGCCTCCTAATCTTGAAATCCCCCATCCTGAGGAAAAGACAGCTACCACTAACCCTATCTATGCCCCTCATGATTTTATAACATTCTATACCATCAGTTCTCAACCTCCTAAACTCCAGTGAAAAAGGTCTCAGCCTGTCTTCATAAATCAAACCTTCCATATTCAGCAACATTCTGGTAAATCTCTTCTAAACCCTATCCAGCGTAATGATCTCCTTCCTATAACTGGTGTTCTGCACGCTCAGTCCAGCTGGCGAGGGTGTCCACATATCGGAATCCCCTGCAACTCATATGCTCCACAATGCCACACCTTCCAGTTGTAGTGCCTTCAGCTGGGAGGCGCTTTTGCATGGTTATGTCATTAATCTCGCATACCAAATGGCCTCATGAAGCTAAAGTAAAGTCACATGTGCCTGCCAGTCATCTTAATCTAGTCAAAAATCCCAGTAAGGATTCCCCTGGTTCTCAAATTGTCAAGTAAAACTGAGAGTATCTCAGAAGTAGATGGGTCTTGGAGTCATAATATTCCTAAATTAAATCCATCAATTCTTGAAAGGTTTTAGTATCTGTTGCCTCCGGAAAGTTAGGCTCATAGTAACTGAAAAACTTACAAGCTCACATATTGTCAGGAGAATTACTCATTGCTTTTTATCTGCCCAATGTCATTTGCTTGGAAAAAATAATGTATTCTTTTCACATACTGGGCCCAGTCTTCGATGGCAAGATTGAACAAGTCAAGCTTCCCAAATAACAGTATGATGCCAGAAATGCTTACCCCCACTCAAAGATGACTATTGCAAGTGAATTTCTTCAGGACCTTGCTTTTCTCTCGTCGCCAAGTCACCCTTTATTTACATGAGGCGAGTCGGTAAAACTGATTTAGCTCCCTCAGAGTTAGCTGTCCGAGTGAACAGGATATCTGCTGCTCCTGTTTACATCCATCAGCCGGGCCTCCCTGACTGGGCCAGATTAACAGCCCTAATCAGGGAACTCATATTCTGTGGACCACCTGCTGACCCCATTATAATTAATATGGTGGCTGCTCTCCATGTTAGAATCTGTGGGAGATACAAGAAAATATCATGAGAACCAAACTTAGACTGCAGAAGTGTCTGTGGTGCTGAAGCTTCATTATGCAGTTGAGTCTTTTGGTGTCAGAAGGGAAGGAATGCATGATATTCTTTTCCTCAACAGACCGCAAAAACTTTTTGCCCTCTTTCGGAATGTTAATTGCTCCTTTTCTGACTAGCACTTCCATGCCATCCTTGTGATATCCAAATCTCACCTTCATGACAGTCATACTCTGGAGATTGAGCTTTCTTCCTATTGTCAGGTCTCTTCTCTCACATTGTTAGCCCTTTTCTCCAGCAAAGAAAAGAACAGAGAGATATGTTGAATAGTTGTCAATATAACTAGGGCAGGGGCTATTCTGACAGGTCAGTAAGTGCCCTGGGCATGCATTCCTGATAAGGTCAGGAGCAGTGGGCACCATCAGTTTCCTCAGCTGGAGACTCTGCTGCAGGTTGAATACTCAGAGGCCTGTCGTGAAGGCCTGACATTGTACTAACCTTCCCAGAGTGAAGACAATCAGTGAACCCTTTCCCGCACTGGACTCCGTTCCTATGGAGCTCAGTTTTGCTGTTGGTGGTCTCAGCCAATGCAGCCGTAGCAGCTTAGAAACATAAAGCACAGAACAATACAGTACAGGAACAGGCCCTTCGGCCCATATGTCTGCACAATCCAAACAATCGCATCTGTCTGTACATGGTCCATATTCCTCTATTCCCTGCTTATTCGTGTGTTTATCTAAATGCCTGTTAAACATTGCTATTGTATCTGCTTGTACAATCTCCCCGGCAATGTGTTTCAGCATCATAGTCATAGTCACAGTTCTATAGCACTGAAAAAGGCCCTTTGGCCCATTGAGTCTGTGCTGGTCAAAATAAAACACCTAACTATTTGAATCGTATTTTCCAGCATTTGCCCCGTAACCGTGAATGTTTTGGCAATGCAAGTGCACATCAACGTACTTCCTAAATGTTCTGAGGGTTTCTGTCTCCATTACACTTATAGGCAGTGAGTTCCAGATTCCACCACCTTCCATCCCTCCTCTCCAACAGGAGTTATGGAAGGACCTCAATATTGGCTTCAGATAACTTAGGGGTTGGCCCCCTGCCTATCTTCCTCAATTCCTGGTGCTTGCATGTCCTCCAGAAAATAGCACTCACAGTAGCATTGCTGTAATGTATTTAGAAAGGGCCCTACTACTTCAATCCTGCTTCTATTCCCATACAAGCAGCCTCTGATTGGCTGGAGGGCTGGATGGCCAATTTGCAGCCCTCCTTTGGAAAACAGTAAACTGCAAATGTCCACCACCTCCTCTCCGCACTCCCCAAAATGATGCTGTTGTGTGTTTCCTGACCCCAGCAGGCAAGTGCTTCCCAGAGGATGGTGAACCCTTGGAATTGGAATTTTTTTGTTGACCTCAGAGAGCTGTGGAATTTGAGTTTATTGCCTGCATTCAAAACTAGTCACAATTTTAACTTACAAGGACATTCAAGATTAGAAAGTCCTGCCGTGATATACTGAATGCGATCAAGCTTTGCTCCTGTTTCTTGAATGTTAGGTTTGAAATTCATGAAAGCAATAATAATTTCATTAGTTACTTACATGTTGAATTAATTGGTGAGAGAAAAGGTTAAGAGCAAAAACAGCTCCAGGAATAACTACATGCTTCCCTTTTAATAGCTCACCAGCTGGGTGCAAACACTTTCCAGGACTCATCAAACTTTCCATTCTGCAGTTGCTTTAATTCCAAAGGTTCTTTTCAGATTTTATTTTAATCACCATCCTCTTGCAGAAATCTAAACTTCATTTGCTTACAAAGAAAGTACAACTTTATCGTATTCATCTTTCTGTTGGTATAGATGTTATTTACATTAGTTTTTACCTCACAAATCAGGAAAGATGGAAAATTACTGTTGCATTGGTGATGTCATTGGAGTAAAAGTGTGAAATAATAATGCTGAAACAGTGAGAGATTAGGAATTAAGAAGGAATTGACAGGTATATAGAGAAAACATTTTTCCACTGACTCAGAATTGCAGGAAAAGGGATTGTAAACTTGAAAAGTAAACACTGATTTGAAGACAGGAAATAATAAACACTTCTCCGTGAAAAAGGTGGGAGATATGTGGAACTCTTACCCTTAAACAAAAGAACAGATTTGTGTTCAATAAGTAATTATAAATCTCTGATTGTTATGAGATTGGTGTTAGTCGTAAGTATTAGGAGATGTGAAGCCATGGCAGGCAGTGAGAATTATGATCGAAATCATCTATGATCTTCAGAAATTTACAAGTTACTTTCAGACAGCCAATGGACCTGTAACTCAGAGGATATCATGCAGTTAGTGGTGTGCATGTACGCTGGTCTGTCAGTCTGCCTACACTGTAGTTTTATAGGTGGCACAGGAGGTATTGCTGATCTACCAGCCCATGGTCCTTTAAGTCAGCAATAAATGCCCAATGAAGAGCCAAATCCCACCTTTGCTTACAAATCAAAGGATGACAAGAGAGATCTCTGCACAACATGTAGTCAAACAGGTCTGTCTTGTTGGTTGCCAGATAGTGAAAAAGATATTGGACATGTTGGGGGTGGTTGGGAGGTGAGGCTGGTCTTTCTCCTGTGCCAATTGGACCAATTTCCCATAGTAACTCCACTGCCTCATGTCCTTTCTGGTCTGTGCCCCATCCATATAGCTGGTCTTGCTAACATGGTTGCAATCACCTTCCTGATTGACCTTGGTTTGGGATTGTTGATAATTCCTCAACCTGTCTGGCCTCCTGCAATACCAGCAATAACCACCAAACAAACATGGTGCAGAACTGACAGCTTGTAATTGGCTGATAGTCCTATGAGGCAGGACTTTCTCATGGATGGAATGCCTACTTCGTACTGATCAACAGACTATTGTCCAAAAAAATTAAGCAAGCAGGTTGAGTAGAGATGGTATTGCACTGGACGATTACACAACGGTGTGGGGAGCCAACCGTCAGTCATCAGACCATTAAATGATAGAATAAACTCAGGGACTGATTGGCCTATTGCTGTTTTTGTGTCACTGTGTTCAAATCCCACTATGCCATTTCGAGAGTTCAAATTAAGTACTTTGGAAATCTAATCTGGGAAATATAAAATCAGTACCAGTGAGAGTGACCATAAAGCTATCAGATTGTTCTAAAAACTGCCTGGTTCATTAGTGGACTTTAGAGAAAGAAACATGTTGTCCTTAGTCTGACTGCTTTGTATAGAACTCCATATACCAAAATTACTCTTTGAGTAGATCTTCCAACTGTCCTGTAGCAAATTATCTAGCAAGAAGCTTAGTTGTTTCACGCCATTACTGATGGTTTAAGTAGGGCAACAAACACTTTGTAGAATATAATACAATTATACAATGCAATTCAATACAGCACAGGAATAGGCCCTTTGGCCCATCAAGCCTGCACTGATTCTATTCCTCATTTAGACCCGCTACTTATTGCCCGTGTGCTATTTCTGTTTCTCTGCCTTCCATTCATGTGACTATCAAGATACACCTTAAACATCAGCAACATTTTGGCTTCCACTACCACCACCGGCAGTGCATTCCAGGCATCCACCACCATTTGTGTAAAAACAATTTCCCCACACTTCTTCTCTAAACTTTCCCCTTCTGACCTTGAACTTGTGCCCTCTTATAGTTGAACTTTCCACCTCGGGAAAAAGCCTCTGACTATGCCTCATCATTTTGTAAACTTTCACCTGGTCCCCCCTCAGCCTCCAAGGGAAAAGAATCCAAGTTTGTCCAACCTCTCCTCATAATAAAACCCTCCAGACCAGGAAAGATCCTGGTGAACCTTCTTTACACCTTCTCCAAAGCATTCCTGATTCCTGATGAAGGCCTTATGCCTGAAACATTGATTCTCCTGCTCCTCAGATGTTGCCTGACCTGCTGTGCTTTTCCAGCACCACACTCTCGATCACCTTCCCCAAAGCATCCACATCCTTTTCGGTCGGGTTGCAACCAGAACTGCATGCAATATTCTACATGTGACCTAACTAATGTTTTACATAGTTGTAACATAACTTGTCAACTTTAATATTTGGTGCCTTGGCCAATGAAGGCAAGGGTGCTGTATGCCTTCTTGACCACCTCATCCAGCAATGTTACCGCTTTCATGGTCAGGATTTTCTGTACGCCCAGATCCCTCTGTATGTCAATGCCTCTCAGGGTTCTTTCATAATTTGCAACTGAATTTAATCTTCCAAAATATATCACCTCACATTGATCCGCATTAAAATCCATCTGCCATTTGTCTGCCCAAATCTGCAATCTACCTGTATCTCACTGTATTTTTTGACAATCCTTCTCACTAACTGCAACTCTGCTAATTTTGGTGTTGTCTGCAAACTTACTAATCAGACTACCAACATTTTCTTCCAGATCATTTATATTATAAAGATCAAAGGCCTCAGCTCTGATTCTTGCAAAACACCATCAGTTAATGATTTCCATTTCGAAAAGCACCCTTCCATTGCTATTCTCTGTCTTCTATGACCAAGTCATTTTGTATCCATCTAGCCAGCTCACCCTGGATCTCATGAGACTGTACTATCTGTACCAGCATGTGATGAGGTACCTTATCAACTGTCTAACTTAAGTCCATGTAGAAAACATCACTGCCCTATCCTCATCAATCATTCTCATCACTTTCTCAAAAACTCAATCAAGTTGTGAAAAATAAAATTTCACTCACAAACCCATGCTGCCTATCGATAACCAGTCCATTCACTTCCAAATGTGAATAAATCTTGTGTCTCATTAGCTTCTCCAACAGCTTGCCCACCATGTCAGGGTCACTGGCAAGTAATTACCTGGATTATCTCTGTTTCCCTTCTTAAACATAGGAACAGCACTGGCAATGCTCCAGTCCTCTGGAAACTTGCATGAGGCTAAAGAGGATGCAAAGATATCTGTTAACACCCCAGCTATTTCTTCCCTTGCCTCCCCATGGTATCTTTGGATAGATCCTATCAAGTTTGAGAACTTGTCTCCCTTAATGTAGTTCAAGACACCCAACGCTTCCTCCTTCTTTCTGGGCAAAAAGATAAGGTACTGTTTTGATAGTGTGTGCCAGAGTGTAGTAATTTGGAGACAGTCTATACTTTTAGCAATATATTCTACCATAGCCATCTGCTTTAATAGATGTAAATGGAAGAACCACAGGGTCATCTAGCAGATAATCTGAATCTGATTTCTTATTCAGAGAATTATATTATTTTAAAGAAGTCATAACATTCACTGTGTTAGAAGGCCTGTCGAATTAGAAAAGATGTGTCAGTGAGCTGTCATAGTGTATTTTCAGGTTACCAAAATGAATACTGAATCCAAAAACCAGATAATTGAAACAAATGCTTGACGTTATGTTTTTGTATCACAGTTTTTAATAGGTCTTGATAATTTGTAATATTTAACTTTGAATTGCTCCCACGCTGTAAAGTGTAATGCATTGTTGAAATTGTAGACTGGCAAAATCCAACTGGTGTTCAGTTTGTATCTTAAAGGCATGTTTTAGTAAATATTAAACAAAAGCCTTCCCAGATCACATTTCTGTATGGCACTTTAGATTTACTGCTCCACCAGGAAAAAGGTTTTACAGATACTCATTGGGAAGCATGTTGACTCTTTTAATCAATGAATGAAATTCATTCTGGTTTTTCTTGACACTTTTGACTTAGGACTTGACAGGTTAACTAGTCAGGTTCAGGAGTGTAGGAAACGTCACTGTGAGTAAATACATTGGTAGCTGCAAATTGCGGTTGTATGCCAAAATACCAACTTAGCTAGAGATTTATGATATTAATGAACATGTAGTCAATTAAATCAGAGAAGACTAATCATTTGCCAAATAACTTTTAAACAGCAATTTATCTTTCATAACCTGCCATATAGAAATGCTTTGTCAAAATTGATTTTTTAAAAATTTAAAATAATCAATTTGTCTGTTTTTAAAAAAAGGTTTTTCTGTCAATATTTGTCTTCTATTTAATAACTGACAAATAGGTAGTCTGGAGGAAGTATTATTCTCAAAAGCATAGTTTACCCAAAATTGAATAATTGAGACAACGTTCCTGCTAACATCTGTTTAACTGAAAATGAAATAATTGAGTCCATAATTTAACAATGTCAACAATGAAATGCACATCAGATGATTTTCAATTGTAAAAATGATATTTCTTAAGCAATTTTCTAACACATTGAATTAATATGACTTCTGTCAGGTTCATTATTAATTTTGCTCATTCTGTTTGGCAGCATTCCTAAAGGTAGTTTTACATTTTTGAAATGTTTAAAATAACAAGATTGTGTAATATCGTTGTTTCTCCTGTTGTGCAAGGAGATCAGATTGCCATCCTCCATGGCAGCCTGAAAATAGGTCATAGCAACAAAAATGTCATATATAATTCCTTTTTGATAAGGATGTCATTTTCCAGCCAAGATAATTATCTAAGCAAAGCATGCATTCAAATTCTGCACTGCCTGAGAATACAATAAAGGTTCTTTCTCCTTGCCTGAGGCATGGTGACCCAATGGTTAAACCATCACCAGTCATCTCTCTCTCTAATGAGAAGGTAACCTTACAGTACTATAAGGGACAATGGTTACTTTTAAAACCTGGCTTTTGTGGCATAATGATAGTATCCCTACTTCTGAGGTCAAGAAGGTCCGGGTTCAGGTTTTTACTTTTCTCAGGCATTTGTCACAACTTATCTGTACAGGTTGAGTAAAGATATCTACTTTTAGACAAAATCATATGCATTTAGTTTTGTGTATGTGCAAGTTCATGTTTCAAAACGGAAGCTAAGATATCAGACCTAAAGAAATTAATACGTTACTGGTGCTTTCCTGCTTTAAGCTGGGCATAAAACATCCCATGATACCATTGATGAAGTGAATGAGAGTTTTATCACTATCCAAGCTAATATTTATTCCTCATTGCCACTTTTGGGAATTACAATGTTCAATTTGGGATATTTCTGTATGTTCTAACAAGTACTACACTTCAATGTTTATATGAAGTACATTGAAACATCCAAGATTGTGAAAAACCTCCAAAACATTAATGTGACTCATGTTGAAAATAGTGTTTAATGAAAATAGGCATGCTGGCATGATCAGGAGCTACACAACCTGGATGGCCATGGCTGATCAGAAGCCATAACCATACGGTTACACATTGTCACTGTTACCCAACAATGATTGTAGGAACTTGTTTCACAAGTTCTGAGTCTTCAGGAGGTCAAATGCATGTCAATGTTACCTGTGGACAATTCTTGCATCAATTTTGCCAATATAAGGCTGAATAACTAGATAGACAGGTCTTGATTAGGTGCAATTTTAGCTCATTCTCCACTTGCATCCAGGCAAGCTGTTGTGTTGACTGAAGGAAATAGTAGGCTGGCAGACAGGGACACTTTCTTCACAGGATCAGCTCCAGTTCAGCAATTAGACTATTGCAGCAATCCTCACCCCACAACTACCCTTATCTGAGGACTTTTTAGAGGGGAAGGCAAATGAAATGCTTAAAAATTTGAAACCCACTTGCTAATAAAATGCCTCCTAAAATGCCATTTTAGGAGGTTTGCAGGGCCAGCAAGTCACCTACTCGAATTTAAATATGTGAATAAGACTGCAAACCTCCAATCATGATTTTCATAGTCTTATAGACCTTGACAATGTCAGATTTGATTTCTGAGGGCTTGGGAAAGCTGTTAGCTGAAGGGAGTTAAGTGCCACCAAACTTATTATTCATTATTCATTCATGGGATGTGGCTGTGCTAGCATTTCTAGTTTCCCTTGAGAAGGTGATGGTCATCTGGTGTCTTGACCACTGCAGTCCATATGTGATAGATAGACCTAATATGCTGTTAGATAGGAAATTGCAAGACTTTGATCTAGAGACATTAAAGGAATAATAATATATTTCCAAGTCAGGATGGTGAGTGGCTTGGAGTAGAATTTGCAAGCTTCATAAATATATGCTTATGGTTTTTTTTTCACAGCCCCATAGCTCACCAGGGTTGTGTGGGTCCTGGTCATTTTGCATGCCTATATTCATAAACCATTAGCAACATGAGTCACATTCATTTTTAGGAGATGTTCCTAAAATGGTTGTGGGTTTGGAAGATGCTTTCTAAGGACCTTTGGTGAATTTCTACAGTGCATCTTGTAGATAATACACACTCCTGGGACATGCCAAACAGTGACATGTGTGAGAATTCCTGGAAGCATGGCATTCCAACTGGAACTCTATCACCAAAGACATTGACTTGGATCCCATTTACCACCCCGAGAAAAAGAATAGGAAATGACATCACCGCAGGAAATGACATCACAACCCAAGGAAACCTAAGCACTTAAATAAAAAGCAGGCCATATGACCAGTGCTTCATCTGGAAGCTCACTGATAATGTTACTTGGTATGGTGACGAAATGTCTGAAAATGAATCTTCCAGCTCAGCGAGCAAACCTACATCCAGTACACATTGCTGTTATTGAGCATCAGTGGTGGAGAGAGTGGATGTTTGTGAATGTTGTGCCAATCAACAGGCTGCTTTGCCCTGGATGATGCCAAGCTTCTTGTGTGTTGTTGAAGCTTCAGTCTCCAGGAGGGTATTCCATCACACTCCTGACTTGTGTCTTGTTGATGGTGGGCAGGTTTTGGGGAGTCAGGAAGTGAGTTACTGTCCTCTCCTCTGATCTGCTCTTGCAACCACAATCTTTATTTAGTGAGTCCAGTTCAGTTTCTGGTCAGTGTTAACTCCCAGGATGTTGATTGGGGTGGATTCATTGATAGTAACACCACTGAATGTCAAGGGGAGGTGGTTAGATTATTTCTTATTGAAAATGATCATTACTGGCACAAATGTTATAGGCACCTATAAGAGGACATCAAGGAATTTCACAAGAATGAATATGTCTTTTTTTTTTGTCTTCTTGATGTATTCTTGATAATCATAGGGATTTAGAGACTGGCTGTCTGAAATGGAAGTACTGCTAAGAAATTGGGGAATCCATTTTGGGTTAGGGAAGTCCATTTCACCTCAAGCAAAGTCTCAAAATGCAGCCTGTCTTGCTCCTTCCTGTTGTACGAAGTAGACTTAGTCTCTGAGGAAGGGTCACTATACCCAAAATGTTAATTCTAATTTCTCATCACCGATGCTGCCAGACCTGCTGAGATTTTCCAGCAATTTTTGTTTTTGTTAGATCTAGCCTCCTTCCCTTCCTCCTCATCTGGATTCCAGTAAGTACTGGCTGGGCTATTGGAACTACAAGGTTGTGGACAACACAATGTACACCATCACAAACATGAACACCCTTCCTGAGTTATCTAATCAACAATAACTTTGCTTAAAGGGATTGATGGCTTGCTCCATGTTGTGGTTGGCCCCATGGTTTTCCTTGAAGGCCCTCCAACAGTAAATGTGGATTGATAGCAGGGGTTCATGGTTCATTGTTAGTGAGGTGGCCATTAATTCTGAGCAGCCATTATGCAACATGTCTCGCAAACCCAAAGATACAGAGGACTGTTACAAAATAAAAACTTCACGGTTTGTACAAGGATAGCAATGTTTTACGAGATGAACTTCTTTGTCTTATCTCACACTAACTGTATTTTGGGAGAGTGGTCGCCCTTGAGGTTGTGGTAACGCACCCTGTTGATATGGAACTACAGAATCACACGCATGAGGTTGATGGCATCCTACCCACTGGGAGGTTCACTTTCCTTATGAAGCTAACAGCCTTTCATTATGTTAACACGAGAGGGGAATAAATGCCCTCTCCTCTTATGCATTGCCTTTGTCATCTGCACGATGCTTGTTTACACAGAGATCTGAGACACACTAATGCAGCCTACTATTGCCTGGAAGAAGCCCACCATATTGAAGTTATGATTATATTAGATTAGCTACAGTACGGAAACAGGCCCTTCAGCCCAACATGTCCACACTGACCCTCCGAAGAGTAACCCACTCAGACCCATTCCCTGACCCTACATTTATCCCTGACTAATGAACCTAACACTATGGGCAATTTAGCATGTCCAATTCACCTAATCTGCGCATCTTGGATTGTGGGAGGAAACCGGACCACCCAAAAGAAACCCATGCAGATACTGGGAGAATGTGCAAACTCCACACTGACAGTTGCCCGAGACCGGAATGGAACCCGGGTCCCTGGTGCTGTGAGGCAGCAGTGCTAACCACGGAGCCACCATGCCATTATGTGATGGCTTTCATGGCCAATAGGAAGGTACTCCTCATCCTGGTTTGAGATTCCAGATTTTCATGGAGCATATCTGCATTATTAACACCTGAATCCAGCATTTAAATGTTTTTTTCTCTTTTTATAAAGAAGATGCAAAGTCAAAGCTGTCTGTCTTCCATTCTTCAGGACTAACATGCATGACCAAACTTAGAAACAGAGTATTAATTTATACAGCATGAGAACAGGATGATGACTTTTTTTGGACCATAGTCAGTATTGAGATATTACAAGTATTGTTGAAAGTCAGTCCCCACAAGGAGACGAGGCAGCTATACTCTGATTATTCAGGACATTTTCTTGGGGAATGCAACAGGAAATGGTAGTCTCCATTCTTCTTTGGCCTAAAAGAGCAGTGTTCTGTGTGAATATTGTAGTTTCCAGCTTGCACTCTGCAAACCTGACTGATAATCGTATCTAGTGTAATTCTTAGCTCCATCAGGAATATTTGGTAATAGCAAATAGCAAAATCACATTAATTTTGGATCGTGTATTTTGAGATTTGCAAGTTGAAGTTTGTTGAGCACAGTCGATATACTGCTTTCTGTCGATATTCAAAGAGACGAGTCTTTTCAATCTGGTCAGGAAACTTAAAAAAAAATTCAAATGTTAATTTTGGCAGGCCATGTAATGCTGATCTTGCAAGGCTAATCATCTTCCTGACTGTCAATATTAAAGGCAATGCCAGCTGCCATGTCACTTGTCAGCTGCAGTTTCTATTTCCTTCAATGTGTTTGGCACTTTGTAGCTCTCCGTTAGACCCTCCCTCTCTGCAGTTCCAGTTGTTGTGTCGTTGATTAAAGATGTATGGAAATACTCATGTTGATGACTTTTGCTGGAAGATGAATAAGAAAGCATTAGAGGGATATGAGCCAAAATCAAACAAAAGGCATTAGTTTAGTTTGGAAAACTTGATCAGTTTGGATGGGTTGGACAGCAGCAAGACTCTATCATAGGTAAAAGAATATAGTGATGAATTGTTCAGATGGATAGTAAGGTGGGGAATAATGGAGCCATGCTGATGAGGAGATGATCTCTGAGGAGAAGTGGAGTCAGATTAAGTGCTTTTAGCACTCTGTCTTTTATCCCTATCTCCTCCTCTTCCTCCTGCTGAATCCAGTGCATTTTGTTCTCTGAATAAACTAGCCTCATCAAATAAAAATGATGCACACGTGAATAAAGTGAAACAAATGTAATATGAAATATTTACAGTTGAAAATTAATGTTAAAAATTATTCTCGCCACCTTTGTCATTAACATCAAACTGGGGATGACAATGGAACTGGGCAGGAAAGTTGTGGCCGTAATGAAAACTTCTCAGTTTATTAAATAGGCTCTTTTATAAATTGCCCAAAGCTGCTGTATTATCGGCCGATATCAGGTTTCACTACTTTAAAGCTTCTCTAGCATATACGTCCCATGTTTGCCACCAGTACTTCAAATTTGTAATTGTGTGGGAAATGGGGTAAAGTAAAAGTATGGAAGTGGTGCATACATCCTGTTAAGCCATTGAAAACAACATATTGTTCACAAAATCCTCCCCTAATCTCCACCCAAGATTTACAGAACTTGTCCAAAATGAGCCTGAATATGTGATTGACTAACATCATAATGCAGCACTTCCTGGAACCTCCTATCATGCCTGTTATGATCATACAGGTGCCCTTCCTAGTATGGGACCTCATGGCCTATGCCAGAAAGAACCAGAAGCATCTTGCAGACTATTTTCTATTTCACACTTACCATAGTACTGACAATAATAACATCATGAGTCTCAATTTCAACCAGAGCTCTGTGGCACGTAATGAAATCCTATTTAGATTCAATCTTGTTATTCCTAAATTTATACTCAATAGCTTTTAAGAGTTTCCCACTTTCCTTTGTGATTTATCTTTTCCAATGCCTTCTAAATTGTACTTCATCAATGGGATTTTGGAAATCTAGATCTGTAACTTTGAAAAGACAGTCAGCATCTGAATTCCTCAAATAATTCATAATTAACTGAGCAGGATTCCCATTTCTTGCAGTTAGTTTGGCGATCTCAAATTATCACGAAATAAATATAAGTTATGTACCATATCATGCAAATGTCCAACTGTTGTCATGTTCATGAGCCTGTAACTTCAATGTGTTCTCCTTATTAAACAGCAGGCCGATATGAGCAATATTTCAAACACTGGAGCCAAGCCTGATATTTATTACTTTTTTCAAATGTGTGCCAGTGATTTCCTTATGACCTTCTATAATCCTAAAGAGAAGATGCAACAGTGTTGTGAATTTTAGGTAGCAGCTTGTGAAGACAATTTCTTTACTTAATTTGATTGAAATAATTTGAACTGCACACCCATCCAGAACAAAATATTTCAGAATACATATTTAGATCAGCTTTCATGTCTATAGCACATATCTAACTTACCTCAACCAGTCAATTCGATTCGGCCAAATATAATCTTCTAAGTTGTTTTCTGACTCCTAATACAATGGGGAGGAAACTTTCTCATCACTTTAATTGATTATTTGTATACTTTTCCAATACCTTAACTGTTTTCCCAATGCTTGCTTAAGTAATTCTTAACAGTTCTCCATAATTGTCCTACTCTCTTGACTGCCAATTCCTTTTCTCATGTGTAGGGGAGAAGGTGGGGTAGTGCTCTGAAGTAATTTATCAACATGTTTCTTAGATAATTATTAGGTTTCATTTTACTATGAATTCTCATTTTAAGCCATATTTTCCAGTTCAGCAGCACAGATTTAAATGTCCTACATTTGTACTTTTTAAACAAACTGTCAGCTTGTAATGGATGCCAAAGACTAAATTTGAGCCAATAATCCTACTAAATTCAGCCCTTTGACTCTGCTAACTAATATATGTCAATATTGAGCATAAAACAAGGCACATCTGTAAGGTTTTATCCTTTGCTACCAAATTCAGATTGATCAAAACAAGATCTCACCAGATATCATCTATTCTTGTATCTAATTCCCATACTGAAGCATTTACTTCTGCAATTCAGCATTTTATTTTCAATACTTTTCACATTAGGTATAGCAATAATTCAGGAGATTCATATCTCATCTGGTCTTCCTCAATGTAACTTATCAAGATCCGCCTCACCAGATAAAGTTTCATTAGCAGCAGTTATGTTGTCTGCACAAGCCTAAAAGAAACTATGTGTAGCATCAACCTTGATACCAAGTTTTATAAATATCTCCCAAAAGTCTTTCTAGCATTCTGTCCATCCTATCCTCTCTCAACCAGTTTTAAATACATTTTGAAATTTAACTTTTGAAACAAAAGATACCCATCTGCCCTTCAATAACATGGGACCAATGCTGATTCACAAGTAGTTCTTCGAAAGTCTATCTGAGGTTGTCTTTCAAAGCAATGTTGACCCCTTTCCATGCAGTTTAACTGAGTAGAGTGGTACACAAAGGTACATGCCAAGTGTGCCTCAAACTGTTGAAAGAGCATAATCAGAATATCAAAGAACTGACGCAGATTTAAAATCTGCTCAACGAAAGTTTGATGCCGTATTGTAGAAAGTTGCTGGAGGTTTTTGCTGTCCACAGGCAGACAGAAAGTAACATCTTACACAGATATATTGTAGTAGTTGCTGTGACACTTGTGCTGTCATCTGGGCAAGACTGACCAAAATGTAGGCAGCAGGCATGTGCTCTGCTTGGACAGAGTGGAAAGCAAGCTCTCCTTAAAAGGCTTCACCAACCAAGGATTTTCTGGGACTGGAATATGCTGCAATGAGCCTAAAGCAGGAGCTGAGAAGATAGGAATGTAGGAACATGATAGGCAATTCAGTCCCTCAGGCCTGTTCTGCCATTTAATGAGATCAAGGCTGATATTTGGCGTAACTCCGTATACTTGCCATATCTCTCAATACCTTTGTTTAATGAAATGTATCTATCTCAGAGTTGAAATTAACAACTGATTCAGCATCCACAGCCACTTGTTGAAGAGAATTCCAAACATCTACCACCATAAGTGTATATAAATGCTTCCTCACATTTATCTCCTGAATGGTCTGGCCCTAATTATCAGACTATGCCCCCTATTTTGAAAACCCCAACCAGAGCAAAGAGTTTGTCTTTATCAGCCTGTGTTTTCCTGTTAATATCTCACACACTTCTATCATGTCACCCCTTAACCTTCAAAATTCTAGAGAAAACAGACCTAATATATATAATTGCTCTTCGAAACCTAACCTTAGAAGTCCAGGTATTGTTTTTATAAACATTCTTTGTTCTCCCCACAAGACCAATATATTCTACATTCTGAAGTATGCTTTACAAAGCGGTTAATGATGGAGATATCCTCTCTCTTTCATGATAACCTTGAACCAGGGTGAGGAACACCTTCCTATTACCTGTAAAAGTCATCCCAATACGTAATTTCAGTACAACAGGCCTCTTCCAGGCAGTAGCAGGCTGCATCAGTGTGACTCAGATTACTCTGCATCAAGCAGATGACAATCCACTTTGTAATGTTGTAGATGACAAATGCTTCATGCAAGATGTTCTGAACATACAGTCTGACCATTAGGAATGTTTGTCTTATTGATACCTGGAATTCATTACAGAAAGCATTTTAGTAAACATAGCACCCAGTGTTCTGTCCTAACAAGACCCCTTTGTGTGTGAATGTTCTGTGCACATCCACAATGTACTGAGCTGAACTTTGTGTCACCTTGTGAGTTTGTGTCCCTGTCTGCTAGGAGTCAATGAAGAAGTTGCTGGAAAACTGCCATTCTAATGGCACATCCAGAGCACTAGACATACATACAAGTCATTCTTCCATATCTATGAGGGTTCTGTTCCTGACAACGCCTCTGAATGATGAACTCCACAAATGGGGAGCTTATTTAAAAATAGGTTAATTATCATCGATACATGATTTTTGCCCCAGATGTTGATTTTTGTTGATACTTGTATCTTGGCATGGATAGGCAAATTTACAATTTGTGGTTTTGATCTTTTAGAGGATTTACTATACTGTCATTAATTTCAGGAAATTATGCATGTGTGCTTCAGAGTGGAAATTTCTGGGTGCCTATTCTCAGAGCCTTACAGAAACAGCGAGAAGCCACTTTTTCTTAGTTCTGTTCTCCTTTATAAAATCCATGAAAATGGGCAGTTTGCTGCTCATCATTACTTTGTTTGCTGCAGATAGTTGGGCTCACATAGAATGGAGATGGTGAGCTGGAGAGAGTTATTGCACCAGAATAAGTTTCTCTTCAGCAGAGGTGTGTTTTGATTTTCAGTATCTGTCTAGAATGGGTCCTGCTGAATGGAATTTAACGGTTGTACTGATTTATGTAACCATTGCAATCATTACTTTTAACGTGAATTTCTCATTCAAATAGATGTTTCTTTTAGAATTTGTATTCAAAAATTTCTCTTCCATGTGCTACTGCACCATAAGTTGTTTTGTTGTGGTAAAAAATCTAAAGTTATTTTGTTTGAAGAGTTAGGCAGCTTTTAAAGACACAATTGGATTTTCTTTGAAAATAAATGTGGGCGTACCTCAAATGAAAAATGTAGTTACACTGCTTCTTACAGATCAAGCATTGAATATTTGATGTTATTTTCCCTACGATATCCGGCATATACCTTGAAATGAATCAACAAGTGAAAACATTTACAATTTAGATGCCTTCAATTATCTCAGCTGCATTCAGCCATGCTTTCTGCTTATATTACACCCAGGATTGCATCAGAAAACAAAAAAAAGCCTGATTAATCAATTTGTGGTCCATTCTCAAACAGAATTCCTAGGCCAAATAAGCATTTTACAAACCAAAATAAAAATTGATGAATAATGTGACAATGGTCAAATTGGAATTGACAGCTTCTAAATCCCTAAAACCCTTGCTCTTGTATATTGTAATGATCCTGCCAAGGAACTTTGGTTTAAGTTCATCATTCGAGGATTGAGGTATGAAATGGTCTAACTTAAGAGAGTTTTAAGCTCAGTGCACCATTCTAACAAATTCCAGACCAGATTATAAGAGTGGTGTATGAGTAAATGTACAATGTTAAACCTTTATCTGTTTTTCACAATCCAAAGAAATAAATGTGCATGTCAGGTGAATTGGCCATTCTAAGTTGCCCATAGTATTAGGTGCATCAGTCAGAGGAAAATGGGTCTGGGTGAGTTACTCTTCGGAGGGTCGGTGTGGATTAGTTGGGCTGAAGGACCTGTTTCCACACTGTAAGGAATCTAATCTTAAAAATTGCCAGGCAATGTGGTTCCACCAGCGATTTCCTCAGAGAGGATGGGGCCAGATTTAAAACGGGTGGCACGGTAGCTCAGTGGTTAGCACTGCTGCCTCACAGCGCCAGGGACCCGAGTTCAATTCCCGCCTCAGGCAGTCTGTGTGGAGTTTGCACATTCTCCCCATGTCTACGTGGGTTTCTTCCGGGTGCTCCAGTTTCCTTCCATATCCAAAGATGTGTAGGCCAGGTGAATTGGCCATGCTAAATTGCCCGTAGTGTTAGGTGCATTAGTCAGGGGTAAATGTAGGGGAATGGGTCTGGGTGGGTTGCTCTTCTGAGGGTCGGTGTGAACTTGTTGAGCCGAAGGGCCTGTTTCCACACTGTAGAGAATCTAATCTAATATGTTGGTATGTTTTTTGAATAATGAATGAACTGGGATAATTCCTTTGTTAATAAACCGAATATTCTAACATGTTCACTACTATTAACATACAGCACATTTTCAGTCAAAATATTGCGCACCAGCATTATAATCCTTGTTTAATTTGGTGTGAGCTCTTGAATCATGTGGCATAATTTTAACAGAACCTGCTTGGCAGGAAATTGAACAGACCACTCTCAATAGTAAGTAAAACCAGACAGTGTACAACAAGGGTATAAAATCCAATCATGCTGCTCGGTAGATTAAAATCACTGCATAGTTAGAAAATGGGAAGAAATAAACCTTTTTCAGTGATTGACAGAATGGCTATCATTAGTGAACAAAACTGATTGGAATTTAGCATTTGAATTCCTACAGATTGTGGGGAGGAATGCTGCTGTGTTTCCAAGTGATTTTGGCTGGGTGATATTAGGTGTGGTGTAAGTTAGCTACAAAAGAATGTGATCTATTTCCTTGAAAATTGTTAAGTGCCTGTTCTGCAGTAATGAAACTACTAAAGTAAGACACAACTTGCTGTGTTCTCTGGCTGGCCTCTCTCTAGTCTGTACTTATCACATGTTTGAAGAGATGAGTGCAAACACGTTGATTTGACTCCACCCTAGTGAGTTAGAGAGGGAGGATTATTTAAGAATTATGAAGTAAAAGTTGGCATAACTAACTGAGAAATCATTGTTTTTTGAACACTTCCTTGAAGAAGGCGGTCAAAAGGGGCAGAAGTTCCTGATTTTAGTTTTCATGTGCTTTTCTGGCTGTTTTGAGTGCACACAACTTAGGAAGATCTAGCGTTTCCAGCCTGAAGTTGTGTGTGACTACTCTTCATTTAATTTCATTTTTACAATGGAGTCAACAACTGATGAGTTGAATGAAGGTATGCTGTCTCTTTTAGCTGGAGTTTACAGATGATGCAAATATATAAATATAAAAAAATGTGAAATATTTCTGAGTCTGAATTTCTGCAGTTGGGGTACTTAAACCTTTAATTTTAGAAAGATCTCTGAGAAAGTGTATTGTGGATGAAGTAGTCTCCTACAGAATTAGTTATTTCATGATTTTTAATATATTTTGCTGCTGGTAATTTTTTTCTTTGCTCAGTGGTGGGGGAAAGATGCATTGAACTTTGGCAGCATTTCAATGTGATGGCATTGTTTCAAACGAAGGTTCATTCCTTCGGTGAATTTCTGTAATATCAGTAATGTTGTGTGGAACTAGTGCTTAAAAATTATAATAGAATAAAACCCTTGAAACATGATGTTTCTTAGAATCTAACTATTTACTTAATGGAAGTGTTTTACTTAGAGAAATGTGTACTGCAGCAAGACAATCCTCTTGTATGGCGACATTAACATTTTGGTAATATCCAGTTATAAATCACAATTTTCCAGGCTTTTAGATATTCTTGTTTCTTTTAAATTAAATAGCAGGATGCACAGTATTGACACAGCTTCACAGGGCCCTTTACTTTTGGGTTGGAAAATGGCAAACGGTGGTGCTGTGCTTCAATAATGTACATTGAATATTAACACTAAAGGTCTGATGGAAAGATACCAATCTGGTAGTTCAATTAATCGGCTTTCAATTTCCAAACGCTATAAAGAACTGATTGTCCTGTCAGCCCTTTTAAATGAAATAAGTAAAACATGAATTGAAAGCTGTGAGTGTGGAGCTCATTTTACTCTCCAGCTCCCTGCTGTCACTGCTGAGGAACGTTGTTAAGAACAGTCTAGGATACACAAGGCAACTGTGTAAAGATAAACTTTGGAATTTGTGTTGCACTTGACCATTAAATGTTCGACTGTTATTTGAAAGTTGTTTTCTGTATGTGCTGCGATTTCTTTGGCTAATGTTTTACAAGTTCAAGTTCTACAGTTTTAAACGTTGAGCAAAAACATAACTTCTTCATGTGCAAGGCTGAAATATATTACTTGAGAAGTAACACCATTTGTGAAGGGGTTATTGGATGGCTGGCTTTCTCCATCAATGCCAACTGCCTTGCAGTCAATTGGCTCGAGGCATGATGTCCACCCTCACTTTCGTCTATACCCAGAACCCACAGAGCAGGATCTAACAGCAGAGACGAGAGTGGAAGTAGTGTAGGTGTGTGTGAAAGATAGGGTGGATGTGCCTTATGATGAAAAAGCCAAGTGAGCATGTGTCACTGGGGAGGGAGTGGAAGCATCTGATCTGTAAAAGGTGACAGTTATAGAGGCGACCCTATTTTCCATCCTGGGCAATATAATCAGCCAGACATCCCTCTTCACTACCCCTGCAACCCACTTTCCTTGAACTCCCTCTGCTACCAGAGAATTATAGCCAGGCAAGAAATGGTCATTAAGTGAACAATAATTGCCTCCCCCCGGGGTATTGCTGAAAAAGGTGACATTTTATTGAAGCTTTAATCTTGCACTCATCAGGGCAATTTGCAAGAATACCAGTTGAAGGGGAAAACTATCCTTTTATCTTGCATGTTTTGCTTTCCAGCAATAGTGTCAATATCTGCACCACCAAACAACTACTTACATCCTGCGTGGGCCTCACTTATTTTCCATAAAATCGTGGACAGGTGGGGTGGGGGAGGGGTGGATGTGAGACTGGTAACGTTGTGAGAAAGTCAACTGGCGAATTATATCAGATTCTAGCTGCAAACATGCTGACAGGGAAGTGTAAAATGGTCAGCATGGATGAGTTAGACCAAAGAGTCTGTTTCTGTGCTGTATATCTCTGACTCTCTGACCTACTGTGACATTGTTAATGCCAGATGTCTTCTTTAACCTTCAACTAACTGTAAATAACAAAGCTACTTTGTCAATGCATATTTTTAGTGCTGTTAAAGTTACTTGAATTTCATTATTTACACATCTACTGCACTCTATTTACAGATTTTGGTAACTTGTTCCCCATGGCTCTGTTCCTCTTTTAGAAGCTGTATGTCTCTAATAATCCCTGATCCTAATGAAAGAGCAACAACTTGAAATGTTAATTTTAGACCTTTTTGTTCTGATGCTGTCTAAGCTAAATGTTTATATTATTCTCCATTTTTAATTTAGCAGCTTCAGTGTCACCTTTCTCTCCTGGTGCATATTGGTATACTGACCATTGTTTACCTTTCATGTTTTGATATAAAGCTGATAATGGGTCAGAATGATGTAAAATTTGAATTAGTGTAGTGGATGTAAGTTTGCTTCTGACGTTTCATCACCATACTGGGTAACATCATCAGTGAGCCTCCGGTGAAGCATTGTTGTTAGTGACTCGCTTTCTATTTATGTGTTTAGGTTTCCTTGGGTTGGTGATGTCATTTCCTGTGGTGATGTCATATCCTGTTCTTTTTCTCAGCGTGTGATAAATGGCATCCAAGTTGATGTGTTTGTTGATAGAATTCCAGTTGCAATGCTATGCTTCTAGGAATTCAAGTACATATGGTCGAAGTGTTGCCCTTCCTCGTCTGTGTGTGAAGATAATAGTGAGAATGGGTCATGACTTTTTGTGGCTAGTTGATGATGATGTGTCCTGGTGGCTCGTTTTCTGCCTGTTTGTCCAATGTAGTGTTTGTTATTGTTTTTGCAAGGTATTTTGTAAATGACATTAGTTTTGCTTGTTGTCTGTATAGGGTCTTTCAAATTCATTACCTGCTGTTTTAGATGTGTTGGTGGGGTTGTGGGCTACCATGATGCCAAAAGGTTTGAGTAGTCTGGCAGTCATTTCAGAGATGTCTTTGTAGGGGAGAGTGGTTAGGATTTCTGGATGAGTTTTGTCTACGTGTTTAGGCTTGTTGCTGAGAAATCGGCAGACTGTGTTCATTAGGTACCGGTTCTTTTTGAATATACTATATAGTTGATGTTCTTCTGCTCTTCATGGTTCCTCTGTGCTGCAGTGTGTGGTGGCTCACTGAAATAATGTTCTAATGCAGGTTTGTTTAGTGTCTGTTAATGGCAGTGAGTCACTTGAGGGAGGATCGTCCTTTTAATCAGTAATGTCTAACTTGTAGTCCAGTAGAGGGATCAAGGCATGCACACTTACAGAATCATGACTGTTTAACAGCCCTGTAAAAATGGTGAGAAGATATAATTCTGGTATTTCCACCCCGAATAATGTTTCTGACATTTTTTGAGGGTAGAAGGGAATAAGCATGTGGAAGATTAGATTAGATTAGATTTACAGTGTGGAAACAGGCCCTTCGGCCCAACAAGTCCACACCGACCCGCCGAAGCGAAACCCACCCATACCCCTACATTTACCCCTTACCTAACACTATGGGCAATTTAGCATGGTCAATTCACCTAACCCGCACATCTTTGGACTGTGGGAGGAAACCGGAGCACCCGGAGGAAACCCACGCTGACACGGGGAGAACGTGCAAACTCCACACAGTCAGTTGCCTGAGTCGGGAATTGAACCCGGGTCTCCGGCGCTGTGAGGCAGCAGTGCTAACCACTGTGCCACCGTGCCGCCCACAATCTTCCCATTCACTAAATTTCTGCCCTAGTTGTCTCCGTTGTTGGCCTGAGTACTTTAGCTCCTACCGCATCACACTGTTTTATTGAAGTCGAACTCCTCCTGTTTCATGAACTTGTTTTGAAAATAAATATAGACATTTATTCTTTCAGTTTCAGTGGATAGAGGCTATGTTGTAATTTAGATGTGTTTTAACTGCACTGATTGGGATCTCTAGTGTAATAATTTAAAGTTAGCTAAATACTTAGAGCCCTTTTAAAAAATAATTAAAGACTCCATCCATCATTTAGAGGAAAACACTGCTGCTCCTTAACAGGTTTGATTGACTGCGGCTCTGATGTAACATAGGAAAAAATGGCTACCTGACTTTTAAAGTTTGAATGAACTTCATTGTTCATTATTATTATTATTATTTTAGATGAGCTTGAATCTTCAGAACTTCATACTAATTGACGGTTTTAAGAGGTTATTAAAGCATCAACTGTCTTTGTGACTAGTAATATAGATTCTGATTTGTTTTACAATAAGTTGTTCACTTGAGAAAATTTACAAGTTTTGAATGTATTTCATGAATGACAGACTTTTTCAGTATTATGTGTGGCAGAGTGTTCGTTGGTTTCTAAACTATTTTCATTCTCAAGTGGTTCCTGAGTTCTGCCCATTGTGGGTATGGGAGTGCATTTCAAGAATATATTGTGCAATGGGCATCATGCAGGTGGCATGAAGAATGAGTGTGGGATCATGGAGTTGTCATGGGAAATATGGTGGAAGAAGAAGAGGGCATAGAGATTATGAGGGTGCTAGTGGCACAGGAATGGGGAATATGAGAAGGCATTGAGGGGCAATGATGGTTGGTGCGAGTTTGAATTCTGACATATATTATTAAAATGTGGAGAATGTCTAATAAAAGTGTATTTTAGTCTTGCATCCTTGTCATCCAGCCACCTCCATTTCCAACTTGACCTTCCTGTTGAGGTAGCAAGCTGCATTCCATTCTGCCTCTTGCTTGGAATAAACTATGACAGGGTGGGCTTTTTAAAGATCCGCTGGGTCATGAGGCTTCTTAACTCGATGCTCCTGCTTCCATACAATCTGGCATCAACAGTTGTACTGGCAGCATTAATTTCTCATTTCCTTGTTTCCTTATGGTGTCTGGTCTTCCTTTTGTCCCTTAAAATAAATACATTAGCCTTTGTGTTAAAATGTAAGGCTCTGAGATTCTTCACAGCGCCATCCATTGTTTATGTGGAATTGTATCTACCTATGCACTTGTGGAATAATAGGAAGGTCTTGGATGCGCTATGGTTGCAAATACCATCAGAACTCAAAAATAGGATGCATGCTGCCCAAGAGGTGAGGTTATCTAGGCTCTATTGTACCAATGATTTTAATAAAACTATATTGTTGGCAGTCAAGGCAAGTTCTTTCACTGCAACATAAAATAACAATTCATAGACTCCTTCTTACTCTAAACTCTCTCTGTTTGAGACTTCCTGAATAATTTCTTTCTATCAGTGAGCGGGAGAAAGAACACTTAAACCCAATATACTGCTCCGTAGTTAGACTTGGTACTCTAAAGAATGAGCTCAAATCCTTGTAAGGCCTGGTTCATCATTTGCTTGATAAATTCCTGGTTGAAGCCATGAAAGTATCTGTAACCCATTCTGTTAAAAACAATACAGAATGTCTGAAATCACGTGAAGCTAAATTAGCATTAAATTGGCCAGAAGAACAAGTACTTTTGTACACAAAACACAAAAGCAATGTTAATAATGAGCTTCAGAAATGAAATGATAACACAAAGCTCCTAATCTTAACCAACAGTGAAAAACTGAGTGTGATTATACATATATTGAGCCAAGGAATATAGTAAAGACAGATTTTTGGGATAGGAATTTTACTTGATACCAAACCTCTGACTTATCCTTAAGCTAGTAAATGTGTTTCTGTCGATATTTTTAACGGACCCACAAAGCAACAAGTCATAAGATTTATGGCAAATCACATTTCTGCTTTTAGTGAAACTGGAAGGAAAAAGCTTTTGTGACAAATAACATCTGTTGCCTGGGCATGGATATGATAATTTCCTTTACTGCATAGATCTTTTTTTAAAAAAAACATGTCAGTCGTAACAAAACAGAACTATGAAACAAGTGTTCTTTTTTGCCAGTTGTTATAATAGTCATTTGGTAGAACAGAACTTGAGCATTTTGGAAAAAGGGCACATTTTGTTGAAACTTTTCATCTTGTATGTCAATGTAAAAGGAAAATAACATCTCAAGTAAATGAAGGAGAGTACCAAGTGAACTTTAATTAGATTCTGGATGACTGTAAGACAAAAAAGCTTTGACAAAATGTACCTGTTTTCAGCAATACTCAAATACCATCAGTTTTGCACCATATTTTTAATTGCTTTGGAAAACTACGATTTATTGGTTTCATTTATAAAAGATTAATTTTGGTATAGTTAAACATTATTTTTGAAAGACTTTTAAATAATTTCAGTTGACTCGTTCATCTCCCATAAAATCCTTTATTGATATTCCTCTGCCAAAGAAAGACTGATGTACTAGTCAGTGTGGACTGGGTCCATACAAATGATATTGTGGCTGGTCCTAACATGTTATTTAGTGGGTTTTTTTTTGAAAAAATGCATTTATCTGAAAGTTTTTGTTTTAAGTGTGTTGTAAAAGCTGTGATTCAGGAATCAGGATTTTTTTTTAATCCTGCTTGCCAGTTGTAAATTTGTACCTAAAATAAATACATTTTGTTTGTATGGTCTGAAGATGGTAGCTAGATGAACTAGTTTACACAAAATGGACAGTTATGGAGAACTTAATTGCACTTCATTTTAAAATGTTTGAGATTCAACAATAGTTCACAAATGACTAGACGGCATCTCACTTCTGCATTTGCTGGTAATTTGATGCTACCTAATTCTCTCATTTGGCTATAAGTTGAAGTGGGAAATGTTAATCATGCAATGATGATTATTTGTAAGGAAGTCTAAATTCTTGACCTTGGATCATCAAGCTCATTAGTGCTTAAGTTTGACCATGCGGCACATTATTTTTGTAAGGCAGGCAAGAATGGCAACGGATCAGGACAAATAAGACCAATCCTACATGTCTGCTTGAAGCAAGCTATTACACATGAAAGTAGGGAAACTTACACCTAGATAGCTGGGCTCAGGTTTCCCTTCCTCAGTATAGTGTTCAATACTGAGCAGTTGGTCACAATGTGCACCACAACATCCTGTGAGTTGAATTATACTGAAATTTAGAACTTGAGGTGCCCCTGAATGGGCTCCAGAGGAACCTACAGTGGTAATCCCACCATTCCTATACTTAGTTTGAAAACTTTCATTGCTTGCCCTCAGCATGCTCAAATTTTAATTTGAGGATCATAATCACGAACTTAAGTCAAGATGTTAAGTTTGCAAATGCTAATATCCTCAGATGTTTCCTAATTGTGAATATAAATAAGTCAGGTGTTCCCCAAAATATACCACTCACCCCTGCATTCCTTCACTCCTCTGTCTTTTCTTATCTATCAAGTGCTGTATGCAGCATGACAGGGGAAATGGAGAATGAGGAGAAGGAAAGGGAAGGGATGGGGTAGATAAGCTTGATGCAGCTGGGACAAAAACATGGGATAGTGAGGGATAAAAAGGAGCCAAGAAGCATTAACATTCCTAGGACAAGAAAATTTGCAATCCCCTGGGTGACAAAAGAAATAAAGATTAATGTAAAGAAGAATAAATGTGCTATGAAAACGGTCAGATCACTAGTATAATGGAGAACCAGGCTGCATATAGAAGGTTCAGAGGACAATTGGAAAACAAGAAAAGAGAAGCAAAGAAAGAAACTGACAAAAGACTGGCAGCTTACATAAAAAGGAAATCTGAAAATCCTCAGTCATTATGTAATAAAAAAAAGTAAAATAAGAAAAGAAGCTGATTTGGAGATTTGTGAATGAGCAGGGTGTATGGTTGAGGCGTTGTATGTTTACTTTCTATTGGTCTTTATTGGGAAAGAATATGCTGTATAGGTTAAGATAATAGAGGAGATGGCTCAGACATACGGAGGGTTTAAAACTGATGAGCTGGTATAGAATAGCTGTATTAAAATTGATTAGACATGAGGACCAGATGAGATGCATCCAAGGATAATGAAGAAATGAGGGTAAGAATTATGGCAGCGCACTATGCCAAATTTTCCTTAGTTTCAGAGGTAATGCCAGAGGACTGAAGTGGTGTAATGTTACACCTTTATTCAACAAAATGGTGCAAAGATAAGCCCAGTAACTACATGCAAGTGAGTTTAACAGAAGTGTGGAAAAATTTCTAGAACCAATAATTCGTGACAATATTATTAGTCACATGGTAAGTATGGGTTAATATTCCATGCGTTTTCTGTGCAAGTTCTTCAAATTGTAGAGACTGAGAGTTTGGAAGGCATTATTGAATGGCATGTTGCAATAGTATATCTTGTAGATGCTACACATAGTTGCCACAGTGTTTTGATTTAAGAGGTTTGAAAGTTGGATGTAATGATTAGCTTGCTTGTCAGTGGGCTGCTTTGTCCTGGAAGATGTCAAGCTTCTTGTTGTTGGAGCTACATTCTGCCAGGAAGGAGGTGAGTATTTCACCATATTTTTGAATCAAACCAAGTAGATAATGATCAGAGTTTGGGAGACAAGAGATGAGTTATTCAATACCTTCCTGAAGAAGGGCTTATGCCTGAAACGACGATTCTCCTGTTCCTCGGATGCTGCCTGGCCTGCTGTGATTTTCCAGCATCACATTTTTCAACCCTAATCCATAGCCTCTGGCTTGTTCTTGCAGCCTGCATATCTATATGTCAAGTTTGGATCCTGCACAATGGTAACTCACAGCATGTTGACAGTTTTGGGGTAGGGTTGGGTTGATGGTGGTGGTCATGATTCTGGCATGGTAATGCAATTGTATATCATAGTGTAAGAATTAGATTCTCTCATGCTGGAGATGGCCATTACCAGACATTTGCCTGTAGTGGTACTTGCCAACCTAGCCTAGATGTTGTCCAGATGCTTTTGTGAACACAGACTGCTTCAGTATCTGACGACTGGTGAATGATCCTGAATATTGTACAGTTACCAGCAAACATCCCCACTTTGACCTTATAATGGAGAGAAGGTTGTTGATGAGGCAGCTGAAGATGGTCAGACTGAAAGCACTGCTCTGAAGAACTAGGGCTCCTGTAGTGCAGTGGTAATGTCTTAATATATCTGGACTAGGAGGCCTGGGTTCAAGTCCCACTTGCTCCAGTGACATGTCAGTACAACTCTGGACAGTTTGATTAAAATTATTTACCCTGAGAATCTCCTGTAGTGATGTCCTGTGACTCTGACTGTCCAATAACTACAACCGTCTTCCTTAGTTCTATAACATGCAGATTTGAAGTTGGTGATTTGGCACATCATGCATCTCTAATATATTAAAGAGTTTTACTTGCATAAGTGACAGGCAAATTATTTAACACAACTTACCACTTTTGCATAGCCAACAGCTGAACTGATTTTAATACTAATTTTGTACAGATATCATAGATTGTAGCATTAGAGCCCTGACCCTAACTCTGGGCCAGAAGGTCCATGTTCAAGTCCCACCTGCCCTGGCGTTATGTCACAACATATCTGAACATGTTTATTATTTTTCCCTAGATTGCTGCAACAATTTGTCTCTTCTGCAATGAGCCCAATCTGATAGCTTCATACTTCAGAATTCACCCATTCAACCTGCAGTCATAGTGCCAAACTAATTTTGTTAATGGATGTTGGGGTACACCACTTCTGTTGTCCTTGATGCTTTCTCCAAGTGCATATGCAATATGCAAGGATACTGACACAATAGCTAAGGGAGAAAGTTCAGAAATGGTTTGACAGGATAGACATCTGGAATGAGAGGTTTGTTTTCTGAGGATAGGTTGGACTCATTTCCACTAAGCGTTTAGCAGATTGAAGGGTGACTCGAATGAAGTGTATAAGATCCAAAATGGTCTTGACAAGTAAGGGATATTTTCTGTTGTGCGTCAGTGCATAACTAAGAGACATGGTTTTAAAATACTGGTTGCTTTCTTTTGGACAGGGATTAAGAGATTCTTTTATTTTCTCAGAAGATTAAGTGAATTTGGAGGTTTCTAACCTAAGAAGTTCATAGAGACATAGAGACCTACAGCACAGAGGCAGGCCCTTTGGCCCAAACTGGTCCATGCACTCTAACCATATTTCCCTGCAGTTGGCCTATATCTTTCTAATCCTTTCCTATCCATGTATTTGTCCAAATGCCTTTTAAATGTTGATAATCTACCTGCCTCAACCACTTCCGCGGCAGCTCACTCCATATGCGTACCATCCTCTGTGTAAAAATATTACTGTCAAGTTCACTTTTATTCTTTACCCTCTAACCTTAAATTTTTGTCCTCCAGGCCTTCGTTCCCTAACCCTGAGAACAAGACTGAGTGTGTTCACCCTATCCATGCCTCTCATGATTTTATAGACTTCTATAAAGTCCCTCCCAAGTCTCCTACGTTCTGAAGAAAAAAGTTCTAGCTTGTCCACCTCTCCCTATAACTCAGACTTTTGAGTCCTGGCAACATGCTTATAAAATTTCTTCTGCACTCTTTCCAGTTTAATAACATCCTTCCTATAGCGAGGTGACGAAAACTGAACACAATACTCCAAGTGCAGCCTTACCAACATCCTGTACAACTGCAACATAACTTCCTAACTTCTATACTCAGTGCCCTGACTGATGAAGGCCAGTGTGCTAAAAGCCTTCTTCACTACCCTGTCTACCTGTGACTCCACTTTCAGAGAATTGTGAACCTGAATGCCAAGGTCCCTCTGTTCTACTACACCCCTCAAAGCCCTACCATTCATCATGAAGTTCCTACCTTGATTAACTTTCCAAAATGCAAAACCTCACACTTATCTATACTAAACTCCATTTACCATTTCTCAGCCTACTTCCCCAACTGATCAAGGTCCTGCTGCAATTTCTGACAACCTTCCTCACTGTCCATGATACCTCATCTGCAAGCTGACTAGCCATGTTTTGGACATTCTCATCCAAATTATTCATATAGATAACAAACATCGGTGGGCCAACACCAACCCCTGAGGTACTCCATTAGTCACAGGCCTCTAGCCCAATAAGCATCCTTCCATTGTTACCCTTTGCTTCCTACTATCAAGCTAATTGTGTATCCAATTTGCCAATTCCCCCTGGATTCCATGCGAACTAACCTTCAGAGCATCCTACCACGTGGAACCTTCTCAAAGGCCTTACTGAAATCCATACAGACTACATCTTCTGTCCTGCCCTCATCAACCTTCCTGGTCACGTCATCAAAGACCTCTAACAAATTTGTGAGGCATGATCTCCCAAGCACAGAGGCATGCTGACTATTCCTAATCAAACCCTGTCTTTCAAAATGCATGTATATCTTATCTCTCAGAATATTCTCAAGTAACGTACCGACTACAGATGTTCAGCTTACTGATCTACAGTTCCCAGGATTTTCATTGCAGTCCTTCTGGAATAAGGGCACACATTCGTCATTGTATATTTTTAAGTCAGAGGTGAATAAATTCTTGTAGTCAATGGAACCAAGAGTTACTGGCAATAGATGAAATGTGGAATTCAAAATACAAACAGATTAGCCATGATCTTATCGAAAGGTGGAGCAGTCCTGAGGAGCCAAATGGTCACCTTGTCCAATTTGCAATAGCGATATCTATGGGTGGTATATGATTAGCAGCAGCAGGTTTTTCTGGCCATGTTTGATTTGAGGCAAAGAAAGCTCATGGCTGATTTTTAAATGGTGCAACAGAGTTGAGTTCATAGATGGGAGAGTGGGAAAATTGATCTTGTGAACACCAGGTATCCAGTTATGTGCCTGTTGAGGACATTGGGGAAATGCTGACTGAAATTCTTTGTCAGGCAGTTTGTACCTTCTATCAGAGGAATCCAGTCAATGCCTGTTGGCTGCTTTCCAATGGCAGACTGGGGACCAGAGGTTCAAACAACTTGTTTATCCATCTCATCATTCCCTGGTCACAAATGTTAGTTGACTATATCTGCAGCCAAAGGCCATCCATTGGCAGTTATGGACAGTAGAAACTTGAACTGCAATAATGAAGTCTCCAGAGGCATATGCATCTCAAAGTGAGCTCTCTCTTACTATATCCTTGCTCAAGGCATGAGGAGGCTGAAGAAGGGCTCATGCCCAAAACGTTGATTCTCCTTCTCCTTGGATGCTGCCTGACCTGCTGCGCTTTTCCAGCAACACATTTTCAGCTCTGATCTCCAGCATCTGCAGTCCTCACTTTCTCCCCAAGGCATGAGGAACCCTGTTTGCCCGCAATCTTGAGATACCACTCACTTTCCTTTAATTGCTAGGCTAACATGCACTCTGCCCCATGATTGACTGGTTACTTAAAAATCACATCTGGCCTTGGGAGATACATGATATGGAATCAGGATCTGAAAATGAAACTTATCCTAAATCGAAACTACAACTTCATGAATTCATGAGTCCTTGTTAATTGTATCAACCTACTCTATATACTAACATCCAGTTTGATGAATCTGTGGAAGATTTGAGATTTGTTTGATGGATAGAATTCTATTATTATGACCATAGCAAGTTCTCTCATCTCTAATATCACTTCCTGATGTTTGTGACATTTGCCTTACAAGGTGTAATTTTATCACTCGTGATTGTAGCTCAATTCCTAGATTGTAGGGGTTTTTAAATGGGTGGCACGGTGGCACAGTGGTTAGCACTGCTGCCTCACAGCGCTAGAGACCCGGGTTCAATTCCCGCCTCAGGTGACTGACTGTGTGGAGTGCTCTGGTTTCCTCCCACAGTCCAAAGATGTGCAGTTCAGGTGAATTGGCCATACCAAATTGCCCATAGTGTTAGGTGAAGGGGTAAATGTAGGGGAATGGGTCTCGGTGGTGGCGGGTCGGTGTGGACTTGTTGGGCCAAAGGGCCTGTAAGTAATCTAAACTAAATCCAGTACATTCATGTCCACTTTTGTTTTACTGACACCAGTTTGTGGTTACCTGGTTACCCTTTGTTCATGAAAGTGTGTAACATATTTCTGACACTATAAACTATTTTTATAAGTTTGATTTAAAGCAGCAGATAAACAGAATTAGACTTAGCTTTGAGTTGAATTATAAATCAAGTTGAAAACTGAAGTTAAAAAAAAAACAGAAATGGGGAAAAAAGCATTTCACTATGAGGGTTTCACTGAGACTTTAGCTTCCGTTTTGCAAAGTTGGAGGTACAGAAAAACTAATTAGATTAATCTGGCAGTGAAAGGGGGCAGGAATTTGGAGTCTAGATTAACTTTATACAAGAAAGTAGGTGCCACGGTGGTTTTATTGAACTTTTGCACCATTTACTCGTCTGCAGTGCTGTTTACTTTTGTAACAAACTGCAGTAGGCTTCCCACAGGTACTTATTGAGAACATCAACATTCGTATGTTGATGATTTAAATGGTTTCCCAATTTCTTTTTCCACTTCTTCTTTAATCCTGCGGCCATCCAGGTCTTTCACATTCTGAGCACTCTTCCACTCTGGATTTTCAGTCCATTTACTGTTTGACACAAAGTTTGCAGTTTTCTTGGCTTATGTCTCAAATTTATTGAGTGCCTGACAGCCTGTTACTCTGCTTATTTGTGGCCATAATACCCCTCCCCAATCATCGTGTAGGACTGTATGCTCTTATCCAGCTGGTCTCACTATCTGTCAAGTTCCCCAGGATGTTTATCATAAGACAGGTTGTGTTCGGAGACAAAAGGCTGGAGTTTCTCGACTGAGGCAGGTAACTTGCATCATAATCTTGAAGATTGGTCTCACTTTAAAGCACCCCTGTATACAAAATGTTGGGGAGGCATTGTAAAGCTGATTTAGGTTCATAGACCACAGAGCAGATCCTTGATGACCACGGATGTAGACAAATGCTGAGACAGAATGGTTTGGTTTGGTTCTCTCGGTAGCACTTTTCCTGAGGCTAGTATATTTTTACGCAAACAAGTTTCTTCTATCCTCCAGGCCAATTTAATGCCAACTCTCCTTGGCATATGGGCAGACCTCAAAAACCATGTAGAGATTGAAATTAAATAAACTTCTAAAAATTTAAAGCCACCATTACTCTGCGCACTAGTGAAAAAAACTCCCATTCATGAAACCCATTCAAATCTTTTTTAAAAAAATCAAGTGTTTAATCTTTTATCAAAACAAACAAACATCTGTACTTATTCCAGATCAGCAATAGTAAATCTTTTATTACCCTTCAAGCAGTCATAGAATCAAAGACATGTACAGAAGGAAACAGACCCTTCGGCCCTATCCGTCCATGCCAACCAGATATCCCAACCCAATCCAGTCCCACCTGCCAGCACCCGGTCCATACCCCTCCAAACCCATCCTATTCATATACCCACCCAAATGCCTTTTAAATGTTGCAATTGTACCAGCCTCCACCACTTCCTCTGGCAGTTCATTCCATACACGTACCACTCTGCGTGAAAAAGTTGCCCGTTAGGCAAGATAATGAGAGGCATAGATAGAGTCGATAGCCAGAGACTATTTCCCAGGGCAGAAATGGCTAACACGAGGGTTCATAGTTTTAAGCTGGTTGGAGGAAATTATAGAGGGGATGTCAGAGGCGGGTTCTTTACACAGAGTTGTGAGAGCATGGAATGCGTTGCCAGCAGCACTTGTGGAAGCAAGGTCATTGGGGACATTTAATAGACTGCTGGACATGCATATGGTCACAGAAGTTTGAGGGTGCATACATGAGGATCAATGGTCGACACAACATCATGGGCTGAAGGGCCTGTTCTGTGCTGTACTGTTCTATGTTCTATGTTAATCTGCAAACTCAATTCTCCCTCACTGATATAACTGCTGCTTTTTAAAAGTCAATCAAGCTCATGTAATGATATAATTGTCTTTCGAGAAATGCCAACAAGTACTGATTTGGAGATGCCAGTGTTGGACTGGGGTGTACGAAGTTAAAAATCACACAACACCAGGTTATAGTCCAACAGGTTTAATTGTAAGCACTAGCTTTCTGAGCGCTGCTCCTTCATGGTTATGGAGGGCTCAATTGTAAAACACAGAATTTATAGCAAAAGTTTACAGTGTGATGTAACTGAAATGACACATTGAAGAATACCTTGATTGTTTGTTAAGTCTCTCATCGGTTAGAGTGACCATGTTAGTTTCACTTCTTTCATATGTAAATCATGTATTTACATATAAAACGTTTTTTTAAAAGTTACATTCACAGGTGAACTTGAACAATTGGTGTCAGCCCAGATAATGTGTTGAAGGTGTTAGCCCCCTGTGTGCTGCTGAGAATGTAACTTTTTAAAAACATATTTTGTGATTTACATATGACAGAAGTGAAACTAACATGGTCACTCTAACCGATGAGAAAATTAACAGACAATCGAGGTATTTTTCAATGTATAATTTCAGTTACATCACACTGTAAACTTTTGCTATAAATTCTATGCCTTACAATTGTATCCTCCACAACCACCTGATGAAGGAGCAGCACTCTAAAAGCTAGTGCTTCCAATTAAACCTGTTGGACTCTAACCTGGTGTTGTGATTTTCAACAAATACTGCACCAACTGCCTTAACTGACCCATCAAGCAAAGATATAAAAGTTTTTTTTAACATTCTCCAACAGCTGCAGCTACTTTTTTCCAACAGTTTAAAGAGGGGATAGTTAATAAAAGAAATAAAGTGCAGCTTTTTTAAAAAAAAGCTGTGGGTCATGACAGACAAACCCTTTGAGTGCACATACATTTACCCCATGATTTTGTGGCTGTTACACTTGGTTATACTCTTAGAGTTGGAAGTGGAGTCTGTTTGAACTCAGCAGTGAGTTCAAATGGCTCTGTTGAATTTGATTTCTCTCTTAAGTGTGAATCTTGCACTACTCTTTTCTGCCTATTGGTTTCTTCAAAAAATGAGGACAGGACTTCTGGACCAAGTTCTGCACATCTTTCTTAAGATTTATAGGTGTTGCTATTTTATTTTGCACAAATTTTTCCCAACTCCACGAAAATCTGACCCTGAGACTCAAAGGTCCAGTTACCCATCGAGTTCCTCTCTTCGCATGACTTCAGTTTTTTTTCTCTCTCTCTGTCTTTCATTGGCCCACACTAACCTCGTGACCTCTGATAAGTCAGCAAAATCACTCCAGGAAGAGGAGAAAGATGAAAGAAAACGATTAATAGACACTTGAAGAAAAGCAAGAAGAAAGATTAAAAGGGTAAAGAAAATGAATTATAGTGTGAGGGGAGAAAGATGAGGCAAATAGATAATTGGATAAACTTGTGTTTGAAATGGCCAATCATTGCGGCAAAAGAAAGAGAAAATTTGTATCAGAAAGGGACAGCAGAGGGAAAAAAGAGGAAGGAAGGGAGATAATAAAGAACCAAGGAGAGAACACCAGAAAAGTGGAACTGAAAGAACCAAGGAGTTGAGAAACAGGCTGTGGTTGACACATGCTCTGGTTTGCAAATGATGCCTGGACTGTCAGAACCCAGTGTCATTTTCCACTAGACCACTCCCCCATACAACTTGACACCTACAAGAAACCAAGCTAGTGCAGATTTCTGTGAAAGGTATCAGAAGCAACACAAAGAAATTGCCTGGTCTCTCTCAGAAGTAAATGTGGCTCAAAAGTGACTATTTCCTGATCCCTCTGCATCCCTAACTTTGATTCAGAGAATGTGAGCAGGCCAGCTGGGAAGTTTAAGTTTTCCCAAATCCTGACCACCTTTAGAACAGTTTCATTAACCCAGAGAGTGTTAAACTGTTACATGAGCACTTCACTCGCACTCTCTACCTCACCTTCAGCAAAATAAGCAATAAAGTCTTCGTTCTCAAAATTGACTAATCCCAGCGGATTGACACCATACCTGACCAAACAGAGATGTGGGAATATTAGAAAGGATATTCATTACAGTGTAGGAAAAAGTGTTCCCATTTTTGCTGTGAAAACAGAGGTAAATGAGTGTTGAAGAATCCAACCTACTCCAGAGAATGCATTCTATTGTTCCACTCTACATGGACCACGGTGGAGTTATTGACCCAGTCCATCTATTCACTGTCTGAGTGTTAAACCAGCTCTGTCTGTAACTTAAATTATGCCCTTTCCATTCTACAGTGAAAACTTTGCATTTTCCAATCCCAGCCTCAGTTTGAATCAGTGGTGACAAAGTTCATGTCTTCCCTCATCCCAAATATTGTACTGCCCCTCCTTCACCTGTAATCCCTCAATATCTGTCATGTCTCATCCTTCACCTTTGCTAGCATGCACCCACCCTTTCATTCCTTGACATTGTTCTCTCCCCCAATAGTGCTTACTCCCCTTATAGCTCACCCTTTTCCCACCCTAACCTCGAAGTATACTCATTTTGCATTCCCCAAAACATCAAACCCTGCTTCCCATCTCCAACAATGTTGACTCTTCTGGGACTAGCTAAATAAGAGCCAGGGATTCTGGCAGTTGGGATCAATGGAGTGAGGAAGGAGTTGAACATTGCAGAGACTAGTGTGAATACTGTCTGACTGGGGTAAACATCAGTAGGAGAGATGTTAAGGGTTCCCGGAGGGAAGGAGGTGATTGTTGCTGGTGAGCACTGTTGGGTAGGAAGTGAGAATTAAGATGAAAGCTGATTTACTTTTAGTTATGTGCTTGGGCAGTTTTTAGTCTTTCAACGAAAATCTCTGTAAATTTGAGAAGCACTTAGATAAGTATAAATCAAAGAACCCACGTCCCAATGGATCTGGCCATCTCATTTCATTGTTGTCAGAATTGGCCAACAAATCTGGGTAGGGTAAAACCATCAGTCGGAAGTTGTAACATCCTCCATAAGTACATGCATGGCACTTCCTCAAAGACCTGATTTGCATCAGCAGGTTAAGTTGAGTCTGCTTCCCATTATGGAAGATTGTGTTCCTTGCCTCCTACTCTCAATGACTGAAATCCTGACAAGGTGGAACACCAGCCCATAACTGGGGAGAACTAAGTTGAACTTCCAATCAACACCAGAAGTCCCAGCAGAAATTGATTTTCATAAAAATGTGAATATTCTCGGAGATGAACCAGATATTCCTCATAGTTCTCAGAGACTGAAGCAACACCTACAAACCCTTGCTTTTTTAATTCCCCCTTACACTGTAACTGTAAACAATGCAAGGCCTGCTGTTATGCACTGACCAAGACTGATGACTTTCCAGATCCAGAGAACTGTTTGGATCACACCTGACTACTTAACATTAGAGATGTGTGTTAAAAGATCCAACCTACTCCAGAGAATGCATTCTATTGAATCATCTAGAACAGTCACGCAAATGCAGAAACTGTTCATTGGCAGCAGGAAAATGTGAATCAGCCCTCAAGATGGCCCACAGTTCCTGACAAGATCCTCAGCCGCAAGTGAAATAAGTTCCACTGAGTTTGGAGGAAAGATGTTTAGCAGTATTGTGCAAACGTGTGGTCTAACCATAGACAAATCGGAGACATTGAAACAAATTAAGATTTTCATCCAAATGAAAGCTTCATTTAAAAATAAAGAAATGTAATCCAATCAAATTGGAAATGATGAGACAATGGCATATTTTAGTGCAAAGTTAGTAAGTTTTTAAACAAGTGTCAAGGACTGATTCAGGATAGTCAACATGGCTTTGTGCGTGGGAAATCATGTCTCACAAACTTGATTGAGTTTTGTGAAGAAGTAACAAAGAGGATTGATGATGGCAGAGCAGTAGATGTGATCTATATGGACTTCAGTAAGGTGTTCGACAAGGATCCCAATGGGAGACTGATTAGCAAGGTTAGATCTCCAGGAATACAGAGAGAACTAGCCATTTGGTACAGAACTGGCTCAAAGGTGGAAGACAGAAGGTACTGGTGGAGGGTTGTTTTTCAGAGTGGAGGCCTGTGACCAGTGGAGTGCCACAAGGGTTGGTGTTGGGTCCTCTACGTTTTGTCATTTACATAAATGATTTGGACGACACGAGCATAAGAGGTACAGTTAGTAAGTTTTCAGATGACAACAAAATTGGAGGTGTAGTGGACAGTGAAGAAGGTTACTTCAGATTACAATAAGATCTTGACCAGATGGGCCAATGGACTGAGAAGTGGCAGATGGAGTTTAATTCCAATAAATGTGAGGTGCGCATTTTGGGAAAGCAAATCTTAGCAGGAATCATATATACTTAATTGTAAGGTCCCAGGGAGTGTTGCTGAACAAAGAGACCTTGGAGTGCAGGTTCATAGCTCCTTGAAAGTGGAGTCGCAGGTAAATAGGGTAGTGAAGAAGGTGTATAGTATGCTTTCTTTTATTGGTCAGAGTATTGAGTACAGGAGTTGGGAGGTCATGCTGCGGCTGTAAAGGACATTGGTTAGGCTACTGTTGAAATATTGATTGCAATTCTGGTCTTCCTATCGGAAAGATGTTGTGAAACCTGAAAGATTTCAGGAAAGATTTACAAGGATGTTGTCAGGGTTGGAAGATTTGAGCTATAGGGAGAGGCTGAGCAGGCTGGGGCTGTTTTCCCTGGAGTGTCGGAGGCTGAGGGGTGACCTTATAGAGGTTCACAAAGTTATGAGGGGCATGGATAGAGTAAATAGGCAAAGTCTTTTCCCTGGGGTGGGGGAGTCCAGAATTAGAGGGCATAGGTTTAGGGTGAGAGAGGAATGATATAAAAGAGACCTAAGGGGCAACCTTTCACGCAGAGGGTGGTACGGGTATGGAATGAGCTGCCAGATGAAGTGATGGAGGCTGGTAAAATTGCAACATTTAAGAGGTATTTGGGTGGGTATATGAATAAGAAGGGTTTGGAGGGATATGGGCCGGGTGCAGGCAGGTGGGACAATATTGGGTTGGGATATCTGGTCGGCACGGACGGGTTGGACCGAAGGGTCTGTTTCCGTGCTGTACATCTCTATGACTCTATGACATTGTTGATTTCTCTTGTTGTCCTTCTGTTTTCCCTTGATCTTCAGGCCCTCATCACCTCATCCTCAGATTTTTAAATTAGAACAAAAAGAATGTGAAAAAGACAAATTTCATTCAATTTAATTATTCTGTTTTATAGCTTTGCCTTCTATGCTTCTTGGAGAATTTTAATTTCCTGATGATTCAGTTTTCACAGAAGCTTAGTAAATTCTGTTAAATGGTGAAGTCATGTCTTTCCTTAAATTTGTAGATTTCATACACATTTGTAAAGCCAGCAGGAAAGTCCTGTCTGCTTATCATATGTATCTGGTGATCTTTAGAAGTAGAAAAATTAATGATGATATGTGTTGATGATGTCCACACCACGGGTTTAAATTCTGTTGCTGACAGATGTCCTAAAGCTTAGTGTAGGCAGAGGAAATGCCAAGTGTTTGTGAAGGAACTTGATAACTTGCTACGTTTGCATGGCAGTGAGAAGGAAAATGTGTCTAACATTCCCTGTAGATCAGCATTAACAATTTCTGTTATGAGAATAAGATGTTCCAAGACACTGAACAAGAGTCTAATGCACAATATATGATACCAAGCCACCTAAGGAGATTTTAGGTCAAATGATCAAAAGCTCAGTCAGACAGTACACTGTTAAGTACAACAGCAAGTAGACCATCTTGGATACTGTTGGGGCATTGATCTACCAGGGCCAAGTTTCTGGCACTGAGCCTGGCTCTATGGCTCACAAGGGAAGGGGGGAAGAATAGGAGAGCAATAATGATAGGAGATTCAATAGTCAGAGGAACAGACAGGAGATTCTGTGGTCGTGAACGAGACTCCCAGATGGTATGTTGCCTCTCGGGTGCCAAGGTCAGGGATGTCTCGGGTTGAGTCTGCAGTATTCTTTATGGGGAGGGAGAGCAGCCAGAAGTCGTGGGACACATTGGTACCAGTGACGCAGTGAATAAAATGTGTCACAGATAAGAGAATACAGGGAGTTAGGTTGGAATCTAGAAGGCAGAAGGAGCAGAGTAGTAATCTCAAGATTGCTACTGGTGCCACGTGTTAGTGAGGCTAGGAACAGAGAGCGAGTGCGGATGATCACATGGCTGCAAGGCTGGTGTAGGAGAGAAGGCTTCAGATATGCAGATCATTGGGATACCTTCTATAGAGGGTTTGCTAGAGCTCTTCGGGAGAGTTTAAACTAGTTGGCAAGAGGGTGGGAACTGGAGCTACACATCTGAGGATGGAGTAGCCGGTGAACAGCCAGATACAGTGTGCAGAGAGTCTGAGGAGAGATAGGCAGTTGATAGGGCAAAGTTGCAGTCAATGTGTTGAGTTGAAGTGCATCTATTTTAACGCAAGATGTATCAGGAATAAGGGTGATAAACTTAGAACATTGGAACTATGATGTTGTGGCTGTTACAGAAACCCGGGTATCACAGTGGTAGGAATGGTTGTTGAATATTCTGTGGTTTAGATGTTTCAAAAGGAATGGGGTGGGGAGATAAAAGAGGTGGGGGAGTGGCATTGCTAATCAAGGATTGTATCACAGCTGCAGAAAGGGAGGTGGTCAAGGAGGGTTTGTCTACAGAGTCAGTATAGGTTGAAGTCAAAAATAGGAAAGGAGCAGTCACCTTATTGGGAATTAACTACAGACCCCTAGTAGCAAGAGAGACATGGAGGAACAGATTCGGAGCAGATTTTGGAAAGGTGCAGGAGTAACTGGGTTATTGTCATGGGTGACTTTAGCTTCCTAAATATTGATGGAACCTACATAGTTCAAATAGTTTGGATAGAGCAGTTTTTGTCAGGTGAATCCAGGAAGGATTCCTGACTTAATATGTAGATAGGCTGACAAGAGGGGAGGCCATATTGGATTTGGTGCTGAGCAATGAACCAGGCCAGATGTCAAATCTCTCAATGGGAGAGCATTTCGATGACAGTGATCATAACTCCCTGACCTATGCTGTAATTTTGGAGAGAGATAGGAGCAGACAGTATAGGAAAGTATTTAATTGGGGGAGGGGGAATTGCAATATTGTTAGGCAGGAGCTGGAGCATCTAGATTGGGAACAGATGTTCTCAGGGAAATGCATTACAGAAATGTGGAGGTTATTTAGAGAGCACTTGCTGTTAGTGCTGAATAGGTTTGTTCCACCTAGGCAAAGAAGGGAAGGGAGGGTGAAGGAACCTTAAGTGACAAGGGATGTAGAACATCTAGTCAAAAGGAAGAAAGAAGCTTACTTAAGGTAAGAAAGCAAGGATCAGATAGGGCTTCAGAGGGTTACAGGGTAGCCAGGAAGGAACTGAAGAATGGACTTAGGAGAGTTACAATAACAGCATGATAAAACTTTAGTAGGTAGGATTAAGGAAACTCTAAGGCATTCTACACTTACGTGAGGAACAAGAGGAAGGCCAGGATGGGGGTAGGGCCGATCAGGGATTGTGAAGGGAATTTGTGGCTAGAGTCAGAGGAAGTAGGGGAGGTCCTAAATGAATACATTGCTTCTATATTCACTACTGAGAAGGACTTTGTCATATGTGAGGACAGTGTGAAACAGGCTAATATGCTTGAAAATGTTGATGCTAGGAAGGAGGATGTGCTGAAAATTTTGAAAAACATGTAAGGATAGATAAATCCCATGAGCCAGATGGAATATACCCTAGGTTACCTCAGGAAGCGAGGGAAAAGATTGGTGCACCTTTAGTGATGATCTTTGCATGCTCACTGTCCACTGGAGTAGTGCCAGACGATTGGAGGGTGGTAAATGTTATTCACTTGTTCAAGAAAGGGAATAGAGATAATCCTGGGAATTACAGACCAGTTAGTCTTATGTCTGTGGTGGACAAATTATTGGAGAAGATTCTGAGAGACAGGATTTATGTTTACTTGGAAAACTATAGTTTGATTAGAGATTGTCAGCATTGCTTTGTGAAGGACAGATCATGCCTCACAAACCTTATTGAACTCTTTAACGATGTGACAAAACACATTGATGAAGGTAGAGGAGTAGATGTGGTGTGCATGAATTTAGCAAGACATTTGATAAGGTTCCCCAAAATAGACTCATTCAGAAAGTAAGGAGGTGTGGGATATAGGGAAATCTGACTGGGATACAGAATTGGCTGGCTCCTAGAAGACAAAGGATGGTAGCAGATGGAAAGTATTCAGACTAGAACTCAATGTCCAGTGATATTCCATAGGGATGTGTTCTGGGACCTCTGCTTTTTGTAATTCTTATAAATGACTTGGATGAGGGTGGATTAGTAAGTTTTCTGATGACATGAAGGTTGGTGGGGTGGTAGATAGTGTAGAGAGGTTTTGTAGGTTGCAGCAGGACATTGACAGCATGCAGAACTGGGCATATGAGTGGCAGATGGAATTCATCCTGGAAAAGTGTGAAGTGATTCATTTTGGAAGGTTGAACTTGAATGCAGAATACAGGTTTAACGGAGATGTCAGGCCCTTGGTGGGATGTGAAAACAAACACTAGAGTCTTGAATTCAAAATGGTGAGCTTGCAAAGACGTGCTGTGAATTAAGATATGTTCAACAGAGACTTGTATGAGCTCAGGTTTAGTTGGAGTACAATATCAGAAGCCAGCCAAGAGTGCACCAGAATGATCAAATCTATATGTAACAAAAATGTGAGGCTTTCAGCAACAGATGCGCTGAGATTTGGACAAGGTCAGGATAAATCAAATTTAAGGAGGTGAAAGCAGCTTGTCTCAGTGATGACAGGGATATGAGCATGAAGGCTCATTTGGGATAAAAGGTGATAGTAAGGTGATGAACAGACTGATTTATTCTCAGACAATTCCAATGAAAGCAATGGAGTGAGTTAGTCGGGGAATGAAATTTGGATCACGTTTGAGATAATTGCATGGCTGGAGTGGATTCCCATCCTGACCTGGAGTAGATTTGGGATCTGCCTCCTTGCCTTAGTGGTGACAGAGACCAGGGTGTGAGTTGGACCTTCCTTCAAGCAGAGAACTCCAGAAGAAGTAACTTTAAATGGTTTTTTTATAGTGGTCTCAGCATGCAAAATCCTTCCTCAATTGGTTGGATGAACTTTATATGACCTGGGTTGAAGGGCCTTTCCTGAGGTTTGGATGTTTACTGAAACATGCTTTTTTAATAAAAATTTTGGATGAGTGACTGGATTACAGTTTTCCCATAGTGAACACCGTAAAACCCGAGACCAAATTGAATTTTTTTTTCCTGTGTTCTGTAACAGTACATTTTTTATGCCCACTGAGTCCGATTTATTTAAAATGGTTTTTCACATTTCTACATAATAACAACCTTTAATTTAGAAAAAATATTTCTGTTTTAAAAAAAGTGCAATTAGACAAAAGTAGACAGATCTTCATAAAGTTGGAAAGGCTCCTTGGATCTTTGAAAATGATAGCTGGCACCATGATGTGAAAATCCTGCCCCCAATTTGCAAGACTGTATTATCAACAACAGTGAGCAGTGTTTAAAGAAATCTGAATGCAACAGGTCATGGATTCTATTCTGACTGGTGCAATGGATTTAACGCAGTTTAGGAGTTGTGAACTTATGGACTATATTGTCAAAGACTCTTGAAGAGGGTAAGGTCTGTTTATTCATGGGTTGAAGATTTTTCAAAATATCCCCCATCCCAGACTTTGCAGCAATCAGTGAGACACATAACAAAGAAAAATTCAGCTGGGAAGTTGTCTGTCCTAGTGGTTAAATAATTGTTGACTTTTCCCCCAAAATGTTAATTATGAATGTTTGGCTGACTTTCAAAATTTATCATCTTATCAGGGATGCTGAATTTATAATTTGATTAGCATCTTAGACAGTCTATTAAGACTTTAGCTCCCCTTGAAGTATCATGGGCTGACGTATGTTTGTTTTTGTAAGTCAGTACCCACTTGAAATTTAAAAGGTTTTAATAGACTTTCAAGAATGCTTGTTTATTTTTCATGATCAGACTGTATTAGATGGTAAGAATTTTATTTTGTTTCACAACAATGTTGCTCCTGAGGTTTGCCCATGGTGCATAGTGAATGAATTTATATGAAATTTATAAGGCAACATGAGGGACCATCATTGTATTCAGCATTTTAAATAAATTCCTACACCCTCTAGTTTGAAATTCCAGTAAATTAAACTTTTTAAATTGTTTGGTTGGTTTCTTTAATTAGACAGAAGAAATACACTAACATTGTTTGGCGTGAATCTGAAATTTGCTGTTCACTCTGCAAATTGTAAACTCTTTGTTGCTAATCTGTAGCTGCAGGGAGGAATTTGAAGGATTTTGTGTTTTTGATTGAAGCTGCATTTTGATTCTACATTGTACTAGCTCAGTTGCAGTACTGTTTCTGTGTTCTGTTTCTAGCAATGAACCCGACTTCATTCCACACTCAGTCACCAAGCAAACATTCCACCATTTTGTGCCCTTTGTCGCAAGGCATCTTTGGTAATTTAGGAAACTAAGTGAAGCAATTTCAAGTGTGTAGCAGCTCTAATGTGGTAATGTAACACCGATATTGGTCAGTGTCTAGATTTGAAAAAGAATTATTTAATATTGTCACTTGCACTTAGGTACAATTAAAATTGTATAATGTCACCATGTTCTGGCACCATCTTGGATTACAAAACAAATTACTGAATAAATTGTATGTATGGTAAAATGCTGAATAAATTAATATTACTAAAACTGAAACAGCTTCAAAAATTCATCTTTCTCTCTCCATAGACATCTCCATCTCTGCTCCTTCTAGTGTAACTCACAAGAGTAGATTTTCACAGAAGTGCAGATAGGCTTGTGCACACATTTGTCACAACTTCTCATCATTGCTGGTCTGCTTGGATGATCTTGGGTATATTTCAAGGCTATTGCTTTGTGGGGGAAAGTTGTAGAGGTACTCTGTATCCAATAAGAATAATTGCAGGGTGTATTGATGGAACTCAACACCCATTGTAGACTGAATGATATCTGTTGAGGGCTAAGAAGCCCTTAATCTTGTACAAATCTAATTTTGATTTTTGTAGTTTAAATTCTAAACTTTTCAGCTTAAACAGTGGTAGAAAAAGATCTCCAATGAAAGAGCAGTTGGTTTAAAAAGTAGATTAAGCCATTCCTCTATAATTGGGCCAGCCCAACTCTTTTGTGTTAGGATCATATAAATGTAGTTAATGTACTGTGACTTACCACTTGACTGCTACTTATAACAGTGTGGTGTGAGTTGGGTAATTGAAGAAGTCAGGCAAAGAGGTGCTTCTTTGCTTTTGCTTGTACTCCCATATTCAGGAATTGGTTGTTACTCAGCTACAGACAAGGAAGCTAATTATTTGGTGAGTATCTGATAAGTGATTAAAACTCATTCTATCCCTTAAGTTCAAAATAGTATAGTGACTGGTAGTGTGGTTAAGAAAATATATAAAAGCGTAAGTACAATATGTTAAATAATTAATTAAAACACATTAGTGGTGCTACAAAGGGTGATGTATCACAGCTGCAGCATGTAGGAGATACTGGATGCCAGTTTGTTGAGGGCAAACATATCTGAAGTAAGTATGTCACCTTTGAGCAGCTTCAGCCCAGAGTTTGAGTTGACTGAATTACCAACAGACATCAGGGACAGGCTAAGATACTTTCTACCAGGGATTTGGCATACCTCTTGGGATAGTATCTTCAGGGACAGAAGTGCATAATTGTGAATAGCAGGTAAGGGTCAGCACTCTGACAATGACCTTCAGCCAGGCTGGCAGGACCTAGTGACATGGCCTCCAGTATCAGCCTTCTGGGAAGAGGGCTTCTCTCCTTTGCACCATCCTGTCCACAAAGTCCCTGTTGGAGACTCTTCCCCTTTTCCAACATCTTGTGATGCTATCCTTGATGGAGCAGGGCAATTACAGAATGCCAGTGCTCTTCTGGGTGCACAGTGGCCTTTCAAAGATGGCATGGATGCAAGGAATTCGCTGTGTAATAAGTTGTTCAAGGAATGGTATATGGTAAGATGGGGCAGAATTGGATGTGCCATGGGGCGTGATAGGTAATTAACACAGCCGGTTTGGCAGGTTACGACAAGGCAACTAGATCACTCTTGCAGTGAATCACCCTGCACTTAACCAAAAAAATCATAAGATTCAGCCCACATTGCGAACATTTAAGATATATTTCAGTGTACACAGAAAGGATACATTCTGACGAGACAGAAAATTTCCAAGCACCAGACCTAGCATCTGTGGTTAAGACCATAAGACATAGGAGCAGAAATTAGGCCATTCAGCCCATCGAGTCTGCTCTGCCGTGGCTAATACGTTTCTCAATCCCATTCTCCCACTTTTTACCTTTAACCATTGATCCCCTTGTTAATCAAGAACCTATCTATTTCCATCTTTAATATACACAATGACCTGGTCTCCACACACTTCTGTGGCAAAGAATTCCATTGATTCACCACTCTTTGGCTGAAGATGTTTCTCCTTCTCTGTTCTAAAAGGTCTCCCCTTTACTCTAAGGCTGTGCCCTCGCATCCTAGTCTCTCCTCCCAATGGAAACATCTTTCCAACTTCCACTCTGTCCAGGCCATTGTATTAGATTCCCCCCACCGGCCATCCTTCTAAACTCCATCGAGAATAGACCCACAGTCCTCAAACATTCCTCATGTCTTAAGCTTTTCATTCCTGGCACTATTCTCATGAACCTCCTCTGAACACATACTAGGGCCAATACTTTCTTCTTGAGATATGGGGCCTAAAACTCCTATGGGGCACAATACTCAAAATGTAGTCTGATCAGAGCCTTATAGAGCCTCAGAAGTAGCCCTCTGCTTTTATGTTCAAGTACCCTTAAAATTGCGCTTGCCTTCCTAACTACTGACTCAATCTGCAAGCTTATCTTGAGAGAATCCTGGACTAGAACTCCCAAAACTCTTTGCACTTCAGAATTAATGAGAAATGTTAAAAGATAATATCAAACTTAACAAAAAAGCATGCACACAGACACACACATGTGCACATGCAGACAATCGCAAAGACACAAATACATATATACACAGACCCGAAGACACCAGCTGTGCCCACTTCTTTTAAATATTGAGGAGTCTTCAGAGAGTGCCTCCATCTTGAGGCATCTTCTCATTCCCCTATTTTTAATGGCAATGCCTCTCTCCAGTGAAGGAGCTATTGATTTTCTCATGCTGAACAATCTGCATTTGGCTGGTTCCCCCATATTCTACTCCCCATAAGCTCCATACTCTGCATAAGTCATCAAAAGGTCTGCTGTCTCTGTTGTAACTCTTATCAAGTCTGACCACGCATTGTTAGCTGACTTATGTTGACTCCTGGACAAGCAACATCCTGATTTTAAAATTACATAGTATCTCAGACAGTGATTCAGAAAGTGAACATTTTGCCCACTGATCCAGCATGGTGTTTATGCTACGCTGAGATTTCCTGCTATCTTTCCTCATCTAAATTGACCATTATATCTACCTATTCCCTTCTCCCTCAAATGACTTGTCACGGCTCCCTTTATCCTTATTGTGGAGGCGCTGGTGTTGGACTGGGATGGGCAAAGTTAAAAATCACACAACACCAGGTTGTAGTCCAACAGCACTAGCTTTCAGAGCACTGCTTCTTCATCAGGTAGCTACTTAATGAGGGAGCAGTGCTGCGAAAGCTAATGCTTCCAGATAAACCTGTTTGACTATAACCTGGTGTTGTGTGATTTTTAACTTTATCCTTATTGATAGGAGTCTCTTCAATCAACTTTTTCACCTTTGAATAAAAAAAGATTTTTTTTATTTTTGCATTGGACGTCTTGGTCACTATCTTAGCCTGTAATTGTACACTTCTTCACAAAAAAAAACTCTCTTTCTGCCTGCACACTTTCAGGACTTTTTGTAACTTTTAAACATCTTTCAGGTCATTGCTCATTTTTATGAGAAAACAGAACTGGCCTGTCAATCCTTTTCAGATGTGTACTCTTTCACGTATCTGGTAACATCTTTGTAAATCTTTTCTCCAGTATCCCTGTATCTTTTTGACTGTGTGTCAGTAGATTTCCATTCAGTGCACAGCATGGTCCGAACAAGAACTTACCTACTTTTCAATTCTATGCTGTGAGAAATGAAGCCAAGTGCTCAGTTTGCATTTTTCTACAGCCTTGCCTACCTTTAGTGCAACTCTTAGAGATATTTTTACTTGTGCTTCAAGATCCCGTTGTTTCTCTACCTAGACTCTCACCTTCTGAGTAACAAATGACATTCCTATCAAAATGTACTACCTCACATTTATATTGAACTTATTTTGCCAATTAATGTTTGCATTATCAAAATTGACTATCCCAAGTCTGATGTCATCCACAATTTTAGAAACTTGAACTTCTCTGTGTTAAATGCCAAATATCACGTGTCTGCCAAATATGCAAGCCTAATCGATTTAGATCCTGTTGCAGTTCACTGGTGTCGTCCTTATGCTCCTTAGAAGTTTGGTATCACTTGGAAATCCCAAGAGTAGTAAACCAAATATCATAGCCTTATATCAAAAGACATTCATATTGATTGCCACATCTTCGAGCTTATACCAAGGAATTACTTAAAAATTTATTAGATACTCTGGTAAATTGATAGATTAATTTTGACTCCATATCAATTAAAAATAATTAATAGATTGCATAGTGTCTTCTGATGTGTTTGACGCCTTATGTGGGAATTTGTCAATGTAAGTTACTTCTTTCTTACATTTTAATACCACGAGAGAAGTGATACTTCAAGTGCTTTCTCTGAATATTAAAAAAAATTATCAGATGAGTATCCGAGCATTTTGCCTCCCGTCACTGAAGATTAAGTGTACATTAACCTTTAGGAGTACAAATCCTTCTTTCAAACTCATATATTTGTTAATTGCTAATAATGATTTTTATTAACTGCGCAATTTTGTTTTATTACTAAACGCAATTCAACCTTTAATAAAACTGATCTTTGCTGACTGTGCATTATATATACACATTTACAAAATTTGAGTGATACTGAAATTAAAATGGAAAGATGGTTTTAGCTTCCAATGCATTTTTTTTCTGTTAAATTGAGTCAGCTTCAGATTTTCCTTTTCATTATATACAAATTGCGATGTAAATCAGAATTTATTGCCTATTCCTTGCGTCTTCTGCTGATACTAATGTAGGGACTATGATAACAGTGCTACCATAGTTGGATTAAGTAGAAAATTCCAAGATTTTAACCAAGAGTTCTCAGAGGACCTCAACCCAATGCAGTTTTCTAAAAAAAAATTCAGCAGTTGGGGCCCTTGCTGGCTGGGCCAGCATTTAATACCCATCTCTAGTTTCCCTTGAGAAGGTGGTGGTGAGTTGCCTTCTGAAAATGTTTGGTGTAGATATACCCAAGATACTATTAGGGAAGAGGTTCCAGGATTTTAACCCAGTGACATAGAATAAACTGTGCTATATTTCCAAGCCAGGATGATGAAAATGGGGCAAGCTCCTTTATTCGATGTAGGACACTAGGCACTGACACCGCTTCCCTGCGCACACACCCCCACCCCACCACACCTATGCCATGCCTTCAGTAATTTGCTATTCAAGGGTCTCCCTGAGCGGGCCACCCAATACTCCTTTCTCCCCACCACTGATAGAATTTGTGAAGTGGTTGATCAGTACAAGGGACAATACTGCAGGCACAGTGCCCAGTTTTACATTGAGTAGAACATTTGTTAACGCTTGCAGTTTTTAAAATGTATATTTTTACCTTCGCTACATTTTTCGTCATCTGATAATGTAGCAATTTGAATGCATTATTTGACGCCTCAAAAATATTAAGGATGTAACTATTTACATAAAAGTGCCTGCCAGATATACAAACAATGAATTTTTAAATTTGATCTTGAAAATTATTTTGCAAGCTTTAAAGACACAAAGAAATAATGTTGAACTACATACAGATATTCACTTTCAGGTTTGCAGCAAATAATGTACCAGAATTCACCTGATACGACCAGAAATATTGTGTAGTGCTGCATTTGATGAAAGTGTATCCTTAAGAAAAGAAGTCACATTACAAGGACATAGTGCATTCAACAAAACAAAAACATTTGAACCAGTTCTGCTATTTGCACAATTTTGGATCATTTGCTTAAACTATCTTTTTATATTTTCAGTGGCCACTGAAGTCTTCAATTCCAAAAGCCTGGCTGTTCAGGCCCAAAAGAAAATACTTGGCAAGATGGCATCAAAGTCAATAGCAACTGCATTGATAGATGATACAAGCAGTGATGTTTTGGATGAGCTATTCAAAGCAACCAAGGAATACACACACAACAAAAAAGAAGCAGAAAAGATTGTCAAAAATCTTATCAAGGTAGTCATAAAACTAGGAGTCTTGTACAGGAATAATCAATTCAATCAAGATGAGATGATGCTTGTGGAGAAATTCAAGAAGAAAGTTCATCAGTTAGCAATGACCGTTGTGAGTTTTCATCAGGTTGACTTTACTTTTGATCGGCATGTTCTGTCCAAACTTTTGAATGAATGCAGAGACATGCTTCACCAAATCGTTGACCGGCATCTCACCGCCAAGTCACATGGACGCATCAACCATGTTTTTAATCACTTTTCAGATTGTGAGTTCTTGGCTGTGCTTTACAATCCATTTGGATCTTACAAAGCTTCTCTGCAGAAAATATGTGATGGTGTGAACAAAATGTTAGATGATAAAATTATATAACCAGCAATTTGTAACATTTTCTGTAAAACATGTTAAAAGTCCTGCTAAAATATGAAGGAATAATGTCATGTAAAATGCATTTTTGTTAAAATTGTATATTTTGACAAGTTTCTTTTAAAGATTTGTTTTCTATAACTATGCTTAAAATAGAATAAGTACTCCGATCTATTATTTGTCCATTGAGTGAAATGACTTGAACCACACCCTACCCCCCCACTCCCTGCACCCTTGTTCAATTCCGAGCAGATGATTGTTCTTAGCCTGTGGAATAAATCTGATGAGTTCAGATAAATGAGCAAAATCCAATGCAACTTTAGCTTTTAGACTATTACAGGAAACAATATGCATTGTTTCCTTTTTGTAAGTTTATAACTTAAAAAACACACACACACCAGCTTGCAAATAAACTGAAAAAATTATGTTCCAAGATGAAGATTACAGAATGTAAATGAAATAGTACATATGCATTGCCAGTGTTATGTCAAAGTACAACAAATAGCATTTTAATACTTTTCATCCCTTTCCATCTGTATTATACAGTTGTCATCAACTCACTTGAATTACTTGGACTTATAAAATAACGGACTTTTAACTAATGTGCGGAGATGTAATATATTAAACTAAGTCGCAGATGCTTATTTTATTCTAAAATACTCAAATGGGCAAGTAACTTTCATAAATCAATTGTACTTTATGATCAGCATAGTTATTATGACTGTCACTGTGACTGGAGCAATTTTTATTCTTGTGCGAATTATTTGTTTGTAGTAAGCCAAAGAATAAATTTCCATTGAACCTGGAGTAATATAGTCATAAGTAGTCATTCAATCATTTTATTCTCTAATGAAATCAACATTTACAGTAAGATTGAACTCAATCTTCATGCATTAAATGATCTACTCTGTCCAACTCATCACAAGCTCATCATATGATAAGTTATTAGTTCTGAAAATAACAGCAAAAACAGTTTCCAGTAAAAGGATAATAAGTGGCTTGTTTTTAAAGTTAAATCTTGAAGTCTGAAAGATTATATGAAATGTATGATAGATTAAATATTTTGAACAGATGCTTGGCATAATTACCATTTAAATATAATAATTGGGGAGAACTTATAAAATAGATTAAAAGAGTAATTTGGTCATGGAAGGAGCCGTTTAGCTGATTGTATAAATGGCAATCTCTCAAGTGAATTAGTCAATCTGTTCTTTCCATCTGTCATGATAACTCTGCAAATCTATGTCTCTCATGTGTCTATACGATGGTGTTTTGAAATCATTGTTGGCTTCCACTTTAATTACTTTACAAGTAATTTTTCTCCTGCCTTTTGACACCAAACATCATGCAGAAATCTTTGGCCAGATGGTCAAAAGATTGAGCAAAGAGATGGGTTTTAAGAAAATTCTAAAGGATGACTGTAGAGCATGGGAGAAACGAATAGGCAGAGGAAGGATTGGCTATTAGTGTGGCACAACTGAAACTAGAATAGGTGAAAGTGAATACTGCAGATGCTGGAGATTAGAGTCAAGAGTGTGGTGTTGGAAAAGCACAGAAGGTCAGGCAGCATCCGAGGAGTAGGAAAATTGACATTTCAGGCGAAAGCCCTTCCTGATGAAAACATCGATTTTCCTGCTCCTCAAGTGCTGCCCTGACCTGGTGTGCTTTTCCAGCACCACACTCTTGACTGAAACCTAGAATGCTTGAGGCCAGAATTTGAGGACACAGATATCTTGGATGATTGTATATCTGGAGACCATCATAGAGATCAGATGGATCAAGGCTATCAAGGGACTGCAAATCAAAGGTAAGCATTTTAAAATCAAGGCATTGCTTGACCAGGAGTACCTGGTGTCTAGCTGTCATTCCATTCTCTTAAATTTTAACTTATCAGGCAAGAAGGCCATCTCACGAAACTAATAGGGACATTCTTCAAATATGCATAATATCACAGAGGGCTGAGTTAATTTTTGTAACCATGGGCTTGGGCTGTTAGAGCAGAAGGCATGAAGCCTGAAATAGACTAGGTGACTTTATCAAAGTCTTACCTGTAAGACTGGAAATTAGAATTAGAGTTCTAAGAACAAAAAAGAAAACAGGCAGGAGAGAAATGAATAACAGGAAGGAGAAAGATATTATAGAATCCTTACAGTGTGGAAGCAGGCCATTCAGTCCATCAAGGCCTCATCGAGTCTCCAAAGCACATCCCACTCAGATCCACCAACTTACCCTAGCTGGGTAATCCTTCATTTCCATGACTAATCCACTTAACCTGCAAGAGGAAACTAGAATATCTGGAGGGAACCCATGCAGACACAACTAGAATATGCAAAGTCCACACAGTCACCCAAGGATGGAATCAAACCCAGGTGCCTGTGCTGAGTCACAGTGCTGCCCTACACATAAGAAAGGAAGAGAGAGAATTCCAGGAAAAGGGAAAGAAAATGCCTTCCAGAGGGGAAAGATTGAGAAAGAACAAAAAGGACAATAAAATGACAGTTTGAGCTGAATAGAGAGAACTTGTTAGTAATATAGTGACCCCAGTTCAAAGCCAAGCTTTGATTTTTTTTTCAAAGCATCCCTGAATGGTATCAAAGTTTGATGAAATTAACATTCATAGCCTTTGACAATGTTGCAAATAGGTTAGACTGGCCTGTGGAAGTTTTGACTCACTTGTGGCAATGCCAATTCATTGGAGAGCTCCACAAGGTTTATTCTATGTTGCCTCCTACTTCCTACATATTCAGCAGATTTAGCAGCATCTGTGGAAAGAGAAGCAGAGTTAATGTTTCAAAGTCAATATCTGAAGATCTCTCTTCAAGTCAATGAGAAATGTTAAATAGTATCTTGAGAATTTGGAAGCTGCAAAATACCTGCTCAAACTCTTATTGAACTTGAAAGAATTGAACAACTCAATTGCAGTCATTGGATGCAAACACTCAAAGCACTTACAAAATATTGTGGAATTAAAAAATTGCTTTTTGGTAATAAACTCACACAGAGCAACATACCATTTAATTGCCAGAGAAGCAGCATGGTGTATTAAAATGGTAAGGAACTGCAAAATTTGGTTGTGAACTGAATTGGGAGATCAATTGCAGGCTCATTTCACAAGCATAGTTCTTACCCTCCAGCTGTTTGCCATTTCAATATATTATTCTGCTCTCAATCTCATATTTCTGTCTTAGGCCTACTGCAGTATTCCAGTGAAGCCCAGTACCAACTGGTTCAATAGCACCTTCTCTTCTGTTTAGGCATTTAGAGCTTTTAGTACTGAACTTTGAGTTCAACAACTTCAGAACATGAACTCTGCTCTCCATTTTGATATCTCCCTCTTCCCACCCTCAACTCCTGTAACTATATCTTGTTTTTTCAGAACTCATCTGAATTCTGTCATTAGCATCTACTTTGGATCTTCTGTATAATTACAGTGAACTTTTTATTATCTGGTACCTATGGTGCTGGGAGTGTGCCAATTAATCAAATATTCCAGATTATCAACAGAATGGAAAAATCAAACACACTAACTAATAGAAACATAATGCAGGGGGTTATATGCCTCACTGTTATACTTTATTTATATGATAAATCACTTAAACAATAATGCAAATTTGCCATAAATAAACCTCACTAGCAAATGGCCTTCTCAACTTGCATCCTAAACTGATTACTCGGATATTGTGGTACATCATGGAATTTGAGGAGAAATTGATACAAAAATGAATCGGCTGCTGATATTTTATGTGACCATTTGATTGAGCAACAAATATATTTACATTGAGGTAAATAAGTTTTTAAAAAACAATAATAATTGGACAGAATAATAGTCACCTTTGCGGTGTTTGAGGTATATAATTTTTGCCGGTTTATGGAGAGTGCAGGTACATAAGGTGCCAGGTAAAGCAAAGTTTGCTGTATCAACATTCCCTTTGCCTCTTGTTCTATTACGCACTATATCTCCAAACTCCCTCAACCTTTTTCTGATCTACCTTTCTGTTCCATCTGCCCTTCCTATCTTCTCAACAGCCATAAAACCCATAACTTTTCCACTTCTCTATTCAACTTGAAGAAGATCCATTGGCCTTGGAACATTAACTCTGCTTCTCTCTGCACATATGCTTCCAGACCTCCTGAGTTTCTCCAGCACTTTGAGGTTAATTGAAAGCATGTAAGCAGAAGGACAAAATTGTTCTTGTCATTGCTTCTTGGATTAAGACATACTGACGTTAAGGAAAAATATTTTGTATACTGTGGAAATATTGTTTTTTTTGGTTGTGATTAAAGTAACCATTTCTTTTCAATCTAATCTAATAAATTTCAGAGATTGTTCATGTTGATTTAGTCAAATTGTATTCTGGGAAATTATGTGCAAATGCAGTTTTATATTTCTACATATATGTTTTTAAGTGAGAAGGGGATGTAATATATTCTGATGGTTGTCCATTTTGTTCTTTTGCCCTCTCTGCAAATCTCTCTTTTGGGGAGGTATAAACAATATCTATCTACAGTTGTGATGTGGAGATGACGGTTTTGGACTGGGGCGGAAAAAGTTAAAAAATTGCATGTCATGAGGTTAGAGTCCAACAGATTTACTTGAAACTGCAAGCTTTTGGAGCACTGCTCCTTTGTCAGGTCACTAGTAGGGCAAGATACATAAGTTACAGAATTCACAGTAAAAGACCAAAGTGTCATACCACTAATACTATGTATTAGTATTCTTAAGTTCTTAAGTCTTTCATCACTACAGGTGACCCCTCCTACACTATAAACTCTCTCTCACATACACACACACACACACACCCTCTCACAGGCATATACTCCATCACACACACACACATACAGTCTCTCAAGCACGCACACACTCTCCCACTCTCTCCTTCACACACTTTCTTTCACACATTCTATTTCCCTTTCATACACACACATATAAGTCCAGAAGGTGAATTTGTATTTGCAGATTTGTACTTGCACATTCATTCTACAGTATTTTGTTCAAAAAACACACAATCATTAGGCAGACATAGAGTCATATAGATGTATAGCATAGAAACAGACCCTTTGATCCAACTTTTCCCTGCCGACTAGATATCCCAACCCAATCTAGTCCCACCTGCCAGCACCCAGCCCATATCCCTTCAAACCCTTCCTATTCATATACCCATCCAAATTCTTTTTAAATGTTGCAATTGTACCACCCTCCACCACTTCCTCTGGCAGCTCATTCCATATACATACCACCCTCTGTGTGAAAACATTGCCCCTTAGGTCTGTTTTATAACTTTCCCCTCTCACCCTAAACCTATGCTGTCTAATTCTTGACTCCCCCACCCAAGGGAAAATACATTTTATATTTATCCTATCCGTTCCCCTCCTGATTTTATAAACCTCTATAAGGTCAACCCTCAGCCTCCAACGCTTCAGGGAAAACAGTCCCAGCCTATTCAACTCCCCCTATAGCTCAAATCCTCCAACCATGGCAACGTCCTTGTAAATCTTTTCTGAACCCTTTCAAGTTTCACAACAGCTTTCTTGATAGGAAGGAGATCAGAATTGCACGCAGTATTCCAAAAGTGGCCTAACCAATGTCCTGTACAGCTGCAACATGACCTCCCAACTCCTGTACTCAATACTTTGACCAATAAAGGAAAGCATATCAAATGCTTTCTTCACTATCCTATCTACCTGTGACTCCACTTTCAAGGAGCTCTGAACCTACACTCCAAGGTCTCTTTGTTCAGCAACACTCCCAAGGACCTTACCGTTAGGTGTATAAGTCCTGCCAAGATTTGCTTTCCCAAAATGCAGCATCTCACATTTATCTAAAGTAAACTCCATCTGCCACTTCTCAGCCCATTAGTCCATCTGATCAAGATCCCATTGTAATCTGAGGTGGCCGCCTTCGCTGTCCACTACACCTCCAATTTTGGTGTCATCTGCAAACTTACATCCACATCATTTATATAAATGACAAAAAGTAGTTGACCCAACACTGATCCTTGTGGCACTCCACTGGTCACAGGCCTCCAGTCTGAAAAGCAAGCCTCCACCACCACCCTCTGTATTCTACCTTTGAGCCAAATAGCTAGTTCTCCCTGTATTCCATGAAATCTAACCTTGCTAATCAGTCTCCCATAGGGAACCTTGTCAAACACCTTACTGAAGTTCATATAGATCACATCTACCACTCTGCCCTCATCAATCCTCTTTGTTACTTCTTCAAAAAACTCAATCAAGTTTGCGAGACATGATTTCCCACACACAAAGCCATGTTGACTATCCCTAATCAGTCCTTGCCTTTCCAAATACATCTATATCCTATCCCTCAGGATTCCCTCCAGCAACTTGCCCACCACCGACATCAGGCTCACTGGCTTGTCCTTTCCTCCTTTCTTAAACAGTGGCACCACGTTAGCCAACCTCCAGTCTTCTGGCACCTCACCTGTGACTATCGATGATACAAATACCTCAATAAGAGGCCCAGCAATCACTTCCCAAGCTTCCCACAGAGTTCTAGGGTACATCTGATCAGGTCCTGGGGATTTATCCAATTTTATGCATTTCAAGACACCCAGCACGTCCTCCTCTGTAACATTGACATTTTGCAAGATGTCATGATACATTCTATATCTTCCATATCCTTTTCCACAGTAAATACCGATGCAAAATACTCATTTAGTATCTCCTTCATCTCCTGCAGCTCTAAACAAAGGCTGCCTTTGAGGGGTCCTATTCTCTCCCTAGTTACCCTTTTGTCCTTAATGTATTTGTAAAAACCCTTTGGATTCTCCTTAACTCTATTTGCTAAAGCTATCTCATGTCTCGTTTTTGCCCTCCTGATTTCCCTCTTATGTATATTCCTACTTCCTTTATACTCTAAGGATTCACTCGATCTATCCTATCTATACCTGCCATATGCTTCCTTCTTTCTCTTAACCAAACCCTCAATTTCTTTAGTCATTCAGCATTCCCTATACCTACTAGCCTTCCCTTTCACCCTAACCAGAATATACTTCTCTGGACTTTCGTTATCTCATTTCTGAAGGCTTCCCATTTTTCAGCTGTCCCTTTACCCCTGCGAACATCTGCCCTCAATCAGCTTTTGAAAGTTCTTGCCTAATAAGGTCATTATTGGCCTTTATCCAATTTAGAACTTCAACTTTTAGATCTGGTCTAACCTTTTCCATCATTATTTTAAAACAAATGGAATTATGGTCACTTGCCCCAAAGTGCTCTTCCACTGACACCTCAGCCACCTGCCCTGCCTTATTTCCCAAGGGTAGGTCAAGTTTTGCATCTTCTCTAGTAGGTCCATCCACATACTGAATCAGAAAATTTTCTTGTACACACTTAACAAATTCCTCTCCATCTAAACCCTTAACTCTGTGGCAGTCCCAGTCTATGTTTGGAAAGTTAAAATCCCCTAACATAGACATTCTATTATTCTTCCAGATAACTGAGATCTCATTACAAATTTATTTCTCAATTTCCTGCTGACTATTAGGGGGTCCATAATACAATCCCAAAAAGGTGACCATCTCTTTCTTAGTTCTACCCAAATAACCTCCCTGGATGTATTTTCAGGAATATCCTCCCTCAGTATAGCTGTTATGCTATCCCTTATCAGGGATGCCACTTCCCCTCCTCGCTTGCCTCCCTTTCTGTCATTGCTGCAGCATTTATATCTTGGAACATTAAGCTGTCAGTCCTGTCCGTCCCTAAACGACATTTCTGTAATTGCTATAATATCCTAGTCCTGTGTTCCTAACCATGCCCTGAGTTCACCTACCTTCCCTGTTAGGCCTCTTGCATTGAAATTAATGTCGCTTAATTTATCATTCCTACCCCTGCCTGCCCTGACAGTTTGACGCGCTTCTGTTCTCAACTGTACCAGTCTCAGATTGATCTCTTTCCTCACTATCTCCCTGGGTCCCACCCCCACCCACCTGACTAGTTTAAATCCTCCTGAGCAGCTCTAGCAAATGTCCCTGCCTGTGTATTAGAGCCCTTCCAACTCAGGTGCAATCTATCCTCCTTGTACAGGTCACTTCTGCCCCAAAAGAGATTCCAATGATCCCAAAATGTGAATCCTTCTCCCATACACCAGCTCCTCAGCCAATCATTCATCTGCTCTATCCTCCTATTCCCACCATCACTAGCTCACAGCACATGGAGTTATCCAGATATTACTACTTTTGAGGATTTCCTTTTTAAATTCCTGCCTAACTCTCTATATTCTCCCTTCAGAGCCTCATCCTTTTCCCTTCCTATGTCGTTGTCTCCAATGTGTACATGACCTCCCGCTGATCCCTCTCCCCATTGAGAACATTCTGCACTCTCTCTGAGACATCCTTGATCCTGGCACCAGGGAGGCAACACACCATTCTGATTTCTCCCTGCTGGCCACAAAAACATCTGTCTGTGCCTCTAACTAGAGAGTCCCCTAACACAATAGATCTCTTGGACGTACCCCTCATTACATTACAGCTGGTCTGGACACCAGAACCTTGGCTGTTCTTGCTACATTCACCTGAGAGTCCATCACCCCTATATTTTCCAAAACACCATACTTGTTGGAAATGGGGATAGCCACAGAAGACTCCTGCAATATCTGCCTATCTCTCTTACCTTTCCTGGAGTTATGTGACTGTATCTGTGACTTTTACCCCTTCCTATAATTGCCATCATTCACACCCCTTGCTCTTGTAAATTCCGCATTGCCTCTAACAGCCTCTCCAATCGATCTGTTCGATCTGATCGGATTCGCAACCAATGGCATTTACTGCAGATATAATCCTCAGTATCCCCTAAACTCCCACATCCAACAAGAAGAGCATATCATTCTACTAAATGCCATTTTTGCTTCTTTCAATCTATAGACCCAGAAAATAGTATTGTCTTATTCTTTTACAAAACACTGCTCCAGGTTAAATTAATACTTATGGCTTATATTTTAAGTTTAATCAAGAGACGTAGCTCAATAAAACAATAAAGAACCCACTTTACTCACTACCACTGACTTATGGCAAGATAACACTTAAAACTATTCACTTCTCTGTTTCTGTGCTGTGACTTCTCCCAAACAGGTTCCTCCAAGATTAGTGGTGAATTTCACTGTTTGTTAATTTTCCCAGATGTACTCCGACGTCCAGCGATATATGAATTCAACAGCAAAGGCAGTAACTGCTAACTCTGTCAGTTAGCAATGTGGGTTACTCTCTCTCTCTCTCTCTCGTTCTCTCTCTCCCTCCTCCACTGACCTCACCATGTGCTTCCTTTGTCTGTTTTTCTCCTTTTTAAAAGCGCTGTTGTTTAGAGTATTTTTTTCTCCAAAGTTCCAAAACAATGCAATAGCATATACAACAGTAATTGCTGCTCCTGGAATTTGAGGAAATCACCTCCAACACATAAAATAATTCAAAAAAGGAGCAGCTGTTACAGCCAGAAATTCTTCCCGTTCTCCATCTTGTATTACCCAGAATCCTAGTCAATGTGACATTTTATGAACTTCTACTTTGAAAATAAAACCAGTCTGACTCCAGATTGGGATATAGACAGACTCTAACACCTTTAATGAATTGTCTGAGCTGAGATGTCACCCTTTTTTATACATTGATAAAACTTTCTGTTATCTCAGGTCTATGACTTGAAAGAAATTCTGGGATTTATGCATTAATCAATCAAAACCTGCATCCCCATTCTCAGTGATTAAAGATTTAACAGCCATGTAGGTTTATCTAATACATTGTCTCAAATGAATGACACTTTGATCTTTAACTTATAAATTCTATGTCCTATAGATTCTGTCCCACGAGCTACCTGATGAAGAAGCAGCACTCTGAAAGCTTGTACTTTCACATAAATCTGTTGGAGCATAACTTGGTGATTTTTAACTTTGTCTACAATGAACATGTGTTATTCTCATGCAATGCAATTCACATGTGCCCAAGAATCAAAATCTGTTTCCCTCACATAAATCTTATAAAGATTTATAAAATCATGACAACATGGATAGGGTGAATAGCCAAGATCATTTTCTCAGAGTAGGGAGTCTTAAACTAGCAGGCTTAGATTTAATATGAGAGGGGAAAGATTTAAAAGGGACCTAAGAGGTGACATTTTTTTCACAGAGGGTGGTGCATATATGGAATGAGCTGCCAGAGGAATTGGTGGAGGCTGGTACAATAATATTTAAAAGACATCTGGATGGGTACACCAATAGGAAAGGTTTAGAAGGATATGGGCCAAATGCTGGCAAATGGGACTAGTTTAATTTAGGATATCTGGTCAAGTTGGACCGAAGGTTCTGTTTCCATGCTGTATAATTCTATGACTAAATCCTTCAGCCATACATTTAACTCTCTGATCTAATTTACCTAATGCTATATTTAATTAGTTTTCAAGTAGTAATTCACATATCACTACCTTTGGAGGCTTTTCTTTCTAATTTAGGCCACACCTATTCATACTCCTCAACAGAAATTCTTAGCTCTATCTATGTTACCAATATCCAAATGGGTGACGTCAATTGGATCTTTCCTCTGCCATCACACGTTCCTCTCCAGTTCCGAATCTTTTCGACTCATGGTTCAGATAGAGAGAAAAGTATCTATCCCCTGGTGTACATTGTGGCTAATGACAATTACATTCCTTTTTACTCCACTCAATTGAAACCCCTCCTGTACCATAGTGCTGCAATGAATTTGCTCTGTCCCCTATGGTCCCATCCACACAAGCTCCAAGAACCTCAAACCTCTTGGAGAAGTGACTTCTCCAGTGCGACCTTATTGTTCCCGCTGCCCGATTCACCCTGTCCTTTGGACCAAATCTAAAGTGCCTAACTTAAAGAATGTAAATACCTTCTGGAACAATGTATCCAAGAACTTTCCCCATCCCTGATGCATCAGTTTCAGAAACTTGGGCTCCAGCTCAAAGGTTTCATGAGTTGCAGATGTGGCTGCTATGGGTCACGCTGTTGTCCACCAGTTCACACATACTACAACTGGAGCACACATCTGTCCTGTCAACTTTATTGCATTTTAACAAATTCAGGCTTCAAATTTAGGAATATCATCATGATTATGTATAGTTGTATCTTAATAAAATCCTGATCCACATTTAAATTATTTCCCTTGTGTAGAGGAAATAAAATGAAACCTTAAAACTAATGAATAAATCACCTAGCTGCTTGCCTCATTGACGTCTCTGGACTTTCAAGCTCTCAGATCTCTGTGTGTCCTCAACTCTCACTTTATAAAACAGCATAATACTACCTTTCTCCTTTTCAAATTCCTAAGTTCACTGTTGAGCCTGCACTCAGTTGAACAGGCAAGTAGTAAGAGAGTATGTACTTTGGATATCAAATTAGCATTGATACATATAGGCTGTGACTTCAGGCATGACTGGTTTTCAGCCAGGGCAAAAGCAAAGATGATGTAGGTGCCAGCTCACTAAACAGAGTTGTCGAGGACTCCTATAAGCATTTAAACGAGGCCAGCCAAAGAAGAAGGTTTCATCTCAATTCACAATGACTATTTTTCTGATTTCACAGCCCTCCTATCTTTCCTTAAACTTACTGTTCATCTAACACTCCAACCCATCTTCATGGTTCTCCACTTGACCTTCTTGTTTCACGTGGCATCACTATACTCCATAGTTGTAATGTCTTAATTGTGATTGATATCATTATTCTGTCTCTCCGGCAGTTTCATTGATATGACCTTCATCTGTGATCCAAGGTCCAAAGATTATAGACATGAATGTATATGGTGGATGACTAATTTAGCCATTAACCTCCAGATCAGGAAGTACCACATAAAGAACTATTAAGTTCTGTTCTTACCTTTAAAATCTGCTGGCTATTCTTGAATCAATTTGAACTGCACAAAGAAAATCAGCTTCTTTTTCCACTTCAGACCATTTTCTAAAGCTTTTGTTCTGTCTCCTCCACCCTCATCTTCCAAGGATAAGTGTAACAAGCTCAAGGATATCTTTCTTCACTAAGACTCACCATCCAACCAGCAGCCTCTGTCATCTCTTTCCATTACCTAAGCTGATACGACCAAAATTTTCTGCACCTTCCCCACCCTGAATTTGTTTTTTTTCTCTCTCTCTAGCTCCACTCGTACCTTATCTCATGCCATCTCTATCTTGTCTACAAAACCTATTTTCCCAAACTTATTCTAACTAAATTACTTACTTAGAAAGGCAAGGACTAATTAGGGATACTCAACATGGTTTTGAGCATGGGAAATCATGTCTCACAAACTTGATTGAGTATTTTGAAGTAGTAACAAAGAGGATTGATGAAGGCAGAGCAGTAGACATGATCTACATGGACTTTAGTAAGGCGTTGACAAAGTTCCCATGGGAGACTGGTTAGCAAGGTTAGATCTCATTGAAACCAAGGAGAACAAGCCACTTGGATACAGAACTGGCTCAAAGATAGAAGACAGAGGGAGGTGGTGGTGGGTTGCTTTTCAGGCTGGAAGCCTGTGACCAGTGATATGCCATGATAATCGGTGTTGGGTCCACTAGTTTTCATCATTTATATAAACAATTTGGATGTGAACGTAGGAAGTATAGTTCATAAGTTTGCAGGTGACATCAAAATTGGAGGTGTAGTAGACAGCAAAGAAGGTTACCTGAGAGTACAATGGAATCTTGGTCAGATGGGCCAATGGGCGGAGGAGTTTAATTTAGATAAATGTGAGGTGCTGTATTTTGGAAAAGCAAATCAGACCAGGATTTATACATTTTATGGTAAGGTCAGAGGGAATGTTGCTGAACAAAGAGACCTTGGAGTGCAGGTTCAGAGTTCCTTGAGAGTAGAGTCGCAGGAAGATAGGATAGTGAAGAACTGTTTGGTATGCTTTCCTTTATTGGTCAGAGCATTGAGTATTTGAGTTGGGAGGTTATGTTGCATCCTATCAGAGGCATGTTGTGAAATTTGAAAGGATTCAGAAAAGATTTACAAGGAGGTTGCCAAGGTTGGATGACTTGAGTTATGGGAAGAGGCTGAATAGGTTGGGGCTGTTTTCCCTGGAGCATCGGAGGCTGAGGAGGTGACCTTATAGAGGTTTACAAAATTATGAGGGGCATGCACAAGAAAAATAGACAAAGTCTTACCCTTGGGGTCGGGAAGTCCAGAACTAGAGGGCATAGGTTAAGGGTGAGAGGGGAAAGATATAAAAGAGACTGAAGGAGCAACCTTTTCACAGAGAGGGTGGTGCATGTATGGAATGAGCTGCCAGAGCATGTGGTGGAGGCTGGTACAATTACAGTATTTAAGAGGTATTTGGATCGGTATATGATTAGGAAGGGTTTAGGTGGACATGGGCCAAGTGCTGGCAAATGGGACTAGATAAGGTTAGGATATCTGATTGGCATGGGCGAGTTTCTATGCTGTACGGCTCTATGACTCTTTGAATCTATACACCCTTCTCTGTCTCTCATGTTAGCTTATATTGTTAATAGTTCTCTCTTTAGGTTCTCTTCCTTTCCAAATCTGCCATCATCTAAACACCTCTGTCCTTCCAGTTTTGCTTTCCTCTCCAAAGTCCTTGAAGGTCTCACATATCAAATGTTTAAATCCCTCAAATTAAGTTTCGATTCTGCAACAGTTCAAAACTATTTTTCTAAAAGTCAAAGATTACATTTTCTCTAATTACAACAAAGGCAACTGATCTCTCCTACTTTTCAACCTATCAGCAGGCTTTAGCATGTTTAATCACGTCAGGCCCCTTCAGCACCTCTTCATTTATCCAGCTGGATAATATTGAAATACTTAGCTTTCATTCTTTGCAGTCATCACACAGAATTGATACCATTTGTTTCCCTTCTCAGTCTAGCAATTATGTTTAATGTACCCTAAGAGTTTATCCTTAAACTTCGAATCTGCATGCTGTGCCTTCACACTTGGAAATGCAACTCCAGTATGCACATTTATATTGATGGTACACAGGTCTACCACACCATTCTAATCTCCTCATTATTTCTTCCCCTCTAACATCTTCCATCTGCATCTTGCTTCAGTTTTTCTGCTATCTATGCTTTTGTTACTTTCAGACTTGACGATTCCAACATATTCCTCACCAAATTTCACCCTCCATAAACTTGAGTACATCCAAAGTTTTGCTACCCAGACACTAATCTGTAGTTAATGACATTGTCAATTGCTTCTCTGCTCCCTCCAAGCCATCCCTCCTTTCTCTGCAATTTCCTCCATCCTCACAGTACTCCAAGATAGCTGAATGTCTTGTCTCTTGAGTACTCACCATTGAAAACTTTGCCTTCAGCTGCCAAGGCCCTAAGTTCTAGAGTAAGAGCAAAGTACAGTGGAAGCTAGAAATCTGAAATGAAAACAGAAAGTGCTAGAGAAACTCAACAAGTCTGGCAGCATCTGTGAAGAAAGGAAACAGAGCTAATCCTTTGTGTGCAATATGGCTTCTTCAGAGGGACTGAATGTATTTTAATGCTATTAGAAAGAGGGAAGAGGAGCAGGGGCTTCAGATGGGACAGATGCCGAGAAAAAAAAGGTAAAGGGAGTGCTAGTGGTAAGGAGAAGCATTATAGACATTGTTAAAAGCACTAATTAGGTCACCTTTGCTACGAACATGACTTTAATGTGATGGGCAGCGGGGGTTTGGAGGGGTGGGGTGTGTGAGGGTTGGGGGCCACGGTGGAGGTTTGTGGTGTGGCAGAGAGATGTAATCAGAATGGAGACAGAATTCATGGTCTGAAATTGTTCAACTTCATGATGAGTTGTGAAGATTGTAAGTACACATTGAAATGCTGCTTGTCCAGCTTGAATTGGGCTTTCACTCGAAGTTCCAAAATTAACTCTTTTCTTTCCTCCTTTAAAACATTCCTTTAAATCTGCCTCTTTGATCTAACTATTGGTGATCTGTATAATGTTTGTTTATGTGGCATGGCATCATATTCTGTTTCGTTAAATGGTTTGTGACATTTTTTAATGATAAAGATGACACATAAACTCAAATTATGATAAAGATGAAACAAAACACAAATTGTTATCCTTGGCTGTGGACAATGTAATTTGTGCACTATCTAAAAATCTGCGTAAAATGTCATGGAGCCAAGAGGATTTGGCAACAAATGTTCAGCTACGGTCATGTAAAGCCAGCTTTTGGTCCTGCAAGCTCAGACACTCGATACAGGCTCAGCTTGGTCCAGTCACGGCTATAAATGCCAATATTGTTTCAGTTTTGTTGTATTAATGTGAACAACAACTACTGGATCCCTCCTCACCCATTTCATATTCCTCTCCAGCTTTAAGGAGATGTTCTCAACACTGGCACGGGCAGATAATACAGCCTTTGGGATTCCTGCTCATGGCAGCAGCAACCAGTAAATATACCCCTAATTACCCTGTTACCTACCACTACTATGTGCCTACACCCAGGTTCGATTCCAGCCTTGGGTGACTGCCTGTGTGGAGTTTGCACAATCTCCCCATGTCTGTGTCAGTTTCCTCCGGATGCTCTGGTTTCCTCCCACAGTCCAAAAATGTGTAGGCCAGGTGAATTGGCATTCTAAATTGCCCATAGTGTTAGGTGCACTAGTCAGAGGGAAATGGGTCTGGGTGAGTTAATCTTCAGAGGGTTGGTAAGGACTTGTTGGTCTCAAGGGCCTGTTTCCACACTGTAGGGAATCTAATCTAATCATATCCTGCCCTTACTTGAACAGAACCATACCGCAGTGCTTGCTCTTCCTACCTGCAGTCCATGCTCTCAACCATACAACCTGCAAGAATGTAACAACTGTTGGACAATTGCAGGGCTTGCCCTCCTCAATAGCTACCCCTTGGCTCCACATAACTGCCTCACCTGCAGTTGCATTCTCCTGTCCCTGATCACAGACCAAATTTAAATTACATAATCAGATGAGTGTGACAATATCCTGGAGCCAAGTGTCCAGGTATCTTTTCCCCTCCTTTACATGGTACAATATCTTCAGCATGGACTCCAGCTCTTAAAATTGACCCGAAGTTGCTCAAGCTGTAAATACTTGCCAGATGCATTCACTCTGGATTATCTTGGTGTCCAGATGCAGTCAGCTGCAGCAGCAATACATCACCTGTCATTGCTCTTTATAATCGCAGAATCCCCTGTTCTTTGCACATTATTATAATAAAGTTTTCTGATATCGTTCTTACACTTTCCAGGCTATTTTTCAGAGGGAGAAAGAGAGAAAAAAGAAACTAAAGATCTAACACAAATTGAAGAGCTTACTTTAAATTCCAAGATTAGAAATACCCCCAATCTTACTCACCAATCAGATGCTTTGTTTTGGCAAAAACAAGGAGAAAGTGAGGACTGCAGATGCTGGAGATCAGAGCTGAAAAATGTGTTGTTGGAAAAGCGCAGCAGGTCAGGCAGCATCCAAGGAGCAGGAGAATCGATGTTTCGGGCATAAGCCCTTCTTCAGGAATCAAACATTGCTTTCCTTCCTTCACTTAACTCCTTAACATGCTCAACTCTAGCTTGGCATTAAAAGTTGCACTGTGTTAGCTATTTATTTATACACCCAACACAAAGGGCCTTTCTTATACCTTTGGTAAGAATCCAGTTTCAGCTCATTCTTAATAAAGCTACTCTTTTAGGGCAAACTTCAACAAAATCCAATTTAAATTTAATAACTCTGGAATTTAAACTCTAGGTTTTAATGTAATACCAAGTACAAACTAATTTAGGCTTGTACACACTGAAAAAGAATTGTCTTTCCTAACCAATAAATGTGGACACTCAATTAACTTAACTGTATGCTATGTTACCCCGATAGTCGGAGCACTGGGATTTCAGCCAGGGTTGACAGATGCTACATTTAAAACTTGGGAGTCCAGAGGTATCTCCTGCTTGGGAGATCTGTTCGATGGGGAGGTTATGATGTCCTTTGAGCAGCTGGATTTGGATTGTCTAACAAGGATCTCTTTCATTATTTTCAAATACAAGATTTTATACAAAAGAAGACCACACTGATAGTCAATCCTTACAAATCGGATAGGGAAAGGAGAGTGCTATGGCCGATGGGGCTGCCCTCAATCAGTACTCTTCATCATTCACTTTCCAATAAGGTCTCGAAGGACATGGAACGACTATATAAAACCTGGAATCAAGAATTAGGGTTGGAAATCTCTTTAGAAATGTGGGAGGACATCTGGGAAATTGCCAGAAAGACCTTTATTTGTTACAGAACTCAGGCTACTCAATTAAAGATACTTCACAGGGCTCACATGGCACCTGAAAGACTCGCAAAATTCAAGGCAGGAGCATCCCCAATGTGTCTTAAATGTAAAATAGAAGTTGGTGCTCTAACACATTGTCTACGGAGATACCATAAGATCCGTAGGTATTGGGATAGAATAGCAAATGCCTTGACAGAGATTTTGGGTACGGAGATTTGATTGGATCCAATGTCCCTACTTTTGGGCTTTCCAATTTTTCCCTCCCTGGATGTATACGGGAGGAAATTATTTTCCATCCTCTCCTTTTGTGCGAGGAAAAATATTTTAGTGAATTGGATATCCAAAGGCCTCCCAGGACTTTAAACTGGCACAGGATAATCATTGAATATATCCCCGTTGACTTCCTCACGAATACGGTGCACCAAAAAACGGAATTACTTTATAAAACTTGGCAGCCCTTTTTGAACTATATCAACACAGATACTTCAGCCATATTGTCCAGGGCTTTTGTTTAGCTGTGGTAATGGTTCTGGCTGGTTTGGGGGCCCCCGGGAGGAGGAATCTCGTATATAAATACGGATTCTATTGTGACTTGATGTAAATCTATTTTGAGCATGTATCTAGTTATTTAATTACTTTGTTGTTTATTGTTAGTAATGTCTGATATCCTATTTTATATTTTGGTTGTTTGTAGAATAGATTAGTAGGTAGTTCTTTTTTTTCCTTTTTTTATTTAATTTGATATTGTTATCATATTGTAAAGTGGAATACTCTAGTTTGTATTATTTTTGTAATTTTGTTAAAAAGTCTTAAAAGTTTTATTTTTCCAGTAAAAATACCTATAAAAAAACTATATGCTATGTTTACATCATACGTGTAAGAGTGGTTCTGCCACTACCTTACTGTAGTTTCAGTAAAGAACCAAACAAACTTTGGGAAAATGATATGGTGAGTGTTCACATATTTTGTTTTGATGTTTCTAATGCTGTTCATCCAAAACTATAACAGCCAGATAGGAGAAATGTTAGAGAAATGTACTTTTCTTTTTCATGGAGTATGTGTGGATGTATGTGTCACTCCGCAGTGTCCATCGCAGCTGGTGATTTCAACTCTGCCAATCTCAAGAACAACAGCACATTCTCCTGTTCCACCAAAGATCCGAACATTCTTAACCACTGCTATACAACCATCAGAGGTGCATTCTGCTCCTTCGTCCATCCGCATTTTGGGAAATCAGATCAAAATATTGTGCTCCTCCTCCCAGCTTACAAGGGCCCAGTACAGAAAGTGTTGGTCTGAAGCAACGGAAAGGCTTCTACGGGACTGCTTAAGGTTGGTGGACTGGTCCATATTCAAGAACTAAGCGGCCAACCTAAATGAATGTGCCACTACAGTCACAGACTTTACTAAGTGTATAGAAGACTGTGCACCAAAGAAGTTAATCTGAATGTTCCTCAATCAGAAACTACAGATGAAATGGGAGATTCACTCCCTACTGAAGTCCATCGGATGAAGGGCTTAGGCCCAAAATGTCGACTCTCCTGTTCCTTGGATGCTGCCTGACCGGCTGTGCTTTTCCAGCACCACAGTCTTGACTCTGATCTCCAGCATCTGCAGTCCTAGCTTTCTCCTAGATACATCACAGTGTAGTACAACAGCTGCTCTTTGCAAGACCACAAGAAATTACACAGAGTTGTGAACACAGCCCAGTCCATTACAGAAACCGACCTTCTATCCATTGACTAAATCTATACATGCTGCTGTCTTGGGAAACAACCAATATAGTCAAAAACCTACCTCAGTTATTCTCTCTTCCACCCTCTTCCATTGGACAGAAGATGTAAAAGTTTGAATACACGTCCGAACAAATTCAAGAACAGCTTCATTCCCATTGTTATCAGACTTTTGAATAGACCTCTCAAAAATTAATTCAGAGATATCAAAAATCTCTGTGTGCACCTTCTCTGTGGCTGTAACACTATATTCTGCACTCTGTTCTGCTACACTGACTTACTTTGTATGGAACCATCCACCTGTATGCAGCCAAAACAATATTTTTCACTGTATCTCGGTCCATATGACAATAATCAATCAATCACACATTGCTGGTAGGGGATGGGGTGTAGAAGGTGCAGGATGGTGCTGTAGTGGGAACATCTTCCTGTTCGTGCAACCGTGGATAGAATACTGTCCCTGGGCAGAAGAAAGCCATTAGATTTTTGCCTTTTCTTTTATCAGCAAATCTTTATTTAAAAAATAATAAATTATTTGCTACATTTAATAATAATTATATGTAATAAGTTCCAATTGGACAGTAATAGTTTGCAGTGAACTTTAAATAAAGAAATCCTTTCCTCTTTCCATTAGAATGGAACAGAAAGTGAAGGGGAGGGGATTGGGGAAACTCTAATGCAGATGTTTGATTTCTTTTTGTTGCACCTCCAAAAATAAATGAGAAAAGTTAATTTTAAAATAAATATTTATTGCAGTAGTAAACTTGTATCAATGATGCTAACATTGTATAGGAAGAAATATTTCTTCAAGTAAATAATTCTGTGAGCCAATTGCATTACATTTTTTTTCACTTGTATGAATTTTGATTTCAAAGATCCATCACATACCTCCAAAGAGCAAGAAGCTCAGGCATTTCCTTGCTGCTATGAACAAGACTATTCATTCACCTACCTCTGCCTCAGAACTCACTTCTTCTTTCTCTAAAGATTCCACCCATCATGGCTTTGAACTCACATTTTTTACAATTTTTAATTCCCCTCATACACACTCCAATCTCATCTTGTCAATTAGACTCAACCTCTACTCCTATGGCCCTATTCCTACTAAGCTGCTTCTAATTCTGGTTCCCATCTTAGCTGGTATTATTATTCATTCTCCCTCCACAAATACTGTCCTGTTTTCTTTCAAATCTGCTGTATTTGCCCCATCCTAAAAGAAACCCTCCATCCATGCAACTTGCACACACTTCCATTCTCAAGTTCCTCTCCAAAGTTTCTAAACATGTCTAACCTCCCAAATCCATAAGACCACATTTGATCCTCTCTATCAGGTTTCTGCCACATTAAATATTGAAACAGCTCTTATTGCGGTCACAAATGACTCTCTCTGACTTTTGTCATGTCAAACTAATTCTTCTCATTCATCATGACCTGTTTACAGCCTTTGACATGGCTGACCATACCAACCTTCTCCAGTTATCCAGCTGGTTGTAAGTGTACTCTCTTGGCTCTATTCTTGTTATTTATTAGAATCTCTACAGTGTGGAAACAGGCCCAACTAGTCCATATCAACACTCCGAAGAGCAGCCTACCGAGAGCCATCCCCCTACTCTATCCCTGTTACCCTGCATTTCCCATGGCTAATGTACCAAACCTACACATCCCTGAACACTACTTAACATGGCCAACTCACTTAACTTGCATACCTTTGGACTGTGGGAGGAAACCAGAGCGCCTGATGGAAACACACACAGACATAAGGATAGTATGCAAACTCCACACAGTCACCTGAGGGTGGAATCGAACCTGGGTACCTGGTGCTGTGAGGCAGCAGTGCTAACCACTGAGCCACCATGCTGCCGTGAGCCAACGTGCCACCGTAACTTTCTATGTTTCAAGTTTCAACCAGGGCAGTCTCTGTAATAGATACTTTGTCTGTTCCAATACTGTTACTTCTGGTGTCCTCAAGGATCTATTCTTGGCTTCTGTCATTTTTCACCTATGTGCTTTTTCTTGGCAATATCATGTGAAAGTAATGTGAAGTTCCACATTTTGCAGATCTAATTTGCCATCCATGATTGAATGGCGGAGTGGACTCGATGGGCTGAATGGCCTTACTTCCACTCCCATGTCTTATGGTCTTATGGTCTTACCTGTCTCAACCCCTTCATCTGTAAATTGACAGACTGCTTGTCTGATATCCATAACTGGATGAGTAAAGAATTTCCTCTGACTAAATCATGGGAAGACTGAAGCCATTGTCTTGGATTTCTGACACATACTCCATTCTTAGTGAAGTATTTGACCTTGAGGCGAGCTCCAAACAATATATCCAAAGCTTCATAAGGCCTGTCTATATCACCATGTCACATCACCCTACTCTGCATTTTCTGAGCTCATCTAAAACTCCGTTACCCTCCGTTTGACCATGGAGTGCACTTGTTACTGACGACCCACATTATGCCCCACTTTGTAAACTTGAGGTCATCCAAAGCCTCTGTGTATTCCCTAACTTGTACCAAGACTGTTCAATCATTACCTCTCTGCTTGCTGAGCTACAGTGACTTCCAGTTAAGCAGGTCCTCAATTTTATTTTTGTTTTCTAATCCACCCATAGCCTCAGTCTTCTTGTTACCTCTACCAGCTCCATATCTTGAGATATATGCTCTTCCATAATATTATTATATCTCATCAATGTTAATCATGTTATCCATGGCAGCTTTCAATGTTCAATGCTTTGGACCTTCCTCTCTATATCATATATACATGGTTCAATTGAGTTTATCAAAACGTCAGTAGACCCTGCTGGTACACAGGCCATACTAAAAAATAGTTAGAGCGCATATGAATGGTTTCCTGTTTATAAAAAAAACTTTTATATCAGTGGAAAGAGAGGGAAATACTGTCTTCAGGGGATGCCTTCACACATTGAGGACATCCCACATTTCTTCTGTGGAAGAAAATTCACTTCCCTGTCCACCCACAGCATGGCCACAATGAATATAAGGAACCATGTCTGCATAAGCCACAACAGAAACTACCCAGAGTGCCTCAGCCTTGACCAAACAGGCTAACTAAGACACTAGGCAGCAAACAGGAGATGACTCAAGCCACTTCCAGACTGGGGAACACGCTTCCCCAGACAACCTGACAAAAGACTTCCTAGTCCTCAGTAAATACAACTGCTCCCGAAGCCCTAAAGGCAGTCTCACTCCTCACACAGACTGGAACTCCACAAAGGATGCCCAAACTGAAAGGCACCAAGGTACCTTACTTACAGACTAACCACAATGGAAACCCATTGGCACCAGGATGAGAAACATTAGCACCTACTCTCACAGAGGATCGGAATCTCCTGACTCAATCACGGACAGATTGCTGCTACCCAGATGGCTGGTTGTCCTCCCATTGATTGTGTTTTACTCTTGATTGTACTGTCATTCACACCACATTATGTACCCCTATAAAACTGCCTGTGCCCACTGCTCAAGGAAGAGAACCCTTGATCTACCCGGACAGACTGTCAGTTCTGCGTCAGCCTAGTCAATCTCTCTTCCACTGATATCGCGTGTAATAAACAGCATGTCAATTTCACCCATTCCGCGGTTGTGTGGTCTCTGTTCACATTGGGTAATTTCTCCGACACCTTCCCATCCCGCTGCTTTGCTAAACCCGACAGCCTAGCCACTCGCCAACTCCCTCCCTCAGCTTTCTAAAATTTATCATGATCCAATCCCAGGCCTTTCATGATCCAATCTTCATGCGCCTGCTTGTAGTACCAACAGCAACCACTAGCGGGTTTGCGGCACTACAAGGAGTTTGATACTGCTGGAGCTATCAGCCAATCAACAATGGGTAACTTGGCCTCCTGAAAGTGTTTGATGACTGTATGACAGACCTTCAATGGACAAGTAGACGGACAACTGACTTTCATATGTACAAACATGCAAACTAATCAGAGGAATAGGTCATTCAATCTCTTGAGCTTGCTCCATCACTCAAGAAGGTCATAGTTAATCTGATTGTAACCTCAAACCTACATTCCTACCTCCAAGTTTAGAAAGAGAGTGGGTATGGGTTTTCCCATGCAAGTAAAGCCCACTCAGCTCATTAAATATGCAAGAGCATGTAAAATGTACCTTTTATCAGCAGCAGGTTCTGAAGTCCAACAAGATATTCTGAGCTTTAATGTTCAGCTGCCATACATAAAAGCCACCTGAACAGCACTTGCTTGACTGTCTGTAACCCAGAAGCATCACTTAATCTCTGTTGGTCGATCCTACCCACCGACTCCTGGAAATGTCTGACATCAAACAGAATGTGATTGCAAGTTTCAGGTTCTCTTTCCGGTCATCAGGAAATGAAAGGGTGTGCAGTTTGCAGAAGGATGGCAACAGGAGGCCATCCAGGTAGACAAGGCCAGATGTGAGTATGGAAGTCAGTGCCTAGGTGGCCCCAGTGCTGATAAAGAATGAATTGTCTGTTGTATTCTGCATACCACTGTTGAGAATGTGGTGCTGGAAAAGCATAGCTAGTCAGGCAGCACCCGAGGAGCAGGAGAATCAATGTTCAGGCATAAGCCCTTCATCATGAAACATCGTTTCTCCTGTTCCTCAGATACTGCCTGACCGGCTGTGCTTTTCCAGCACCACACTCTTGACTCTGAGCTCCAGTATTTGCAGTCCTCATTGTTTCCTCTATCTACTCAATGCTTTATACTCTGATGAATTAGCATTGTAATGTTGTCACTGAAGAGAATCATGATACCACAGCAAATTAATGGAAATGCTGGAATCTGTATTGAAAACAAAAAAAGTTGGTGATCACAGTGAGTCAGGCAGTATCCGTGGAGAGACAGCAAGCTAACGTTTTAGATTAGATTAGAATTGCTACTGTGTGGAAACAGGCCCTTCAGCCCAACCAGACCACACTGACCCACCGAAGAGTAAGCCACCCAGACCCATTTCCCTCTGACTAATGCACCTAACACTGTGGGCAATTTAACACGGCCAATTCACCTAACCTGCACATCCTTGTGACTGAGGGAGGAAACCAGAGCACCCAGAGGAAACCCACGCAGACACAGAGAATGTGCAAACTCCATACAGACAGTCACCTGAGGCTGGAATTGAACCTGGGACCCTGCTGCTATGAGGCAGCAGTGCTAACCACTGAGTCACCATGCCTTCTGAGTATAGATAATTCTTCATCAGAGCTGATGTAAAATGTGAAGGGGACAGCATTTATGCTAGGGTAGGGCTGGAGTGCTGAGGAAGAAAGGGTGTTGATACTACAGTGGAGAGGAAAGGGGGGAGGGGGTACCAGAGGCTGAGCGCCAGGCATTACTATCAAAGACCTCCTCTGCAATCAATGTAGGTCCTTTCTTTGCAGCTACCAATGTAGCACTACTGACATCACAGTTATACCGCCTCTTACACATTGGCCAGGAGCACATCTCATCACTTCTGATCGAAAGGTTTGCTTTTGGGTTCAACCACAAAATGCCTTTTGATTTGAGCCTCTTTTTGAGTTGACCTCAGCATGCCTAGCCTGGCCATGTTTGTTGGTGTTTGTCAGGTAACACCTGTATCTAAAGGAGTTTGAATTTAGGGGAGTTTGGAGAAAGAGATCGACCAGTCTTGTTGCTTCTTGCTGGTTGGGTTTTTGCTTCCTGTTTTTGTCGAACACAAATGTGCCTGAGACTGTAATTCCAGTAGGTCTGAGTGTTCATGGGTATTCAACCACACGCTAATGAATGTGAAACAAGTTTCCAAATATGAAGTCTGGGAAATATAACCTGAAAGATTCTGAGAATTTGAAAGCCAAACTTTAACCTGCCATTGGGAATCTGAAATTTGCCTCCTGCTCAATTAAGTTCCCCGCCCTCCCTTCTTAAAGCTCCAGATAGGTAAAAAAAAATTCTGCTCATAACATTCTTTTGAGTTTATTATTGTAACTGTTAGCCAAAACAAATTATGTTTAATCTGATTTGTCAACTACTATCCTGATCACATGGTTCAAGGATAACTGCTGCATATTTGAAACGCTTGTTTTAGTAATTGTCATTTTCCACCATTTGATGTACCATTCATTTGAGTCTTGCTTACTTTGCACTTAGTACAAGGACCAGTTCTCTCCTCTTCACACCTTACTTTCCAATATTTTATATTTCGTTCTCCAATATTAACAACCTCTTGGATTTGTAACATTTGAATTACCTACAACTCTATGGTATAGTTTACAACAGTTTTCGATGCTGCAAAGACTTTGCTAATTCTGACTATTACGTGATTTATTTCAGGTAGCAACTGCCTCTGCAGTGTTCTATTAACAGAGACCACACGCTACGTTGTGTGATGCGTCAATTTGATAAGCTCCAAATTAGTGAACAATTGGAAATTTCAGTCACATTCACTTTACAATTACTGGAGATTCAAAAATGTAGTTTTGATACATAATTATTCAAGAACAACGCTGTAGTTTTAGTTATCTAACAGTTGCAATTATTTTCAATCTAGTGAGTTGGCACCCAGTTTTCATTTACTGATGAGATCCAAATTTTGAATAAATAACTTGTTTGCCAATGCTACCCTCTAGTGGTAAAAGGTGGTATAAATTAAAACTTGACACATTAATATGGGTTGGAATCCCTACAGTATGGAAGCAGACCAGTTAGCCCAACAAATCCACACCAACCTTCTGAAGACCATCTCACCTAGATCCAAGCCCTACCCTATCGCTGTAACACTGCATTTCCCATGACTAATCCACCTAGCCTGCACTTCCCTGGACACTTTAGCATGGCCAATTGACATAACCGACACATCTTTGGAACATGAGAGGAAACCAGAGCACCCATAGGAAACAAAAACAGACACAGGGAGAATATACAAACTCTGCACAGTGACCCAAGGGTGGAATTGAACCTGGATCCCTGGCTGTGTGAGGCAGCAGTGCTGACCACTGAGCCAGTGTGCTACCCATTAACATTGTAAAGTGCTACCCACTGTAAAGCTCTCTCCAATAAAAAAAACATACTGGAAGCTAATCTGGCAACATCAGTGGAAGAATTGATGTTTCAGGTCTGTGACCACTCATACTTTGATGCGAATGTGCTATTGTTGCAAAATAGAGAAATGAATTATGCACACCAGCATGGTGGTTCAGTGGTAAGCACTGCTACCTCACAGTGCCAGGGATCCTGGTTCAATTCCAGACTTGGGCAACAGTCTCCCTGTGTATGTGTGGGCTTCCTCTCACAGTCCAAAGATGTGCAGGTTAGGTGAATTGACCTTGCTAAATTGCCCATAGTGGATGTGTAGGTTACGTGCATTAGTCAGTGGAAATATAGAGTAGTGGGGTAGAAAGAGGTCTGGGTGAGATATACTTCAGAGGGTTTCAATGTAAACTTGTTGGGCCAAATGGCCTGTTTCTGTGCTATAGGGATTCTATTCTATGAATTTAATTGTTGCAATACCAGAACAGTATTTTCAGAACCCCCAAAACAAATTCCAAACCATCAGCTTCCATATTCAAGAAATAATCTACCTTTAATGTCCTTTAACTTCAAATACATGCTCTCCTTCTGAAGAAATGGCACTTAATCCTACTCCAGATAAATCTCCTATTTTTGCCTTTAGGTACCTGTCATGTCCAGCTGTCTTTTGTATGAATTGGTAAACCAAGGCAACTTCTGTTTTATGCAAAAGATTTCACGTGAGTTAAAAAAGAGCAACAGAGTCTTCCCATTATAGTCGAGCTAGTCTTTATGCAGTCATCACTATAGGTTAATGAAACTGATTGTTGGATCATGTAACAAACTCAGAAAATGCTGGAGAAACTCATCAGGCTTGGCAGTATCTGTGCAGAGAGAAACAGAGTTAATATTTCAAATCCGTTATGAGTCTTCTTCAGAAATGAGAGGTGTTAGAAAATAAAAATCTGAAAGAACTGCAGGTAAAGGAAATCTGAAATAAAAGCAGAAATTGCTGGAAAATCTCAGCAGGCCTGGCAGCATTTATGGAGAGAAAGCAGAGTTAATGTTTCAGGTCAAGCAGCACAGTGGCACAGTGGCTAGCACTGCTGCCTCACAGCGCTGGGTTCAATTCCCGACTCAGGCGACTGACTGTGTGGATATTGCACATTCTCCCCGTGTCTGCGTGGGTTTCCTCCGGGTGCTCCGGTTTCCTCCAACAGTCCAAAGATGTGCAGGTCAGGTGAATTGGTCATGCTAAATTGCCCATAGTGTTAGGTAAAGGGGTAAATGTAGGGGAATGGGTGGGTTGCGCTTCGGCGGGTCGGTGTGGACTTGTTGGGCCGAAGGGCCTGTTTCCACACTGTAAGTAATCTAATCTAAAACGAAAGATCGCTGGACCTGAAACGTTAACTCTGATTTCTCTCCATAAATGCTGCCAGACCTGCTGAGTTGTTTGGTTTTTTTTATACTTTGACAGAGGCAGAGGAGAACAAGAGGGAGATGGTGTAGAGATCCAGTGCAAAAGAGAAAGGAGTTGTGAGTAATAAAAGAAAAGATACAAAATGAGTGTAGATTAAGGTGTGAAAAGATGGGAATTAGTTCTCTGTACTAAGTGCAAAGTGAACAAGTCACAAACACGTCACAACCATGGGGGAGGGGGGAGAGAAGTATAACAGAAATGGAGAAAAGACAGAAAGTAACCATTTTCTGAAGGTACTGAATTCAATATTGAGACCTTGGGGTAAAGTATCTAGGCAGAAAATGAGGTATTGATCCCCAAGCATGTGTTGTGCTTCATTGGAACATTACAGGAACGCCAGAAATGTTAGTGTGAGAGGAATATGGTTTGTTAAAATGGCAAGGACCTGGGAGGTCAAGGTAATTACTGCAGACAGAATGGCGATGTTCTGCAAAGCAGTCACCCAGTTTATGTGATCATACTTTTTGTTTGATCGTACATATCATTTCTGTTTGTGTTCTGGTTGTGGAAATTACCTTTGCTTATTTACAGTACAAATAAAAGTCATTAATCAACCATGAAGTGTTTTCAAATATCCTGAAGTCATGAAAAGTATTATAAAAATGAAAATAATTCCTTTCCAATGAAATTATGGAAATAATTGTTGATAGAAAGAGGTGCATACCACCGCTTTTCCATTTTCTTACACTGAGACAGGGTCAGTCTTGATTTGAAGGCTCTATCAATTTAAAATCTGATTGGAGATTTGTAGCTCGGGTATCCGTTGTTGTGGTTCTGCTCGCCGAGCTGGAAGTTTTTGCTGCAAACGTTTCGTTCCCTGGCCAGGGAACATCATCAGTGCTGTTGGAGCCTCGTGTGAAGTGCTGCTTTGATGTTTCTTCCGGTATTTATAGTGGTTTGTTCTTGCCGCTTCCGGGTGTCAGTTTCAGCTGCAGTGATTTGTATGTGGGGTCCAGGTCGATGTGTCTGTTGATGGATGTTCTTGCCGTTTCCGGGTGTCAGTTTCAGCTGTAGTAGTTTGTATGTGGGGTCCAGGTCGATGTGTCTGTTGATGGATGTTCTTGCCGTTTCCGGGTGTCAGTTTCAGCTGTAGTGGTTTGTATATGGTGTCCAGGTCAATGTGTCTGTTGATGGAGTTTGGGGATGAATGCCATGCTTCTAGGAATTCTCTGGCTGTTCTCTGTCTGGCTTGTCCTATGATAGTGGTGTTTTCCCAGTCAAATTCATGTTGCTGGTTGTCTGAATGTATGGCTACTAGAGATAGCTGGTCGTGTCGTTTTGTGGCTAGCTGATGTTCATGGATGCGGATTGTTAGCTGTCTTCCTGTTTGTCCTATATAGTGTTTTGTGCAGTCCTTGCATGGTAAGGACACGACACGACCAGCTATCTCTAGTAGCCATACACTCAGACAACCAGCAACATGAATTTGACTGGGAAAACACCACTATCATAGGACAAGCCAGACAGAGAACAGCCAGAGAATTCCTAGAAGCATGGCATTCATCCCCAAACTCCATCAACAGACACATTGACCTGGACACCATATACAAACCACTACAGCTGAAACTGACACCCGGAAACGGCAAGAACATCCATCAACAGACACATCGACCTGGACCCCACATACAAATCACTGCAGCTGAAACTGACACCCGGAAGTGGCAAGAAGAAACCACTATAAATACCGGAAGAAACATCAAAGCAGCGCTTCACACGAGGCTCCAACAGCACTGATGATGTTCCCTGGCCAGGGAACGAAACGTTTGCAGCAAAAACTTCCAGCTCGGCGAGCAGAACCACAACAGCTCTATCAATTGTTTTATGACTATCAGTTATTGCTAGTTATTGATCCACTTAAATGTGAAACAAAAACAGATGTCAGAGAAAATGTTTAACCCATAGCATGATAATGGATTCTCTCCACAAATGCTGCCAAGTCCAAATGTTTCCATCAGCGGATGCTAGAGTTTCTTTATTCATACTTGGGAAGTGGGTGTTGCAGGCTCGGCCAACAAATGTTGCTTATCCCTATTGTCTTCCAGAACACGATGCTGAGTCTGCCTCCTTGAATCTCTGCAGGCTCGGGGGCTGTGAAACATCTGTGGTGCTGTGAGGAAAGGACTTCCAAGTGAGAATGGTACATGGCTTGGAGTGGAACTCACAGTTGGTTGTGTTCCCAAGCATCTGTTACCCTTCTACATCTAAGTGGTAAAGATCCCAAGTTTGGAAAGGAGCCTTACTGAGTTGTTGTGGGGGTACCTCATATAGATGATGCACACTGCTAGTGAAGGGACTGCATACTAGTGGAAAAAGTGCAATGCAAGTGGCTACTTTGTCCTGGATGGTGTCAAGCTTTCTGAGTTTGATGAAGGAGCATCGCTCCGAAAGCCAGTGTGCTTCCAATTAAACCTGTTGGACTATAACCTGGTGTTGTGTGATTTTTAAGCTTTTTGAGTACTGTTAGAGCTACACTAATCCAGACAAGTATTAGGGACTATTCCAAAACAATCCTGAATTGTACCTTGAAGATGGTTGGCAGACAATGGTTGAGACAGGAAGTGAGTTACTCACTGCAGAATTCCAAACTTGTGTTCATTAGGTCACAATTCTTGTCAATCCTTTCCTAATGTTTTCTATTAGAGAAACCTTTAGTCTTGGCACAAGTGCAGTTTATGATGGAATTAAGAGTAGACTGGGTGCTGTGGAAATTCTGAGGTTTCTATTCATTGAGCATTGCAGGTTGACTGTGAGGCATTGAATGAGTAGGCCACTGCTTGCAGAGTCCTTGAGCCATTGGCATTGAATTTCCTGTAGCTTCTGCTGTCCCTTTTGGGTCAGTCTGATGGAGATTGTTGGTGACTAGATTAGACAATGATCAGTCCAGCAGCTGTCAGCTCCTGTCATGACATGGGTGATGAGAACATCCTTGTGATCTTTTACATGAAACATTGACGTGGTCAAGCAAGTGCCAATGTCTGAAATAAGAGTGTGGCCACATAGTCTTGTCATTCTCTCCCTGGTGAACTAAGGTGTTTGATATGACCAGGCCACATGCTTGGCATTTCATGAGGAGGACTCTGTTGCTGTTAACGTTTACTTCTTCTTCCTCACGAATCATGCCTATCCATGAGTTTATTTCTTTCTGAACTCTAGCAATGACATCACCAAAGAGAATCGGCTTGTCTTGCTTTGGGTCATGGGACAATGGTTGATCATTGCTGCAGAGGATTGCCTCTTGGCCTCATCAATTCAGGTTGGAGTGTGTGCACTGAGACTGTGGTGTACTACTTCTGGGTTAGGGGTAAATGAAGGGGCATGTACGTTTTGTTAATCCCACTAGGGGCTCACTGAGATGGTCAACTAGTCTGATTTTTATCGTAAAATCAGTACTGTGGAGTTGATGCTTTTTCTTGTTCAAGGTGAGGATGTATTCATCACTTTGTTCTTTCAGCTGACCTTCACCTGTTTAGTGTGTGAAACTCAGGGCAGCAGTGCCAATGTAATAGCACCAGTTTCCAGACCATGATAGTAGTATAGGGAAATTAATGATTTATGATTAATTTAGCTAAGTTCAGAGTATATTGAATCAAGAAACTATTATTGTGCTATTCTGATTAAATTATAACCATAGAAGGACTTTAGTAATGTGACTGTTAGTGTCATACAATAAAGAAATGTACCACAGGACTTTAAATATAAGAAAAGTGACAAATTGTATGTGGTTGGGTGAGGAATCGGTTATGAAGGAACTATTTGGTTCAGGTCGAAGAACAAGTTTATGGGTTTATTGTTCTATGGCTCAGGCTTTTTGAGGTGAAAATCTGTGTTGTATCTTCTTTAATTTATGGTGGTTTATTCAGAAAAACAATCTCAGTTTTGTTAAATGTATTTAATTGACCCCTGCAACCATGTGTATATAATTTTGTGAAGAGTATAATTCACATATATGTAGTCAGTACTACAGTGATAAATGATAAATACCTTTTATGTATTGCTTATTGTGAATTCAAAATGTGCACACACCATATGGCATCTTGTTACCTAATTTCTGATTTGATGTACTCACACTTAATGATCTATTTTGGGGAGAGTCAGCAGCACTGGGAAGGGTAGTAGAGGTGCTTTTAGAATGCTATCCATGGGAGGGTCGTGACTGATAGAGTGATGGAGTTGGGCAACCAAAGGAAGATCTGCACAATCCAAGCTGAAGTGAGGAGATGTCAAGAGTAATAGAAGGTAAATTAAGACTGACTGAGATAAAATCTGAAGTCATCGAGGGTAGGTCAAAAAAGATGGAGGAAGGGATGGCTGACGAAACAGCAGGCAGGATGGTAGATGAAAGTTGGAGAGTAATGACTGCCAGCTCCAAAATGAAAGTGAGAGTGACTGTCAAAAATTATTGCAACAATAAACATCCTAAGATGGCAGGGTCAAGGAAAGCCCAAAGCTTCTCATTGGCGTGCATGTACAACTTTAGGAACAAGGGCCATGTACACAGTGATACACATATCTATGCAAGCTGTCTGCCTACAGCTCATTTTCAGAAGCTGCATGAGTTTATTTGATTTAGAGAGATAGTAGTGGGGAATAAAAAATGGCTGATAAACTGAACAATGATTTTGTGTCAGTCTTCACGGTGGAAGAATGAGCAGTATCCCAAAAATTCAAGACAGTGAGGGGACAGGACTGAGTATGGTGGCCATCACCAAGGTGCTAGAAAAACTGAATGACCTGATGATGGATTAACAACTGGACCAGATGGATGACACCCCAGAGTTCTAAGGGAGATAGCTGAAGAGATAACGGAAGTTAGTGGTGATCTTTCAGGAATCACCGGAAACAGGGATGGTCCCAGAGGACTGGAAAATCAATAATGTGAAACTCCTGTTTAAAAAGGGAGTAAGGCAAAAAATATATAATTACAGACTAATTAGCCTAACCTCAGTCATGAGTAAGATCCTGCAATCCATAGTGAAGGATGAGATTTCTGAATATTTGGAAGTGTATGGTAAATAAGGCAAAGTCAGCATGGTTTCAGCATGGGGAGATCACGCCTGACATATTCGCTAGAATTTATTGAGGAAATAATGAGCAGGTTAGACCAAAGACAGCCAATGGATGTTATCTACCTGGACTTAAAGAAGAGCCTGACATCGGTGGTGGGCAAGTTGTTGGAGGGAATCCTGAGGGACGGGATGTACATGTATTTGAAAAGGCAAGGACTAATTAGGGTTAATCTACATGGCCATGTGCATGGGAAATAATATCTCACAAACTTGATTGAGTTTTTTGAAGAACTAACAAAGAGGAGTGATGAGGGCAGAACAGTGGACGTGATCTATACGGACTTCAGTAAGGCGTTTGACAAGGTTCCTCATGAGTGACTGGATCGCAAAGTTAGATCTCATTGAATACAGGGAGAACTAGCCATTTGGATACAGAACTGGCTCAAAGTTAGAAGACAAAGGTAGAAGGTGGGGTGGAGGCCTGTGACCAGTGGAGTGCCACAAGGATCAGTTCTGGGTCCACTACTTTTCATCATTGATATAAATGATTTGGATGGGAGCATAAGAGATGTAGTTAGTAAGTTTGCAGTTGGTGAGAAGGTTACATCAGATTACAATGGGATCTTGACCAGATGGGCCAATGGGCTGAGAAGTAGCAGATGGAGTTTAATTTAGATAAATGTGAGGTGCTACATTTTGGGAAAGCAAATCTTAGCAGGATTTATATACCTGATGGTAAGTTCCCAGTGAGTGTTGCTGAGCAAAAGACACCTTGGAGTGCAGGTTCATAGCTCCTTGAAAGTGGAGTTGCAGTTAGGTAGGATAGTGAAGAAGGCATTTGGTATGCTTTTTTTTATTGGTCAGAATATTGAGTACTGGAGTTGGGAGGTCATGTTGCGGCTGTACAGGACATTGGTTAGGCTACTATTGGAATATTGCGTGCGATTTTGGTCTCCTTCCTAATGGAAACTTGAAAGGGCTCAGAAAAGATTTACAAGGCTGTTGTCAGGGTTGGAGGATTTGAGCTGTAGGGACAGGCTTAACAGGCTGGGGCTGTTTTCCCTGGAGCATCGGAAGCTGAGGGGTGACCTTACAGAGGTTTATAAAATCATGAGGGGTATGGATAGGATAAATTGACAAAGTCTCTTCATTGGGTGGGGGAGTCCAGAACTAAAGGGCATAGGTTTAGGGTGGGAGGGGAAAAGAGACCAAAGGAGCAACTTTTTCAAGCAGAGGGTGGTACGTGTATGGAATGAGCTGCCAGAGGAAGTGGTGGAGGCTGGTACAATTACAGCATTTTAAAGGCATCGGGATGGGTATATGAATTTAAAGGTTTGAAGGGATATGGGCCGAGTGCTGGCAGGTAGGACTTGATTGTGTTGAGATATCTGGTCAGCATGGACGAGTTGGACCGGAGGGTCTGTTTCCGTGCTGTACATCTCTATGACTCTAAGACCTTTGACAAGGTACTGCACGGGAGAGTATTGAGTAAGATAAAGGCTCATGGTGTCAGAGGCAAGGCGCTAGCTTAGGTAGAAGGTTGGCAGTCTGGCAGAAAGCAGAGAGTGGGAATAAAAGGGTCCTTATCAGCATGGCACTCAGTGACAAGCTGTATTCCGCAAGGCTCAGTGTTGGGACCATAACTTTTCACTTCATACACTAATGGTCTAGATGAAGGAACTAAGGGCATGCTGGCTAAGTTTGCAGACAATATAAAGATAGGTAGAGGGACAAGTAGCATTGAGAAGGCAGGGAGGCTGCTGAAGGATTTGGACAGGTTAGGAGAGTGGGCAAACAAGTGGCAAATGGAGTACAATGAGGGAGAGTGTGAGGTCATGCACTTTGGTAGAAAGAATAGAGGTGTGGACTATTTTCTAAATGGGGAGAAAATTCAAAGTCTTAAGTACAAACAGATTTGCAAATTCTCATTCAAGATTCTCTCAAGATAAACTTGCAGGTTGAGTCAGTAGTTAGGAAGGCAAATGCAATTATGGCATTTATTTTGAGAGAACCTGAATATAAAAGCAGGGATTCATTTCTGAGACTCAATAAAGCTCTGGTCAGATCACACTTAGAGTATTGTGAGTAGGTTTGGGTCCCATATTGCAGGAAGGGTGTACTGGCCCTGGATGTGTTCAGAGGAGGTTCACGAGAATGGTCCCAGGAATGAAAAACTTAACATATGAGGAACGTTTGAGGACTCTGAGTTTAGAAGTATGAGTTGGGATCTAATTGAAACATACAGACTACTGAATAGCCTGGATAGAGTAGGCAAAGTTAAAAATCACACAACACCAGGTTATGGTCCAACAGGTTTATTTGGAAGTATTAGCTTTCGGAGGACTGCTTCTTCATCAGGTACCTGAGGAGGACCCAGGTACCTGAGGAGGACCCAGGTGCCTGATGTAGGAGCAGCACTCTGATAGCTATTACTTCTAAATAAACCTGTTAGACTATAACCAGGTGTTGTGTGACTTTTAACTTTGTCCACCCCAATCCAATACTGGCATCACCACATCATGGACAGAGTAGATGTTGGGAAGGTGTTTCTACTAGTAGGAGAGACTAGGACCTGAGGGCAGACTTAGAATAAAGGAAAAAAAACCTTTTAGAAAGGAGATAAGGAGAAACATCTTCAGTCAGACAGTAGTGAATCTATGGAATTCATGACCACAGAAGACTGTGGAAGCCAGATCATTGAGTATAATTAAGATTGAGATAGGATCTTGAGCATCAAAGGGATCAAGGGTTATGGGGAGAAAATGCAAGAATGGGTTTGAGAATCTTATCAGCCATGATTGAATTGCGGAGCAGATTTGATGGACTGAATGTCCTAATTTCTGTTCCTATGTCCTATAGTCTTATGTTATTACACACTTCTGCAACAAGTGGAACTTGAACCCAGGTATTCTGATCCAGAGACACAGGACACTATCATTGCACAACAAGAACATTTTATGAAACAAAAACAGAAATTTCTGGAGAAACTCAGCAGGTATGGCAGCATCTGTGGAGGGAAAGCAGATCCAGTACCTTTCACCAGAAGTAATAGAAAATAGGAAAAAGTAGTGCATGTGCTGATAGAATAGTAGCAAGGAAACCCATGCATCATTCCTTGCTAAGACCCTGATATCAGTAATTGAGTTGGGGGTGGGCTGGGGAGGTGGGGTATGATATGGATATTGGGGAATTACTCATTTCTATGAGTAAATAAATCCCAGTAACAACTGTCAGGCCATCAGAAAACTGTTGCTGTTAAAACCAAAATACTGCAGATGCTGGAAGTGTGAAAGCAAGGACGCAATGTCCAGGAGAGAACTTGGCAACACTTAGTTTGGTCAGCACATAGTTTAAAAAAATCAGGTTATTGTCCAACAGGTTTATTTGGAGGCATTAGCTTTCAGTGCACTGCTCCTTCATCAGGTGGTTGTGGAGAATAAGATCGTAAGATCTGTGTCTTATGATCTTAAACTCCATAACTACTTCACGAAGGAGCAGTGTTCCTAAAGCTAGTACTTCCAAATAAACCTGTTGGACTATAACCTGGTGTTGTGTGATTTTTAACTTGGTACACCCCAGTCTAATACCGGCACCTCCAAATCATGATCAAGACATGGTCTTGTCAGCACCTGGATGGCACCTAGCCTGGTGCAGCACCTGGTCTGGTGCAGCACCTGGCACAGATCCTGGTCTGGGCAGCAGCTGGACTGGGCAGCACCTGGCGCAGATCCTGATCTGGGCAGCACCTGGTGCAGATCCTGGTCTGGGCAGCACCTGTCACAGATCCTGGTCTGGGCAGCACCTGTCACAGATCCTGGTCTGGGCAGCACCTGGCGCAGATTCTGGTCTGGGCAGTACCTGGTCTGGGCAGTATCTGTCACAGATCCTGGTCTGGGCAGCACCTGTCACAGATCCTGGTCTGGGCAGCACCTGGTCTGGGCAGCACCTGTCACAGATCCTGGTCTGGGCAGTACCTGGCGCAGATCCTGGTCTGGGAGCAGCTGTAGGGACTACATCTCCCACATTGCAGTGCGACCTGCGCCTGCGCATCCGTCTCCCTGCGACGGCGTAGACATGGCGGCTGTGGGAGCTGGTCTTCCTCTTCGCTTTGACGGGAAGGTGGCCCTGGTGACAGGAGCAGGAGGAGGTCGGTTCCTGGCGCGGTGTTTTAACCCCTGCCCCTCACCCCATCTCTTTTTGCTATCCTTCATTAATGGGTAGAGCCTGTTGCTTGTGTCCCTCTGCCCGGGTTGGGCGGTCAGGTGAATGCTGCGAGCTCGGCCTTTACTAAAACTTATTCCACTCGAGGCTTTCCTTGTTTTTCTGTTTGTACCTTTTAGAAAACAACGGCCCAGAAATCGGAGCTGGTTTACACCTGCCACATTTATTTTAAAATTAAACTCCCGAGCTGTGTCGACGGCCCACTAAGAGCCAGAAATGAAATTTGTACCTTTAAATATTGACTTAGAGTACACCCACCATGTGAATTGCTCAATTCATCAGAAGGTCTGTCCAGATTTCACTCTACATTTACAAATAGTATAGTCATGTGAGATTCAGTGAGAACAGCGAAGATGTCGATACTGTAACTTTGTAACAGTTTATCAGTTCCAGCATATAGTCTGCTGAATCTTGTGTTAAAGTATCTTTGTGTGAATTTTTTTTCCCTTTTATTTGTGTGCTGTCCAACTTTGATACACAGCAGGAAAATTAGAACTCTCTCACTAGAGAGAACACTTTTTCTGTTGATTCTTTTTGAAAAAATAAAAAAATCAACCTGTCCAGACATGTTATGACACACCTCTGGGGCATGTGGGACTTGAACCTGAGCCTCTTAGCCCAGTGGTAGGGACACTGCCATTGTACGAGGAGAAAGTGAGGACTGCAGATGCTGGAGATCAGAGCTGAAAATGTCTTGCTGGAAAAGTGCAGCAGGTCAGGCAGCATCCAAGGAACAGGAGATTTGATATTTCGGGCATAAGCCCTTCTTCAGGAGTACCACAAGTACCTTTCAATTTACTCTATTGCATTTTTTAATCATCTGAAATACCTTAGATTGAATTAATTTTTTTAATGGTCAAGCAAATATCTATCTAAACTATTCAGTTACCATGTAATTTAACTCCCTTAGCCAATGTTATTCTAGTGAAATTAAGATTCACCCTCTTCAGTGCCAAACTATATCCTTTCCAGGCCTTGGTGATTTCAGTGGTATATGAACCAAAAAAAGACTTTCCACTGTAGTATAACTGTCAACCTTTATGTATTTCTGCTGCTAGAACTGAAGACTTACTATCCAGTAGTCCTTTTAGTTAGTTTTTTGTATCTTGTTCTCTAGATTTTGATGTGGAGGTGCTGGTATTGGATTGGGGTGGACAAAATTAAAAAGCACATGACACCAGGTTATAGTCCAGCCTATTTAACTATAACCTGGTGTTGAGTGATTTTTTTTAACTGTAGATTTTGGTAATTGCTGTTCGTGGACAGAAATCCTCAATTTTTCATTATCTGATTTACTTATTCAAAATGGGTGATTAGAACTTTACCCATCCTGCCCCCTCCCTCTGGAACGTGGAGGTGGGCAGATTGCACATGGCATGCTTTGATGAAAGGTTCTCACCTGAAATGTTGACTCCCCTGCTACTCTGATGCTGCTTGAGCTGTTGTACTTTTTCCAGATCCACACCGTATCGACTCTGACTTTCCACATGTGCAGTCCTCATTATTTCCAAGGCGCATGGAATGTTTCCTTCCCATGTCTGTCATGTTATATCAGTAACAGGAGCTATCAGGTAGCTTGCCCTTGGGCCACTTAATGCCCACTTAAAAGGTACCTCCTATTTATGGTGCTGGTAGTTTACTTAGGTGTGTCCATGCCACGTGGTGAGTTTACAGTGGTCAATAGTAATAGACTGAGTTTCTTTCTGCTTGGACAGCATCTTAACAGAAGATCCACATGGTACTCTGCACTCCTGGTTGTTTCCCTCCCAGTGTGCCCTTTCAAAGATAGCCCTTAACCACTCCCCTCACGCTTGCTCGTCTGGACTGGCATAAAGCCTCTGTTCATCTTTGTGTTATCCAAGTCCTGCAATGTTCTTTGTTAATAACTAGTAACTTTGTTAGTTGGTTCTAGCAGTGGTTACCACTCTTACTGGTGTTGCTGGACTGGAGAAATAGACAGCAGTTCTAACAAATAAGCTGCCTTTCCAGAGGGGAGTAGAAATCTCGTGCTAGGCCAGTTAATGTCTGTAGAATCAGCTCGGGTTGTTTTGGCCTTGCAGCAGTGAACATGTCCTTAACTTTCCAGCCAGGAGCTGAACTGCATGTGCTGTTATATGTTATGATCCTTTGTTGAATTCCATCTGCCCAGTTTGCACACTCATACATCTGTTGTTTCTTCGTGGTCTCATCTGCACTTTTTGCTGAGCCACTAACAAAACTAGATATGTGACTCTTAAACTGAGGTGGTCTTTCAGGGAAATGCAGTCTTATGCAGCTTGCTTGCCTGCCTGACCTTCCCTTTTTAGGAAAGAGCAGAGCTCCATGTTTCTGAGAGAAGATTTTGCTCAGGGCTCCCTTAAAAATCTGGAACTGCACTTCAATTTTGAAAGTTCTGTTGTAACATAGAGGGAGGCAAACCACGCTTGCTTTGCCAACAGTCTGCCTTTATGTTCTGAAAGTTAGAGGTTTGGACAGTAAGTATGTAAGGTAAGTATAATGTTAGGGTGCCAGCTAGTGACGCTATTCTAGTACAGCCATAGAGTCCATTGTATCATTTGTACAGTTCTAGTGTTACTTGAGCTGAAATCAACACAGTCAGCATCGACTCTGGGTCCATTTGGTTTTATGAGCTAATGGATAAAATGTTGTTGTCTCCTTTTAATACATTTCCTGCTAACCTGTTCATGAGAATTTTTGAAATGTAAGATTGCTCATCAGACTTGTGCACAGCAAGTAAAGTGCTCCCCCAGATAATATTTTCCCCTAAATAATTAATTTAAACTGCATGATGGATATATTTTACATGCAAAACACAAACTTTTAGCTGATACTAGTGAATTAAACAAACACCTGGATTGTATTATAATAGAGGTAAATGACAAGTTATTGTGCTTTGATAATTTTAGTCTGAGACTGTGATGTCAAAGAAAACTGTTCGTTTTAGAATAGTATTGAGCTGTTTAATAGTTTGGTGAAATTACTGGATTAGCCATTCGTCAGTGGTAGTATTTCATTTAAAGCACTGTTTTCGGCTGTTGTGTAACAGCTTATTATCCAGTTACTTTTATATTTAAAATAGGTAACCTTACATATTAGGAGAAAGTAGGGACTGCTGATGCTGGAGATCAGAGTCAAAGAGTGTGACGCTGGAAAAGCACAGCCGGTCAGGGAGCATTTGAGAAGCAAGAGAATCAACGTTTCGAGCATAAGCCGTTCATCAGGCATGAGGCTTGTGACTCAAGGGTGGTGGAACTGTGGGGAAAGGTAGCTAGGAAGGCGATAGGTAGATTAAGGTGGGGGTGAAAGTGATAGGTTTAAGAGTAGGGTGGAGAGGATAGGTGGGAAGGAAGATTATCAGGTGGGACAGTTCAAGGGGCGGTGCCAAGTTGGAAGGTTGGATCTGGGATAAGGTGGGGGAAGGGGAAATGAGGAAACTGGCGAAATCCACATTGAAGCTGTGTAGTTGGAGGGTCCCAAGGCGTAAGATGAGGCCTTCTTCCTTTAGGCGTCGGGTGGTTAGGGTTTGGTGATCGAGGAGGCCCAAGACTTGTGTGTTCTTGGAGGAGTGGGAGGGGAAGTTAAAGTTCGACCATGGGGTGGTGGGATTGTTTAGTGCATGTGTCCCAGAGGTGTTCTCTGGAACGTTCCGCAAGTTGGTGTCCCCTCTCACTAATGTAGAGGAGACCACATCGGGAGCAATGGACACAGTAGATGACGTGTGGAAGTACAGGTAAATCTCTGTCAGGTGTGCAAGGATCCTTTTGGGACATTGGATGGAGTTAAGTGGGGGTAGGGGTGTGGGCGCAGGTTTTTATCTTCATGTGGTGGCAGGGGAACATGCCGGAAGTAAAGTCTGGGTCGGTGGAGTTTGTGGACCTATCAAGGGAGTCATAGAGGGACAGGTCTCTCTGGGTGGGGAGGGAAATATATCCCTGGTTGTAGGTGGTGAAATGGCAGAGGATGATGCATTGAATCGAGATGTTGGTGGGGTGGAATGTGAGGATTGGGGGAGTTCTGTCCTTGTTGCGATGTCTGGGTCTTCACCTCTCCCACCCTGCCTCCTGTAAAAACCCTATCCCTTATTCTCAATTCCTCCATCTCTGCTGCACCTGCTCTCAGGAGGACCAATTTCACCATAGAACATTCCAGATGGCCGCCTCCTTCAAAGACTGCAATTCCGCCCTATGATGCCCTCTAGTCCAACTTCTCCATATGGTGCACCTCCACCCTTGAACCCCTGATCTTCACTTATACCCCACCAACTTCTGGATACATTGCATCATCCTCTGCCACTTACGCCGCCTACAAACAGACCCTATCACCAGGGATATATTTCCAACCCCACCTCTATCTGTGTTCTGGAGAGACCATTCCGTCCGCGACTCCCTTGTTAGGTCCATGTCCCCCACAACCCACCCTCCAGACCCAGCACCTTCCCCTGCCACCACAAGAAGTGCAAAACCTGCTCCCACACCTTACATCTGTGCAAGGTCCCAAAGTATCCTTCCTCATCCAACAGAGATTTACATATATTCCACACGTGTCATCTATTGTGTTTGTTGTCTCAATGTGGAATCCTCTACATTGGGGAAACAGGAAGCAAACTTGTGAAACATTTCAGACAACATTATTGGACACATGCACTAAACAATCCACCGCCCCGTTGCTGAACAATTTAACGCCCCCTCCCACTCTGCCAAGGATGTGCAAGTCGTGGGCTGCCTTCATCACCAACCCTAACCACCTGATGTCTGGAGGAAGAACGGCTCAACTTATGCCTTGGGGCCCTCCAACCACACAGGATCAATGTGCATTTCACCAGTTTCCTCATTCCCCCTCCCCCCACCTTATCCCAGATCCAACCTTCCAACTTGGCACTGCCCTTTGAAACTGTCCCACCCGTCCATCTTCCTTCCCTTCTGTCTGCTCACCCTCCCCTCCGACCTATCACCTTCACTCCCACCTTCATCTACCTATCACCTTCCCAGCTACCTTTCCCCAGCCCCATCCCCTTCCATTTATCTCCCAGCCACCTTGGGCCACAAGCCTCATACCTGATCAAGGGCTTAGGCTCGAAACATCGATTCCCCTGCTCCTCAGATGCTACCTGACTGGCTGTGCTTTTTCAGCACTACACTCTTCAACCTTACATATTATCAACATGCAACAATTTAGCCAAAATTTGGAAAAAAAAGTATTGGCCTGATACGTTGCTGTTTACATTGCATCATACTTGTGTACTTTGTGACACATCTGTGTAAAAGTTTAATATTTAAACTGTAAACTTATGCACTTTGCATCTAGATTTACCAAAGTCTTTTTTACAGGTTTGGGAAGAACATATGCACTGTTATTTGCAGAAAGAGGAGCTTCTGTGGTTGGTAAGTGCTGTTTGAATTTAAGCCTCTATTAAATCACCATGCATATTTTCTTAAAGCATCACTTTCATACTTTTCCTCTAATATTCATCCCCAGTCGATTGAAACTATGACATGTTATATGGGCTCTCTTGAACAGTTATTTTACCCAAGTGATCACCTTTATATGTAAACCTTGACAGTGAGTGACAGTTAACTAGGGAAAGAGGCTCTATAAATACTCCTGGCTTCAATAATGGGAGAGTTCAGTACATCAGAGAGGATGATCCATCTTGAGCCTCTTCTGCAGGACCCAGCATCATTGATATCTATCTGTGGTCAATTTGGTTCACTCGATGTAAGACTGAACTCATTCAAGAAACAGTTGGAGACTTTGTATACTACAGAGGCCATGGTCTTTGACAACATTCCAGTGTTGGTGCTGAAGACGTGTCCTTGAGAACTTGGTGCATCCTTACCTAAGCTGTTCCAGTACATCTACAACACTGGAATCAATCTAAACATGTGAAAAGATGCCTAGTACGTCCTGTACCCAAAATGCAGGATAAATCTAACTTCCACCAATTACTGTGTTAGATTCTTTTACTCTTGAGGTTCTTACACACTTGACGCAACTGGAACACACCAACTTCTGTGAACAAGCAACCAACTTTATTAAACACAGTACAGTATGGGCGTTCTGGAGGAACCTTTAATACACACCTCACAGGGCTTATGGGATCATGGCAAAAAGCTCTCTGTGAACAAAGGAAACAGTTAAAGTTTAATAAAGCTTGTACAAGCTAGGTGACCCCCTTCTCAGATATGCAAAGTCGGGTAAAAGTGAGACTCCGAACAAAGAAAGCACATTCCCTTAACACAGGACAGTTGCAATGCTTACAGATACTCTGGCCACTGCCCCACAGTCATTTGCCATGTAAGGCAACTCCCTTTCACTCACAGTCACGTTACCCCAGGTACAATGGCAGGATGGGATCATCCTCGGAGATAGAGCAAATGCTAATGTCCTAATCCTGGGGAACTGTTGTGCAGACGATTTCCTGCCATAGTGCTTTCCAAAACTAAAACAAGTACGACATACCTCTGGCCAGAAAGCATTTCTGAATGGATGAGATTGGATTGATAGTTTAACTTGACAATAGCAGGGGAGTGATGTCTAAATGAAGTGTAAGTTACAATGGATAGTCATTCACATTCTTGCATGGCTTTTGTCCCCACCCAAAGACAGTGCAGTTTAACCCTTTAATATTTCATTAATGTCCAGAGAGAGAGAGTCCCATTTGAACTTTTAACGTTACAGCTGCCCCATCAGTTATGATTTCTAAATTGGTGGAACTGGCCATCCACAATGTTGTCAGCGACAGTTGCACAGCAATAACCTGCTCATTGACACCCCGTTTCGGTTCCACCAAGATAACTCGCCATCTGACATCATTACACTCTTGGTTCAAACATGGACTCAAGAGCTGAATTTCAGAGGGGACCATGATGTGGAGGTGCTGATGTTGGACTGGGGTGGACAAAGTTAAAATCACATAACACCAAGTTATAGTCCAACAAGTTTATTTAGAAGCACTAGCTTTGGAGCGCCGCTCCTCCTTCTGGTGGTGCTGCTGGAAAAACACAGCAGCTCAGGCAGCATCTGAGGAGCAGGAGAATTGATGTTTTGGGAAACATTCCTGATGAGGGACTTATGCCCGAAATGTCGATTCTCCTGCGTTTTGTATGCTGCCTGACATGTGCTTTTCCAGCACGCCACTTTTCAACTCTGATCTCCAGCATCTGTAGTCCTTGCTTTCTCCATGGCACAGAGAATATCCTGCTTTGACTGACAAATGACAAGTAACATTCATGGTGTCCAATAGACAATCACAATTGTTGGGTGGAGTAATTGTAGTTTGGGAGGCAGGAAGTTAGAATTTGGTGTTTGTAAAATTGGGAAAGCATTGTGGAGTCCCTTTAAAAGATCATGTGCTTTTTCTGTGCTTAGAGGTTTAAAATGGATGTCTGTGAGCAGCAGCTTGAAAGTTTGCATATGCATTGCAATGTTTCTATTGAAATGCTGTACAGTTCGCAGATCAAGCAGCAGTTTTTACCAAGACAGTAGTTGTTTGAATTTCACTGATCAATTTGTACCAGATACTTAGTTACCAAAAACCTGTTAAATTTACATCTGATGGTTTTGGCAACATAGGGCCAATCCTATTGTAAGAAATATTGATGTGTCATCTTGGGTATAAAAGAAGGGGACAGTTGGACATAGACCCTAGAGCATGCTGCCATCCCCCAGAGCTAACGGCCTTCCACTCTCTAGAGAGAATTGCTGGCTCTCACAGCTTTACCTATGTTTTGGAGAAAGCACCATCTAAAATAACTATGACAGAGAAAGTTAAAAATCGTACAACACCAGGTAGTAGTGGTGTTTATTTGGAAGCACTAGATTCTGAAACGCTGCTTCTTCAACAAGTGGTTGTGGAGCAGAATCATACAACACGGAATTTATAACAACAGGATTGCAGTGTCATGGAATGTAATATTAAACAAATTTAGCTTGAGTCTTTCATCTTTTTGAACGATCATGTTGATTCCTTCATATGTAAATCCCAGAACTTTTTAAAAGTTTTATTCTCAAGATAGCTTTTAACAATAAGTGCCATCTCAGTTCAGATATTGCATTGAATATTGTAGTTAGGAGTGTTTTATTCAGTTTGTTAATAGTTTAGATAATTTATTCACTGTTAGGATTAGATAAATAAACTATTATTTGTTGATTTTTTAAAAGTGAGTATCAGGGATTTGTTTTATTAAACCACTGGAAATATCTGAAAAGCAGGTTACATCATTTCTCACATTTCTTTTACAGATTATACAGGTGAGGTGCTCCTCTTTTGGGTGTTTCAATTTTAGTTCTCTTAGGGAGACAACCTCCGCTTCATCACACCATCTCCAGGAAAAAAACATCTAGCCATCACCCCTTGACCTTTAATCGTATTACCATTGCTCAAGTCCGCACTATCAACACCCATGGGGTTAACATTATCCAGCGGAACTGGACTAGCCATAGCAGTACACCTGCTGCTGTGGTGTATCAAAACATATCTGAACAGGTTGATTAATGATATCTGCAAATACTGTGTCTATAAGAACCAATCTTGCAGAACATATCTCACCTCTAAACTCCCAAAGTCATAGAGATCTACAGTACAGAAAAAGATCCTTTGGCTCATGACATCCGTACTAGTCAAAAACAACTACTTAACTATTCTAATGCTATTTTCCAACTCAGTGCCTTGTATGCTTGGCATTGCAAGTGCACATTTAAGTTATGAAGGTTTCTGCCTCTCCCATCCTTAAAGTGGTGAGATCTAGATTCTCACCACCGTCTGGGTGAAAACAATTTTTCTCTCAAAAGACGTTCTGCCCTGATTTTAAATCTATGTTTCTTCCTGTCTACCCTATCTATGCCCCTCATAACTTTTTACTTGTTATTCATGTTCCCTCTCAATCTGCTGTAAGAAAAGCAATCCATTTTGTCCAATATCTCTTTGCAACTTTTAACTTCCCAGTCCAAGCAACATCCTTATCAACATCCTCTTCTCCCTCTCCACTTCTGTCACCTCCCTTTTATAGTGTCGATTCCAGAGCTGCACTTCTCTATAGCTATAGCCTAACCAAAATTTTATACAGTTTCAGCATCACGTCCCTCCTCTTAACTTCTATACCTTGACCAATAAATACGAGTATACCATATGATGCCTTAATCACTTTATCCACTTGACCTGATACATTAAGGGACCAGTTACATGCACAGCAAGGTCCTTCTGATCCTCGGTGTTTCCCAGGGTTATATCACTCATCATGTATTCCTTTGCCTTGTTTGTTCTGCCCAAGTGCATCAGCTTGCATTTATCCAGATTGAATTCCATTTTGCTACTGAGCAGCCTGTCTGATTAATCCATCCACATCCTCTTATAGTCTAAGGCTGACCTCTTCATTGTTTACCTCCTCACCAATTTTTGTATAATCTGCGAATGTACTGATCAACCCTTCGACGTTCCACTATCTGGAAGGCACAAGTCAATAGGGTGACGGAATACTCCCTGGTGACATTCAAGAGGCTTAACGCCATCCAGGATAAAGCGGCCTACTTGCTTGGCGCCACATCTGCAAACATTTACTGCCTCCACCTTTGTCACTCAGTAGCAGCAACGTGTACTACCAACAAAGTGCTTTGCATAAGTTTATGAAGGTTCCTTAGATAGTAACTTCCAAAGTTGCTGCTTATGTTGATTGGAATGCAAGTCGTCTACTGTTGTAGCTGCCTGTGGTAGTCACTCCTACAAATAGTAACATAGGCAGATGGATCTTCAGCAGGCAAGTTGGTGAGGATAAGAGCAAGTAGGAGTTTCCCTCTAATTGGTTCCTTCACTTGTTACAGACTCTGTATAGCAGCTATGACCTTTAGGACCCAACCAGCACTGGTGCTGCTAAGCCATTTTTACCGATGGACTATGAAGTCCCCTTCCTCTACAGTAGAGTCCTTGCCATGCACAATCTTTCCTCTGAGTCGTGTTCAACATGGAGGCTAACTGATTCATCAGCAAGCATGAAATTTCCTTTCCCTTGCTCAATCTGATGTCATGAGATCTCATGGGGTTATTGGTCAGTTTTGCAAACTTGAGTGCAACTCCCTCCTGACTGTGCTAACCCCTCTGGATGGTCTGTAACGCCAGTGGAACAGGGCATTACAATACAGATTAATGGTGCTGACTAGGATGTTTTCTGCAAGAGCGTGTTCTGCAGAGGAGGTCCACAAGAATGGTCCCAGGAATGAAAAGCTTAACATATGGGGAACATTTGAGGACTCTGGGTTTATACTTGATGGAATTTGAAAGATGAGGGGAGATCTAATTGAAACATAGAGAATGCTGAATGGCCTGGACTGAACAGATGTTGGGAAGATGTTTCCATTGGGAGGAGAGACGAGGACCCGAGGGTATAGCTTTGGAGTAAAGGGAAAACCTTTTAGAACAGAGATAAGGAGAAACTTCTTCAGCCAGAGAGTGGTGAATCTGTGGAACTCATTGCTACAGAAAGCTGTGGCGGTGAGGTTATTGAGTATATTTAAAACTGAGATAGATTCTTAAGTATCAAAGGTTTACTGGGAGAAAGTAGAAGAATGGGGATGAGAAACTTATCAACCATGATTGAATGGTGCAGCAGACTCGATGGGCTCCTATGTCTTATGGTCTAAGATATGACTCTGAGTATGATAATGTCAGGCTGTTGCTTGATTTGTCTATGGAATAGCTCTCCCAATTTTAGGACTAGCCCCTATATCGTGGTAAGGAGGACTTTGCTGCGTTGATACAACATGTGTTTCTCTTTATTGTTTACAATGTCTAGATTAGTAAGACATTAGTCCATGTGGTCTCCTTTCATTTTGAGACTTTTTAACAATTTTAGTGAAGGTCACTTTAGTGGACAGTTGAGAGTCAATCACATTGTTGTGGCTGTGAAGTTATGTGTAAGTCTGACAAGGTAAGGATTGCAGTTTTCTTCCCTGCAGGACATTACAAAACTGGATGGTATTTTTTCATGGCAATTAATGGTGGTTTCATAGTCATCGTGAGACTCTTAATTCCAAATGTTATTGAATTCAAATTCCACTATTTTGTGGAGGATTTGAATCCAGGTCCTCAGAGTATTACCTGACCTTCTGGATTGCTAGTCCAATAACAAATGCATTACGCCTGCCTATTATTTGTTTTATGCAATTTGTTTGGTTGAGGGTATCTTGGGATAGGGAAAAAAGATGGGTAAATGGGCATTGAACTGGATATCAGCCATGACCACATGGAACTGTGGAGTAGGGTAAAAATGTTGTATTCGTTACTTCTGTTTCTTAGCGTGATGCCAGAATTTCATGTGTTCCAGAAATAAAATATTGTGTGCCTATAACATCCGATTTATTTTCTTTTCACAGTAAATGACCTTGGAGGTAACATCAAAGGAGAAGGCAAAAGCTCCTCTGCTGCTGACAGAGTGGTGGAAGAGATCAGGGCAAAAGGCGGCAAAGCTGTGTCTAACTATGGTACTTTATGTTCAATTTAATTTCCCCTCCTTTCAGTTTATAACTGCATCATACAGGTCATTCTGAGATAACACTCGCTTAGGCAGCATGATTTGGCTACAATGTCGCCGAAGAATTAGGGAACAGTATTTTGGAAAGCACATACCTGTATTGGCAATAGCAGATTCCAGCAGGGATCGGTTAGCAAGCTTTGCTCTGCACATGTGCCATGTGCACACATGCATGACATCAGTGCCAGTCTTCGTGCCATTATGAACATGTTCCGAAGTTTATATGCCATTCTGCGCATGTGCAATTTCAGCGCTGAAGTCTCTGTGCCATCCTGCGCATGCATGATGTGAGCTCCAGTCTTCATGCCGTTCTGTGCAGCTTTCTGTGAGAGGTAGTGTACAGAGAGCAGGTTTTTAACATTTTTAAATGTACAGTGTTAAATTTACTTTTTGCATTGTTAATAAATATGATTTCAGCCTTCATTTAGGCTGTGCTTTACTTTGTGTTAGACTTTTAGCTAATGTTTGAGCGATTGAGAGTGATTTTGTTTGCTAGTCTGCTCCTAACCCCACTTTTCTCTCAGACCCCATTATTTCTATTAAGCAATTTTCTATTAAGTGAGGTTATGCTGAAATGCAGCTATGGTATTATAGGAGAACTGCCTGTATTACTGTTGTGTTCCCAGGCTTGGCTGTTTCCCTTTTTGATCATATTTTCAAACCGACATGACTTCCTAGTTTAAAAGTCAAATGTTGCTTTCAGTTTAATTGCGCATTTTTCTCCTCAAAGAAGTGTTTTATCATCAACAATAAATTAAAAATTTTGTAAATATTCTGCAGTAATCACAGCATTTGTGAAACTAGACTTGAAGCCTCAACGGGAGATAATCTCTTTTTGCAACAATGGATTCGAGCCTGCAATATTGCAGCTGTGATTTTATTGTTATTGAGTTCTATATCTTTGGTACTTTCAAAAAAGAGTTATTTTCTTCTTTGTTTGTAGCTTGTGAAAGGGAAAGCATGTTTATTCATTTTATTGGAATTTTTTTAGAAAGGTATTGCATCATCAAAACTTTCCAGCCAACCCTTAATGACGCAGAAATCAAAATAGACTAAAACTATACCGTTCTTTTTTAACGTGCACAATATTGAAATCCACTTTAAATCTAAAGATACACATTGACTATCCCATTTTAGAACACGAAGTTTCCAAATACAGATAGTTCTTCTATAATATAATAGTTGTGTTCTTGTGCAACCTGCACAATAGAAAAATGGTATTTTAGAAACATTGCTTAAAGTGTTAGTGGTGTAATCATGTTACAGCCAACACACATTTTAAAGGTTTGCACTTTAGAAACAGCATTCCAAGTTTGTCACTCGAGTTACAGCGAATTCACGTTAACAAAATGCATATTGTAGCAGAATGGCCTGGAGTAATAATATCATCATGAATCTTCACCACAGTATGAGGCACTATTATAGGATTAAAAACAAAGGGGTGAAGCAAAGGAGGGATGTGGAAGAGTAGTGAATCTAGAAGTTCAAAAACCATTTCCAAATCTTGAGAGTTGAGGCAAATAAAATCAGTAACATTTTCAGCTTTTAAATAGTGGCACAGAATGTAAGAACAAGCAAATATTAATTAATTCTTGCAAAACATTGAGGGTAATAATTTCCGCATTGTTTATAGCATTGGATGCCCTTTTATGGAAAGGGAATGAAAGACACAGACGATGCACAACATAATTGATGCCATTTTAAAAATTACTTCAAGGAATGTGGTGATTACTAGCAAGGCCAGCATTGTTTCCCGTCTCCAATTGCCCCAACCTGATTTCTGGCTGTTTCAGAGGGTTGTTGAGAGTCAGCTGTGTTATCATGGATCTGAAGTCACATGTAGGCCAGATCAGGTAAGGATGGCAGGTTTGCTTCTCTAAAGGAGATTAGTGAATCGGATGGACTTTTAAAAGCAATCACTGATAATGTACCATTACTGAGACTCACTTTTAGTTCTAGGTTCTTACTGAATTTAAATCTCATAAGCTGCAGTGGTGAGATTTGAACTCCGTGCCCACAACAACAGTCTGGTTTTCTGGATTACTAGTCCATTGATATGACTAACACGCCACCATCTCTCTTTCCTTCCCTCCTCTCCTTCTGTCCAACCCAACCCTCCCCTCAAGACCTTTGTGATTCTGGCATTATCTCCGTTGGAGCAGAGAAAACTGATTCAAGAGGTTTTAGAAAATTATGAATCTTGTTAGAAACAAAAGTGGTTTCCTTTGATAGGGCTATAAGTAAAACACTTAACTCAATTTCCCCCTTTTGTTAAGAATGAGAGATGTTTGAAAACATTTCTTGAGTCCATAATTTGGAATGTTGGATGCTCTGTCTAACTCCTTTGTTAAAAATTCCACAACACCAGGTTGTAGTCCAACAGGTTTATTTGGACTATAACCTGATGTTATGTGATTTTAACTTTGTCCACCCCAGTCCATCACTGGCACCTGCACATCATAACTCCTCTGTGCCAGCGAAAGTTGCATCTTCTAAGAAAAAGTGAATAAATATTTGAAGCAGTGACTGGTGCACAAATATTGATCAGAAGTGGATTGAAATATTTTTGAGTTGCTTTACCAAAGAACTGGTACAATTAGATGTGCTAATTGGTCAAGGCTCTAATGTCGTAAATTACTGTGGTAATAGCTAAACCTTCCCTGTAACTTACATTGAGCCCCATTCACCACTAGATGCCGGTATAGGACTATAGCACTTCAGTTCCTTTTTCGGTGACTGAAAGTGCACCAAATGGAACCTACAACAAGTCTCTGGAATTGATTTTTAAGAATTATTTTTTGCTCATTGAATTTATTTCTACTAGCTTGATCAAATGTTTCAGTTTTCATTTAAAATTTATGAACCATGATAAACTATTTAAATAAGGATTTGGAAACAAGAATTCATTTAATTTGTTAGGCAGCTGACATATTGGCTGAAGAAGATAATCTATATAAATTGGCATGTATTCAGTGTTGCTTTAGCAGAACTTTGATAGCATTTTTAATCAATGATTGATCAGTTGGGATTGTTTGAATATTGGCATAATTTCAAAGCTCTAGTAAGAACTCTCAAAGAATTCCTAATGAATCTTGAAGTTTGTATGTCTCACTTTGAGTTATTTTTCATACTAAAGTTTATGATTTTGCCATGCTTTGCAGATTCTGTGGAAGAAGGTGAAAAGATTGTTCAGACTGCTTTGGATACATACGGAAGAATAGGTAAGTGGTTTGACAGATCCATAACAAACAGCCTGATAAGGTGAATGAACTTTGTGTCAAGTTTGACATCAGCCTCTTTGAAGAGAGGTTAACTAGTGCTGTAGGAGATTATTTAAACTGATGGTTTGGTAGGAAAATGTATGCTGGAGTGAAGCATTACAGAGAAATAAAAGGTTCGTGGGTATGGGAAAATTAAATACAGTAGTTCACAGTTGGGAGAAAGATGAAGCAGACTAAGACAGGACATTTGAGTGCAAGTGCAGAAATGTCAGAGGTTGATAAATAAATCTATTGAGGAACTGGTAGCTGTTTGAGTTTATGATATAGTAGAAAGTGAGGTCTGCAGATGCTGGAGATCAGAGCTGAAAATGTGTTGCTGGTTAAAGCACAGCAGGTCAGGCAGCATCCAAGGAACAGGAAATTTGACGTTTCAGGCCAGAGCCCTTCATCAGGAAGGGCTCTGGCCCGAAACGTCGAATTTCCTGTTCCTTGGATACTGCCTGACCTGCTGTGCTTTAACCAGCAACACATTTTCAGCAGTTTATGATATAGTGCCAATAATTGAAACTTACTGGAATAAGAGGAGGAATAAGCATTTAATGTGTATTAATACAATGCTTATATAGAACAAATGGAAGAAATGTGAGACATGTTAAACATGTTCTGCCATTCAGAGAGATTGTGACTGATCTTCTGCTTTAACTTCATTCATTACTGTCTCTGCCCCCTTCAATATCTTTTGATTCCCACAGTATCTAAAAATCTATGAATCATTTATGAAGTGAATAAGTTGCTCTTCATCCTAGTCCTAAATGGCCAACTCTCTTAGTCTGAAGCATCGACCACTAGCTCTAGATTCCTCAGCCAGAGGAAATGTTCTTGATATCCACCTTGTCCATTCTATTAAATAATTCTTTTATTTCAATGAGATCATCTTTCACTCTTCAAACAGTGGGAAATATAGACCTAGGACAGAATCTTCCCTGAAAGACGTGGCTATAACGAAAACTTTCAGCAGATGGAATGAGATATTAAGCAAGGCCTTTCTTAATATTGAGACCAAAATGTTGCATTTTTGAACCAAGTCCTGGAGGTTGGGATGAGATTCTTACTGTATAGTGGCATGAGGCCTATTAATGCAAATTATTGCTTTTTGTCACCTTCATTATTACTTAGTTTTACCTTGTAAATATACGTTCTCCTACTTATCAGATTTAAAAAAAAGTTGCTGAGAATTCCCAAAATAAAAGCTAGATTGCTTGCCTGGCGATTTCAGCTTGATGCTTTTTCTTCAGGATCTTTATTTTGGACATCAATTTTCAACATCTGAAGGCATGCTCAATGGTCAGTGACCACATACACGCTTTGTCCACAAATGTTGGCATTTAACAACAGCCTTACTGCATCATTAACATCTCTGAACCACTTACAGTATGCTTCTGTACTTTAATGGTGCACCTTGGTTCACACTGGCACTAAGGATGACACCCAGCTCATGGACTGAACAAAGCTATAAATCAGTGCCCCAACTTGATCTGTTAAAGCTCATTCGCTTTACGCTTACCTGGATGCTGATAGCATCCCTGCCTTGCCTTTTTGTGCTTTGGCTCCTTAGCCTGACCTTGAAGGCTCTCACTGTTTATGCCTCGCCATGCTGTTAAGCACATACCCAAAGCCAAGCAGCTTGTCATGGTTGTTAGGAGTCATCAGTCAAGGGCATGATTGATTATATTTCTGTACAATACGTTGCTATGAAACTGTTATACCTGCATCATGTGCCAGCATGATACTTGCTAAAGGCACTGGACATGCTTCAAGCAAATGGCCATATTTCAAAGTCGAGTCTAAGCCTCCAGGAATATTCTCTTCAGGGTCCTGACACAGTAGGTCAAGGGGAATAATCCACAGCTCTGCAGTGGGGAATGGGCTGTGATCAGCCCTGTGGTTCTAATGCAATCAGTGTAGGCAACTGAAGGAACAAAATGAAAGAGCTGCACAGATATATCTGGGATCTGGTCACTCATTGTTTGGGGTTGTCTGGCTGAGTCACTAAAGGGGATGAGTCTTGGTTAATCCTGGGGGGTTCACTAAAAGTCAAAAAATGTTATCATGATTCATTTCTGCAGGAGGGAAGATGGAGAACTCAAATGTAGGGCTTAGAGCTAGAATGCTGGGATGTAGAGTGACTGAAAATCGTGAAGGAAGGGCAAAACTAATCAATTTGGAGGTGAATTTGGATGAGAAAACACACTGGGCCTCATGGAGAAAAGTCCTCCATGAAACTTGTTGAAACTAATTCTTGGCTGATCCCTGGTGAGATTCCGTTCTGAGTCTAATCCATTTTCCCCTCAAAGGTCAATCTGTTAATGCCATGCAGCAGTCCAGTGTATTTTTAGATTAGATTAGATTAGATTAGATTACTTACAGTGTGGAAACAGGCCCTTCGGCCCAACAAGTCCACACCGACCCGCCGAAGCGCAACCCACCCATACCCTTACATTTACCCCTTACCTAACACTAGGGGCAATTTAGCATGGCCAATTCACCTGACCCGCACATCTTTGGATTGTGGGAGGAAACCGGAGCACCCGGAGGAAACCCACGCAGACACGGGGAGAACGTGCAAACTCCACACAGTCAGTCGCCTGAGGCGGGAATTGAACCCGGGTCTCAGGCGCTGTGAGGCAGCAATGTTAATCACTGTGCCACAGTGCCACCGTGTTGCACTCCTAAAACTTGGGCAAGGAAGTCAAACTGTATGCAGTACTTGAAGGGTGATTTTACAAAGACCTTGAATGTTTGCAGTAACACTTCTTACTATCATACTTCAACTGTTTGCAGTAAAGGCTAGAATGCAATTTGTTTTCCTAAATACTTGCTGTGTCTACCTGTGAACTTTGAGATTTCTGTACAGGGAGTCCAGATAAACATTAAAAATAGCATTTCCCAGTCTTTCACCTTTTAGAAGAAATGGATCTAAAGCTGAGTGCTTATTTTAAAAGCTAATATTGAGGCTAGTATTTGATTATAAAAATTCAAAAATATTAATATAAAGTTCAGTTATTGATAAGTGACTTTTAACAAATGGGTTGCTACATTATTACAGTCTACCATTTTAGACCGGATTCTGATTTTATTTCTTTCAGATATTGTTGTTAACAATGCTGGGTGAGTATAATATTTATTCAATTTCTTTTAAAAGATATTCAACATACTGTTATCCTTCAATAAGCCACTGGTTAACTGGATAAAAAAATGAAAAGAAATGTTAGAACAATAAGACATGATTGTTTGAAAACCAGATTTTAGCACAGACTGAAACAAATGAATGTATTTTGAATAAGACTGGAGATGCCTAAGCAGACATTTACATGTTTGCACTTTGTGTTTGTTGGATTCAATTTTTGTAGAGTAGCGCATGAAACTCCACACATCGACTTCCGCTGAAGACATGGAGTGCACTGCTAGGTGCACAATGGCTCATTACAAGATCTTGAATGTGCCATTGATGGATTTGGTGGAAAAACAATATCCTGTATATGCTGCTTCTCTCCCTCCATTTTGAAGTATTTGCTGTCTTCTGAATGACCTTATGTCCTCCTCCCATTCATACTGCAGAGCAAGGAATATTCCCAGCAAAATATCGAAGGCTTTTGTCCTAGTGTCTCCTGTAGAGTAGCACAGCACTTGCTCTTTTTAGTGCTGTTTTAAGTGCAATTTTCTCCACCTTTTCAGGATTTTAAGAGATCGTTCTTTTGCAAGAACAAGTGACTTGGATTGGGGTAAGCTGAGAGCTGCATTTTGAGTTAAATGTGTGCAATGTATTAGCATAATGACTTCAGTTAATCAAATGGAATTTGTTCCATAGTCTGTGCATGACTGTGTAGATCATTTGGTGTTATTGTGGGATCTTCATATTAATCATATACTTATTAGTAGACATTAAGTAGTTCCTACTTTATGAAATATTTCTGAGAGCAAAATTATAATTGTAATTCGTTGAATATATGTGACAAATGTATTATCATACTAATGGAAGACTGGTTGGCTGTGTAGAATTCATAGAATCACTGAGACCCTACAGTGCAGAAAGAGACCATTTGGCCCATTGAGCTCTGTGATCCTCCGAAGAGCATCCTGCCCAGATCGAGACCCCTACCTTCTCCCCACACTGAGCTACTGTGCTGCCTCTATTTAAAGTTAAGATTAATTTATTTAGTGCTAAGGACTATTATGCATTGGATCAAAATGTTTGAGTTTAATTTTTAATCTTATTTGAGATAAACTCTTAAAAAAGGTGCAAATAAACATCACCCACACAGGAAGGTCCTACAGCCCCTCCCAGGCACCTCTTCATGGCTTCACCTTATCTCGTGCATAGATTGAATGCTCACATCTAGTACTCTACTTTAAAGTTAATTCCAGAGCTAATCACTGTCTGCAAGAAGAACTTCATGTTATTAATCATAAAAGCCATTTTTAATACAGTAAAAGCAATTTGAATCTATGTTCCCTTGACCCTTTTCCACTATTCAATACAAAGTAATATTCTGCTTTTGCCTTTGCTATTACTTTAATTATATTATACGCCATTGTACTTTCATGATTAGGCTGCCTTCTTTTAGGCTGAAAAGACTAAAATTTTAGTCTTCACACTTGATGTGGGGCCATCAGACTTGTAATTCTCCTCTGATCAGAGCCTTCTATAAATTGATTATTACCTTCTTTGACTTCAGCTCTTTTGCCTATGTATGTTATTTATTGCATGTTTGTTACTGGGCTAGTAATTTTTAAATAAGCTTTCTTTTTTTTCAAGATTTAATTCATAGAGTTCATTTGAGGGGCTCATTCAAGGTCACAAGAGCTGCATGGAATCACATGAAGAATCAAAAGTATGGCAGGTAAAAAGATCAAAGTTTGCTTTTTTATAGACATTTAGGCACTCATCTATTGAGCTACACAAGAGAAAATGCTGGAAAATCTCAGCAGGTGTGGCAGCATCTGTAAGGAGAGAAAAGAGCTGACGTTTTGAGTCTAACTGACCCTTTGTCAAAGCTCTGGTTAGACTCAATGCCAGCTCTTTTCTCTCCTTACAGATGCTGCCACACCTGCTGAGATTTTCCAGCATTTTCTCTTTTGGTTTCAGATTCCAGCATCCGCAGTAATTTGCTTTTATTTATTGAGCTACCCACTTCATTTTCTACTAAACTTCACAGTTGAAATAGGAGAATTACTTTGTAACTTTTTTTCAGAATTATTATGACTGCATCATCTTCTGGAATATATGGCAATTTTGGGCAAGCAAATTACAGTGCTGCAAAACTTGGATTGTTGGGTCTATCAAATACTCTCGCGATTGAGGGTCAAAAGTATAATATCCAGTGTAATACTATTGCGCCAACAGCTGGTTCCAGATTGACTCAGACTGTTCTGCCTCAAGGTAGGTATCATGAGAATACTTAGTCTATGGATAACAGACATAAATGTGATGATATCCAGCAGTAATAATCAATTAATGGTTTCAGTTTCACCATTAGGAATGTCATTTCTAAGAAAATAAACACGTTTTTCATCCTAGTGCATTTACATGGCTATCATGTATTCCCAGATCTGCACAGCGCAGGTTCAATACAGTGAAATTCCCTACTCTTGTGTCCTTCAATCCAAATGACAGAACAATAGACACAACTGTTGTATTCATCTTGCGTATCAGCTGGTATTACATTATTCCCCAGTGAAATTAAGTTCCACAAACCTTTGCAGTATGCCTACTGAAGACTTAGTTGAGAATGTAAAACCTCAGTTCCTTTATATCTTGTGATGAGAGAGCAGAAATGAAAAAACAGTTACCCAATTAGGTTTTTAACTTAATTTTATTGTCAGTATTAAAGGAAAAGCATATTCTAATTATAAAGAACTAGAAAAGAAGAACTTTTATTTTAATCTAATTGCCTTTATAAAATGATTACAGCACAGAAGTCTGTTGTATTTGTGCTTCCTTTATGATAGAATAAATCACATCTTACAATTGTCTGCCTTATCTCCATAACTCTGTACATTATTCCTTTTCAGACAAAAATCCAATTTCCGCTTAGATGCTTCTATTTAACCTGCTTCTATGAAACTGTTGGATGTTGTATTCCAGACACTAACCACATGCTATGTAATTTTTTTTTAACTTATCATCATTGCTATTTTGCCCATTGTTTATACCTGTTCCCCTGGTTCTCTGTCACTCCACCAATGGGAATAGTCTTTACAAAAGACTCTACAAAAAGAGGAAGAAGAACACCTATACAAGGTATTCACCAAAAACAGATACCGGCGCAATTTCATCACCAGATGCCTTAGGGAAAGACAACAAAATGAGGACATGCCACAATCCAAAGGACATGCCACACTCCCATACATCAGGAGCATTTCTGAACTGACAGCCAAACTGCTGCGACCACTAGGACTCATAACAGCACACAAACCAACAGCCACTCTCGGACAACAACTCACCAGGACAAAGGACCCGATACCCAGCAGGAGCAGAACCAACTCCAAAAAGAGGGAATAGTCTTTCCCTGAGCACTACATCGAGACACTTCCCCTCTTACCTCATCAAAAAACTCAAGTGTGTTAGTTGAACACTTTTTCCTCATGAAATTCATGCTTTCATTTTACAACACAACAGAATGATTCATTATGATTGTTCATATTAGGTTTTTGTGGCTGCAAATGAGCTTCCAGGATAGTATGTTGCCTCCAATCTGGTAGAGCATGCTGCTGTCTGGTGCTGATTCGGAGATTAGGATCCTGAATCTTGATCAGGGAAACTGATAGTATAAAGTGCGAGTTGGCTATAATGCATTGAGAAATACTACTGAGAGGAATGAAAGTAGATAGGCATACAATCGTACATACAAAGTGTGTATGGGTGAACTACAAAAAATATTTAATCCTGTTTGATGGAAGGATGCAAAGAAAACAATGGTCAAGCTGTTTTTTTTTGAAGGAAATTATATTAAATGCAAAAAAGGGGTGTGCAATTTAACAAGAAAAATCAATGGACCTGGGGATTGGGAACAATTTAGAAGTCAGCAAAGGAGGACCAGAGGATTGATTTAAGAAGGAAAAATAAGAGTATGACAATAAGTTTGTGGTGAACATAAAAACTGACTGTAAAGATTTTTTAAAAATAAGGAAGCAGAAAAAAAATGATGAAAACTAATATAGGTCACTTCTAGTCAGAAATTAGGGAATTTATACTAGTAAACAAAGAAAGGCTGACTAGCTAAACTTTGCATCTGTTTTCACAAAAGATGATACAAATAACATAGCAGACATGGTAAGGTACACCGGGCTTAGTGAGATGGAGAAACTAAAGTAATCTGTATTAGTAGTAAAATAATGTTGGAAAAGTTGGTGGGATTGAAGGCTGCTAAATCCCCAAGGCTGGCAATCTACATCCCAGAGTACTTAAGGAAGTGGCCCGAGAAATAGTGGATGCATTTGCAGTCATCTTCCAAGATTCTTTAGACTTTAGATTCTTTAAAACAGTTCTTACAGATTGGAGGGTTGCTAATGTAAGCAGTATTTAAAAAGAGAGGTAGAAAGAACACAAGGAATTTATAGACCAGTAGTGAGTGTGACATCAGTAGTGCGGAAGATGCTGGAGTCCATGAACAAGGATTGTTTAGAAAAACACAGATGGTAGAATCAGACTGAGTCAGTATTGATTTACAAAAGGGAAATTATGCTTGCCAAATGTATTGGAATTATTCAAGGATGTAACGAGTAGATCGGGATAGTCAGTGCATATGGTTTATTTGCAGTTTAAGAACACTGTGTAAAATTAAAGTACCTGAAAATTAAATGGATTTGTGAGTAGCGTATTCAGGTGGATAGGAAATTGGTTAGCAGACAGGAGGCAGGAACAATAAATGACAGGTATAGACTAATGGGGCATGGCAGAGATCAGTATTAAGACCACAGTTATTTACAATATGTGCTAATGATTTGGAAGAGGGAACTAAATATAATAACTCAAATTTGCAGATGATACAAAGCGGGGTGGGAGGGTGAGGTGGGTGCAGAGATATTGCAGTGTGATTTGGATAGGTTGAATGAGAGGCCATAAAAGTGTGAGGTTATTCAATATCATAGCAAAAATAGGATGACAGGCTGTAAATTGAGAGAGGGAATTTTCAATTAAACCTAGGTATTGTCATGCTGAAAGTAAGCGTGCAGGCTCACCGAGTAGTAAAGAAACCAAAACCTGTGTGTTTACCATCATAGTGAATTTGAGTGCAGGAGCAAGGATGTCTGCTGCAGTTATGTAGTCCGTTTGTGAGGCCATAGCTGGAGTATCATATGCAGTTTTGGTCTCCTTATCTGAGGAAGGATATTTGTTATCAAAGGACTGTCGTGAAGATTTACCACATTGATTCCTGGGATGGTAGGACTGACATATCAGGCGAGATTGAGTCAATTAGGATTTTGTTCACTGGAATTTAGAAGAATTCAGGAGAATCTCATTGAAACATATAAAACTCTAATAGGATTACACAGGTTAGATGCAGGAAGATGTTCCCAATGGTGGGGGAGTCCAGGGCCAGGGGTCATTGTTTAAGGGTAAGGGGTAAACTTTTTAGGATGGAGATTAGAAATTTCTTCACCCATGGGGTGGTGAGCCTGTGGAATTTACTGCCAAAGAAAATGGTTGAAGCCAGACGTTGTTTTCAAGAAGGAGGTAGGTAGGGTACTGTGGCTAAAGAGTTTGAGCCATATGGGAGAAGGGTGGGATTAGGGGATTGAGCTCAGTAGTCACCTATGCTCATATTGAAAGGTGAAGCAGACTTGAGAGGTCGGTTGATTGGCCAGTTCCTGCTCCAATCTTTTGTTCTATGCAAGTTCACGTAGCAATCAAAGGAATCTGATCCAGTTATCTTCAGATGATAGTCCCCATAGTGTCAGTTTTATTTCAATGGTAACATTCACTTCTGAGTCAGAAAGTTTGGGTTTGACCACATTCCAGAATCTTAGATTGAAATGCCAGCTCATTCTTCAATGCAGTACAGCATTGCAGTCGGGGCAGTTATATTGAGGAGTGTACTCATATGGAGTATAAATTCAATCATTTGATTACCTTTCAAATTGGTGTGGTGAACCATATAATTACAAATTTAATTAATATTACCATTGGAACATGAATTGCAGGACTGAATTGATTGGACAAAGATACTAACCATAGTTGTCTTAAAGACCCTTTAGAAATGTGACATAGAGTCATAAAGGTGTGCAGCATGGAAACAGACTCTTCGGTCCAACTTGTCCATGCTGACCAGATATCCTAAATTAATTTACTCCCATTTGCCAGCATGTAGCCCATATTCCTCTAAACCCTTCCTATTAATTTACCCATCTGAATATCTTTGAAATGGTGCAATTGTACCAGCCTCCTCCAGTCCTCTGGCAGCTCATTCCATTCATGTATCATCCTTTGCATGAAAGGGTTGCCTCTAAAGTCCCTTCTAAATCTTTCCTCTCTCACCCTAAACCAATGTCTTCTCATTCTGGACTCCCCCACCCCAGAAAAAAGACCTTGTCTATTTACCCTATCCATGCCCCTCTGAGTTTATAAACTCCTATAAGCTCACCCCTCAGCTTTCAACGCTCCAAGGAAAAAAAACCCAGCCTATTCAGCCACTCCCTGTAGCTCAAACCTCCAGCACTGGCAAAATCCTTGTAACTCTTTTCTGAGTTCTTTCAAGTTTCACACCATCCTTCCTACAGCAAGGAGACCAGAATTTCATGCAGTATCCCAAAAGTGGTCTAACCAATGTTCTGTACAACTGCAACATAGCCTCCCAACGACTATACTCAATGCTCTGACCAATAAAGGAAAAAATGCCAAACACTTTCTTCACTATCCTTATCTACCTGTGTCTCCACTTTGACGAAACTATGAAGCTGCACTCCAAGGTCTCTTTGTTCATAAACACTCTCCAGGAACTTACCATTAAGCAAATAAGTCCATAATACCACATGTACATTTGTAGTTTAATTAAAATGCTTGATTTGCCATAACAAAATGCATAAATAAATATAGTACATACAGGCAGCTCTGCTGTAAAGGGGTAGTTATAAGAAAATTGCGTAATAGCAGCACCATTTAAACTAATGGGGCCAGAATCGTGTTATAACCAATACATGCTTTAAAAGTTTGTGCTTTAGAAACAGTGTCTCTAATTCATCAATTGTGTTATAGCGAATTCACATTAATGAAATGCACATTAAAGCAGAATGACCTGTACAATAATTAGCCATTTAGCCTTTTGATCCATTCAGTGCAATCGTGTCTGATCTTCCTGAACTGTACTTTCACCACTTAATTCTCTTAGTATGAAATAAAATCAATATTTAAAGATATTGTACAACTAATCATTTGTAGATTCCTTGGCTTTTGCATTCCAAAGATTCTCAAATTTTGGATGAAAAATAATGTCTTCTCATCTCAGCCTGAAATACCCACGCTTTATTCTGAGACAATAACTGCTAATTCTAGCTTAGGTTAAAGACAGAAATTGATGGTTTTTCTGTGATTAAAGGAGAAATCACAGGAACATGATATCGAGATAGATGTTCAGCCTTGATCAAGAATGGCAGAGCAGGCTTAGATGATGAGTGAACTCTCCATGCTCCAATGTTCCTGGCCACAGGAATCATTGTCTAAGCATCCAGTTTTTCAAACCCTTTAGGAATTTTCTGTTTTAATGTGGTCACTAGTCATTCTTCTTCTTTCAAAGAAATGCAAATTGAATCTATCAATCCCAGGCATCAGACTATTCAAACAGTGCTACTCGGGTTCTAAGGTAACTGTATCACTTCCTAGATAACAAGTCCAAGACCATACGCAGAAGGAGTGAATGATTATGGATCTCTAAGTCCACATTTCTTCACTATTTTTGGATTACTATCTATCCAGACATTCTAGTAATTGAGAGATTGATTTGACAGTTTGTGGGTTGCAAGCAGGACAATTCCATTGTGCTGAACATAGATTGACTGGATTTTGGTCCCTGTGACATGCAGTGTTTCTAAAGTTTTGTTACAAGCTGGGAATTCTGCTCAATGCTGCATTTAATAGCTTATCCATAGTTACTACTGAGCCTGAGTGGTACCTGTTCTACAGATGTCAATTCTACACTGGACTGTAGCAAGACTACATAATGTTTCTTTTAAATGGTCAGGGTTGATTACCTTTCAAATGTAATCCCATTTCTAAAATAAGATGTTTGCCTTTCTAATTTGTTCCTCATTAGGGCAGATGCTTCAGGTGTAGGTCTGTACCCTAAAATTTCAGTGGTAAGCTTCCTTTCATTTAGATTTCATCAACTGCAGGGAACATTTGTGATCAAAAGTCATATCTCCTTGCTGGTGGAATAGGATTCTGGGAGCCTTCGGACCATTGAATAAAGATATTCTTTATATTGGAGACACTTCAAATGATTGCCATTAATTTGTATTTTCTGGTTTAACAAAATAGTCGTTGATTTGATCTGTCATATTTTTAAATCTAGAATTAGTGGATGCTTTGAAACCTGAGTTTGTGGCTCCCTTGGTGATTTGGTTATGTCATGAAAAATGTGAAGAAAATGGCAGTTTATTTGAGGTAGGATATTTATCTCGTTTTACATAATTTGATTTATCATTGATCATCTTTCTTTATATTGAAATGTACAAGGGAATTTCTGAGTTTTGTATTTCTGTTCCATCCTTTCTTTCAGGTGGGCGCTGGCTGGATTGGCAAACGTAAGTGATGCTTTGCAAATTATGTGATATTCTTCCTGTGCTAACTAGATTAACTGGATTATGCAAACTCCAAAACTACATTCTAAAATGCATTAGAATGAAAGAGGATTTGCAGTCTAATGATCAAAGAGCAACAAAACTTGAAGAGCAATGTCTCAATCCTAACTTTTTAGTTATGAATTTTTTTAATAGCTGTGGCAACACAACTTTTAAAAAAAAATTGATTTCCTAATTAGTGTGTTTAATTTAGATTGATGGCTTTTGTTATGTTGTACCATTCTCTCTTTAGGCTACTTATCCACATATTAGATTTTATCAACACCATGAATACTAATGAATAAGTAATAATTTGACTGGTGACAAGAAATTTATTGCATGTTGAATAGAATGGTACTATATTGAATCTAAGTTCTTTGTATAAATGTTTTATGTGAAAGTAACCTCCACCACTGCCTCTGGCAGCTCATTCCATACACCCTCTGCATGAAAAGGTTGCCCCTTAGGTCTCTTTTATATCTTTCCCCCCTCACCCTAAAACTATGCCCTCTAGTTCTGAACTTCCCCACCTCAACGAAAAGGCATTGTCTATTTATCCTATCCATGCCCCTCATAATTTGTAAACCTCTATAATGTCACCCCTCAGCCTCCAACGCTCTAGGGAAAACAGCCCCAGCCTGTTCAGCCTCTCCCTATAGCTCAAATCCTCCAACCCTGGCAACATTCTTGTAAATCTTTTCTGAATCCTTTCAACTTTCACAACATCTTTACCATAGGAAGGAGACCAGAATTGCATGCAATATTCCAACAGTAACCTAACCAATGTCCTGTACAGCTGCAACGTGACCTCCCAACTCCTGTACTCAATACTCTGACCAATAAAGGAAAGCATACCAAACGCCGCTTTCACTTTCCTATCTACCTGTGACTCCACTTTCGAGGAGCTATGAACCTGCACTTCAAGGTCTCTTTGTTAGTCAACACTCCCTTGGTCCTTACCATAAAGTGTATAAGTTCTGTTAAGATTTCCTTTCCCAAAATGCAGCACCTTGCATTTATCTGAATTAAACTCCATCTGCCACTTCTCAGGCCAGGCAACCTTCTTCGCTGTCCACTACACCTCCAGTTTTGGTGCCATCTGCAAACTTACTAACTATGCCTCTTAAGCTCACATCCAAATCATTTATATAAACAACGAAAAGTAGTGGACCCAGCACCGATCCTTGTGGCACTCCACTGTCACAGGCCTACAGTCTGAAAAATAACCCTCCACCACTACCCTTTGTCTTCGACCTTTGAGCCATTTCTGTATCCAAATGTCAAGTTCTCCATGTATTCCAAGGGATCTATCCTTGCTAACCAGTCTCCCATGGGGAACCTTGTTGAACGCCTTACTGAAGTCCATATAGATTACATCTACTGCTCTGCCCTCATCAATCCTCTTTGTTACTTCTTCAAAAAACTCAATCAAGTTTTTGAGACATGATTTCCCATGCAGAAAGCCATGTTGACTATCCCTAACCAGTCCTTGCCTTTCCAAATACATGTACATCCTGTCCCTCAGGATTCCCTCCAACAACTTGCCCACTACCGACGTCAGGTTCACTGGTCTATAATTCCCTGGCTTGCCCTTACCACCTTTCATAAACAGTGGTACCACGTTAGCCAACCTCCAGTCTTCTGGCACCTCACCTGTGACTATCAATGATACACAAATCTCAGCAAGAGGCCCAGAAATCACTTCTCTCGCTTTCCATAGAGTTCTGGGGTACACCCGATCAGGTCCTGGGGATTTATCCACTTTTATGCGTTTCAAGACATTTAATTGTGCCTCGCTTATAATCTGGACATTTTTTACGATGTCACCATCTATTTCCCTACATTCTATATCGTCCATGTCCTTTTCCACAGAAAATAATGATACAAAATACTTGTTTAGAATCACCCCCATTTTCTGTAGCTCCGCGTAAAGGCTGCCTTGCTAATGTTTGAGGGCCCTATTCTCTCTCTAGTTACCCTTTTGTCCTTAATGTATTTGTAAGAACCCTTTGGATTCTCTTTAATTCTGTTTGCCAAAGCTATCTCATGTCCCCTTTTTGCCCTCCTGATTTCCCTCTTAAGTATACTCCTATTGCCTTTATACTGTTCTAAGGATTCACTCAATCTATCCATTCTATACCTGACATATGCTTCCTTCTTTTTCTTAACCAAACCCTTGTAACCCAGAAGACCAGACAAAATGCTCCAGGAACATGAGTTTAAATTCTATTAAGGTAGCCATGGAATTTAAGTTAAATTAACTTTACTACAACTGATACTTGTTTCTTATGATGTGAACTGATTTTTTTCTATCATTTACTGTGAGTTTGGGTTTTTGGATTCCGGATTAGTACAAGACATAGGTTTTTTTAGTATGTCAAAAGTTAATAACTATCCTGTCTTTCTGTAGCCATCGTGATTTCTGTCGAAACAATTTTGAGCGCTAGTTTTAGAATTAATAGGTTTCTGTGTACATTGGAGAAAGTGAGGATTGCAGATGTTGGAGATCAGAGCTGAAAATGTATTGCTGGAAAAGTGCAGCAGGTCAGGCGGCATCCAAGGAGCAGGAGAGTCAACGTTTCGGGCATGAGCCCTTTGCTAAGGTTTTAGAAAATTGATGGCGTTTAGTTTACATTGCTAAGGGTTTAGGATTGACGAAGGTGAACAAGCTCCAGTTTGGAAAATCAGCACTTTTATTTTAAGTTGAAGCAAAACACACAAAGCTTTGGAAGATATTTATTTTTCAGTTATACTTTGAGCAGTGGTATGAAATTCTTGGATAAAAGGGGCTGTATTGACAAGTGCTCTTGAAAAGGGAAAGATATAGTGAGCTAGATTACCTTAGGGTAAGGAGTTTGTGTTAGTCCTGGACCAGAAGTTTTGGGATAAAATGTTCAAGAGTTTAGTTAAAGCTGAGTACATTTAAGCTTACATGCCTAACAATTCCAAAAAGAAGACACTTGCAGTTCCAGTCTGAGTTGAAGTCACAAGTAACTTCAAGGGGCGGCAAGATGGCTCAGTGGTTAGTACTGCTGTCTCACAGCACCAGGGTCCCAGATTCGATTCCGGCCTCAGGCAACTGTCTGTGTGGAGTTTCTACATTCTCCCCGTGTCTGCATGGGTTTCCTCCCACAGTTCAAAGATGTGCAGGCCAGGTGAATTGGCCAAGCTAAATTGCCCATAGTGTAATTTGCATTAGTCAGAGGGTAATGGTTCTGGATGGGTTACTCTTCGGAGGGTCGGTGTGGATTGGTTGAGCTGAAGGACCTGTTTCCACACTGTAGGGAATGTAATCTAAACCTACAAGGTCTGAATAGTGAATGGATTTGATACTATACAAAAACAGATTTTTATTTCAATTTATAAAGGAGTGTTTTGGGATTAATGGGATTATACTTTTACTGTGTGTTTAGAAGTCTTTGAATTTGACTTATATGTAGTTAGTTTTGTTTATTCTATTTGATCTTCATTTATTTTGTTAACACACATTTGTTTTATTGTTCAAGCAAAATCTGTAGTGTTGTGTGCTTATATTTCAATGAAAGGCCAGAAGATTAGAGATTAGATTAGATTAGATTACTTACAGTGTGGAAACAGGCCCTTCGGCCCAACAAGTCCACACCGACCCGCCGAAGCGCAGCCCACCCATACCCCTACATATACCCCTTACCTAACACTAGGGGCAATTTAGCATGGCCAATTCACCTGACCCGCACATCTTTGGACTGTGGGAGGAAACCGGAGCACCCGGAGGAAACCCACGCAGACACGGGGAGAACGTGCAAACAGACAGTCGCTTGAGGCGGGAATTGAACCCAGGTCCCTGGCGCTGTGAGGCAGCAGTGCTAACCACTGTGCCACCGTGCCGCCCTTACTTCTGACTTACGTTGAAATAACATGAGCTGGGATCATAACAGTGACTAAAACTACAGGATTGTTGTAAATATCCATCTAGCTCCCAAGAGTCCTTTAGGGAAGAAAATTTGCTGTCCTTAGACAGTCTGTACTACATGTGACTACATACCCACAGCAATACTAGCTCCTGAAATGCTGCAATGGCTAATTTTTAATGTCAAAATTATAACACACAATTCTAATCAACACTGTGGTTGTATCTGTAAATTTGTTGAGATTAATGGTTCAAATCATTTTTATGGAACTTTAATTATCTAAAAATGGATTAGAATAGTAGTAGTGTAAAGAGTAGAGAAGGGCAAGAATTCCTAGCATTAGTTCAGAATAAATTTCTTCAGTATCTTTCCCGATCAATGAAAAAAGAAGCGGAGCTAGACTTTCTTGGGAAGAGTTTGGGCCAAGTGGATCAAATGTGTATTAAGTCCCTTTTTTCTTGAATCCATTTTGTACTATGTAAGCCAACAAACTATATAATGTTCAGAAAACTTAGTATTCAATGTCAGTAATATTTAATTCACATTGAGTTGCATTCCAGTGGTTGCTACATTTGGTTCTGCTTGGCAATAGGGAAGAGTTGAAAAATGTGGTGTTGGAAAAACACAGGCCAGGCAGCATCCGAGGAGCAGGAGAATCGGCGTTTCAGGCAAAAGCCCTTCTTCAAAAGTCAAGTTGTTAAGTTTTCAACAAATCCACCAGGAAGAACATAGAACAGCATAGCACAGTGCAGGCTCTTCGGCCCTCAATGTTGTGCCGACTTTTTATCCTACTCTGAGATCAAACTAACCTACATACCCTTCATTTTACTATCATCCATGTACCTATCCAACAGTTATTTAAATGTCCCTAATGTATCGGACTCTACTACCACTGCTGGTAGATTTTCCTGCTCCTCAGATGCTGCCTGACTGGCTGTGCTTTTTCAGCACCACTCTAATGTACCACTGCTAGTAGTGCATTCCACGTACCCACCACACCCTATGTATAGAACGTACCTCTGACATCTCCCTTAAACCTACCTTAAAATTATGTCCTGTCACGACAGCCCTGGGAAAAAGTCTCTGGCTATCCACTCTCTCTATGCCTCTCATGATCTTGTGCACCTCTGTCAAGCCAGCTCTCATCCTTCTTTGCTCCAATGAGAAAACCGTAGCTCCGCTCAACCTATCTGCATAAGGCAGTTCAGGCAGCATTTGGGTAAATCTCCTCTGCACCCACCCTAAAGCTTCCATGTCCTTTCTATAATGAGGTGACCAGAACTGAATACAATTTTCCAAGTGGGATCTAACTAGGACTTTATAGAGTTGCAGCATAACCTGATGACTCTTAAACTCAATCCCTCTGTTAGTGAAAGCCAATACACCATATGCCTTCTTAACTACCCTATCAACTTGGGTAGCAACTTTGAGGGATCTATGGGCGTTGTGGGATTGTGTTTAAATAATGACCAGAATCGGTGAGTGGCAAAAGTAGCCTCTTTTATTCAGCAATCACAGCACAAATCCGAGGTGGCAATAGAATTCTGAAATACAGTTCTTACAAGAGCCCCTTTATACACTGTTCTTACGTATATCAAAATTCCATTCTATAGTACACAAAGAATTGAAGGGCTTCTGTCATGGGAGACAGGAGATGGGTTAAAACATGTGCTAAGTGCTGGCTGTTACTTCTGATGGGATTAAGGGTGTCTGTCTGGTTTGCTGCATAATCAAAGATATCAGTCCTTTTGTCTTTTAAATTAGTAAATGTTTATAAAAATACGAGGCCTATGCACTCTAAGTTAGAAATAGTCATAAACGAATTAAGGATATTGAACTGATTACTGCAGATGTATGGTGAGATTTATTTATTTGCCAGTATGAGTTTCATTCATTCATGCAATTTCATGCAAGCGTTGTTTTGTTAGTTAGTTTCTTAAAAGGGAAATGGCCCAGTTAAAAGATATTTCATGAGTACTTAATAGACTTGACGGGGATAGTATTATTCTGTATGTTGATAAGGTGTGGAAATGCAGTCATGGGTTTGAAAAGATTGTTTTTAAATTTGGAGATTACAGAATTGCGATTTTATGAATGATTGGGTAAAACAACTGGTTAGTAAAGGGTTATGAATGAATAAACAAGAAGCCAGTATTAATGAATGTAGCAAGCTGGTGAGTGAATTAATAAAGAGAGCCTATAATACAAAATCTCATAACACAGTATCTCACAATGTGGACCCCAAGATCCGTCTGTTCCTCCACACTGCCTTTAACCCTGCCTTCTGCATTCAGATTCGACCTTCCAAAATGAATCACTTCACATTTTTCCATGTTGAATTCCATCTGCCACTTCTCAGCCCAGCTCTGCATCCTGTCAATGTCCTGTTGCAACCTACAACAGACTTCCATGCCATCCACAACTTCACTAACCTTCGTGTCATCGGCAACCTTACTAACCAACCCTTCAACTTTCTCATCCGAGTTGATTATGAAAATCACAAGGAGCAGAGGTCCCAGAACCGATCCCTGCAGAACACTGCTGGTCACTGAGCATCAAGCTGAATACTTTCCATCTACTTCCACCCTTTTTCTTCCATGGGCCAGCTAATTCTGTATCCAGACAGTCAAATTCCCCAGTATCCCATGCCTCCTTACCTTCTGAATGAGCCTATGATGAGGAACCTTATCAAACACCTTACTAAAATCCATGAACACCATATCCACTGCTCTAACTTCATCAATGTGTTTTGTCCCATCCTCAAAGAATTCAATATGGCTTGTAAGGCATGACTTGCCCCTCTCAAAGCCATGCTGACTATCTCTAATCAAAATATGCTTTCCCAAATAATCATAAATCCTGTCTCTCAGAATCCTCTCCAATGGTTCAAGCATTACTTGTCAGTTAGTCAGACACAATAAGACTGTGTAAGAATTAGAGAGAAACAGACTCCATGCGAAGCAATGGTACTGTTGAAGTGGACTGCTGAGAAGGCAATTGAACAATTCTGGTACAGGGTTGTTGGGGCTCAGAGAAGAATCCCATGAGTAACGGATAGTTCTGTGAAGCTAGCACTTGGAAGGTGCAGCATTGTTTCTAGTTCGGAGCTAGTTGGTGCAGGTGAGCAAGCCGAAAGCTCGGGGAAGAATGTACCCTGTCAGTACTGGCTTAATGAGGAATGTTGTTTGTGAAAAGTTGGAGCTGTGCTGGAGTACGATTTTCAGGATCCAGGTGTGCATTGACCTTGGAGACAGTTTGTTATTTGCTATAAGATGTTCAACCGTAATCTTTCGGTGACTTGTATTTGCCTTAGGTTAATTTTGAATGTGAGACATATGTTGTATGTATATTACAAATCTTGCTGTTCCAACTTTGTAGAATAAAGTTTCATTTTGTTTGTTCAAAACCATTGAATGTTGTGGCTTTATCTACTAGTAAGTATCTGGAATCTCATATTTTGTCTATTTTTGGTCTCAAGATAGATTGCGACATAAATTTGGCAGTCTTGCCTGAGATCATAACAAGTGTCAGGAGGGAAATAATTTAGGTGATAATGATTATTGTATTATAAAGTTTAAATGGACTATGGTGATAGGAAAAAGAACACTTCAGAGTAAGAATAATTAACAGAGGAAAACAAATTGCAGTGGCGTTAGAATGCATCTGACTTGGGAAAGAATGGATCTCACCCAGGTAAGGGTTGACAGGCAAAACAGTAGATTGCCGTTAAAAACGAGGTATTTTGGGTACCGTTAAAATAAATGTCTTTGAATAGAAATTTCCTTGATGTCAGGTGGCTAATATATTCATGAATTTAGAAGGTTCAGGAGGGGATTGAAAAACTGCAAGAAGTGAAAGAATGTGTGAGAGAAGGGACTAGCAGCTAATATAAAGGGAATTCCAATATATCCACATAGTAAAAGCGTGATTTTGAAGGAGGATTGATACTGGTTAACGATGAAAACCGGGGTTTACGCATGTAGGCAGATGGATATGGCTGAGCAACTTAATGAATTCTTTATCTGTTAACACTAAGGAAGTAGTTCCAGTGCAGATCAGACACTTAAATTTGAAAGAAGGAAGAATTGGATAGGCTATTTATACTGAAGGGCACCAGGACTGGATGAGGTGTACTCAATTGAACTAAGGAAAGTGAGTGGAAACTTTGGAGAGTGTGACTATTATTCATTTGCTTTCTCAGATTTGGGTTGATGCAAGTGGGCTGGAGAATTTCAGTTATTTAAATAAAGTTCAAAAGGAGCGCAGTTTGCTTTATTCTATTTTATCCTAATTTATTGTGTGTGATGAACTTTTGTTTTGTCGTTAAACCTGAATCTGCAGCATTGCATATTTCTGTTTCATTGAAAAGAAATAAACAAAACATGGTCTATCAGGCCAGGTTTCAGTCTGAAATCTGACTTGCCCAGTGCTCAAATCACCTGGGATCATTTTATAGTTTGTTGAAATGTTGCATGACAGATTTTGAGCTAATGGAATAAAAGGGAAACAAAATTGGCTGGGTGACGAGCAAAAGAAAGTAGTGGTGAATGATTGCTTTTTAACTGAAGGAATGTTTATAGTGGAGTAACCTGGGGATTGTTGCTTTGACATTTCCTCATCCTGATATATAGTAATTGCCTCGACTTTGTTGTACAGAGGACAATTTGAAAATTGAAGACAATACAAAACTTGGGAGTATTGTGAACCATGAGGTGGTAATGTAGAATTTTAAAAGGACTCAAATAAGATGCCTGAATTTGAAAACTATTGTTGATAATGCAGAGAAGTGTGAAGTAATTCATTTTGGAATGAAGAAAGTAGAAACGCAAAACAAAATAGTGGGCACAGTTTGAAAGCATGTGCAGGAACAGACGGACCTGAGTATACATAAGCGTAAGTATTTTAAGGCAGTAGGGTAGGTTTAAAGAATGTTTTCTAAAGCATATAGTTCTAGGTTTTATCGAAAAGAGTGCCGAGCACAAAAACAAGGATAGTACACGAAGCCTGCACGAAATGTTTGTTCAGCCTCATTACAGTATTATGTTCAGTACTGGGCACCACACTTTAAACATGGTATGGACACATAGACAATAGGAGCTCAGCATAATCATGCCTGGTCATTCAACTCAGTTGCTCTCAAGACTCTATATAGCTGTTGCCAGAGTAAAATATTACAAAGAAAATAAAGATTCAAGATACAACTTCTTTTTAAACACAGTGGAAAATCTGGCTCTTCCTTTCAGCATAGAAGTAACCTTCCACGTATAAGGCTTTATTGTGTACTTTATCTTTAACTGCAAAACTTCTCTTTTATTTCTCCATTGATTGCATCTATAATGTAATGTAAACCTTTTCCTCCAACTTTTCAAAAAGACTTTGCCATTTTTTCCAAATGTTTACTACAAAGATTGACAACCCTGCCAAGGTGGGATTGACTTCTCATGGGACTTCTCTTAGTTTACTTTCATTATAGTTACCATCTGTTCATCAGTTTATATTTGTTTGCAGATCTAAGCTGCCACAGCTCTGAGTACTGTCACTGAGAAATTAGAATGCATAAAAGTGAAGCCTTGAGTATGTCGCTCTCAGCGCTGATCTCTGAATGATTGCAACCTTTTAATGTTTCCTAAAGCAATTAAGCATTAAGACATCAGCATCCATGTTCAAGTTCTGCAACTGTTCATATTCTTTAAGGGTGCTAATGTAAATCTAATGAGGCCATGCTACATTTTAATGAAGGGTAAATCATCTTTATTCTGTTTTTTTTAAACTGGTAAGTTTTCCGCTGGTTATGTACATCTGCTGAAGCACATGGACATCTGGGTATTAAAATACTTTATTGGCCTTGAGAAACTGTGTGGCATCTGCCCAGTGAAACAATATAATTAGATGGATGTTATGTGTATAATCAACAAAAAAGTATGTTTGTATGCATATATATATATATATATATATATATATATATGCTTTTTAATATCATAATGTATATGCTGTATAAAGTTAGAATCACTATAGTCCCAGAATAACATAGGGCTGTGCTCTCATTAGAGCGAGACAACTGGTGGTAGTTTAGCCGAAGTGTCACCACATCTCGGGCAAGGGGAGAGGTTGGGAAGGAGCGGGGGAAAGAGTCCTTCACAACAACCTCAACCAATGTGGGAACTGAACATATACTTTTGGCGTTACACTGCACTGCAAATCAGCTGTCCAGGTAACAGAGCTAACCAACCCCACGTATAATATCCTTTACAGCAGGCTTGTCTGACAGATGCCCTGCAGGCCAAACTGTGGCCCATTGAGTGGTCTGATCCAGTCTGTGATCACAGTTCCAATACAGTTAAGAACATGTAGAAAATACTGCAAGAAGATGTGCCTCCAGCCTGGGGCTGTTTCACACCTGGTAGACCTGTCAGCAGTGAATGCGAAAGTGGAGTGACTTAAGAGGGACACTGAGCTGTGCATAGGTCTCTAATTTCATTCTTCCTGTTACCTTGGCAAAGAGAGTGGTGGCATTGAGGCTTTCGGGGTATTTGCACAGCAAGAGATGGGATGCCTGCCTCTGCTAGATGTGTGAGAAACACTGACTGGAAGTTAATGGTTAGGTTGGGGGATGAATTGCATGGTGGATAACGGGAAGATGAGACCAGTCACGACGACCTAATGTCCAGATAGACGAGCAGACTTTCCGAGCCTGCTAAGTGTGTGTGACGGTGTGAACACGTGTGAGAACTGGTGAATTACAGGAAGATTGAGGTAACGTCTGTGAGAGGAAGAAAGGAAGAGGCATTTGTCTGTACATGCAAAAGAGGGACAGAGAGAGAGAGAGAGTTTGTGTGAATCTTGAGACTAATTGATCCGATATACATGTGCTCTTTCCTTCCTCCTCATTCCCCAAAGTCCTATCCAGAAAGAGAATTGAAAATCAACCTGTTTTCCAGCCTTTTTTCACATATGTTTGGCCAAGGCCTGCTTAGAAGTGTTTTTCATCAAAAACAAAAGCAAAGGAACTGTTTCTTAAACCCAGCTTAGTATTGCCCAGCCCCATCCATGCTGATCAGAATTTGGGAACCTGGTCTATCTCTGCTCTTTGCCTGAACTAGCGAAAAAAAAAGTGATCTCTGCTGATTTATTTGAGTTGTCAGTCCATTGCTGTGTGGTTGTTCAAAATTCCTGTCTACTGTTGTGCTAAAACAGCATGAGCTGAAGAAACTCAGGTCTGGCAGTATCTGTAGAGATAAAAACCATAATAACATTTTGAGTCCAGTGATCAGACCTACTGAGTTTCTCCAGCACTTTGTTTTGTTTCCGATTTTGAGCATCAGTAGCTCTGTTTTGTTTTATTTTTCTAAAATATGCTCATCCCTGAATGAGAAAGAAATTGAATTATGAGTCCTCATGCAAACAATCAACAACTTTGATATGTAGTTCCATGCGTATGTACAGAAGACGTTTGTGTATGTGTGTCTGTGCGCATGCAGTGTATAGGTGTGAAATTTGCATTTGACTAGAATCTACTACTTGGTGGTACCATATACCAAGCATTTTACAATATTAGGTAGATGACATTCATAATTTGCTTTAACTAGAATAGTAGGTCAGGCATGAGAATAAATGCAACTATCTTTTCAGATTCTTGTCAAATCAGCATTAAAGGCAGGTGTTTTTTTATTAAGTAATTTATTTTCTCATGAAGTGCTTTGGCAGGTGAATATTTTAAAAATATGGAACAAGAGAGGTACCTTGTTCTTGATGATAAATTACTATTCTCTTAATTTTTGGCATGTTATTAATCACATACTCATAGGTGTGAATTCTAAACAGTGATTTACAGAGGCCAGAATAGCATCTGCTTTACATAGAGTTTTAGTTGGTGAGAATATTTTAAAAATATGTGTATGCAAATTAAAATACTTTTCATATTCGAAGCTAACATTTTTTATTAGAAACAGCAGAATCTAACATGAACCAGTTATTTTGATGAACCCATATCTATTTGTAGGACAGACATTAATATGCTGATATCGATATTTGATACATTAGCTTTCTCTCTTCCCCCAACTCCCTCCACCCTCTCGTGTAGTACGTTTTTAGTATATACAAACTTTTCATTAAGTATTCAGGTAATTCAAATATCCAAGAAGACTTAAAAAAAATTACACGTTAACATACCTACAGCCAATCCTTTAATGTATCTTGCTAACCACGAATACTATGGTGACTGATGGGAGAAATGTGCCCATAATCAAACTTACACTATCAGTCTTACCATTACTATAAATTTGATGATTCATTAACTCAAATGATCAATTCCACTCTTTTCTACTACAATCCAGAACAAAACAACTACACACCAAGCTTCTTTAATGAATTCAAAATAATGATTAAAAAACACATTCTTAAAGCAAGCAGGAACAACTGGTTAAAAGCTACACTGTGAACCAGAATTCAAAATTTTGTACCAGATTTTCCAAGCAGCTACAACTACAAGAGAGTTGCCTTTCTGGCTCATCTGTCGAGGAAAGACAAACCATGCCTCCACTTCACAGCCTCCAGCTACCGTATTCTGAAACTTAAAGATTAAGACAGTCATTTTGACAACTATCATCAAATAGTGAATACATAAGGGGTGTGTGTGTGTGCACGTACGCCTCTGTAGGTTGGGGAGGGGGTGGGGGGAAGCAAGCTAGGGTGATAACACTGTGGAATTCTTGGCTACAGGAAACAGTTGAGAACAAAACGTTGAATGTTTTGAAGACAGAATTAGATATAGTTCTTAGGGCACAAGGATCAAAAGGTATGAGGAGAAAATGGGAACTGGTACTGAATAAGATGATCAATGATGACCATTCTGAATAGCAGAGTAGACACAAAAGGTTTAATGGCTTCCTCAAGTTCCTGTTTTTTGTTTGTGTTTTCTGTGCAGTTGTCAAGGGCCATGTTTTACTTCCTTCTGGAGTATAGAAGCTGAATGGCCTTATCCCATCTTAGTTCCTGTGGTAATCTTGGACATTTGAGGTTTCATTTGATTCTGGATTTTATTATTTGAAGTTTTGTCCTCATTCTTAATGAAAGGGAGTTATAGACTTAAAAGCCATTATTCAGTCACTGGGAAAATTCTGGAACCAACATAATGAATATGTTAACAGGGACACTTGGATGTTAATAGTGGCATTGAGCAGAATATGTGTAAATCTATGAAAGCAAAAACATACTTGATAAACCTTTTGCAGATCGGAGCTGTAACTATCAGATTAGAGAAGGCGAAATGAGTGAATGTGGTATATTTAAATTTTTATAAGGTCCCACATTAATGTTGGTAAACTAAAATAAAGCACATGGGATTAGGAAGAATATTGGCATAGACTGAAAATTGTTGATGAATGAAAGATGGTCAGAATAAATGGGCCATTTTCAGGTAAGTAGATTGTGATTAGTAGGATCAGTATTTGAGTCCCAACTATTCCCAATACATATGATTGATTAACTACAATATTTCCAAGTTGGTAGATATGACAAAACCATGTGGGAGTGTAAGATGTGAGGAAGATGCAAAGGCACTTCGAGGAGATTGAGAGAGATAAAGAATGGACAAAAATGTGGGAGATGGAATGCATTGTGGAAAACTATGATGTTATCAATCTTGGTAGGAGGAAACAGAAATGTATTCCTTAAATGGCGAGAGGCTTGGCATGTTGAACTTCAAAAAACTTTGGTATCCTTGCTCATGAGTTACTGAAAGTTAATAGACAGGTAGAGCAAGCAAATAAGTATAATAATCTTTATTATAAAAGGATTTTAGCATCAGTGTAATGATGTATTGGTGAAATTATATAGCACCTTGGTAAAGACCATGCTCAATGTATTGTGAATAGTTTAGTCTCTTTTAACCCAAGGGAAGTTAACTTGCTGGCGAAAGAGTTCCACAGAGATTCATCAAACTAATTCTTGAGATGTAGGAATTGCCTTATGAGGAAAGATTAAATGTATGATGATAATTTTCTCTGATGTTTAGGAAAATGAGAGGTGATCTTATTCAAACATAAAATTTTTGCAAGCATTAACAGGTGAGTTGCTTGAAGAGTATTTCTTCTGGCTTGTGTGGGGGGTGGGGGCGGGGAATGGTTCTAGAACCAGAGGACACAATCTCAGCATAAAAGGGCAGGCCATTTAGGACTGGGATGAGGAAGAATATCTTCACTTGGAAATTCTCTGCCCTGGGGGCTGCAGAGGTTCTTTTGCTAGCAGGTGCAAGACTGAGATCAATAGGTTGCAACATATTAGAAGCTCAAGGAATTGTGAGATCGTGCAGGACAATTGAGTTGAAGTACATCAGCTATGAGTGAGATTGAAAGGCTGAATGATCTGCTTCTGTTTGTCTTTCTTGTGTTCTTGTCGAAAAATCTAAATACATTTCTGGTTATTAGTCCTAAGAGGAATGAAATTTCATTCATGTTTTTTGATCTATGCTATTTAAGATTTAATATTTATCTTAGTCTAGCTCCTGGATCATTAAATGTGTTTTTTTAGGCAATAGTTTCCACTTAGTTTACCGTGTTACAAGAAAAGGAAATCAATCATAGTTGGCTTTCTCTGTCAGTTCACAAGTATATCTTCAATAGTGAGAGGTTCTCCACTGATCATAGCAAACAGTTGGAAGAGAGGATATCAAAAATCAGCTTTTGATGTGCAGTTTCCATATTCCAGTTTCTTCGGTAGGGACTTCTAGCTGTGATGAGCTTTGAGAGAAATGTAGTTTTTAAAAATGTTGATAATTTTGCGTGACTTCATGTTTCATTGCAAAGCATTTTGACTCCAGTGAAATCTCAAGTTTGTTCAGTATTTTGTAAGAAAATGTGATTTCCATTACCTGTTTAGCATGAACACTCAAACAATCAATGCGGTGCTGCTCAGTAAAACATTGGCAAGGATACTGCAGGCATCTTGCTACTTTTAGAAATTATCAGGAGTTCCTTAGTGTCCATTGTAACAGACAGTTGGCATCTTGGTTTGACATCAACTCCACAAGCAACATTGCTTCAGTAGTAAATTGAAATGTTGGGGTAGATTAAGTGCTGTAGTCTGAGCAAAGTTTGATGCAAAAGTCTCTTGCTTCTGAGGCAAGAATGCTTCAGACTGAGACAAATTTATAGGATAATTAAGACGTTTATAAATGGAGATTCTTTTGTAAGAATTTTTTTTCTATTACTTAATGGGACATTTATTGCCAGTCCCTAGTTGCCTTTGAGAACGGTGGTGAGCTACATCTTGAACTGCTGCAGTCTATGTGCTGTAGATAGATCTACAATGCCATTAGGGAGGGAATTCCAGAATTTTGACTTAGTGACTGTGAAGGAAGGGTAGTATATTTCTAAGGTCAGGGTGACAGTTGGCTTGTAGGGTAACTTGCGAGTAGTGCTGTTCCCATGTATCTGCTGCACTTGTCCTTCTAAATGGAAGATGTTGTAAGTTTAGATTTAAGGATCTCTGGTGAATTTCTGCAATTCTGCTACTGAGCATTGGTGGTGGAGGGAATGAGTGCTTGTGGATGTGGTGCCAATCAAGCGGGCTGCTTTGTCTTGGATGATCTCAAGTTTGAGTTTTATTGGAGTTATGCCTATCCAGGCAAGTGGGGAGTATTCTGTCATACTTCTAACTTGTGCCTTACTGATGATGGACCGGCTTTGGGGTTTCAGGAGATGAGCTACTTACAGTATTCCTATCCTCTGATCTGCTCTTGTAGCTACTGTATTTATATGGCAAGTCCAGTTGAGTTTCTGGTCAATGGTAACCCACAAGATGTTGATGGCCGGGGATTCAGTGATGGTAATACCATTGAATACTAAGACGTGGTGGTTAGATTGTCAATTATCAGAAATGGTCGTTGCCTGGAATTATATGGAGCGAGTGTTGCTTGCCACTGTCAGCCCAAGTGCAGGTATTGTCCATTTGTTGCATTTGAACATGGAATGCATCAGTACCTGAGAAGTTGCGAATGGTCCTGAACATTGTGCAATTGTTGGTGGACATCCCCATTCTGACCTGTGATGTAGGGAAAGTAATTAATGAAGCAGCTAAGGATGCTTGGAATGAGGACACTACCCTGAGGAACTCCTGCAGAGATGTCCTGGAGCTGGCATGACTGACCTCCAAAAATCACAACCATATTCCTGCATGCCAGGTTTGACTGTAATCAATGAAACTTTTGCCCACTGATTCCCTTTGACTGCACTTCTGCTCAGGCTCCTTAATGGCACACTCGGCCTCGATGTCAAGGGCTGTCACTCTCGCTTCACCTCTGGAGTTTTCTTTTTGTTCATATTTGAACCAATACAATCAGGAGCACTGTCCCACATTGAACTGAACGTGGGCATCAGTGAGCAGGTACTACTTAATAGCACGATTGATGATAGCTTCAATCATATTATTGATAATTGAGAATAGACTGATAAACTGGTTGGATTTGTTCTACATTTTGGATACAGGATTTACCTGGACAGTTTTCCACAGTCTTCATTACTATTGCGCTGAATGTTGTCACAGCCCACATCCTGTGCAGTATCCAGTGTCTGTGGGGTTGGGCTCTTTCATCATTGAGAATGGGGATATTTGTGGCAAAACTTCCTTCAGTGAATTGTTTAATTGCCCATCACCATTCACAACTGGATGTGACAGAACTGCAGGGCTTAGATCTGATCCATAGGTTGTGGGATTGCTAAACTCTGTCCACCACTTGCTGCTTATGCTGTTGGGTACGCAAGTAGTCCTGTTTGGTAGCTTTATTGGGTTGGCACTTTGCATTGAAGCAAAGTTTGTCCCCTGACTTGATGGCAGTGGTTGAGTGGGGGATCTACCTGGCCATGAGGTTGCAGATTGTGCTGGAGCACAGGTCTGCTGTAAATGCCCACAACACCTCATGGATGCCCGGTCTTGTGTTGCTGGATCTATTTGAAGTCTGTTTCATTTAGCATGGTAGTAGTGCCACACAACATGATGGAGGTAATTCTTAATGTGAAAGCAAGATTTTGTCTCCACAAGGACTCTGTGGTGGTCAGTCGAACACATTCTGCCATGGACAGATGTATCTGAGATTGGTAAGGATGAGGTCAAGTATGTTTTTCCCACTTGTTGGTTCCCTCACCACCTGCCGCAGACCCAGTCTAGCAACTATGTTCTTTGTGACCTGACCAGTGCGATCAGTAGTGCTGCCGAGCCATGTTGCGGATGGACGTTGATATCTCCCACCCAGAGTATGTTTTGTGAATGTTTATACAGTCTTAGTTGGCTGAAGTTTCTTTTTGAGGTGATTAGCGGGAGTCATGAAAACTCTCAAGTGCCAAAAGGGACAGGAAGTGTCCACATAGATTAGATTTTCAGTGCAGTGATGTGGGCTAACTAGGAAAAATTTCAGAAGCAGCTACAGGTTGAAGAGTGTTGAAGTGAGATGTTTATATGAATTACCTTGATGCTGTGGGACGTTGTCTCATTTATACAGAAAAATGTAAAGTCTTGCAGTTCTCATTTCCCACATCCATGAGCTCTTGCACTCTTCCCGTGCCACATGCATCTAACCTTCCAATGACCCCGTGCATCCCATGGCAAACTGTATCCTTCACTCATCCCATCATATTCCCCCCACCCCCACATGATAATCTCTAATCCCATTCACACTCTCTGCTCATAATATCTCCATGTTTAGCTGTGACCCGTCCCCACCCTCCTGTTCCCAATCTATGGCATTTGCTTAACCACAAACCCTCCGTACACAGTGTGAAAGTTATAGTGACAGCAGAATGGTTTAAAAAACGGGAACAAAAAAGTCATTTTTAAAACAGGCCAATAATACCCTCACTAGGCATTCTAGGTTATGAGCCTAAACATCCATTAGTGTTGAAACTGTTACGCCCCAGGGAAGAATATGATTAATTGACAGTTCCAATTTTCGGATTTTCTTTTTTAATTGTACAATATTTATTCACCTAGAATAGAGACCTTCAAGTAGTTGTTTTTGTCGTTGATATTTTGAAGTGTCTGAGTGATTGACACTTATGGCTAACAGTATAAGGCAGGTTTTTTAAAACAACAAGAAGTTCTGAATGGTTAATTAAAACACAAACCTACATATCCTATTGAGCTCTTAGGTTCATTGTCGCTGTATTGCGGATGAAAGACATGGAAGTGCTATAGCTTGACGTGGGAAGTTGGCAGAAGGCCATGTCTTGACATGAAAGCTACAAGGGACATTATACTGGAGTTGAAAATGTGTTGCTGGAAAAGCGCAGCAGGTCAGGCAGCATCCAAGGAGCAGGAGAATTGACGTTTTGGGCATGAACCCTTCTTCAGGAATGAGGAAAGTGTGCCAAACAGGCTAAGATAAAAGGTAGGGAGGAGGGACTTGGGGGAGGGGCATTGGAAATGCGGTAGGTGGAAGGAGATCCAGGTGAGGGTGATAGGCTGGAGTGGGGTGGGGGCGGAGAGGTCAGGAAGAAAATTGCAGGTTAGGAAGGTGGTGCTGAGTTCGAGGGTTGGGACTGAGACAAGGTGGGGGGAGGGGAAATGAGGAAACTGGAGAAATCTGAGTTCATCCCTTGTGGTTGGAGGGTTCCTAGGCGGAAGATGAGGCACTCTTGTTGCTGTTGTGTTGCTATGGTCTGGCAATGGAGGAATCCAAGGACCTGCATGTCCTTGGTGGAGTGGGAGGGAGGGTTGAAGTGTTGAGCCACGGGGTGGTTGAGTTGGTTGGTCCGGGTGTCCCAGAGGTGTTCTCTGAAACGTTCCGCAAGTAGGCGGCCTGTCTCCCCTATGTAGAGGAGGCCACATCGGGTGCAGCGGATGCAGTAAATGATGTGTGTGGAGGTGCAGGTGAAGTTGTGGCAGATATGGAAGGATCCCTTGGGGCCTTGGAGGGATGTGAAGGGGGAGGTGTGGGTGCAAGTTTTGCAATTCTTGTGGTTGCAGGGTAAGGTGCCGGGAGTGGAGGTTGGGTTGGTGGGGAGGTGTGGACCTGAAAAGGGAGTCACGGAGGGAGGAATCTTTTCGGAACGCTGATAGTGGAGGGGAGGGAAATATATCCCTGGTGGTGGGGTCTGTTTGGAGGATGGCGAATATGACGACGGATGATATGATGTGTATGGAGGTTGGTGGGTGGTAGGTGAGGACCAGTGGGGTTCTGTCCTGGTGGCGATTGGAGGGGCGGGGCTCAAGGGCGGAGGAGCGGCAAATGGAGGAGATGCAGTGGAGAGCATCGTCGATCATGTCTGGGGGGAAATTGCGGTCTTTGAAGAACGAGGCCATCTGGGTTGTTTGGTATTGGAACTGGGAGCAGATGCGGCGGAGTCAAAGGTATTGGGTATATGAGATGGTGTTTTTACAGGGGCAGGGTGGGAAGAGGTGTAGTCTAGGTAGCTGTGGGAGTCGGTCGGTTTATAGTAAATGTCCGTGTTGATTCGATCGCCCGAGATAGAAATGGAGAGGTCTAGGAAGGGGAGGGAGGAGTCTGAGGCGGTCCAGGTAAATTTTAAGGTCGGGGTGGAAGGTGTTAGTAAAGTGGATGAACTGTTCAACCTCCTTGTGGGAGCACGAGGCAGCGCCGATACAGTCATTGATGTAGCGGAGGAAAAGGTGGGGTGTGGTGCCAGTGTAGCTGCGGAAGATGGACTGTTCCACATATCCTATGAAGAGGCAGGCATAGCTGGGGCCCATGGCTACTCCTTTGATTTGAAGGAAATGGGAGGATTGGAAAGAGAATTTGTTCAGGATGAGGACCAGTTCAGTCAGTCGAAGGAGGATGTCAGTGAAAGGGTACTGGTTGGTACGGCGGGAAAGGAAGAAGCGGAGGGCTTTGAGTCCTTCGTGATGGGGGATGGAGGTGTACAGAGACTGGATGTCCATGGTGAAGATAAGGCGTTGGGGACCAGGAAAGCGAAAATCATGGAGGAGGTGGAGGGCATGGGTAGTGTCCTGAATGTAGGTGGGGAGTTCTTGGACTAAGGGGGACAGGACCGTGTCGAGGTATGCAGAGATGGGTTCGGTGGGGCAGGAGCAGGCTGAGACAATGGGTCGGCTGCGGCAATCAGGTTTGTGGATTTTGGGCAGGAGGTAGAAACGGTCAGTGCGGGGTTGTGGGACTGTGAGGTTGGAGGCGATGGATGGGAGATCCCCTGAGGTGATGAGGTTATGGATGGTCTGGGAGATGATGGTTTGGTGGTGGGAGGTGGTGACATGGTCAAGGGGGCATTAGGAGGAGGTGTCCTCGAGCCAACCCAACCTCCACTCCCGGCACCTTCCCCTGCAACCGCAAGAAATGCAAAACTTGCGCCCACACCTACCCCCTTACTTCCCTCCAAGCCCCCAAGGGATCCTTCCATATCCGCCACAAATTCACCTGCACCTCCATACACACCATTTACTGCATCCACTGCACCCGATGTGGCCTCCTTTATATTAGGGAGACAGGCTGCCTACTTGCGGATCGTTTCAGAGAACACCTCTGGGACACCTGGACCAACCAACCCAACCACCCCGTGGTTCAACACTTCAACTCCACCTCCCACTCCACCAAGGACATGCAGGTCCTTGGATTCCTCTATCCCCCAAGTCCCTTCTCCCTACCTTTTATCTTAGCCTGCTTGGCACACTCCCCTCATTCCTGAAGATGGGCTCATGCCTGAAACGTCGATTCTCCTGCTCCTTGGATGCTGCCTGACCTGCTGCGCTTTTCCAGCAACACATTTTCAGCTCCGATCTCCAGCATCTGCAGTCCTCACTTTCTCCTCGAACATTATAGTGGGGGGTCAAACTAGGCATGTGACCTATTGGGAACCATGTGGGACAGGTGGCGGGGTGGCGTAACTCAGCGCAGGATGCATGCATAAAAGCATTTGAACTTGCATTTCGAAAGATTACCATATTTGGACTCTGAATCTTGGCACATCCTGAGTGTCCTGAGCCATGGATCTTTGAAAAACAGGTTTGCATACATGAAAATTGAGAGGTACAAGGACCTGCAGATGCCTGCAAAGGAGCCAGCCAGGTTGGGGAAGTGTAAGAGTGTAAGTGCAGGCTCTTAACATGAACCAACCCACAATCTTGAAAGCTACTGCTGAGAATCTGCAATTTGAGACGCTTTCAATCTTCCATGCAGTCTCTCCAACTCCATAAAAATGTAGTGTGGCAAGGGCCAAATTCATTTAGTGTTGTGCAATGATGCATTCAGTGAATTTTATTTATTTTAGATTAGATTACTTACAGTGTGGAAACAGGCCCTTCGGCCCAACAAGTCCACACCGACCCGCCGAAGCGACAACCCACCCATACCCCTACATATACCCCTTACCTAACACTACGGGCAATTTAGCATGGCCAATTCACCTGACCCGCACATCTTTGGACTGTGGGAGGAAACCGGAGCACCCGGAGGAAACCCACGCAGACACGGGGAGAACGTGCAAACTCCACACAGTCAGTCGCCTGAGGCGGGAATTGAACCCAGGTCCCTGGCGCTGTGAGGCAGCAGTGCTAACCACTGTGCCACCGTGCCACCCTAATTGCAAGACTGGCTTTATAATTAATGTAGTTATGTTAAGTTGTTTCAACCAAGTGATGTATTTGAATCCTAATATCAGCAACATACTTGAACACTCGGCTTATTTAGAATTTTAATTGAATCCTTTTACATTTTTAAGCTTTTTTAGGACAGTTGCTTGGTCAACTATTGTTATTGAGAATTGTTTGGAAATGGATTCTGACTTTCAAACAATGCTTTTTTTTTAACCTTATAATGTTAGTCTTGAAAACAATTAATATAATTTCTATTGTGACTCATTAACTCTGTGACTGCATTTTATTTTTGTCAGTGCGTTGGGAACGAACATTGGGTGCTACAGTAAGGCAGAAAGATCAGGAAATGACACCTGAGGCAGTTCGTGACAGCTGGGACCAAATTTGTGACTTTGAGAATGCTACTAAACCTAAAAGCAACAGAGGTAATTTTTTTAGTGGAGATTATGCCAAGTTGGTAATTTGTGAATTCTGAAAACGTTCAGAATTGTCTGAGAATATATCTGAAATTATATGCTATTAATAATGTTGCTAAGATAAGGAATGATATTGCTTGATGCTGTTAAAAAACTGAAAAGTGCAGCCCTTGATGTTGAAGTGTTAGAACTAATTGTGAATTTTAGAGAATATTTAACAGAGTTGCTGTAACAAAATAAGTCATGAACATTTGAATTTGATGAGTTGGAACTAAATTACAGGAGCAAAGGTGGGGTGGGGAGGTCTGCTTTTTTTTGCTTCATTATTTGTAGCAGTTTGTGTAAACTTAGACCATAAGGAACAGTAACAGGCTGTATGGCCCCTTGATCTGCTCTATTATTCAATAGTATCATGGCTGATCTGATATTTCTCACATCCACTTTTCTGCCCTTTCCCCATAAACCTTATTCCCCCACTAATTACCAATCTGTCTCTCCTAGCCTTAAATATACACAAGATCTCTGACCCAAAACTTCTGTGTGGCAAGGAGTTCAAAAGACTCTTGGCCCTCAGAGAGAAGAAATTCTTCCTGAATTCAATCATAAATTAGCACCCCTTTATTCTGAGACTATGTCCTTTGGTCCCACAGACTCCCATAAGGGGAAATATCCTCTCAGCATTTACCTTGAGAATCTTGAGAATCCTGTATATTTAAATAAGATCACTTCTCATTTTTCTAAATTACAATGAGTTGAGGCCTAACTTGTTTAGCCTTTGCTCATAAGACAACACCTCCATACCATAGATCATTCTCATGAATCTTCTCTGAACTACCTCCAATTAAATAATATCATTCCTTAAATAAGGCAACATAACTGCTCTCAGGGCTCCAGGTGTGGTCTTACCTGTGGCTTGCACAGTTGCAGTAAGACTTCCCTATTCTAATACTGAAACCCCCTTGAAGTAAGAGCCAGGATTGGGGCGGGGCACGGTGGCTCAGTGGTTAGCATTACTGCTTCACAGCACCAGGGTCTCAGGTTCAATTCCAGCCTTGGGAACTGTCCGTGTGGAGTTTCACCCCATGTCTGCGTGGGTTTCCTCCGGGTGCTCCGGTTTCCTCCCACAATCCAGAGATGTGCAGGTTAGGTGAATTGGCCATGCTAAATTGCCCATAGTGTCAGGTGCATTAGTCAGAGGGAAATTGGTCACACTTCAGAGGGTCAGTGTGGACTTGTTGGGCCGAAGGACCTGTTTCCATACTGTTGGGAATCTAATCTAATTCCATTAACCTTCCCGATTACCTGCTGTATCTGGCTGCTAACTTTGTGTTTCATGCACAAGCTTGAGGCAGTAATTACTTAACATTTTGTCCAGTGTTTTAGTGCTTATTGTAAATGAATACATAAAGAAAGATAAATCACATTTGCAGTAGGTGATTCTGAGAGAAACTGGAGACATTGCGCTAGAGTACAAAATAAAGGGGGGTATCAAGCGTCTGAACATTTTACTGTAGATGTTGGTCACCTCTCACAGATGTACAGGATCACAATGGGGTTGACCTGAACGAACAATGTAATCGAAGTAAGTAGGAGGAGGAGGGTTCACAGGGATTTACATGTTAATTGTTCAGTCTTTCAGTCACTGGCTAGAGTGATCAGTTTACAGCAAATATAGGAGAGAAAGCTGACTAGTTTCCGGCTTGCATTACTTTGCTGCATAAGAAAGAGTGCGAGACCCAGTTTCTTCCTATCTGGAAAATCTCTGCCCTTTATCGTTCACATTCACAAATTGTTTGGCTGTTCAGGAACCAGTGGGAGTATTGTCAGGCTGATAATCCTTTGCATCCACAATTGGTTACAATTGCAGAAACCAATCAACTAATTGTTCCTGGCCAGATGTCTTTGTGTTAACACATTCTGATGCTGCAACATCTTATCTGACTTTTCTCACTGCTTGCAATTCACAATGAGTAACTAGTTTACAAAAACGCAACAGTTCCTTCCACAGTCCTTGGTTTTAAAACAATCTTTTCCAGACCACAAATATGAGCAAAGGAAAATTTTAAAGGTTCAATTTTTACACCATACAGTTCATTTATCTGCACAGGCCAAAACCAAAATGAGAATATTTTGATTGAAATCTATCATCAATCAAGCCACATCAAATTTAGCACAGCGAAACACAGATTATGGAGATGAATACGTGGCACAAGGAAGGCGGTGGAAAAGAGGAGTTTAATTTTATTGACATTAGCACTTATACTAGAATAGGAAAGAATTTTATTTTGGAAGTGATTCCACCTGAGCCAGGTTGTAGTATAAAGTATAAATAAATGTTGTGAGGATTTTTAACGAGAAAGTGTAGTGAGGAGAATAGAGGGTGGGAAGAGAGAAGGCAAGTTTAATAATTGGAAATGATCAAAAAGGGAATAGAGTAGCTGTCAGAAATTATTTTGTACATTACAGACAAAGAGAAAGTAAAAAGACGTTAAGTAATTAAACTAGACGCTGTTCCGAAGAAGCATGTGGCCCACATGAAAGCTACAAATTCTCAAATGGACAGAAGTAAAATATACCCGGTCCTTCTAGAAATGCTGTTAGAGCCTGAGAGTTCTCTCTCCATCAAGCATTGAAGAAACCTCAGAGTCTGAGATGAACATGGTGGATGTCACAGTCTCGATACGTTTATCATCTAAAGAGGAGGATGAATTTCTTTTGAGATGCTCTGGGCAAGAAGTGGACTATGGTCCAGTACACAACCTGTATCTGTGGCTGAGTTGGAGGAATCATACCCGGTGCGAAAGTGCCCCAGGAAAAGAAAAAGACCAGGCCTGTGTGCCTGGATTTAGGAAGGGGACAGGAGGGGTGGGGAAAGGGATGTGGTGATTGTGACAAAGGTCAGCAAAGTGGACCTCATAGAGTATGAGTTATCATATCGGGGCTGTTAACATGTCCAATCAGGGAGCCTTGGCTAATAGATATAAACATGAGTGTCAGAAGTTCTGTTCACTGATTGCTAGCACTGAGGAAGCCAGACCAGTGCCAAGTACTGCGCATGTGTAAATAAAGGATGGCTTGATGACAGGAATCTGGCCTGTGGGGTTATTTCACTAGCCTTATAAGATTACATCTTTATCCCAGGAATCAGCCAAGTGAGCCTTGTTTGAGCTGCTGTCAATGCAAGTTTATCATTCCTTAAGTAAAGAGCCTAAAATTGCGCACAGCATTCTAGGTTTTGCCAATGACCTGCCGAGTTGTAACAAGATGTCCCTGCAATTGTACTCCATCTCTCTTTCAATAAAAACTAACATTTTGTTTGCCTTCTTAATTAATTGTTATATGTTAACTTCTTGTGATTCACATACAAAGGACACCATGATCTGCTGTTTTATTCTTTTCATTGAAGTAAGAAATATCTAATTTTCTCTCATTCTACTCAATTACTTAATCCTGAGTAGCTGTTAAACTGAACCTCTGACTCTCCAGTGGCTATGCCTACCATGTCCTGCTATTCCCCTGAAACTCCCTGACTCTTCATTGCTCTCTGTGTATTGGTGAATTCAGTGGATCAAAACCACTGTGTAAAATAATTTTTCCTCATCTTGGACCTAATGGCACCTCATTTTTTATCGAATTGTTCCAGTTGATTTTAAACTCCTCAGTCAGGGGAAACATTTAACCTGCATTGATCCTGTCTATCCGTTTAGAATTTTGTAGGTTTGTCCAATTTTGAGATGTTCATGAGATGAACATAGAGGCCATTAGGTTCAGGGCATTTTTCTGAATTAGTCCTACTGGTTTTTCTAGTTTTGTTTTCCCAGTTATTGATTTAAGTCCCTGCCCCTCCTTTTCATTTTTATTGCTTAACTGTTTCTCGAATGCTTTTTGTGCCTTCTCCTGTGAAGGAATCTCGGTCTGGTGTCTCCAATGTAATGAAAGCTGCATAATCAGTTTAGAAATTGAAAGAAGTCCGCTAAAATCTTTGCTTCACCTGGGAGCAGTTTTTAGATCCTTGGACAATGAGGATGGAGGAATTGCTAACTTGTGTTCATCTGCAGCAAGATATCTGCACATTTATATTTGAGTTCTCTCAGTATGAAGGCCAACATACCATTTTCCTTTTCTACTGCTTGCTGCACCTGCATCGAAAGAAGCTATGTGAAGGGCAGGTAATGTTGGGGGTGATTGAAGAGTCAACCAGAGTGTCACCAAGGAATAGTACTTTCAAAAGGTAGAGAGAAGAGAAGAGGAAATGTATTTAACAGTTACATCACACTCGGGTGGTAGAATGCAGGAGGGTGATCTGAATACAGAGACTAGTGGGGTGGGTAGTGCAAAGAAGGGGAAGCTTATGCTGACCATTGGTGGGAGGGATGTGGTGGGAATAGAAGTATGGCTAATGAATCAGAATCAGTTGAGAGCCCACCGTCACATTGGGTGGGAGGTGAAATTTAGTGGGGGGGGAGAAAAAAGACAGCTCAAAATTACTTTTGGAACAGGGTCAAACAGAGCTGCACAATTCAGGATAAAATCCCATTTGCAAATGGGAAAAGCTGTAGTCTCAATGTGATCCTTCAGAGGAAAGGAAGTTCTCTAGGTGTTTTGAGCAGCTCACTGGCTGGATCTATACATGCCATGCTACCTCTTGGGAGCAAGCTGAAAGGTTTACAGAAGAGGCTATCCAAAAGTAGAGTAAAAATCATCACATTCACTGGGAGCCGGTGGATGTAGTTTATTTGGACTTTCATAAAGCTTCCAACAAAATGCAACACAATGATGTGTAATATTAAAGCACGTAGGATCGAAAGTAGTTAGGATAGTTGATAGACAAGAAACAAATAGTAGGAATAAATAGATCGTTTTTCAGAATGTCAGGTAGTTACTAGTGGGGTACCACAGAGATCAGTGCTAGGATCCCAGCTATTCACAATATATGTTAATAATAGCTGGATGATGGAAATGTAATAACTCCAAATTTACAGATGACATAAGGCTGGGTGGAAACGTGAGAATGATGCAGAGATGATGCAGTGTGACTTAAACAGGCTGAATAGATGGACAAATGCATAACTGATGCAGTATCATGTGGATAAATGTGAGGGAATCCACTTTGGTAGTAAAAACAGGAATGCAGATTGTTATCTAAATGGTTATAAATTGTGAGGGAGCATTGTGCCGTAAGACCTGCAAATCCTTCTACACCAGTTGCTGACAGTAAGCATGCAGGTGCAACAAGCAGTAGAAAAGGCAAATATTATGTTGGCCTTCATAGTGAGAGGACTCAAATACAAATGTGGGGATGTCTTGCTGCAGTTGTACAGGGCCTTGGTAAGGCCACATCTGGAATAGTGTTGGATTTTTGTCATCTTATCTGAGGAAGTGTGTTCTTGCTATGTCATGAAGGTTTATCAGACTAATTACTAGGAAAATTAGTTCTGATGTGAGAGGAGATGTTGAATTGATTCAAATTGTATTTGCCAGCCTCACGAAGAATGAGGGGAAATCTCAGATTTTAAAGGTTTCTCGTGGGATTAGATAGGGTAGACACAGGAAGGATGTTCCTAATGGTGGGGTGTGCAGAACCAGGATTTACAGTGAAAGGATATGGCGTAAACCATTTAGGACAGAGATGAGAAATTTCTTCACCCAGAGAGCAGTAATTCTCCAAAGAAAGCAATCAACACTAAAACATTGTACAATTTCAAGAAGGAATTGGATATATCACTTGGGGCTCAATGAATCAAAGGATAGGGGGAAAAGCAGGAACAGGCTATTGAGATGGATGATAAGCCATGATCGTAATGAATGGTGGAGTCGGCTTGAAGGGCTCACTGGTCTCCTCCTGCTCCTAATTACTATGTTTCTATGTTAATCTTTGTTTTATGTTGAAATTTTGTTTAATATAGAACAGTTAATATTACATGACTAAGATAGCAGTATAACATTTTCTTCAGTCGTGTCTTGACTGTTGTAAAGAAATTTCAGTATGGGCTCAGTTAATATGGCGGAGCATTGATGGTAAATCAAAACATATACAAATCAATCTGACATTAATACTGGTCTTGTGATTGTCTCTTTGGTATCAGTGCAGCTGAACATTACTGCCTTAGGTATGCCATTTGTTCCTTCTGCTGATTGGAAGGAACCCGTGCTAGCAGTTGCTGCATTGGGGAGGTAAAAGGTGAAGCTCTGATGCAGGTAGCTCATTTGTCTTGTCAATGCATCTTATTCTAATTCACATCTCCTCTTAGCTCAATTTTTTATATGAATACACAATATCAGATTGTAATGATCACTTTATTCATAAAACTTGCTGAATCTTTGTTTTAATTTCTTTGGGTATAAATAACACAGGGCAGTTGAATTTATGCATATCTGTAGACAACTTTTAAACTTTGCAGATACAAGGGTATCATTACATTGTGTTTTGTTTAGTTCATATTTTTAAGATGAATGAAAATGTATGTCATCTATTTTTGGCCATAATAAGCATAATTGTTTTAAGGCATGATTGAGTGACCTGCAGTTTTTAATTGGCCATTGGTTTTCTCTTTGATCCCTTTTTATAAGCAATCCAATGGAATTCTTATAAACAAATAAAGTACATTATAGATATTGCCTATTTGACGACTCTTTATAGCATGTGAAATTTCCTATCTGAGTTACTTCCACCGCTTTTCGTTTAACCCTATAATTATACCCATCTTGGTCATGCCTTTGGGTTCCTATAGTATATTAATGGACCCTAGTTTTGGTCTGCCCTCAATAGGGGAGAATTTCCAAGAAATTTTGAAATTTAAGTTTGATCATAGAGAATTTAAATTGGTTAGTTACAATGAGTTTAATTCTGGTTCCACTTTTGTATTTTGATTGCAGAATCAATTAGCACTCTTTATGAAGTACTGAACAAATTAAACACAGGACGAGGAGTGTCAGCAAATCCAACTAGTGGCTCAAAACAAACAAGTACTTCAGGCATCAATCCAGTAGGTCTCATACAGTTGTACAGTATGCCAATGTCATTTTACCGTATAGAGTAACTTGTTCAGTAATCTATTATTTAGACATTCTAAAGGAGCTTTACATATTTCATGTGTAAGTATGAGCTTATTTTGTTTGTCCATCAGACCTTTCCTGAAGATTGATAAATAATCAAAACAGTTTATTCATTTGGATCTTTTGACTATCTGCTGCATCCTGTCATGAAAACTGATTTCAGCATTAATATCTCATTTTAGTTATTGCTCATGAGTTAAGCTTCCATCTTTGTCTTCCTCCCTCAAATTTTATTTTCTGCTCAACCTCAACCTCAACATCTCAATCGTTAAAATATTCTTCTTTGTATTTAAGTTCCTCCCTCGCATACAACTGTAGTAGCATTCGTCTCGATAATCTTTTGCTTTCCATTGAACATTCTTTATTTTATCGTCTTGTGCATATTCTTCCCTCTAACCATCCACGTCCTATGCTTTGAAATTCCTCTATCCTAAGATTAGAAATGCGATGGTATCATAATTACACAGTGTTCAGTCCAATTTTACAATTCCTCTGAAATGGAACCATTTATTTCTGCCTGTAGCAACACCCGGATAACATCTAAGCTTGTGGGTAAGTGCAGGTAGCATTAGTGCCAGGCAATGAGCGCCTCCAATAATCAACCAACTGTGTGTGAGACAATCATTGGCATTATAATTGTGGAATTCTTACCATCAATATGCAAGGGTTTCATCATTTATCAGAAAAGTTACTTAGGCCAATCACACACATGCTACAAGAGCAAGTCAGAGTTTGAGCATTCTACAATGTTGTGCATTCTGAATCCCTATGGTGGCTCAGTGGTTAGCACTGTTGCCTCACAGCTTGAGGGACCTGAATTTGATTCCAGCTTCTGGCAGCTGTGTGGAGTTTGCATATTCTCCATGTCTGTGTGTTTTTTCCTCTAGCTGTTTTGGTTTCCTCCCACAGTTTAAAGATGTGCAGGCTAGGTGGATTATTCATGGTCAATAGGGGGTTACAAGGATAGGGTATTGGCCTGAGTATGGGAGGATGCATTTTGGAGGGTCAGTGTGGACTTGATGGACTGAATGACCTGCTTCCACATGAGTGATTCTATAATTTTATGATTTTTTTGTATGACAGAAAATGGAGTTTTATTGTGTTGACGAAGTGCTCTCTATGTATCTGGATAAGTTCTGTTCCGAAATCATTCAGGACAAAGTAATGTGTTTGATTTGATAGCTCGTACATCATCCTCCATCGAAAGGAAATGGGCAGCAGCTGCACGTGAACACTGCCGTCTCCAAATTCCTGTACCAGTCATGCATTATCCTGACTTGGATGTGTGTCTCTGTCCTTTCATTGCTGTTTGGCCAAAATCCTGAACCACCTCATATAAAACAAAGAATACAGATGCTGGCAATCTGAAAAAAATCAGAAGTATACTTAAGAGGGAAATCAGGAGGGCAAAAAGGGGACATGAGATAGCATTGGCAAATAGAATTAAGGAGAATCCAAAGGGTTTTTACAAATATATTAAAGACAAAAGGGTAACTGGAGCGAGAATAGGGCCCCTCAAAGGTCAGAAGGTGGCTTTTGTGTGGAGCCGCAGAAAATGGGGGAGATAATAAATGAATATTTTGCATCGGTATTTACTGTGGAAAAGGATATGGAAGATATAGACTGTAGGGAAATAGATGATGACATCTTGCAAAATGTCCAGATTACATAAGAGGAAGTGCTGGATGTTTTGAAATGGTTAAACGTGTATAAATCCCCAAGACCTGATCAGGTGTACCGAGAACTCTGTGGGAAGCTAGAAAAGTGATTGCTGGGCCTCTTGCTGAGATATTTGTATCATCGATAGTCACAGGTGAGGTGCTGGAAGACTGGAGGTTGGCAAAATTAGTGCCACTGTTTAAGAAAAGCGGTAAAGACAAGCCAGGGAACTATAGACCAGTGAGCCTGACCTCAGTGTTGGAGGGAATCCTGAGGGACAGGATGTACATGTATTTGGAAAGGCAAGGACTGACTAGGGATAGTCAACATGGCTTTGTGAGTTGGAAATCATGTCTCACAAACTTGATTAAGTTTTTTTGAAGAAGTAACAAAGAGTATTGATGAGGGCAGAGCAGTAGATGTGATCTATATGGACTTCAGTAAGGCGTTCGACAAGGTTCCCATGGGACACTGATTAGCAAGGTTAGATCTCATGGAATAAAGGGAGAACTAGCCATTTGGATACAGAACTGGTTCAAAGGTAGAAGACCGAGGGTGGTGGTGGAGGGTTGTTTTTCAGACTGGAGGCCTGTGACCAGTGGAGTGCCACAAGGGTCGGTGCTGGGTCCTCTACTTTTTTGCATTTACATAAATGACTTGGATGCAAGCATAAGAGGTACAGTTAGTAAGTTTGCATATGACCCCAAAATTGGAGGTGTAGTGGACAGCAAAGAGGGTTACCTCAGATTACAACAGGATCTGGACCAGATGAGTGGCAAATGGAGTTTAATTCAGATAAATGTGAGGTGATGCATTTTGGGAAAGCAAATCTTAGCAGGACTTATACACTTAATGGTAAGGTCCTAGGGAGTGTTGCTGAACAAAGAGACCTTGGAATGCAGGTTCATAGCTCCTTGAAAGTGGAGTTGCAGGTAGATAGGATAGTGAAGAAGGTGTTTGGTACGCTTTCCTTTATTGGTCAGAGTATTGAGTACAGGAGTTGGGAGGTCATGTTGCGGCTGTATAGGACATTGTTTAGGCCACTATTGGAATGTTGCGTGCAGTTCTGGTCTCCTTCCTATAGGAAAGATGTTGTGAAACTTGCAAGTGTTCAGAAAAGATTTCCAAGGATGTTGCCAGGGTTGGAGGATTTGAGCTACAGGGAGAGGCTGAACAGGCTGGGGCTGTTTTCCCTGTAGTGCCAGAGGCTGAGGGGTGACCTTATAGAGGTTTACAAAATTATGAAGGGCATGGATAGGATAAATAGACAAAGTCTTTTCCCTGAGGTCGGGGAGTCTGGAACTAGAGGGCATAGGTTTAGGGTGAGAGGGGAAAGATATAAAAGAGACCTAAGGGGCATCTTTTTCACGGAGAGGGTGGTATGTGTATGGAATGAGCTGTCAGAGGATGTGGTAAAGGCTAGTACAATTGCAACATTTAAGAGGCAGTTGGATGTGTATATGAATAGGAAGGGTTTGGAGGGATATGGGCCGGGTGCTGGCAGGTGGGACTTAGATTGGGTTGGGATATCTGGTCGGCATGGACAGGTTGGACCGAAGGGTCTGTTTCCATGCTGTACATCTCTATGACTCTATAAATTGCTGGAGAAACTTGGCAGGTCTGGCAACTTCCGAGGAGAGGAAGCAGAGTTGATGTTTCTGGTCCAATAGCCCTCCTTCAGAATGTTTGAACCTGCTGAGTTTCTCCACCAATTTTTGTCTTGTACTAGAACTCCCTACTTTGCAAAGTGGCAGCATCTGAGGTACGTAAACTGCCGTGCTTCAAGGTATAATGGTATGAACAATGAAGACTGGCTCACAGCTTTTCGCATCCCATGAGTGAATAAATCAATAAAAAATCCTCTCTAAAGACCCTTATCTTCTTTCAAGGGCTTGCATGAGAGCAAGCATTTGATCACCCTTGCAAATACACCTTCCTTTTGTTTGACATCTAGTTTGTTTCTTTTCATCTTGAAATGACTTACATTTTTTCTGTGTTAGGTACACTACATAGTTTAAATAGTAAAATATTGATGGTGGCATGGTGATGCCTGTAAGATAGTGTTATTTGGCCATATAAAGGCCTCGATTAAGGCCCATGCTCACGCATGCCACCTTAAACTTGTCCTGTCATTGTTAAAATTCCAGTGCAAGAGTGTCATCCTGGAAAAGCATGGCTGATCAGGCAGCATCCAAGGAGCAGGAGAATGGATGTTTCAAGCATAGGCTGTTCATCAAGAATGAGGGGGTGGCCCAAGGGGGATGAGAGAGAAATGGGAGGGGGGGGGGAGCTGGAGGGAAGGTAGCTGAGAATGCGATGAAGTTGGGGGTGAAGGTGATGGTTTGGAGAGGAAGATGGATAGGTCAAGAGGGTGATGCAGAGTTGGAAGGTAGGATCTGGCATGAGATGGAGCCAGAGGAAATGAGGAAACTGGTGATCAGTCCACAGCAAAGGCCTCACCTTCATCCCCCTACACTCCTGGATCAATGAATTCAACATGTGTTGCAGCATTGAACACTTCTGCCGCCTTCACCTCTGGGCTTACTTTATCTACTAGGACTCCTGCCCACCCTCCGAGGACCCCTTCTCTCACCACCACCACACCCCATCCACCTGGATGTCCCGTGCTGGCGTGACCTGTCCTCAATCTCTTTATTTCCAACTGCCTCCGGGACATTGACAGCCTCAACCTGTCCACCCTCCTCAACCACTCCAACCTCTCCCTCTCGCAATGCGCAGCCCTCCACTCCTGCCACTCCAGCCCCAATCAAACCAGCAGACAAGGAGGGGTGCAGTGGTAGTGTGGCGCACTGACCTCTACACCGCTGAAGCCAGTCACCAACTCAAAGACGACGACTCCTACTGACCCCTTGACCATGACCTCACCTCCCATCACCAAACCATCATCTCCCAGACTATACACAGCCTCATCACCTCGGGGCCTCCCATCCACAGCCTCTAGCCTCATAGTCCAGGAACCCTGCACCACCCAGTTCTACCTCCCACCCAAAATTCACAAACCTGACTGCGCCTGTCGACCTGCTCCTATCCTACCGAATTGAACGCTGCATATTTTGACACCATCCTATCTCTCTTGGTTCAGGATCTCCCCACCTACGTTCAGGACACCAGCCACACCCTCCACCTCCTCCATGACTTCCATTACCCCAACCTCCAATGCCTAATCTTCACCATGGACACCCAGTTCCTATACACATCTATCTACGATGACAAAGGCCTCCAAACCCTCTCTTTTTTCCTCTCCCATCAAATACACCAGTACCTTTCCACTGATACTCGTTTGGCTGAACTGGTCCTCACCCTTAGTAATTTCTCCTTTGAATTCTCCCACTTCCTCCGGACTAAAGGGGTAGCATTCGTATGGGCCCAAGCTATGCCTGTCTTTTCGAGTACGTGGGACAGTCCATTTTCCACAGCTACACCAACACCAGTCCCCACTATTTATTTCACTAAATCGATGATTGTGTCAGTGCAACCTTGTGCTTCCACGCGGAGATTAAACAATTCATCACCTTCCAGCCCGACCTTAAGTTTACCTGGACCGTCTGGGACACCTCCCTCCCCTTCCTGGATCCCTTGATCTCCAAGTCTGGTGACCAACTCAGCACGGACAGCTACTACAAACCCACCGATTCCCACAGCTACCTGGACTATACCTGCTCCCACTCTGCCTCCTATAAAAACACTATTGCTTATTCCCAATTTCTCTGCTTCGGGGGGCCGTATCTGCTCTAAGGAGGACCAATACTACCACAGAACATCCCAGATGGCCTCCTTCTTCAAAGACTGCGATTTCCCCTCCCACGTTGTTGATAATGTCCACCAGTACATCTCGTTCACTTTCCGCACCACTTCCCTCAAACCCCACCTTTCTAACCACAACAAGGACAGATTCCCCCACCCCACCTGTCCTCACCTTCTGCCCCACCAACCTCCAGATACATTCCATTATCATCTGCCATTTCTGGCACCTACAAGCAGACTCCAACAACAGAGATATATTTCCCTCCCAACCCGTATCTGCATTTCGTAAAGATCATTCCCTCCGTGATTCGCTTATTAGATCCATGCACCCACCGACCAGTCTCCTCCTGGCACCTTGCCACCGCAAGAATTGCAAAACCTGTGCCCACACCTACCCCCCCATCCACCTTACCTCCTGTCCAAGGCCCAAAGGATCCTTCCACATCCGTCAGAAATTTACGTGCACCTCCACATACATCATCGACTGTATCTGTTGCTCCCAATGCGGTCTCCTCTACACTGGGGAGACAGGATGCCTACTTGTGGAACGCTTCGGAGAACACCTCCGGGACACACGGATGAAACAACCCCACTGCTCCGGGGCCAGACACTTTAACTCCCCCTCCCACTCCTCCCAGGACCCATGCAGGTCTTGGGCCTCCACCAGCACCAACCCCTTACACCCAACGCCTGGAGGAAGTATGCCTCATCTTTCCCCTTGGAACCCTCTAACCGCAAGGGATCAGTGTGGATTTCACCATTTTCCTTCTCCCCACCTTATCCCAGATCCAACCTTCCAACTCGGCACTGCCATCTTGACCTGTCCTGCCTGTCCATCTTCCTTCCCACCTATCCATTCCACCCTCCTCTCCGAACTATCAACTTTAACTCCAATTTCATGTACTTATCACGTCATTGGCTACCGTCTCTCCCCCTCCTCCCCCCACCCTACATCCATCCCAATTACCTTTCAGCCCTCATTCCTGATGAAGAGCTTATTCTTAAAATGGCCATTCTCCAGCTCCTTGGATGCTGCCTGACTGGCTGTTCTTTTCCAGCACCATGCTGTTTGACTCTAATCTCTAGCATCTGCAGTCCTCACTTTGTCTCTATATAAAATTCCAGTCAAGGCAGGTGTTTGGTAGGCATGGTGCCCTCTCTTTATGCTATTACACATTACGGTTCTCTTCTGCAAACCTGCCAGCTTAATTTCAAAAGGATGGATGTGTACAATTCTAGCCAGTGAACTGCTCAGTATAATTAATACTAATTATCCTTTCAGCAATAACTTTGAGACTATAATCTTTTCCGCTTCCTGAATGACTTAACTAATATGTTTTAAAAATGAAATATTCAATTTCATGTGTCTTTTTAACTTGTAGGCTGAAGCTATAGGTAAAAAAATTCCTTTCACTGAATATACATACACCTATCTGGAACCTATTCTGTATGCTTTGGGAGTTGGCATGACCACAAAGGATCCAGACCATTTGAAATTCCTTTTCGAAAGAAATGAAGAATTTTCCTGTTTGCCTACTTTTGGGGTAATTCCTGCCCAAGGTTTCATGAACGGTGCTCTTGCATCAATTCCTGGGCTGAACTTTGACTTCACAAAGGCAAGTGTAACTTGTTTTATTGAAAATTGTTTATAAATTTGTGTGTAATTACAAAGTTAGTCTTATGTATGATAATGTAATCAACTTGAGTAACTGATTTTAACATGTTGCATTGTTATTTAACATTATTAAAATATTATTTCACAGCATCTGATACATTTTCATATTTATATCACCTGTGAAGCTCTTATGTAATTTTTCGCAAATTTCCAAATTCAATTTCTTATGTAGTCTCAATTAGAAGAAGTTTTGTATTCATTTGTGCAAATTCTGCCACAAACATTCCTGATTCCTCCAGTGGTCATCCATTTGGGAATCTTAATTATGAACTAACACATTTTAAAACAAATTTTCCTTTAGTTCCTCCACATTCATCTTGAACTGATGGAATTCCTGCTGCTGTAAATGGTAGTTCAATGTATCTTCAGTGTATAACGATTTCTAAAACAATCAGCACCTAGTTGATAAAGGAGTCCTAATTTATGTCCTGAGGAAGGGTAGGTTTGTTTGATAAATAATTTTACCACTGGCAAATGGGGCATCTAATGTTACTAAGAGAGATTTTACCATGATATTTTTTTTGACCTAGATCATAAAAAATTAGACTGCTACTGTTTGGGTTTTAAATTATAGCCTCTAATATTATGAAGCTACATTGTCAGATTCTAGGAGGTGTAATAGTTTAGTACATCTTTCAGTGCTAAGGTAGACTGGATGTTATGTGGTGCTGAGTTCGTCTCGATAGCGTCCTGTTTATCGAGTTGCTGACCAGTTGGATGACCAGCAGCTCTATAGTCCTAGCAGCATCAGATGGGAGTGGTGACCTCAATAGCCAATTGTGACAAAGATGAGCCCAGACTCTGATATGTCTGTGGTTTCCCTTAGGCCAACCTCCATGCCTTTAGTGAGGAGGGATGTGGAGAATTGGGTTTAAGAGCCTGGGATGTTTTGCAAGAGGAAATACTTCTGATGTGACCCTTAAGGTTGGCACCTTCCACACTGTGCCAACACCAGCTCCACAGCTAAAGCCTCCTGCATGGTGTGGTCTGCCCTGCTGTGAATAAAATACTGGCAGGGAGAGAATGTAAGTCCTTAATGTGGCTTTGCAAAATTTCAGACAGATGGGTAGTAGAAAGCTACCTGCTTGATCTTACAAGACCCTGTACTTTTAAATCAATTGTTGACAAGGAAGGACAAAATCCAGCCCCATGTGTATCTTCAAGATGTTGGGAAACGGAGCATGAGCAATCACAGACTAAGGATAACCATTTAAAAAAAATCCTTCAGGAGATATGGGTTTCACTGACTGGACCAGTATTTGTTGCTATTCCTAGTTGCTCTTGAGAAGATAGCTTTCTTGAACCACTAAGGGACTTCTTTACACCAAAGTTATTGGGGGTGACATATTCCAGGATTTTGTCTTTCAGAATGAACATGACAATGTTAGCTGATTATATCTGAAAGATTTAATATTAAATATGAGGTTCAGGAACAGAATTGTAAATTAGATTAGATTCCCTACAGCGTGGAAACAGGCCTTTGGCCCAATAAGGCCACACCGGTCCTCTGAAGAGTAACCCACCCAGTCCCATTTCCCTCTGACTAATGCACCTAACACTACGGGCAATTTAGCATGGCCAATTCACCTGACCTGCACATCTTTGGACTGTGGGAGGAAACCGGAGCACCCGGAGGAAACCCACGCAGACACAGGGAGAATGTGTAAACTCCACACACAGTCACCCAAGGCTGGATTCGAACCTGGTGACTCTGGTGCTGTGAGGCAGCAGTGCGAACCACTGAGCCATTGTGCCGCCCCAAATGACTATAATATTTAAGAAATGCACCATGTAGATTTTTCAGTAAGAACATTTTTGAAAAAAGAGCAGGAGTAGACCATTCAGCTCCTCAAGTCTGTTCCACTATTCATCAAGATCATGGCTCAACTCCTCTTGCCAGTTTAGCATAGCTATTAGTTCTCTAATATTTCAAAAATCTGTCTACCTTTTTAAATACGTTCATTGATTTAGCCTCCACAACTCAATTCCTTCAAATCTTAGTTTCAGATGAGTGTCCCCTTAATCTGTAAGAATGTCCTTAGTCCAAGGTTCCCCAATGAGTGAAACATTCTCTCAGCACCAACTACGCCAACGCCCCTCAGAATTTTGTGTGTTTCGATAAGAGCATCCTTTGATCTTCAAAACTCTAATGAATAAAGACCTGTACTGCTTAGCCGTTCTTGATCAGTCAACCCGTTCATCCAGGATTTCATCATTATGAATCTCCTTTCAACTACGCAAATGTTAGTACATAAATTTCTTAGATTTGGGGCCAAAACTTTACACAGTATTTCAGGTATTGCCTCACCTGTACAGTGTAACAAGACTTCCCTGTTTTTAAACTCCAATCCCTGAACAATGAAGTTCAAAATCCCTTAACCACCTTATTTATTTACTGTACCTGCATGCTAATGTTTTGTGTATCATGCACAAGGCTCACAGATCGCTCTGTGCTGCATATGCTTAAATTCATTCTCCATTTAAATATTAGTTTGCCTTGATTCTTCCAACCAAAGTTTATCTCCTCTCACTTTCCTACATTAAACTCCACCTGCAAAGCCTTTGCTCACTAAACCAACTGCAGATTTCTTTTGTCCTTATTACAATATGCTCGCTACCTATTTTTGCATCCTGAGTAAATTTGGATACATTGCATTCTGCCCCTCCTCCACATCATTAATATAATGACTAAATAATTGAGGCCTTGGGACTGATCTTTGTGACACTTCATTAGTTGAGTCATTTCAATCTGAAAAAAACATGGGTGGCACTGTGGTTCAGTGGTTAGCACTGTTGCATCATGGCGCCAGGGACCTGAGTTTGATTCCAGCCTCTGGCGACTGTCTGTGTGCAGTTTTTACATACTCCCTGTGTCGGTGTGGGTTTCCTCCAGGTGCTCCAGTTTCTTCCCACAGTCCAAGAATGTGCAGGTTCGGTGAATAGGCCATGCTAAATTGCCAATAATGTTCAGGCATTAGTCAGAGGAAATGTAAAAGTAATAGGGATAGGGCATTGGGACTGAGTGGGATAGTCTTCAAAGGATTGGTGTGGGTTTGTTGGGCCAAATGGCCTATTTGTACACTGTAGGGATTCTATGAATATTAATCCCAACTTTTTTGCACTTAACCAGTCCTCAACCCAAATAATGTGACTTCCTATCTTGTATTGGAAATGAAAATTCTAGATAAATTACAAGATTCTAACAAAGTTTACTTTCATCATTGAGTAGTATAACTGCACTAAATATTGACACAAGCATTATAAGTTGACTCAACGATGCTTATTTCTTAAGGTTTAGCATCATTGGCTCTCATTTACAAGCAGACCTATATTCCTTACAGTTGATGGGAGGTTGTCACTGGATTATTAGTCCAGGGCTAATGCTGTAGGGACATAGATTTGAGTCTCATCATGGTTAGAGCTGAAAATTGAATTTAATAAAATCTGGAATTAAAAGCTAGACTAGTGGTATCCATGTAGCTGTTTGTCAATTGTTGTTAAAAAAAATTGATTTAGTTCAATAATGTCCTGCAGGGAAGAAAATCTGCTGTCTTTATCTTGTCTGGTCAATAAAGTATGTTTGACTCTTAATTATTGCTGGAAATAGTCTTGAAAGCCACTGTATTACATCAAAATCACTACAAAGTCAAAAGCAAAGAAGGAAACTGAATGGACCACCTAATGTTGACCTGGGCAATGTAAGTGATAATGGAAAACTCTGTTGACCCTCCAAACTCCATTATTATCTGGGGACTAGTGCCAAAACCGGTAGAACTGTCCCATAGACTAATCAGGCAACAGCCTAATACAGTCATGGAATCAAGTGTGAGAAAATCAAACCTTTCAGACAATATTCCATTGCCATCACCATGTTTTTTCCATTGGTTGGACAGATCCACCAATTGTGGTGGCACTGTGATATACAGGGGAGAGAGAGTTCCCTTTCGAGCCCTCAAAACTGGCTTCACTTCCCATGAAGTCGCAATTAGGTCAAACATGGACCGGAAAACCTTCTTTTGATTACCACCTACCACCTCCACTGCCCCTTGACTAATGAACCGGGAGTACTCCATATTGAATAGCGCTTGGAAAAGGCATGAAGGCGTTTAGGCACAGAGGAGACCTAAAAGATAGCTGCCAGAGTGGATCATAGTAAGTGGTAGGGAACTAATAAGAGGAATCTTGGCGCCTCAGTCTATCTTTCGCAAATGTCTTTGCCCATGATTGTATCAGTAGATTAACCACTGCACAGTCCTTGCAGAGTCAAGGTATTGTGTTCATGTTGAGGATACTGACCATCGTGTTGTGTGTGCCGCCCACTATGCTTGATGGGGCAAACTTTGATTAGGTCTTTCAATGCAAAACAGGGCATGTGGACCATCTGCTGAAGCAAAATTATACTCAAACGCCATCCGCAATCACTTGGTACATAACCAATGCCACCAAGCTGAGTGACCAATCCTACCTAAGTGAAGAGTGCAGAAGAGCATGCTAGGAACAGCCTTGGCCATACTGAAACATGGTGAAGTACAAAGGACAACTTGACTGCCAAAGAATATAATCAGCATTCAATAAATATAGATAAATAATTCCATAAGCAACATCAGAAGTAAGGTTTACAGTTCTACATCCAGATTTAAAGAGTGTTGTACAGTTATGCAGTTAAAAGGAAAATTACCTTCAAAATATCCCTATTTTGAATGTTAAGTGAGCTGACCACTTGAATGTTAAAGGCCAGTTTGCTGCATTGCATCCATCTTCAGTTCGAAAAGCTGAGTAGATGATCCACTTCAGTCTGCTCCTAAGCCCGGCAGCAATACAAGTGGAAGTCCTCAATCAATAGTTTCACTCCACCTGATAAGAAACAGCTGAATTCACTGAATATCACAAAGGGCGTGATAACATTCCAACAAATGTACTTGAAGGTGTTTGCTCCGGAACTAAGCCAAGCTATTCAGTGGAGCTGTCATCTACCTGGCAATGTGGATATTGCCTGAGTATGTCCAGTCCACAAAAGTTAAAAATCACGCAACACCAGGTTATAGTCCAACAGGTTTAATTGGAAGCACACTAACTTTCGGAGCGATGCTCCTTCATCAGGTGATAGACTCGTTCCGAAAACTCGTGTGCTTCCAATTAAACCTGTTGGACTATAACCTGGTGTTGTGATTTTTAACTTTGTACACCTCAGTCCAACACCGGCATCTCCAAATCCTTTCCACAAAAAGCAGCATAAATCCAACCCGGCCAATTCATATTCTATCCTGGTTATCAGCAAAGTAACAGAAAGGGCAATCAATTGTACAATTAAACATCACTTGCTCAACAATAATCTGCTCACTGAGGAGTTTGGATTGTGCCAGAGCCATGCATTTCCTGTCTCATTATAGCCTTAGTGCAAACATGGACAAAAGAGCTTTAATTTTATCCGTTACTTCCATTGAGAAGGTGAGATTGACCGCCTTTAACACCAAGGTGTTATTTGACTGAGAATGGCATGAAGGATCCATAGCAAAACTAGAATTAATTGCAAAAAAGAAAGGCGAAATCTTCACTGTTTAGCATTGTACCTAGCACAAATGAAGTAATCAAGTTAGTCCTGGGACCTAATTGCATAAGTTCCTCAGAATAGAGGTTTTCCAATCAACATATTCACTGATGTCACTGAGCAGTGTTGGAACAGATGGAATTGGATCCTGGTTAAGAGGACTTTATTACCCGTAAGTTCCTCAGGGTAGTGTTCCCAGGCACTAGCATTTTCATTTGCTCTATCAGTGACCTTTCCAACTTCAGAAGTATAGATGTTTGTGCAATGTGTGGCACCATTTGCAACTCATCAGACACTAAAGCAACTGGTGTGCAGCAAGACCCAGACAAAGTCTAGGCTTAGACTGTTAAATGGCAAGTATCATTCAAGATACATGAATGCCAGACTGTGATTCTCTCCAAGAAGAGATAACCCAACCATCTCCTCTTGATGTTCAATGTCATTGCTGAATTCCTCACTACCACTATCCTTGAGGTTACAGAAACTGAACCAAAATTTACATGCTGTGTCTGTAAGAGTAGGTAACATGAATATGTGGAACAGATAGGGCAAAGGTGAGGGTAAATTCAAGAAAGAAGAAGCTTATTTTGTGGTAAAGGAAATCATTTTATATTTAATATATAGTGTATTTTAAAACTTTTGGGACTTCTCTGGTTCTTTATATTCCTGTGTTCTTCCTATTACTTTTAAAAATGAGTTTACAGACAATTTGTAATTAAGTGTTGCTTATCCAAATTATTTTAATAAATCACTCATATGTAAAATAAAATCTAAGTTGTATTATGTTTAGGACAATGGCAAACTTCTATTTTGCCAAAGTGGATAAAATTGAAGATTGTGAAAATGTTCCTTTCTGGCTTTACTATTATGTAATGGGCTTTTTAATACATATTGCAGGTATTACATGGTGAACAATATTTGGAGATATATAAACCGGTGCCAACTTCAGGTAACCATTTTGAAAATTTCCTCCTGAATTCTAATCTAAACACTACTGTGCTTCAGTATTTATTATTGTGATATATGTCTTCAGAACTGTTCATTTCGATATAGGATGAGAAATAGTACATGGTTTTTGATAAGGAGACAGAGAGAAACTGTTTCCATTGACAAAAGGTCAATAATTAGAATAAATTACAATTCTAATTAGGAAACAGTTACCAAACTACCATAAAGGTATGAGATTTTTATTTTCATAAAGTTGGTGATGATCTTGAATAGATAGCCTATACTAGCTGTTGAGGCAAAATTAGTAACAACTTTCGAAGTGAGATTGGATATGTTTGTAAATGGAAAAGTAAAGGGCGGTAGGGAAAGTACAGTGGAATGCAATGAATTAGATAGCTCCTTGAAAGAGCTGGAATGGACGTGATGGGCTGAAAGGTTTCATTTTGCTGCATAATTCTATGGAAGCATGTTTTCCCAATGCTGCCTCTGCGTCCATTGTGAAAATCATTGGTCAGAATTTTGACAGCTTACATTTGAAAGACCTTTACGAGGTCAGCTTTGCCTTGAGGGTATTATTGAAGTGAAATGTTACTGGTAAGAATTTGATTACATCAAATGGTAATATAGCCAGAGATTATGTTATTGAACTTACAATCTAGAAGGTGTGAACTTTAAACCGTAACAAATCATGAAATGATTTCAATAAATGATTTTGTTGCCTAGAAGCAGGAAAAAATATCATGAAAGCATCTAGATTGTTGTGAAATTCAACTGTCCTTTAGTAAAGGGCTACCACTTCTATCTGATCTGACCTAATAATGCAATCTTACAAAACAACAGTGCCAACATATGATGCTTCAGCAGAATGAAACCTCTTAAGATGTGTTCTTCACGGTAATGTTAAAAGGCAAAATGTGACACCGAATCATGTAAGGAGATATTAGGTTAGATGACCAAAGAAGTGCTCAGAGAGGTTTTAAGAAATGTCTCAAAGGAGAAGAGCGAGACAGACACCGATGCAGGGAGGGAATTCCAAATTGTGGGTTCTAGGCAACAAAAGGTATGATAACCAATGGTGGAGTACTTATAACTGGATAAACGCAACAGACCAAAATTAGAGGAGTGCAGAGGTGCGGTGTTGGAAGCGATCTCAAAGACATAGCAACGCTATAGAGGGATTTGGAAAAAAAAAATGCGAATTTTGACGTCAAGACCAGGAGCCAATGTAGACCAGCAAACGTGGGATGATTGTGGAGTGGAATTTGCTGGAAGTTTTGGTTCTTCAAATTTATGGATTATAGCTGGGACAGTCTTTGAATAGTTAAGCCCAGAGCTCATTAAGATGTGTTCGAGTGGTTCAGCAGCAGATGAGCTGAGATGAAGGTGGGAAAGGTCAAACAATGGTATTGAGGTGGAATAAGACCATTCAGTTGTGAGGGATACAAGTGGAAAATGTTTCACTAATTTTCTAGTTACAAATTAAAAGTGCACCACTACACTTGTAACTAGAAAAGTGCATCACGCCTCCCTTGCCCCCCTCCTCCCAACACCACCACCACAAAAAAAAACTTGTACTTGGTTTGTTTTGTACTTGGCTAATCTTGCTGACCAGCTGTTCTGGCGGTTGCTACTGGTGCCATGGCAGCTCAGTGGTTAGCACTGCTGCCTCAGAGTGCAAGGGGCCTGGGTTCAATTCTAGCCTTGGGCGACTGTCTGTGTGGAGTTTGCCCATTCTCCCCATGTCTGCATGGGTTTTCTCCAGGTGCTCTGGTTTCTCCCAAAGATGCACAGGTTTGGTGGATTGACCATGCTAAATTGTCCATAGTGTTCAGGGATGAAGAGATTCTGGGCATTAGTCAGGGGAAATGTCGAGTAATTGGGTGGGGGAATGGGTCTGGGTGGGATACTCTTCGGAGGGTTGGTGTGGCCTAGAGGGGCCAAATTATCTGCTTCCCAACTGCTAGGATTCTATGATATCTACAGTCTGCAGTCAGGATGCTAAATAGACTGGTGGACTAATCAGCATCATTTAATGTATATTACACTATGTTTCTCTCATGTGCACTTATCTGTTTTTCTGTATGTCAAAAAAAAGTGAAGTACATTTGAATATCATGGTAAATAGAACATAGAACATAACAGTGCAGTACAGGCCCTTTGGTCCTTGATGTTGCACTGACCTGTGAAATTAATCTGATGTCCATCTAACCTACACCGTTCTATTATTTTCCATATGTATGTTCAATGCCCATTTTAAATGCCTTTAACATCGGCGAGTCTACTACTGTTGCAGGCAGGCCATTGCATGTCCCTACTACTCTCTGAGTAAAGAAACTACCCCTGATATCTGTACTAAATTTATCACCCCTCAACTTGAAGCAATGTCCCCTCATGTTAGTCTTCACCAGCTGAGGAAAAAGGCTCTCACTGTCCACTCTAACCCTCTGATTATCTTATACGTCTCAATTAAGTCATTGCTCAACCTTCTTCTCTCCAATGAAAACAGCCTCAGTTCCCTCGGCCTTTCCTCATAAGACCTTCCTTCCATACCAAGCAACATCCGAGTAAATCTCCTCTGACAGAAAAATCAGAGCAAGTGTTCCTGACAGAAGGATCGGAGAAAGCATTCCTGACAGAAGACTCAATGGAGGAGGCACTGAACATTCTGGAAGACACAACATGGCTCTAATTTTGAGAGACTGAATTCTACTTTTTTTGTTGTATGAATGGGATATCAGTGTACCATTAGAATCTTGTCTTAATTGGGAATAATTAGTGATTAAAAGTGTTTGTACACTTTTAACTAGGCTAGGGATGCGGCTAGATCTGGTACAACTCTTCGGTAATTTGGCCAAAGTGGTGTCAAGGCCAATATCTTTACAATATTGAGTACTTTCATCATTGTTCTGTTGCTGCTGCATAATGCATAAAAGATGCTCAGTTTTGATTGGCTAGGTCTGTTTTGATAGTGACACACAACATGATGGAAGGTTTATGAAGACCTTCCAATACAATATACAATGATCACTCCTACCGATGCTGATGTGAACAGATGCAGGTGCTATAGGTAGATAACCTATTCTAGCAGCTGTGTTGTTTAGGTTTGGACCAGCTCAGCTGTAGGCCTAGCGGGGCGCTCCTGATGGTGGATGTTGAAGTTACTCAGTCACAGTACATTCTGTGCCATTGCCACACTGTCGTCTTCTGAGGAGTATCAATTCATCAACCTCAGAGTTTGTTTGTGGTAATCAACTGGAGATTTTCATGCCGTGTTTGACATGATGTCACGAGACTTCATGAGATTTAGCATGGATGTTGAGGACACTGAGGATGACAACTTCTGCTATGTATGACCAGTGTTTTTACTGTTGAGCCAACACTTCTGGGACGGGATGATCTCCTGAAAGGTGATTATTGTGTCAAGAACATATTCATGGAATCATACCTTACAGACAATGTCAGACCTGACTGTCAAAGCTCTCCCAAAGATCTTTGGAGCGCTTACAGGAGGGAAGGATTGTTTGTGCTGCTTTCATTTTTAATGTCAGGTTGTCCATCTGGCTTCAAGAATGCCTTTGAAAAGGTGCCACACAGGAGGCTACTGAGTAAGGTAAGGATCCATGGTATCAGAGATCAGGTTCTAGCATGGGTTGACGCTTGGCTGTCTGGCAGAAAGCAGAGAGTGGGGATAAAAGGTCCTCCTCAGGATGGCGGTTGATAACAAGTTGTGTTCTGCAAGGCGCAGTGTTGGGATCACAACTTTTCACTTTATACATTAATGATCTAGATGAAAGAACTGAGGACATTCTGGCTAGGTTTGCAGATGATACAAAGATAGGTAGAGGGACAGATAACATTGAGGAGGTGGGGAGACTGCAGAAGGATTTAGACAGGTTAGGAAAGTGGGCAAAGAAATGGAAGATGGCGTACAACTTGGAAAAATGTGAGGTCATTCACTTTGGTAGGAAGGATAGAGGCATGGACTACTTTCTAAATGGGGAGAAAATTCAGAAGTCTGAAGTACAAAGAGACTTGGGAGTTCTAGTCCAGGATTCTCTCAAGGTAAACTTTAGATTGAGTCAGTATTTAGGAAGGCAAATGCAATGATGGCACTTATTTTGAGAGGACTTGAATATAAAAGCAGGAATGTACTTCTAAGGCTCTGATCAGACCACAGTTGGAATATTGTATGCAGGTTTGGGCACCATATCTCAAGAAAGATGTACTGGTCCCAGAGCCATATATTGTGAATAGCTAGGGTTCTAGCACTGATCCTTGTGGCACCCACGAGTTAGTGCCTGCCAATTTGAAATAAACCCATTAATCCCTACTCTTAGGTTCTTCTCTGCCAACCCAGTTTCCTATCCACCTCAATGCACTTCACCCAATCCCATGTGTTTTGATCTTGTCCAATAATCTCTGATGTGGGACATAATCAAATGTTTTTTTAAAGTCTAAATATACCACATCGGCTGTCACCCCCCCGGCTACCCTACTTGTTACATTTTCGTAGAATTCCAACAGATTCATCAATAATGAGTGCCCTAGCAGTCTAAGCTTTGGATGTTGCTTTATGTCAAATTGTTTCACTTGCTGGTAATTAAAACAAACAGGAATCATGTAATATTGCATGGTTTAATTTAGATAACAGGAACTTGTCAGTCTTAGCATCGAAACTTAATCATGATCATGTCTGTTAAATTTCGGTTACTGTATTTGCATTGCAACATTAGTAATTTCAGAAATTTACTTCATTGATCTGATGTAAGGTACAGTAAGCCTCTTTTCCAAAAAATAAATAGGAGATTAATTGGGAGAAACAAAGATTATAGAAGAAAGCAAGAGGCCATTTGGCTCTTCGAGCCTGCTCTTCTGTTCATACGATCATGGCCAATCCTCCAACTCCCTAAACCCTTTGATCCCATTCATCACAAGTGCTATATCTAGCCACCTCTTAAATACATTCAATGTTTTGGCATCAACTACTTTCTGTGGTAATGAATTTCACAGGCTCACGACTCTTTGGGTGAATAAATATCTCCTTATATCCATCTTAAATGGTTCCTCCCGAATCCTCAGACTGTAACTTCTGATGTGCCCAATATTGGGAACATCCTCTTTGCACCTACCCAATTTAGTCCTTTAGAATTTTATATGTCTCTGTGAGATCCTTCCTCATTCATCTGAACTCTGATTAAGTTAGAATTGTTTGTCCTAGAGTTTCCTATCCATCTCAATACACTTCCCCCAATCCCATGCACTTTAATCTTTTGTGGGACTTTGTCAAATGCTTTCTGAAAGGCTAAATATACCACATCGGCTGTCACCCCCTAGTCTACCCTACTTGTTACATATTCATAGAATTCCAACAGATTTATCAAGCATGATTTCTCCTTCATAAATCCATGCTGACTCTGATCCAGCCACTGCTTTCTAAATACTATGCAATAAAGTCCTTGATAATGGATTCACAAATTTTTCTCACTACCAATGTTAGGCTTACTGGTCTATAATTCCCTGCTTTCTCTCTACCTCCTTTTTTTTAAATATTGGAGTGACATTAGCTACCCTCCAATCTGCAGGGACTGTACCAGAGTCTATAGAATCCTGGAAGATGACCACCAATGGATCCACTATTTCTGGAGCCACTTCCTTAAGTACTCTGGGATGTAGATTAACAGGCTTGGGAATTTATTTGTCTTCAATCCCCTTAATTTTCCAGCACTACTTCTGTACCAATATTGATCACGTTCAGTTCTTCCTTCTCACTAAATCTTGCATGTCCTCTTTTGTGAAGACAGAACCAAAGTATGTATTCAATTGCTCAGCCATTTCTTTGATCCCTATTATACATTCCACCATTTTTGTCTGTAGGGGACCTACATTTGTTTTCACCAATCTCTTTCTCTTTACGTACCTACCGAAACTCTTGGATCATTTGAGTAATCATGTTTTCTATGTTTGTTAGGGACACTGAAGTCCGAGGGTATTGTTGCTGATATTCTTGACAAAGGATCAGGTGCTGTTATACTACTTGATGGTAAGTTTGGGCATCAACTATATCACTTTAGCGAGTTTTTGATGGTTATCCACTTGGGACAGTCTTGTACTCCCACGCCAACTTTGTAATGTTTTTCATTTTCTTTATGTTTGTGTGTTATTGTTTTACTGAATCTCAGCAAAACAAATTTTACTGTATTGAATGGCTCTGTTTTTAAAAGATGACAACTTGCTTACTTTCAGTCTTTTGAAGTGAAAATGCATTATCTGTTTGTGGCAAGGACAGCATTAGATGGACTTGGTAATGCCATTAAATGCTTCCTGTTTGAATGCATGATACATTTGCATTGAAAAGATACATGTAAGATACATGATCAGTTCTGCAACTTGAAAGCAGAATGAAAATTGTAGCGAGAGGCTGAGGATTTTTAGTTACATGCACTTGAGATTTGAAGACAAAATTGGTGAATTAATGAGTGTTGAAGAATATCCAACTACATAGGAACCTCAATTATCCGGCATTCGATTATCTGAATATCAGATTATCAGGCAAGATCGCAAGGTCCTGATGCTTGGCTAAACTATGTTATCTGGCATTCGATAAACCGAATGAAATAGTCCTCGTCTATGTCCTTCGGATATTCGAGATTCGTCTGTAATTGGCTCAGTTTTGTGAATGCATGTGTTATGCATATATCGATTAAAGTTGAGTATTTTAAAAAAAAGTGTAATCTGGAGTTAACTATATCTACACTAAATATATCTGTAACTAACTATAGGTCTACTTTTCTTTCAGTTAATACATACAATGGGAAAGACTTGGTCTGCTATAATCAGTTCTCTATATTTGTTGTGGGAGCTGGAGGCTTTGGTGGTAAAAGGAGATCTGATAAAGTTAAGGTAAATGTATGCATGCATGTGTTAAACAAATTTTACATTATTTGTATCAAGTTTAGTTTAGATTATTCAAATCACTATGTATAGGCATGTTTGCAGGACACAATTATTTTCCCTTTGGAAGGTGAGGATATTATTAAATTCAAAACTTACCATTCTATCAACACAGAATATTTATGCACAATTACTTCAAAGGTTATGAAACTTGCAATAGTCATTAAACTGCAATCTGTCACATTTTACTATTTGAATTACTGGTAATATTATGTGATGCAGAGGAACCTTGATTATCCAAATACCAATTATCCAAAAATCGGATCATCCGAAGGAGATCGTGAGATCCCAATAGAAAAATAACATCAAAGACGTGTTTCCAACAGTCATCGTGTCTTTTGTTTACAGTGATTAAACAGGCACTGTCTCCAAATGTCTGGCCTCCCGCCCTCCCCCTCTCCCCACACTTTCCCTGGAGTTTTACACAGGCATGTACCCTAAACCCCCCTTCCCCAGATAATCTCTCTAACATTGTCCTGTACAGGGCAAATGTGGAACCTGTCAAAAAGTTGCAGTAATAAGTTGTGTGGGGCTGTGTGTGTGCACTATTTGGAGACTTACCCCATAAAGGCAGCTGCAGCAGCAGTCTTGTTGGTGTACAGTCCGGCTGCCCCACAGGGGGGGGGGACGCGGGGGAGAGAGGGGTGGGGGTAGCGTGCGGTGTTGGACGGGGTTGTGGGGCAGGAGCAGGCGGGGGGTGGTGTTGGATGGGGTTGTGGGGTGGGTGGGGGGCAGTTTTGGACAGGGTTAGGGGGCAGGTGCAGGCGGGGGACAGGGCTTGGGGGCAGGCGGGGGCTGGTGTTGAACGGCATTGGGGGGCAGTGGGCCTGTTGGACGGGGCAGAGTTGGATAGAGTTCTGGAGGCGGTATTGGGGGTGGGGTCTCGCATAGTGTGGTGCTGCCTTACCTCTTGAACAAGGAGCAGACTTTAAAAACTCCGAGCCCCAGAGGAAAGGCATTTAACCGATTAACCGAATAATCGATTATCTGAACAAAATAGTGCCCACCCATCACGTTTGGATAATCAAGGTTCCCCTGTATTGAGGTTTAATCCACACTGATCGATATGTGAGAAATGTTGTAACATTTTTCTTCCCTTTGAAGCTTGCTAGTTTAATCTTTGTCTGGTTTTCTGTGATTTAATTTTATCCTGCACACTTATGGTGTAATGTCAAACTTTGCAAGTTGAGCCCAGTTCACCACCATGCCTCCCGATCTTCCACTGTTAGACTGCTTGTCCCACAGCTGGTCCTGGATGAGCCCAATTTCCCACAATTAAATGTAATACGAAGTTCAAAGCTATTGTTTTCGGTGACCTCCGTAAGTTGTGATCTTGGGTCACCAATTTTGGCTTGTCTTAGGCTAAACCAGTATCATCCTTTATGTCCCCATATCATGTTTCTGACCCCACATCCTGTTGAGATATCTCCTCCTTGCTGGATCTGCTGGAAAACATATCTGTTTTTGTTTTTCCCAGACAAGACTATTCAAGTGTTCTAATGCATTGTCGTGCTTCATGTTACACTCTTCAAAAACCTGTTGTCGAAATCACTCTCGCATCTATACCAACGTGCATCTAGCATGGAATCTTATGCCTTCGTCTGCAGTGAATTGTGATGGAAAAGGCATTTCATCAGATGGGAGGTGGAAGTGGGAGTCCCACCACCTTCCTGCTCAATCTGACTTAAGTCTTTGTAGAAAGCCTGGGGACAGCTCTCTCAAATGCCAACTGATCCTGCCAGTGCTGAAATGGATACAGCAGTGGATGTGGGACCTGCTATGCAGCATGCAGAACAGGCCAGCCTAAAAATAGTCTTTCTCCAGCTGTACCCTCTTCTGCGCCTTCCACCTTGTTCTACAGCTGAACCATGACTTTATTGTCTAGACTCCACACTTCAGAAATCCATTCCTGAAACTCTCAACCTTCTGCCCCTCTTTTAAAATGATCATAAAATCATCCACTTTGAGTGAACTTTTGGTTTCCTTCTAGAACATAGAATATTACAGTGGAATAAAGGCCCCTCAGCCCTCAATGTTGCGTCGATCTGTGGAACCAATCTGAAGCCTATCTATCCTACACTTTTCCATTTTCATCCCTGTGTTTATCCAATGACCATTTAAATGCCTTTAAAGTTGGCAAGTCTACTACTGTTGTAGGCAGGGCGTTCCACGCCCCCTAATGCTCTGAGTAATGAAACTACCTCTGACATCTGTCCCATAGCTTTAAATTGAGGGGTGAGAGATATGTCACGCTAGCCATCGCCATCTGAGGAAAAAGGCTCTCACTGTCCACTCTGTCTAACCCTCTGATTATCTTATATGTTGCAATTAAATCACTTCTCAATCTCTAATGGAAACAGCCTCGAGTCCCTCAGCCTTTCCTCACAAGACCTCCCCTACAAACCAGGCAACACCTGAGTAAATCTCTGCACTCTTTCCAAAGCTTCCAAATCCTTCCTATAATGCGGTGATCAGAACTATATGCAATGCTCCAAGTGCGGCTGCACCAGAGTTTTGTACAGCTGCAGCATGGCTCCTCAACTCAATCCCTCTACCAATAAAAGCTAATTCACTGTATACCTTTTTTAATAACCCTATCAACTTGGGTGGCAACTTTCAAGGATCTACGTACATGGATACAGAGATCTCCCAGCTCATTTATACTGCTAAGAATCTTACCATTAGGCCAGTACTCTTTATTCCTGTTGCTCCTTCCAAAGTGAATCAACTCACCTTTCTGCATTAAACTCCATTTGCCACCTCTTAGCCCAGCTCTGCAGTTTAACCCTCAGTAAGCTGCAGCATCCTTCGGCACTATCCACAACTCCACCAATCTGTCTCATCCGCAAATTTATTAACCCATCTTTCTGTGTCCTCATCTAGGCCATTTATAAAAATGACAAACAGCAATGGCCCCAAAACAGATCCTTGCGGTGCACCACTAGTAACCGAAGTCCAGGATTAACATTTCTCATCAATCACCACCCCCTCTCGTCTTTCAGCAATATAATTTCTGATCCAAACCACTAAATCACCCTTAATCCCATGCCTCCCGTGGCGTACCTTATCAAAACATCTTACTGAAATCCATACATGCCACATCAACTGCTTTATCCTTATCCACTTGTTTGGTCACCATCTTGAAGAACTCAGTAAGATTTGTGAGGCGCGACCTACCCTTCTCAAAACCGTGTTGACAATCCCAAATCAACTTATTCCTCTTGATGATTATAAATCCTGTCTCTCATAACCTTTTCCAACACTTTACCCACAATCAAAGTAAGGCTCACAGGTTTATAATTATCAGGGTTGTCTGTACTCCCTTTCTTCAACAAGGGGACAACATTTGCTATCCTCCAGTCTTCTGGCACTATTCCTGTAGACAATGACGACTTAAAGATCAAAGGTAAAGGCTCTGCAATCTCCTCCTTGGCTTCCCCGAGAATCCTAGGATAAATCCCATCTGGCCCAGGGGACCTATCTATTTGCACACTTTACAGCATTGCTAACACCTCTTCCTTGTGAATCTCAATCCTGTCTAGTCTAGTAGTCCTTATCTCAGTATTCTCCTCGACAACATTGTCTTTTTCCAGCGTGAATACTGAGGAAAAATATCCATTTAACACTTCCCGATCTCCTCTGGTTCCATGCTCAACTTCCCACTGCTATCCTTGATTGGTGCTAATCTTTCTGTAGTCATTCTTTTATTCCTGATATACCTATAGAAAGCTTTGGGGTTTTCCTTGATCCTATCTGCCAATGACTTCTCATGTCCCCTCCTAGCTCCTCTTAACTCTGTCTTTAGGTCCTTCCCGGCTAACCTGTAACTCTCAAGTGCCCTGACCGAGCCTTCATGTTTCATCCGAACTTAGGTCACCACCTTCTTCTTCACAAAAGATTCAACTTCTTAACTAAACTACTGCTCCCTTGCTCGAACACTTCCTCCCTGCCTGAAAGGTACGTACTGATGAAGGACACGCAGTAGATGTTCCTTCAATAAGCTCGACAATTGTGCCCATTCCCTGCAGTTTCCCTCTTCATTCTGTGCATCCTGCACCTTGCCTAATCGCATCGTAATTGCCTTTCCCCCAGCAATAACTCTCGCCCTGGAGTATATACCTATCCCTTCCCATCACTGAAGTAAACATAACTGAATTGTGGTCACTAACAGCAAAGTACTTACCTACCTCCAAATCTAACACATGGCTGGGTTCATTACCCAATACCAAATCCAATGTGGCCTCGCCCCTTGCTA